>NC_138209.1:36197261-37397261 GCF_964194415.1 Vipera berus
GAACATTGATATCTTAGCAATCAGCGAACTAAAATGGACAGGAATGGGTGAATTTAATTCAGATTACCATCAGGTATACTACTGCGGGCAAGAATCCCTCAGAAGAAATGGAGTAGCCTTCATAGTTAATAAAAGAGTAGGAAAAGCAATACTGGGATACAATCCCCAAAATGACAGAATGATCTTAGTTTGAATCCAAGGCAAACCATTCAATATCACAGTAGTCCAAGTCTATGCCCCAACCACCGGTTCCAAAGAGGATGAAATTGACCGGTTCTATGAAGCCCTATAGTGACATGGTGGCTCAGTGGGTTAGGACGCTGAGACTTGTCGATCAGAAGGTTGGCAGTTTGGCGGGTCGAATCCCGAGTGCCGCGTAACAGAGTGAGCGCCTGTTACTCGTCCCAGCTTCTGCCAACCTAGCAGTTCGAAAGCACATAAAAAATACAAGTAGAAAAATAGGGACCACTCCGGTGGGAAGGTAACAGTCTTTCGTGTGCATTTGGCATCTAGTCATGCCAGCCACATGACCATCCTTGGACAAGCGCTGGCTCTTCGGCTTTGAAATAGAGATGAGCACCGGCCCCTAGAGTCAGAAATGACTAGTACACATGTGTGGGGGAACCTTTACCTTTATAAAGCCCTATAGCACCTTATAGAACCTACACCAAAAAATGATGTCCTTATCATCATGGGGGATTGGAATGCTAAAGTAGGAAGCCAAAGGATAACCAGAATAACAGGCAAGTTTGGCCTTGGAGTACAAAATGAAGCAGGGCACAAGCTGATAGAATTCTGTCAAGAGAATACGATGGTCATAGCAAACACTCTTTTCCAACAACCCAAGAGACGGCTCTAAACATGGACATCACCAGATGGTCAACACCGAAATCAGATTGAATGTGTGCTCTTCAGCCAAAGATGGAGAAGCTCTATACAGTCAGTAAAAACAAGACCAGGAGCTGACTGTGGCTCAGACCATGAGCTTCTTGTTGCAAAGTTTAGGCTTAAACTGAAGAAAGTAGGGAAAAGCACTAGGCCACTCAGGTATGAATTGAATCATATCCCTGTTGAAGATACAGTAGATGTGACAAATAGATTTAAGGAATTAGATCTGATAGACAGAGTGCCTGAAGAACTATGGACAGAGGTTCACAACATTGTACAAGAGGCAGCAACTAAAACCATCCCAAAGAAAAAAGAAATGCAAGAAAGCAAAATGGCTGTCTGAGGAAGCTTTGCAAATAGCTCAGGAAAGGAGGGAAGTGAAAGGCAAGGGAGAAAAAGAAAGATACACCCAATTGAATGCAGAATTCCAGAGAATAGCTAGAAGAGATAAGAATGTCTTCTTAAATGAACAGTGCAAAGAAACAGAAGAAAACAATAGAATAGAGAGGACCAGAGATCTCTTCAAGAAAATTGGAGAGATGAAGGGAACGTTTCATGCAAAAATGGGCATGATAAAGGACCAAAATGGCAGGAACCTAACAGAGGCAGAAGAGATTAAGAAGAGGTGGCAAAATTACACAGAAGTACTATACAAGAATGAGCTTAACATCCCTGATAACCATGATGAGGTGGTCACTGACCTCAAGCCAGACTTCCTAGAATGTGAAGTGAAGTAGGCCATAGAAAAACTGAGCAACAACAAAGCTAGTGGAGGTGACAGTATTCCAGCTGAGCTATTCAAAATCTTAAAAGACGATGCAATAAAAGTGCTACACTCAATTTGCCAGCAAATTTGGAAAACTCAACAGTGGACACAGGATTGGAAAAGATCAGTTTACATTCCAATTCCAAAGAAAGGCAGTGCCAAAGAATGTTAAAACTATCACACCATTGCACTCATTTCACATGCTAGTAAAGTTATGCTTAAAATCCTACAAGCTAGACTCCAGCAGTACAGTATATGGATCGAGAACTGCCAGAAGTACAGGCAGGATTTCGAAGAGGCAGAGGAACTAGATACCAAATTGCCAACATACGGTGGATCATGGAGAAAGCTAGGGAGTTCCAGAAAAACATCTACTTCTGCTTCATTGACTATGCTAAAGCCTTTGATTGTGTGGATCAGAACAAACTGTGGCAAGTTCTTAAAGAGATGGGAGTACCAGATCATCTTATTTGTCTTTTGAGAAACCTATATGCGGGTCAAGAAGCAACAGTGAGAACTGGACCCAGAACCACTGATTGGTTCAAAATTGGAAAAGGAGTCTTACAAGGCTGTACACTGTACACACTCTTGTTTGCTTTTTAAGTTCCCTTCAATATTCAAGATATCTTTTTATGTTAGAATTTTCTCAGGATTAATTAAATTTGGGTGAGTGAACACTTACATTGTTAAAATCTACCCTGGAATTTTCATATATATTTTCTCTTATATGAATTTTGTTCTTCCCATACCTTAAAAAAATGTGCCATCCCAATATCAAATCACGTCCTTCTAAATATAGTAGTCTTTTGTTTCTAAGAGTAATCCATTCCTTTAACCATGTTAATGCACATAGTTAATACTATAAAACGCAGTCTAGAAGACCAATGCCTCCATTTTCTTTAGATTCTTGTAACAATTTCAATCTAATTCTAGCTTTTTTCCCTTGCCAGATGAATTTCAAAATCAATGCATTTAATTCATAAAAAAATTATCTATTTTTATAGGTATTGTCTGGAATAGAAACAATAGTTTTGGTAAAACATTCATCTTGATCGTAGCTATTTTTCCTAACATAGACAACTGTATTTTTTTCTATTTTTCCAGGTCTAGTTTTATTTGTTTTAATAGTTTTATATAATTGTCTCCTTTTATTGTTGCACATCTTGCTGTGAGGAATATTCTCAGGTATTTAACTTTCTTGACTATCTGGAGATCTATTACTCCCAACAGTTAACTTTTTTGTTTATCTGTAAGGTTCTTAACTATAACCTTAGTCTTTTCTTTATTTATTTTCAATCCTGTTACTTCTCCAAATTCTTCTATCTTTTTCGGAGATCATGAGTTCTAATCTCCCCTTAGGCACAAAGGCAGCTGAGTAACTTCATCCCAGCCATTTTCTCTCATCCCTTCAAAGGAGACAATGGCAAACAACTTCTGAAAAATACATAATAATGTGTTTGTGTGTGTGTGTGTGTGTTTGTGTATGTATGTATATGTGTGTGTTTTCTAACATAGTTAGAATAATATAAGCATAGAAACCATGTATTTTGTTACCATATGAGACTTCTGCTCATACTCAGTACTTTTTTTGTAAAAAAAAAAAAGGTGTCGGAACTCACACACATCATACAACCCGCCTTGCCTACCCTACAAGGTTTACCTTTGTAGTTGAAAAAAACCTCATTCAATTTTTAGTGTATCTAAATGACTAGGATTTTGTTCAAGATAAGTTAATACAATGAATGTTACCATGCACTGTGTGGCTTTAAATTACAAGAAGGCATTTTATTAATCTTTTGGGACATTTACCACTGGCATACTCATTTAGTTTAATAAATGGAAATGTCAGCTTTCTATGTGGAATGAAATTGGCCCAATAAAACAAAATTTGGTTGCTTGTAAAAGATTGAATTATTTTTAAGAATTTGTCAAACAACAAAAATTTACATTTGGAGTTTAATATGGATATTGACTTGGAGAAAATTAAAGTTGAAACTTTGTCAGTGAACATATTACTTTTAATTTACCTTTAAGTTAAACCAATTTAATAAATAGATTTGATTAAACCTCTACCTTTACATCTGACCAACACATAATTAATATATATTATTAATAATACCTCCAAATCACAAAACATTGGCTTTATTCATATTCCTCCCCTCCACAGTTTGAATATAAAGTATAAAAGACTAAAAAGAGATTTTCATAGACACCCCAGCCTTTGAACTACCCAAGGGCCCAAAACAGCAAACCTTTGCTGTCAGACAAGCTTCTGTGCCAGCCGCCTTTCTTTCCTCTTGCTTTGCCTCTTTTTAACCTCACACCCTACCTTCTGTAAGGGAAGGCAAAAGGCTCACTCACCCTCTCGTGAAAGATGGCCTCCATGTTTATGTGTCTCCCACTGCCACCATCGGCTTCCACATCACATGGTCCGGCCCAGCCAATCAAGTCATGCTCTAGCTGTGCTGCTCCACGCCTCATAGCTCCTCCTAGAAGAGGCAGACAGCACCAGAGGGGACCCCGCTCACACCGTACTGCCAGCAGGGCATTTTCAAAAGCAAACCAGGATAGAAAGGGCAACAATAAGAAAAGAACGCAACTCTGGAAAATCCATCTGAAAAAAGGTGCCAGAACTCTGTTCCGGTCCATTCTATGACAAAAAAATAGTCCTGCTTATACTGGTACTAGTATAGCCCTTTTTGGTAGTTTGTCATTGTATTTGTTTCTTGATTATTTATTAGTGTTTGCATCTGTTTAATTGTAATTTGTTCTAGATATGTGGGTAAGATCAAAGTTATTTCAATAACCATTTCTTATTATTATTTATTAATATTTACTTAATAAATACTTGTATCTATTGAAAAACTAATGTGCATTAAGAAATAGAAATTAATTAAGATATAACCAACAGCAATAACAAACATACAGTCTTTTTAGTCTTGCATTAATTTTGTATGTATGTGTGTAAACACACATACCTGCACACATACACAGATATACCTGGAATATTGTCAACAGTTTGCTAAAACTACAGTTTTTAATTTAGGTGGTGTTGCTTTAATGATAAGTCCATTGCACAATAAATGGTCTCTTCTAATTCTCAATAGCTTTGGATTTGTCCTTCTCCTTCCTCAGATCATAGCAAGTATGGCAACAAGATTAAATTTCAAAATTTCTGGTAAAAGTTATAAAACTACTATTGGGATATATCATATCATATCATATCATATTATCATCATATCATATTTAAACCCAAGAGAATAATAGCAAGAAGTTATGCAAAAAGCAAAGTTCCTGGAGAGTATTATTCCCAGTGATAACTAAAAATGTGACAAATGCAACAGAAAATTGATTGATCACAATCCTGCAGTTTATTTTCTAGTATCCTTCTTGTTTAATTGAACTCAGTATTTCTGTTACATTTATGGATTTTTAGTGTTGTTAGCTTTTGTAATCTATATCATAATATTAATATTTACTAAAGGCAGATGTATTTGTAATATAAAATATGTAAATAAAAGTACAGACTGATATAACATCTAAAATGATTTCTTCAGTAAAAATATGGTAAATTAATGATATGATAATACCAAATCATGGTAAATTAATGATATGATAATTATATGTGGAAAATAGTGCACTTTCTTTTGCAGTCTGAATAATATGTATGTAAGAAAAAAGAATAAGAATCACAAATGTTGTAAAAATAGCTATAAGTTATCAATTCAAAACTTTATTCCTAGACACTGTCACTTTGATTTTTGTACTCAGTAATGCTTTTTTTCATAGAATGTGCCACATTAGGTTTCGCCACTACATGCTCACAGCAATCAATCATATTGGAAACTGTTGCACTGGAGTGGAACATTTTTCTTCATGCAATTTTCTGCTTTAATGAAGAATCTCACATTACAAGCTGGCTTATAGGTTTTGAAGCTTTATGGTAATACCATGAAATTTATTAAATATGATATAAAGATATGTATTTCGTCTTCCTCCTCTCATTTTAAATAAAAGCAATTTACTGAGAAACTTATAATTGGGTGGCCTTTGTTATGGTTCAAATTTAGTTCATCTGGTTAGCTTAATAACTCCATTATATCTTCACCCCATCAAAAATTGCAAGTTATTTTTAAAAGGATGTGCCTGTAGTGAAAAAAGACACTCAGTAATAAGTTCCATTTAACTACAAAATTACCTAGCTTTCAACATAGATATTTGGTTTGCCTGATATATTGTTTTTCTTTGTTCTTGTTTTGTTTTAATCAGTGAAATTGTATATATCTACAGTATAGGTGAAACTTGGAAAATTAGAATATCGTGCAAAAGTTCATTTATTTCAGTAATGCAACTTAAAAGGGGAAACTACTATATGAGATAGACTCATTACATGCAAAGCAAGATAGTTCAAGCCGTGATTTGTCATAATTGTGATGATTATGGTGTACAGCTCATGAAAACCCCAAATCCACAATCTCAGAAAATTAGAATATTACATGCAATCAATAAAACAAGGAGTGTACATAGAACAATATCGGACCTCTGAAAAGTGTAAGCATGCTTATGTACTCAGTACTTGGTTTGGGTCCCTTTTGCAGCAATTACTGCCTCAATGTGGTGTGGCATGGAAGCTATCAGCCTGTGGCACTGCTGAGGTGTTGTGGAAGACCAGGATGCTTCAATAGCGGCCTTCAGCTCTTCTGCATTGTTCGGTCTTATGTCTCTCATCTTTCTCTTGGCAATGCCACATAGATTCTCTATGGGGTTCAGGTCAGGCAAGCTTGCTGGCCAATCAAGCACAGTAATCCCACGGTTATTGAACCAGGTTTTGGTGCTTTTGGCAGTGTGGGCAGGTGCCAAGTCCTGCTGGAAAATGAAGTCAGCATCCCCATAAAGCTCGTCTGCGGAAGGAAGCATGAAGTGCTCCAAAATCTCCTGGTAGACGGATGCGTTGACCCTGGACTTAATGAAGCACAGTGGACCAATACCAGCAGATGACATGGCTCCCCAAATCAACACAGACTGTGGAAACTTCACACTAGACTTCAAGCAGCATGCAGTTTGTGCCTCTCCATTCTTCCTCCAGACTCTGGGTTCTTGGTTTCCAAATGAGATGCAAAAGTTGCTCTCATCAGAAAAGAGGACTTTGGACCACTGAGCAACAGACCAGGTCTGTTTTTCTTTAGCCCAGGTAAGATGCTTCTGAGGTTGTTTGATGTTCAGGAGCGGCTTGACAAGAGGGATACAACATTTGAAGACCATGTCCAGGATCCGTCTGTGTGTGGTGGCTCTTGATGCACTGACTCCAGCCTCAGTCCACTCCTTGTGAAAGTCCCCAACACTTTTGAATGGCCTTTTCCTGACAACCCTCTCCAGGCAGCGGTCATCCCTGCTGCTTGTGCACCTTTTTCTTCCACACTTTTCCCTTCCACATAACTTTCTATTAATGTGCTTTGATACAGCACTTTGGGAACATCCAACCTCTTTTGCAATTATCTTTTGAGGCTTTCCCTCCTTATGCAGAGTGTAAATGATGGTTTTCTGCACAACTGTCAGGTCAGCAGTCTTCCCCATGATTGTGATTCCTACTGAACCAGACTGAGAGACCATTTAAAGGCTCAGGAACCCTTTGCAGGTGTTATGGCTTAATTAGCTGATTAGAGTGGGACATTTTGAGCCTAGAATATTGCACCTTTTCACAATATTCTAATTTTCTGAGATTGTAGATTTGGGGTTTTCATGAGCTGTACGCCATATATTTTTTTAATTCCATTTATATCCCGCCCTTCTCCGAAGGCTCAGGGCGGCTTACAAGCTTAGCAGTAGCCTTCATTCTATGTATATGCCTGCTTATTAGGCCTTTCACACACACCCCAAGCGGCATTATTACAAAGTCAGCTTAATTGCCCCCAACAATCTGGGTCCTCATTTTATCTACCTCGGAAGGATGGAAGGCTGAGTCAACCTTGAGCCTGGTTGGATGGGAACCTGCACTAATTGCAGGCAGCTGGTGTTACTTAAGGAGGCATTAGCCCACTGCTCCACCAATTGTCAGATTGTGGATTTGGGGTTTTCATGAGCTGTAAGCCATAATCATCACAATTATGACAAATCATGGCTTGAACTATCTTGCTTTGCATGTAATGAGTCTATCTCATATATTAGTTTCCACTTTTAAGTTGCATTACTGAAATAAATGAACTTTTGCACGATATTCTAATTTTTCGAGTTTCCCCTGTATCTATGTGGTTTCTTTCTAACATACTGTATAGGAGAGAAAATCATGGCTTGGGGACTTGATTAGTGTTTTACAAGTTCAAAAACCTGACTAATAAGTAAAAATATTACAATATTTTCTATAAAGTTATAGGCATCTATAATTTACTCGTAAATTCAGACCTTCTAAATCATACTCTGATCGATTTATGCCCCCCAGGTTATATATATACACACACTGCTCAAAAAAATAAAGGGAGCAGAAAATAAGACATCCTACTATTAAATACAGTACATTGTGTTGTTTAAGTGTTCCCTTTATTTTTTTGAGCAGTGTGTGTGTGTGTGTGTAAATTTTTTGGATTGCTAACAAAGAATTAAAGGGAGACTGATATGACCATTTCAAACTTATTTGTTCTCATCAGTCAGCCATACCCTTCTAAGATTCGAACCTGAGCTGATTGCACATTAGGCAATTGTTCTAATCTTTAGGCCACTGGCTTTGTTAGCTGAGAAGAAAAGGGAGATATGTGTTAAGTGTTTGTTAAGTATTTAGAATACCTTGCTATGTTATGCTTGCTTGAAATGGTCATATCAGTCTCCCTTTAATTCTTTGTTAGCAATCCAAAAAATTTACACAAATATGAGCTGTCACTGCTGTGACTACTGCCTGTGGATGGCCTTGAGTTAGGCTGAAACAAGAAATAAGATTTGTCCCATGTCTGGGGCCTAGCAAGGTATTCTAAATACTTAACAAACACTTAACACATATCTCCCTTGCTTCTCAGCTAACAAAGTGAGAAAGAGCCAGTGGCCTAAAGGTTAGAACAATTGCCTAATGTGCAATAGGCCCAGGTTTGAATCTCAGAAAGGTATGGCTGACTGATGAGAACAAATAAGTTTGAAATGGTCATATCAGTCTCCCTTTAATTCTTTGTTAGCAATCCAAAAAATTTACACAAATATGAACTGTCACTGCTGTGACTACTGCCTGTGGATGGCCTTGGGTTAGGCTGAAACAGGGAAATAAGATTTGTCCCGTGCTTGGGGCCTAGCAAGGTATTCTAAATACTTAACAAACACTTAACACACACACACACACACACACACACACACACACACACACACAAACACACACACATCCTTAACAATTTTAAAAAATTGAATCCCAGGTACATACATTTAAAATCCAATAAAAGCTGCTGATCTCACTTTTATAGCTTAACATTTTCCTTAATGCAGATGAAGGGAGGTAAAGTGGTAAGATTGCAGCAGATTCCAGCTTATACGGCAAAACTTGGATCAAGTAGACTGGTCACATGCTCCATGACTAGAGTGCTAAATATTGCATAGCTATAAAAGCGAGTTCTTCCAGCCATTTTCTCTTACTTTGGTGATGTCAGCAGAGGACTAATGAAAGCTCAGTGATTAAAAAGGTTTTTTCTTCATCCTGGAGATCAGTAGCTTTTATTGGATTTTAAATGTATATATTATTGTGGAATAAACATTTAATGGGTATGTTTGGATAATTGTATTTTGAAATTCTCACTTATTTTTTGGGAGGGAAGTCAGATTATGATGCAACACAATGCTACTGTACAGTACAATTCCCAAATTTCAGATTAACCTGAAAAATTATGTTTTATTCCACCATGAATCTGAGACCATGCCATTTCTTATTCATTGAAAACCTTTAAAAACCTTGGAAAAATAATACAGATAATTATAAATCAAAAGACATGATTTTGCAAAAAAGCAAAAGTTTAACTGGGGATGTTACATAATCTACTTGATAATTTTTAAAATAAAATCAGATTTACAAAGGACACAAGAAATTGTCCAGAATCAATCAAATCACCAATATTAGTATAATTTAAAAACTAAATAGATAAATGAAATCTATGCTAAATTTTATTACAGTTTTTCTCAAAAATAGAAAAGATATTGCACCTGATATGTAATTTTCAGTACTAGAATTTCAAGATATTCTAACTAATGATCTTTCTCAACCCCAATTCTGACAGGATCATTTCTTCTATTTTGGTAAAATTTCAACACAAATTGAATGTATATCCTGTTTTATTAATAAATTGTCAAGTTTGAAGCATGTTTTTGCTGGTCTGACAATTAATGCTGCTCAGCTTGCCAATGAACTAGTGGGAAGGGATTGGAATGTAGATTTCAAAAGATCAAGAAAGCAGACCATGAGACCCAAGGACAGTTCACCAGGTGTCTGGCCAGACCCAGAGACACTTTCTCATAACAATATTTTTCCATCTAATTGGGCAACATGACCTGATCAAGAAGGGGGAGGTGGATTTCTATACTTTTACTATATGGGATTGGGTGGGATTTTGTCAGACCTGGTTTTGCTTGCATGTGTGCCAAAATGATGCACTCAATAAGTTAATAACTCAATAAGAGTTCAGAAAGCCTTGAGGGTGCTTACTTGTTGGCTTCATCATTCGGAACCTTGATATAAATGTTAGTTTTTGTGAAAGTCATTCCTAAAACCTGTTTTATAATAACTTGCTGTCTATATAGTATCTTATTTTAGTATTCTATTTTATCCTATCTTACTTAAAACAATCTTTTTAAAAATATTTTCAGGAATTCTAATACATTATCTACAAATAAAGTTTTTATTTTTTGTATCAAATTCCTTGTATTCAATTAAGATTAATTTAATTTTCTAATACTTGAATTCTGGAAACATTTGTGTGATGTATCTATGACTGATACATAGTATCAATGGATCACTATGGACTTTAGATGGAGTTGAATTAGAGAGATAGTTGTACTAAGTTGGAAATTTTAAGACTGAACCTTTTTTTTCTTTTTTCTTTTTTTACCATTGTAAATTTCCTGAACTTGGAGGCAGGACTCTTACTTAGCCAGTCATGTAGAATCCCTTTAGGATTTTAATAGTCATATAAAATAAGAGGATGGAGAAAGTTAAACTAAATGGTTCATTGAGCAAACAGGAATAGGTCACTAGTCTACACTCCAAGAGATAGAGACAGACAGACAGAGGGGGGACAGAGAGAGAGAGAGAGAAAGAAAAGAGAGAGAAAGAGAAGAGAGATAAAGAGGAGAGATACCACAGAAGGTTGTGTGGACTAAGAGGGCTAAGATCCTGTGAAATTTCCAGATACATACAGACAAATAGGTACTGGCCAATCATCCAGACATTGGATCCAGCAGACAAGGATCAGAAGAGAATATCAGTGATAGATGTAGCATTCCCAAATGACAGGCATATCAGAAAGGAGTATGACAAGCTGGAGAAGTACAAAATAATAAATGAAGAAACAGTCCTGGTGGTGCAGTGGTTAGAATGCAGTATTGCAGGCTACTTCTGCTGACTGCCAGCAGTATGGCAGTTCAATTCTCACTGGCTCAAGGTTGACTCAGGCTTCCATCCTTATGAGGTCAGTAAAATAAGGATCCAGATTGTGGGGGGCAATATGCTGACTCTGTAAATTGCTTAGAGAGGACTGTAAAGCACTGTGAAGTGGTATATAAGTGAAAGTCCTATTGCTATTGCTAGAGAGGATATTAGGGGTCCTTGGTGCTCTCTGAGCTTAGTTGTTTTCTTGCAGATGTTTCATTACCCAAACTAGGTAACATCATCAGTGTTAGCACTGACCAAGAGTACCGATGATGTTATGTAGTTTGTATAATAAAATATCTGCAAGAAAACAACCAAGCTCAGAGAGCACAAAAGATCCCTCATTTCAACCTTGAGCTACACATATTGTCCTTTATTGATAGAAAGGATATGGAAAGTAAAAACCAAACTGACTCCTGTGGTGGCAGACGTACCCAGGGCTGTTAGTCCTAAACTGGAAGAATGGCTCTAACAGATCCTAAAAACAATATCAGACCTCTCTATTCAGAAGAGTGTAGTTCAGATACTGTACTGTGTAGAGTCCTCAAACTCTTAGGTTTCTGGTAGATGACAAGACATTGAGGAAGATACATACCACCCATAGGAAATAAAAAAAGAAATTATAGATGGATAATATATTTATTAGAGCCAATCAAAATGTATAAAATAATGTGTAAATCATGTTACTAAAAATACTCAGAATCCCAGTTAGTACAACTAAAGCTACTAGGAATTTGGGGGGAAAAATCCACCCATAGAGGTGAGAAAGTAATTTTTATATACCATTCAGAGACATTGTTTAAATTTTATAAAGCAAGTCATTTTGTCAATTGTCTGCTAGTGTTGCATCAAATATCACACCAACTTAGGGTTATTGAAGTAATCTGATCTTTGCCAAGGTCCATAGCATCAATTTTATAATCTCTGAACAGATTGATGAGCCCATATGTTTTTCGCACATGCCCTTTTAAAAACCTGATATAGAAGATTGAATCAATTTTCCAAATTGAATTCATTTTCATTTTCATAATCAGTGTGAATGGTCAAACTAGGTAATACCAAAAGTTGAATTAACAATTTGAATGGGTTGTAATCAATCATCAGGCAATAGACAAATTGTCACCATCTAAGTATGCATTTCAACATACTTAGATGAACCAGCATAGTTATTTAATTCCCCAAGAGAAGGGTACTTAGGCATTTGTATACCTTCTAAACTGTATCTGTAATTCATAGATTGGCCAGGACTTCAACAGTTTCTCATTTGGCTTAGTTATCAAATAATGAGCAGCAAAGTTTCAAGAGTAATTATTAACAAATAAAAAATAACAAGAAGCCAAAGGTTTTATCCTAAAGCATATACTAAAACACAAACTACTGTAATTTTATAATTCACCAATGAATTAAAACTTCTGGAATATTTTATGTCTTATCTTTTTTCTCAAACAATATTAGTGTAAAAATGAGTTTAACCTAAAAGTATTTTTAATGAAGTTAGAAAAATTAAATGTATTTAATAATCAAAGCAAATTATATTGTCAATTTATACCTATGTCTTATAGACTCAATTTCAAATCACTAAAAAATGTTTATAGCCTTCTTGTTTTCTTTGGCAACAGATAAATTAATTTAGACCAAACCCAGAAAAACTTGCTTTTGAAAAGATACGTGTAATTTGGACAGCCAATACCCTCCTAGAAATTTACTGCTTTCTAACATCTGATAAAATGCTTTAGGGGAGCACAGTTTGAAGATAAATAAATTAATATATATCAAAAGGAGCTCTGCTGCATTTTTTCCTAATTCCAGCCTTAGAACTGAACTGACTTTCAAGGAGAATGTTTGAATTTTTAATACAAATGCAAATGTCTAAATTAGTCCAGCTGGAGTAAGATACATTTATGAGTCTTTAGATACTGCTATATTTCACCATATGCAGTAGACAGCCAATAAAGCAAACCTCTCCATGTAGATATCACTGGGCTTCCATAATGTACATTTTGAAAAGACAAGTTCCAAGTTGCAGTTATATTGTCTTCATCCCACAACTTTTTTATGATCAAAGGTCCCATCAGGGTAATTTGCCTAAGCAGTAGAGGAGAGGACTATTTTGTCACAAAATAGTTTCTACTAAACAGATGTAAATTGTCATTTTAACTTTTTTCTATATATCCTGTACAAACTATATAATAATTATAGTAGACTAGTATTTTATCAAAGGAAGTTATCTCTCTGGTTTAATGAAAAACATGGATGCTGGGCATTATTCTATACAAATCAATTAAATACGAAAAATTCATTCAAAAAATGTTAACATTCTAATAAAGAAGAACATTATAGCTCAGGATTCAAATGAGGGGTCCTTAGTGCTCTCTTAGCTTCGTTGTTTTCTTGCAGATGTTTCATTACTCGAACTAGGTAACATCATCAGTGATAGTAAGGAGTGGGGCTTTCTGTCAATTTATATTCTACTGTTAGTGTTAGGGTGGTCTTAGAGGTTCCTTAGTTAGGTTGTTTATTGTTGGCTTGTTTAGCAGTCCTTGATTGGGATATTGTTTACTTGATTGTTAGTCTATGTAAATCCAGTGGTGGGATTCAGCCAGTTCGCACCAGTTCAGCAAAACTGGTAGCTAATTTTTTGTTGCCCAGGCCCAGAATTGACTTTCGGAAGCAGCATCCACACAGAGAACCGGTTGTTCACGTATTTGAATCCCACCACTGTGTAAATCTTGTAGTTAACCTATGGTCATCTGGGTGCTGATTGCTGATGGAGAGATGTTTAGGTCTTTTTGTTCCCTTTTTGGCTTGTTGATTGTCTCTTTTGCATAGTCTATAGATATTGTTCATGTCTGTGTGTCTATTGATGGCTAATTCGTCAGAGTGCCAGGGTTCTAAAAATTCCCAAGTATTTTTGGAATTGGCTTGATCTAGGATGGTCACAGTTTCCCATTTGAAACTATGATTACGTTTGTCAATAAGTTTGAAATTAAAGAGGTTTTTTTTCAAGTTTTCTGAATGCTAGTTGGTGTTCATGGACACTTTCTGCCAGTTTTCTGCCTGTTTGTCCTGTGTAGTGATTGTTGTAATAATTATATTGTATGTTGTAAATGACTCCTGTTTTTTCTTCTATGGCTGTTGTCTTTAGTAATTTGGACTTTGAAAGAGGAACAATGGGAGATGAGAAGCAGTGGATCCCTAGGGACTAATCCAAGTTTATGGATCAGATATAGCCTTCAAGAAAGAAAGGTTAGTAACTTTGGTTTGTTCTATATTGGAAATAATTTTTGGATTGGATTTTACAACCTGAAAAGAAATTTGCTTTATAAATGGATCAAAGGGAAATTCATTCAATGACAGGTAGACTTGCTGTTTCAAAGATGATGATGATGATGATGATGATGATGATGATGATGATGATTATTATTATTATTATTATTATTATTATTATTATTGATCATCGTGCAGTCAGCCAGATGTTCAGACTGGATTTGACATTTTTGTCTACCTATCGAGTCCTTACCAAGGACCTGGGATAGGCAGATGTGGATGTTTGATGGTATTATAGATATTGTCGCAGGATGGAAGCAGTTCCTAGTAAGACTGCCTTTTGCAATTGACTAATGGCAAATTTGTCAATGCCAATGGTGTTCAAGTGGTGCTCCAGTTGTTTTGGGTTTGCAACCAAGGCACCTATTACTATTGGTACTACCCTTGCTTGCCTTTGCCACAGTCTTTCTATTTCTATTTGTAGGTCTTTGTATTTTGTTCTTCTCCAGTTCTTTCTCATCTATTCTGCTGTCTCCAGGCACTGCCACATCCACTGTCCAGATTTTTTTGTTTTTCTTATCAACAATTGTTAAGTCCAGGGTGTTATGTTGCAGATGTCAATACTGCAAACATTGACACTTTTTGCACTGACAATATAAGAGACAGCCTGTTACTTTAATTGCTTCATTTGGGAGGGAGGAATCACCTGGAAGTTGTGAAAAGATTGCAAAAGTCCGCGTACAGAATGGGAAGTGAAACCTCACATGTAAAACTAATTGGATAATGTGATTTATGACATGTAGATAAGAGCAGGGATTGTGTGTATGTTATGATGGGTTTGGAGGGAGGAGATTTCAGATTCTTGCATCCCTCCATGAGTGCCGATGTTTCGTTTCATTACTAAGACTTTTTAGATAAATAATATGCCTGCAATTTGTTTGAATTGTCTCATTTATCGGAACCACGACAGCAGGTGCTTGTCTGTTTGAATTCTGAAGTCTCAGAGCAGTTTAACTTTATCATTTTCTTGACTTTCTCTATTTTATGATCCCACCAGTTCTTGCTTACGGGGAAATGATATTTCTTGCAGATCTTCCAATGCACCATTGTTGCTACTTTGTCATGCTGCTCCTTGTAGTCAGTCTGTGCGATCTTCTTGCAGCAGCTTACCAAGTGGTCCACTGTTTCTTCAGCTTCTTTGCATAGGCGGCACTTACTGGCTGTTGCTGTCTTCTCAATTTTGAATTTGTATGCATTTGTCCTTAAGGCTTGGACTTGTGCAGCCAGAATTAGTCCCTCGGTCTCTTTCTTCAACTTTCCTGCTCTTAGCCATTGCCAGATCTCGTTATTTTCTGCTTTCCCAGCTATTTTTTTTTAATGTTCTGGCCATGTAGTGCTTTGTCTTCCTATGCCTCTATTCTGTATTGTTGTTGTTGTTGTTGTTGTTGTTGTTGTTGTTGTTATAGAAACAATAAAAAGTACGACTTCAAAGTGATTAACAGTATGAGGTTTTTCCAAACAATGAATCCAAGAAAGGCTATATCCAAGACAGGCCAGAGTACAAGGTCTGTTCACAATAATCAGTGGTTCAGAGTATATATATGAAATCTTCAGATCTTTCTTTATTCCAGAAAGAGTATTTTGGAAGTCCATATCTTATAAAATAATTGCAATATTATGCGAACGTAAAAGGGAAAATGTATGCATAACTGCTATAAGGAAATCTAAAAAATGGGTTGTTTGCAAACTTATCACATGTAACCTGATCAGAAAAAAGTACTCAACAGCAATCTTAGTTACAGTAAATAGAAGAATGGTATGATTCATATGAATAATAAAACTTCAATATCATTTTAGTTATTCATAGGTGAAGCATTTTAACATCTGTATATTCTTAAAGAATGGGGTGAAAAATGTTCTTATAAACAGGATAGAAACTATTAGAAATATTATTTGAATGTTATCATTAGGTTTTTAGGTAATCCCAAAACATTTATTATTTCTAAGAAAATATTTCTTCATTCAAGTAATAATAGAGTGAATTCATTGGCATAGAAAGTCCTACAATGAATTGATGATGATTCTACAGTGAGTTAGAATTTAAACAGCCATAAATGAATTTATCTGAAGATGATTCTAATTCTGAGAAAGGTAGAAAAAAAGAGAAGAAGAACAGGCAAGTGGATAAATACAGTGACAATGAGTGCACCATTGAAAGCCCTGAAGGATCAATTAGGGAAGATAGTCATGAAGAAAATTTAACTATACAGCTGCTAAGAATCAATACCAACTTGATATAACATAATCAATAACACATGAATTGCATGGAAGACAAACTGGTATCACGTCAGGAATTCTTTTTGTCACAAGAATGAAAGCAAATAATTATGCAAGATAACTGTTGTTAAAACTTCTGTTTATATCTTTATGTATTTCAAAATAAAAGTGTTCATTTTCGTATTCATTAGATGCAGACCTTAGCCTTCTAACTACTTTCAGTTGATAAATCTCAGTTTCCACATATTCTGACCTCCAATAATTTTTTTTGACTTAGCATATCATATTCTCAACAATTATTTCCATCCATTTCATCACCCTTCATTACAATCAGTTTAATTTAGCAGCAACAGAATAAGGGTGCTGTAAGATTTGATTCTATAAGTTCATATAAAATATGTCTAGGTAAATATTCCTCTTACAAATAACTGGCTTCTCTTATTCAGAGGCTATGTACACAAATTGCTAGAGAACAATTGCTGTAGCTTTTGTTTTTATAACCTGTTCATACAGTACATTTCCTAAAAATAGCTGGTCATTTTGGTGGGAAATAGCAGGTTGGGTTAAATCCCTAACAATAAATCTTAATTTGCTAGAAAGAAAAACAGTAGAACTAACTAATTAATATATTTATGATATATATTGTCCATGTTTGGAAGTAAAAATATACAAACAAATATAGACACTACTGAGAACTCATTCCAGAAATAGCACAGAGCAAATTGTTGGTTTTGCTAAGGTACTTACCTAGAGGCTTATATTGTGGAATCACACTGCCTTAATCAGAGATCACGGATCTTTATGTGATTTCATTACCACTATAGTTTTTAATTTGTAACATTGTGTTCTCTTTTTCTGCCTTTTATCATAGTACAGAAAATTTAGAGGAAAAATGCAAAACACCTTTTCACTGAGAATGTTGGAAAGCTTCTGTCTAGGAACTTTCTACAGTAAATTGATAAAAATCCAACAAAACATTCTTCTGATTTCTAAAATCTAAGACATCAGTGTTAGTAGATTTCTTAGTGCCCACCAAATTCTTTGTCCTGTTAATTTTACTTTTGTTTAATCTTCTTCAGCTACCTATAAAAATGGCTGGCCCAGTTCTTTTTTTTTTTTTTTTGATGTATTGCAGTTGTGATTGGCCATATCTACAATTAAGTCAGTGTTTCTGCACCTGAGTCTGTCTATAATATGCTCCGAAAGCTGAAAATATCCCATTTGTTTCCAAATGTTGTAGACCTTTAATCTAAAGATTTACTTTTTATAATTAGCCTTTTTGTGTTTAGGAAAAGTACATTACTGAAGCAAATCAAACTGAGGAAATAATACCTACAAATCTGTGAACTCTGCACCTAACATGTAATGAAAGGTATAATGAAACTACTCAAGCTTGTGATGAGATTTGAATCACTGTTGATCACAACCTTCAGAATGCAATAGAAAGGAGCTATTTTAACATAACTTAATCAGGTAAAATATATTTTAACCATTCTACAAGAGGATGATCTAATTGCCACATACCAGTTTGGCCGTTTACATAATCTGGACAATTCAGTAGCTTACTTTATGCTTTTCATTAATTTTAAAAAACAGCATCGTTCATTTGTTTAAAAAATATTGTTCAATGGCACTGGAGGAATTCATTGCTAAATGATATGGTCCCCTTAATAATAAAATTTAATTGTACGATTTTTTTTCTAAAAGAGCTTTGTTCTCTGCCAAATTCCCCTGAATTGACCAACAATTCAAAAATTGGCAGAAAAGTGTTATCAATTTCTTCGTGCTCATTTGCCTTCAAGTACTGTATGGAAAAAAAACATGAAATAGGTAAACATTAACTGAGCTAAAGTAAATGCATAAACATCTGTCAGTTCTGTACAACCATATCCTTTTAAAATATAAGTCTTAACGCTAGCATTTTCTGTAGAAAGTGTCTGTACTGTCTTTTTTTTCTCTCCATTCAGGGGCTGCTCACTCATACAAAGTGCTGATTGTCTGAAACCTTTCTTGACCTAAGGAGCAATCTCTCCTCTGATGTACCACGATGTGAGGCTTTCCTATTTCATACAAGTGATAAGGTTACAGAATAAAATGCTTGTATCTGGATGTACACTGGATCCTTTATAAGATTGCAGTGCCCCATTTGTGATAAGGTTACATTCGTAAAATGTTCATCCTTGGAAATACACCTGGATCCTTTTTCAGATTGTGGCACCCAATTTAGTAAGAGATATTTATGTTAAAGTCAAGAAACTTTCTATTCATCTCCAATTTTGTCCATGAACTATAATAAAAATAATCAGATGTAAGTATTGTTAACCTCAGAAAGGGGAAAAGCATACATGTGTCTAAATTAATTCTCTTACTGATATCACACCCTAAAAGTGGGTTATAAATAAAAATTGCGCAAACAGACACATCTTGCTGTGTCTTTATATCTTCAAAAAAAAAATATCAGTAAATATCTGTGACCATGGAGGAGAAAATGGGTAAAAGACATACTATGTATGTTGGGAAAACAGATCCTCAGACATTCACTTTATCTAGGGATTTGAAAAATAAGAATAGAACAAAATAGGACACTAATTCTTTAGAAACAACAAAGCATAAGGTGATTTATGATCTCATGATTGTTAAATAAAGGTTATTCACATTTAAAAAAAAACACACACCACAGAATCTGGTATATTAACACCAATATATTGTACCACAGTCCTCCCTAATCTGAGTGACTTCCAGATGTAGCTGGCTGTCATAATTTCCAGACAACAAGCCCATTATTCATAAAGCTGAGAATTGAGACATACATTTTGTAGTGTTATTGCTGGGGAATGATGCCATGGAGATTCTAATTGCCAACTGTCTTTTTTTTTCTTTTAAATTATCTAGCACCTATAAACTTTAAAAATGCTTTTTAAAATAAATAAGCAAATACATAGGGAACTGAAATTCTAAATTTATGTTCTAAGCAGATCTATTTGAGTTCAAAATTAACCAGAATAATTGTTAGTTTTATTTAAGTCTAAATTTAGTGGCTTTTCAAATTCTAGATTATTCCCATAGAAAATCTTCATGTAAATCTGATACCTCATCTCTAACATACTTTGGTTTTGGTTGTGAGCCTCTTAAAGGTACAGAATAGTAAAGTTACAACTGTCAATATTGCAAATTTCAATGCTCCAAGAACTCTAGAGTTTTATATCTTCAGGATTACCCCATAAAATTCTTAGTCCATATCTAATTTTCAAAGGCATCTAATATAATGTTGTTACTGAGTGTTGTATAGCCTGGTTGGATGGGGTTTTTACAATGAAATCCTTCAGCCTATATAAATGTAATCAGCTAATATACAGCTAAGTGTTAGAGCTACATTGCTCTGTGGTCTGTGTATTGTCAACATTATATGAAGATTGTTGCATCCCAGGTCAAGCACACATGTATACACTTCATGTATACATGAAGGGGTGGTATGGAAATTTGCAATATTGACAGGCTTGGAAACACACATACTGTAATATATCTGCTCTTTATTGCTGAAAATGCAGAAGTGACTCTGACAACTTGACATCTATTTATACAGTGCCACCACTAGGCAGTGGCCAATCATTTTAAAGAACAATTTCCCACTTAAATTGCAGGCTAGCAGTTTGCTCCACAACAGTTGGAAACTCTTTTCAAACACACACACACAACTGATTATAACAACCATTAGTGAACCAACCCAATACATTACACCCCTTTCCCCTGGATAAGTCAAACACATTCCAATTATGAACATAATCACTCAAATATGCGAGCAGGTTTGGTGTCCATTTGGAGCACTGCACTGTTTGAGGTCCCCTATCTACAAGCCTCTTGGTTGGGCTGCGTAGACCAGGGTCCCTTGGCCCGATCACTTCAGGAAGACCAGTATGTCATTGATCGTTCTGGCTGGGTAGACTGGTGCTGTCATGTCCATGATTGTCAGGTAGACCAGTGCCGCTGTCCTTGTTTGCGATACTGCCTAATGGACTCAGAACAGGGTTCCTTGGTGACTCCAGTTCTGTAGGCATAGTTTCAAAATTTTGGGTGACTCAGGCATGGCCAGGTCACCAAGCAACCCACTAAACTCTTCTCTGTCAGTGGCCAGGATCTGGCTAGCCTGCCACCACCACAATTGGTCTAAGTGGCATCAAATCACATGACCGTCATCCAGGGCCACTTCATAAGACAGTGACCCTGACACCAAAGCTGCCACCCAATGTGCCCCCAGCCCGTCGTTTCTTACCCACACTTTTTCACCAAGCTTCAAACCTCTTGGAGGCTTGGGTTGTGATGTTTCCACAGCAGCCCTGTCAGGGTGGAGATGGTCCAGCTTGGTGGTCAGCTGACATCCCCATCTCAGTTCCGCTGGACTATGGCCCATAGTGGTGCAACAAGTTGTATGTTGGCATAGTAGAAAATCTGCTAAGCAAGTCACCTGTCATTAATCTCTTCAGTGCTTTTTTGGTCATTTTGACCATTCGTTCTGCTTGACCATTCGAAGCAGGATGAAAGGGGGCTGAGGTAGAATGTTGGATCATGTTGGTCCTCAGGAAGGACCGGAACTCAGCTGCTGTGAATTGTGCCTTGTTATCAGACACAATCACATCTGGCAAGCCATGCATGGCAAAGATTCTGCACAGTTCCTGGATGGTCCTGGCAGCAGTCATAAATGGGACAGGTTGATCGCCATTTAGAGTAACTGTCCACAACAATGAGGAACACCTGTCCTTGGAAGTGTCCTGCAAAGTCTATGTGCACACAAGACCAGGGAGCCTGTGTGGTGTCCCAGTGATGCACCGGTGCTTGAGGCATTTCAGGTTGAGTCTTCTGGCAGACCTGGAAGCTTCTTACTTGAGCCTCTATGTCTTTGTCCAAACCAGGCCACCACAAGTAACTCCTAGCAAGTGCCTTCATCCTAACTATGCCTGGATGACCATCATGCAGAGATTCTAAAACTCTTGCTCTTAATGTGGGTGGGACTATCACCCTGCTACCCCCTAGCATGCAGCCTTTATGAGCTGACAACTCATCTTTTATGCTAGTGAAACTATGAAATTCTGGACCTGGTCTGCTATCAAACCACCCCCTCAACACCTAGTTCAGAACACGACTGAGTGTTCTGTCAGTGGCAGTTTCAGCAGCCACATCTCCTGCACAAAGGGGAGTCTCAGGAAGATCCTGGATTGCCAGGATGCAAGCTGTAGGTGCTGGGTCACGGTCTCTGTGAGGCAAAGGCAGTTGGCTGAGTGCATCAACATGGCCCATTTCCTTGCCTGCTTTATGGACTAGCCTGTAAGAATAGGCAGCCATGAATATTGACCATCGCAGCATCCTAGGAGAAAGGATCTGTGGGGTCTGCTTGTCTGCTGTGAAGAGACCTAAGAAAGACTTATGATCCATGAAAACAGTGAAGGAGTGCCCATATAGGAAATCATGGATTTTTTTTTAAAATTCCAGCTGCAATAGCTAAAGCCTCCTTATCTATCTGTGTGTAGTTCCTCTCTGCAGGGGATAACGTTCTGGAATAGTAAACAATGGGTGCTTGGTGCCCATCTGCCATTAGATTGCTTAAAACTGCTCCTATGCCATACGGTGAAGCATCACATGCTAAACTGACAGGCAATTTCTCATTGAAGTGAGGTAGTACTGAGCTCAATGACAGCAGTGATTTGATTGCTTTAAAAGCGTTTTGGTGGGTATTTGTCCACACCCACAGTGACTTTTTATCGAGAAGCCAATGAAGTGGCTCTGCCAATGCTGCCTTGTGTGGCAGGAATGAATGATAGAAATTAAGTAGCCCTAAAAATACTTGCAGTTCCCCCTTTGACTTAGGTCTGGGAGCCTGTTGTATAGCTTTAAGCTTAGAGTCAGAGGGGTGGATTCCAGCAGAATCTATTCAGAATCCAGGAACTCAGTAAAGTCCACACCAATTTGGTACTTGTCTCTTTTTAACTTCAACCTCGCTTCGCGGAACTGTTGAAGAACTGCTCTGAGACATTCTGCTAAGACTGCTGTGGATTCTCCAGCAATCAGAACATCATCAAAGTAAGGGCACATGCCTGGAAAATTGCATTACACTCTGGAACAACCCTGGGGCAACACTTACCCCAAACTGCAGGCGACGAACCCTGAATGCCCCTCTATGTGTAACTACTGTCTGTGCCTCTGCTGTGGCATCATCCACAGTCAGTTGCTGATATGCCTGTGTGAGGTCCAGTTTAGCAAATACATGACCTCCCTGCAGTGATGCCACAATATGGCTTACCACTGGAACTGGGTAAGCATGTTGTTGCAAAGTTTTGTTAATTGTGCATTTCTAATCAGCACAAATGTGAATGTCCCCATTGGGCTTCACTGGGGTTTCTATGGGGGTTTCCCACTTGCTACTATCTACAGGCTGAAGCACTCCCTGCTGTACTAACTTATCTAGCTCTGCATCTATTTTAGGCTTAAGTGTGAAAGGCACTCTGTGAGGTTTGATCCTAATAGGAGTTACTGTTGGATCGAGGTTAAGGGAGATTGGTGCTCCCTTGTATTGACCTAAATGAGGGCTGAACACATCAGCAAATTCCTGACACACAGCTGCTAGGTCAGCTGTTTGTGTGTGGTTGATGCCAGTTACTCTGATGCCCATGGCATCAAACCAGTCAGCCCAATCAAACTGGTGTGCTGGCCTTCAACAACTATGATGTTGAGGGGAACCTCAAACTCTTTGAAGCTGACTTTTACTGTGGCTTCGCCTTTCACCACTACACGGCAGTTTTGAAAGTCTGTCAGAACAAGGCTTGATCGTTTGAGTTGGACTCATTTCCTGCCTTGTCTGCAGATGTAGCTATACATTTTGTGAGAGATTATGGACAGGGCTGACCTGATGTCTAGTACCATGGAACAAGGGACTCCTTGTAGCCTGACTTTAAGTCTCAGCTTCTCTTTGAGAGGACGTTGGGCTCGTGTCCTTAATATGTTTCTCCTTCCGTAGCTGCTCAGGGGACAGACTGTCTGGCAGTGCTAGAGCTGGCTGCTCTTCATCTGTCAGCACTTGCTGGTTCTGAAAGTGGCACTCATCTTTGGTCCCCTACTTCGACTCTGAAAGTGAGTCCACTATAACAAGGATTTTATTTATGCTGTGATACAACCAGAGGAGTGGCTGCTTCAGTCTCTTGATTAAATAATCTTATTATATGTTAGAGTTAAACAGATAAAAACTAATCCAAAGTACAAATAGTAAAAAAAATAATTAACAGAACGTGCAGGGAGGAATATAAGGGAAAAAATAAAAATATATATTCAAGTGAGAAAAGAAAATATATAAAGTGGCCTAACTTTGTAACAAAAAGTATAAACAATTTTAACATTGTATCATTTTCTCTTAAAATAGAAGAAATAATCTTTTTATTCCATATCAAATTTCTTATACATAAACAAATCTATTAAACCTTATCATTTCGTCTTGGTCAGTAAAAGTCTATTAAGAGTTACCAGAAATGACAGCATATTTATTTTAACCTTGATTAAATACACCCAATTTATTTTTCTTCTTTTTACCTTTAACAATCTTAATCTTTAATCCCTTCAAATAATGCCCTAGAGACTGTTTCATTTTCATTTTTCTTTGTTCTATCTCATAAGATCCTTCAGAATTTTAACAGGTGTCTTTTGTAAATTCAATATGAGAAAGTTATTCAAGTTAGTCTTTTGGTTTGCCAATAATTAAAAGATCTTCAAGTTTTCATTTGTACATTCGGTGTAACATTTTTTCATATCATTCTTGTACCTTATCATTTTTAACTCAATTTTTATATCAGCTCAGTCTTATTTGGTAAACTCCTTCCTCTTCCTTAATATCTGACCTAATTTGTCTATAAGGGCAGACATTTTTAAGGTTAATTTCTGGATCCATTACTCACAAATTTCTTCCTACAAATCCAATGTTAATCCAGTATTTTTCTCCATTCTACTTGTTAGTCAATTTTAAGAGTTTTCCCTTTTAACTGTAATCTTTAGTTCCTTCAACTTTCCAATTTATCATGTTTTAATAATTCAAAACACCAGTATTTTTCCATGGGAAATTTACCTACTACAATTATATAACTTGTTGATCAGAAAGTTCTTAATAGTTGAAAAACAATAAAGAAGCAATTTCCAAACGTGATTAAGAAATTAGGCTTGTCAGAATTTGGGGCCATAAGGCTACATTGTTGCTGTGAATTTGATGAAAATGTTGTTGCTCAACTCCCAAGTTGACTGAAGCCTTAATCCCTGCAGTTTAATCATGATTATCAGATGTCCAGATTACAAATGGATGATCTCACCATCACTTCAATTTCTGGAGAAGTTCTGGCACTCTATTGATTAAAATTGTAGGAAAAGATCATCATTTTACAACAAAAGGTATTTTCCCTGAATCCTTGATAAAGCAAACTACCTCTGCATACTCCTACCATACTATTAAATTTCATTCATTTGTAAATATAGAGATTTGACAAGAGACATAGCAGGATGAAAGTAAATCTTTTAAAATAAGCTTTGCTATTTGATCTATGAATTTTATATTAGTTCACCAACCTTTTTTCTTTGGATACATTTGCTTTTCAGTTGGCTACTGCTTCATAACATTACTCAAAAAGAGACTTTGTAGACTGATGTCCTTTTATAAGAAAAAGCATCTAAACTTTTCCCTCCAAGTATAGAACTATATCAACAAAACATAATGATTCATATGACAATTGTACAAAATATCTTTGTTTCCTTACAATTTCAGATGCATTGTTGTTAAAAAATGAAAAACACATAATATATGGCAAATACAGTATTCATGCTGCTCTGTAACCAGTGTCTATGGAGGTTCTCAGTCATCCAGGTTATGGTTGTCCCAAAGGTGCTTTTTTTGGGAGGCCACTGGACTTTCTGGTTTTTCTTTAAAAATGTTTCGCTTCTCATCCAAGAAGCTTCTTCAGTTCTGACTAGATGGTGGGGAACAGAAGGATTTATATTCATTGCAGAGAGCTGGGCATTTGCATTCTTTCTTTAACCAATGAAAATTCTGAGCCATGAAAAGATATAAGGAAAGCAAATTCAACTCTGATAACTGGAATATATACAGTAAACTCTATGTTATATGCTGCATTTAAATTTACCAGATCTTATTATTTTTGGCCTGGTAATTATTTTGGAGATGTGTGTGTGTGTGTGTGTGTGCATGTGTTTGTGTAGGCCTACATAGGAAAAAATGTGCACACATATGCATGCATAAACATGTATATGAATATGTGTATAGAAATCTATCAGTACCATGTATACCATACTTTCTTTCACTTCACATACAGTATGAATCATTTTTATTCAAAAGTAGGATATAGGTTGTTCTGCACCTTATTTTTTTTTATAAAAATTCAATTAGTCGCATACTCCAAATCTAGTCCTCTAAAATATAGAACTATTATATTACAACTATTTCAAGACGAAAAAAGTTTTTTTATCCTCAAAAACCTTTCTCTGTCATCTTGAACCTCAAAAGGTAGATCAAATTGATCAGGGGGGAGGGGAGGGAAAAGACTGGGAATATATACTGATTTTTCTTCTATTATAATGCTGCCATAAATCATAATCATCATATGCCAAGCCTATGTGTCCTTGATTTTTGCTTGGTAGAATCTAATCTTATAACTCAAGCTTTCCAAAAAGGAACATTTTTCTTACTTTTTCTCTTGGCTTATGAATTTTCTTCTGCTTCTTCCATTTTTTATTTTTTTTCCTATTTACTTCCAATGTTGCTCTATATGATGGCATCTGAAGGTCATCAGATAAGCTGATGAATAGAAAGAGTTCTATTAAAGTTGGGCCTTCTAAAAACTTGCTGTCAATTTAATCCTATAGTTTTTAAAATAGCTTAATGTTAGTGTCTATAGTAATTTTCTTTCCAATTCCAAAAATGAGTAGTAGACATATAGAAATTAATCTCTTATTGAAATGTTTACTTATTTTTTACAGGCTGTTTATTTCAAATTTTTACAACCAACTGGCTATTTTATCTTCAGATTTCAATTGCCACATACAAATTAGTCAGGATATGTTTGATCCTTTAATCATGCTTAAGTGTCCATATCTGAGAGAGACAGTGAGTTCAAAAGACCAGTAGAGGATAGATAGAGAGGTAGTTAGAGGTTAAAAAATCATATAGAATATTATGATGCTGTTTATCATTAAAATTAACTAATCACAAAGATTTCTAGCAAAACAAAGTTTCAGCTGAAATTGAAGAGGAAAGAAAAATTAAGTTGCATATAACCTTGAGACTTACTGGATTTTCATTTCACATCAACCAAATTAAAGTAAAAATAGCTCTGTGTTTATGTATTCTAGGTATCTTACATGTACAGTAAGAAAACATATGCCAACAACTATGAGGATACAAATATAAATTAATATACACTTATATTTAACTTTAATTGTATTACGGTCATTAACCAGCACAAGAGAATATATCAAAATATCCAAAACTAAATTGATAGTGGTAAGTAGTTAAGAAAAGTACACATAAACAAAAAAATTGGGCAAAGGGCAATATTAAAAGCTAAAAATGTTGCTCAGGCTATATATGTGCAACAAGAAGAAATTAAAATTAGAGATCTGGATAACATGAACTTGGAATATCAGTATAAACTACAAATACTGTACCAGTACATATTCACAGAAAACACACACACACACACACACACACACACACACAAACACACACAAACACAAATATTGAAACTTTAATTTTCAATTGCTTATATTTTAGATACATTTTTATACATAGTGCTTATGTAAGTATATGTATGTATGTTCTGGAGGCTGAAAATTAGATAGGAGAAAGAGGTACTTAAACAAGGAATGAAACAACATACAAAAAATCATTTTAAAGAATTTTTTTAGCACCCATCTCACAGTTCAACAAGACTGATTATAAAAGGGTCACCAAGAAAATAATATTTACTAAACAAAGGGATAATATTTAATACACTGGTGATTCTAAATAATTGTCAATGCTGCTAACATCGAATGTTCTTGCTTTGACAAAAGATGAAGAAGCAGCTATTTCATATTTAAACTTATGTGTTACTTTAAGAGCTATAATCAGTCATTTCTGGGGAAGGGGGAGGAAGAATGTGTCTCAAGGCTGTCTCGAAATAAGAGAATATAAGAATTTGGTGGGTTGTCTAACAGAAGGGAAAACTGACCCATCAAACTAATTGGAAAATGTGATATAATAATAATAATAATAATAATAATAATAATAATAATAATAATAATAATAATAATAATAATAATAATAATAATAATAATAATAATAAGAAGAAGAAGAAGAAGAAGAAGAAGAAGAAGAAGAAGAAGAAGAAGAAGAAGAAGAAGAAGAAGAAGAAGAAGAAGAAGAAGAAGAAGAAGAAGTTGGAAAGGACCTTGGAGGTCATCTAGGCCAACCCCCTGCTAAGGCAGGAAACCCTATAACATTTCAGACAAATGGCTGTCCAGTCTCTTCTTAAAAACTTCCAGTGTTGGAGCATTCACCACTTCTGGAGGCAGGTTGTTCCACTGGTTAGTTGTTCTAACTGTCAGGAAGTTTCTCCTTAGTTCTAGGTTGCTTCTTCCCTTGACTAGTTTCCATCCATTGCTTCTTGTCCTGCTTTCAGGTGCTTTGGAGAATAGCTTGGCTTCCTCTTCTTTGTGGCAGCCCCTGAGATATTGGAACAAAGCTATCATGTCACCCCTCACCCTTCTCTTCATTAAACTACACATACCCAATTCCAGCAACCGTTCCCTATATGTTTTAGCCTCCAGTCCCCCAATCATCTTTGTTGCTCTTCTCTGTACTCTTTCTAGAGTCTCGACATCTTTTTTACATCGTGGTGACCAAAACTGGATGCAGTATTCCAGGTGTGGCCTTACCAAGGCATTATGACAAAAATGAAAAGGAGAAGAACTGTGTTAAACATATTGGGCTAAGGGGAGGGTAATTCAGATTCCAGCTTCTCCTAGCAAGGATTGCTGATGTTTTAGGGCTCTAATAAAAGACTTTTAAGGTAAACAATGCCTCAGAGTCATTTGAAGAGCTCATCTGTGGGAACCTTGACATCAATGATGCATGCAATTAAATACAACTCCAGACATTCCTTTTTTTAACAGTCTCTTCTATCATTCTTAAGTCATATCCAGAATTATCTTTTGCCCTGTCATCTGAATTGTCTACCAACCATTTCTGGAGTTTAAAAAATAATGTTGTCATTCTCTTCCAATCAGTACTCATCCTTCACCCGTGTTTTTATTTTTAAGTCTGTTCAGCTGCTCTTATCCATTTGGGCTACACTAATGCCTGTCCATTCAAACTACATTCAACCATTTGTTTGCCCTTTTACATAAGATGGACTGTCCCACCAAGTGGCCTGTGCTTATCACGTATTCTAATAGATTTTATCCTCATAATGTGGCAGTTAAGGTTTTCACTTAGCAAAGAAAAGTTTGATGGCTTGAAAATTGGTAGATTTTTTTAAAAAAATATAGCCTTTATAGATCTTTTTTCCTTTGCTTTTGAAAAATATTTTATTTTTTTAAACATAGATGCATATTGATTTACAACAGATGAAAAATTTGCAAACAAATCTTATTTTATTATCAAGGTTCAAACAAATATAGTAATTAATGTGTGAAATGATACCTACAATTGCAAGTCAGTTTTCTGATAAGATGTCTATTATTTTTGGATCATAATGAAAATATTCTTGAGTAGAGTTTCATGTATAATGCAGCTAACCTTCATACAGTGCATTCAGTTTTCATTAGAACCAGTCCTCTATATTTCTAATATATCTCAGAAAAAGCTGTTGCATCAGCATTCCTGATTGGTTGTACTTATTGTTACTCAACTGTGTCTTAGGAGAAAACCGCAACTTGATCTATCACAATATTTGTTTAGGGCACAAAAAATGGAAATATAGTATTTATTTGAAGATATGTTTGATGTTTTGTACATTAATAGTTCCAAATGAAAAGGAAAGATAAAAATAAATATGAAGTTGAAAATTCAAAATTCATTTCATCAATTCTATTCTTTAAATTAAGGCTTCATCATTTTTATATGTGTTTTTGTATTCATTAAGAAATGAGATATTCTGGGTAACCAAGGAAGGAAATTTGGCTAGTTGTTGACCCGGCCTTCCATTGTTTTGTCTTTTGAAATATGTCTGTAGTGATATACATGTTATATTTAATTTGCCTTTGGATATTTCCCAAGTCAGTTATGACCCTTGCTGGAAAGAATGTACATTAATAGCAACTATAACTGAATCACCTGAATAAGGAAGAACAGCTTGACACATACTAATCCTTCACTGAAATATTATAAAATTGTCCATAAGTGTTCATTAGTTGAATTCAAGTGGCTAGTGCAGATTTCCATGGGAATCTAAGTGCCTCACAACATATTTAGTGGCAAATGCAAAGCAAATGATGGCAACACAGATGGACTCCAATCAATTAGGATCACGAATCCTTTTAACAGTTCACAGTGTTATTTGATTACATATTGCTTGAGTTGCTAAATGACAACAGTATCATAAGAAATAATTTAAATATTCATTCATGTCTGAGAAAAGAAGGAAGACTCAGGATCCAAAATCAAATCTTTAGAGGCCATTTCCATTTTATTGTTTTGAAAAAAAGATGTAACTAAAGAATAGTCAGCCAGCTGCTTGCAGAAGCACAAACTGTGGATATATGATTCCATAGATTCAAAACAATAGCACAAAATTATCTCCTATTTGTTCACTCCAGAGTTCATCTAACAGATAGTGTATAGCAAAACAGAAGTTCTTCAAACTCCATTTTGGAAACTCAGGCCTACTTTTCCTTTGTTCCCTAAAATATCAGTTTTGTGTTGGCAATTGCTTTTATACAGCATGTGCTAGAGTAATTGACTGGGGAAATCACAGTAAATCAAATGAAGGACAAAAATGGAAGATGCTTTACAATCATCAATTTTGTACCAAAAGATGCAAATTATTTGAAAGCAAGAGCATAAGAGTAACTTTTCCATTTTCCCCACTGATTTTTCCATTGCTGCTGATCCACCTAGCCACCCTAATTTCCCAGGATTTTTCTACCAATTTTAGCACCAGTCTTTCCATCTCCATGTTCCTAATGCCTTCCTATCAAGCTTCCTGTCACTGCCTTTATCATCTCCAATTTCCCAGTGTCTTTCCAGAAATATCAGTAAAACTTTGGTTTAAGAATCTTTGTTTACTGTTTCATGGTCAGTGGCTTTCACAGAAAGCAGAGCAACTACAGATAAATTGTTGGATAAAAGCTGCATTCTAGCAATGCAATGGAAGTGACATTCTTTCTGAGCAATACATAATGTACAATGTGCACTGGCCTCTGTAGAAGCCTATATTTGTGGATAATGGTCAGACTCAAATTTTATCCATTGCATCAAAATCCATTAAATGGAGCTTTGTTAAACTGAGGTTTTCTTTATGGAAAAGGAGAGATGAAGGATCTCCAGGAAATCATGGACATCATATAGAAAAGATTGCAGAATAAAGAAACAATTTTTTATGTTTTAAAGTTATACTGTAATTATTCATGTTGCTTTCTATATAACATTTTGTAACTTTTAAGAATAATCCATAGTGCTTCAATTTGGACAGGGAAGTTGACAGCATCTGTCTGCAAGTCTTTAAAGCAGCTGCATATTTTTCGTCATAGTTCAGAAGGCAGTCATGAAATCCTATAAAAATATATAGCTGCTTTATACATTACACACAGATACTAGATTCGTGACCCTCCCTCACTCTGAAGCCTTTTTTGAAATTGGATCCACCATGTTACATTGCCCATTCTTAAAAAAAGGTAGATTGTCTTGTTCATGAACCTTATTTATGAATCTTTCATTTTTGTTCAAGAAAACAGTTTAGAACAGATGATTTCTTTCGATCAACAGACTCCTGAAAAAATGTATATAGAAATATGTATATTTAGCTAAACTAAGATAATCTTTTCAGGAAAGTTTTCATTTACCAAATGTTTAATTTACCAAATAATAATGTTTAAAATTAGCATTAACAATTATTTAATCATCAATATTTATGTTAAATTAGGATTTAATTGAATAACAATTTATTGGCTTTATTGGATGCTTTTCTGTTGTATTTCTGTTAAGATTATGCCAATTACTTTACTCATCATTTAGTAAAAATAGTATATCGTTTTTCTGTTTAGCATGTAGCTAAATATATTTGGGTCCTATTGGACATAGACATGGATATTAATACAACACTTAACTTGATGGGAAAATTCCAGTTTAAAAATAGCTGGTAAGATGTTCTGTTAGAAAGTATAGGCAGAGTCTGTAAGAGTTACTTATTATCACTTACTTTGTTATGATTATTTTAATGAATTTTACTAACTTCAGATAGAATTTTCTTTGTCTTACATATAACAATAATAATATAACCAACTTAAACATGTTTTCATTGCTCAATACAGAGTCCCACCTTAGTTACATCAAAGTTGTTAGTATTAGATAAGATCTAATTTTGGCACACAGTTGATTTCAAAACTATAATATAAATTAAAAAAAAGATTTAAAGTTGAAATTACTGATATTTATCATATGTGGAATAAAAAGTTGGAATATCTGATAACTGAATAAAAAGTTGATACCGATTTAGTTTGCCTTTTGGGATTTGATATTAATTAATCAAAAGAGTGTATTCTTCAAAAATGTTTTACACTTTTTTGGTGATGTTAGAAATTTGAATGTAGCTAACTCATATGATTGTCTAATTTTGGGGTTTTTTGGAATGAATTATTATTATTATTATTATTATTATTATTATTATTATTATTATTATTATTATTATTATTATTATTATTATTATTATTATTATTATTATTATTTGAACTTATATACCACCCTTCTCCCGTAGGACATTACAATACAAAAAGTTAATAACAATTAAAATAGATTAAATTATCCTTGATTAAAAATCTAAAACCCCTATAACTCTGATTAAAAAACCCAATTACAATAAGTTAAAAATTAAAAATTCTCAGTCCTGGCTGAAAAGCTCAAAGAGCCAGGTCTTCAGGTCCCGGTGGAACGAACGAAAATCAGGGGCAGTCCTGAGCTCTACGGGTAACTGGTTCCAAAGGGCAGGCGCACCCACAGAGAAGGCCCTCCCCCTGGGTGTTGCCCGCTGGCAATCCTTTGCCGGCGGCACCCTGAGAAGGCCCTCCCTGTGGGAGCGCACAGGACGAAGGGAACTTGATGCCGGCAGCAGGTGTTCCCTCAGATATCCCGGACCCAAGCCATTTAGGGCTTTATAGGTCATCACCAGCACCTTGAATCTCACCCGGAGGGCAACCAGAAGCCAATGCAGCTCGCGGAGCAGAGGTGTTACATGGGAGTATCAGGAAGCCCCCATCACAACTCGTGTGGCTGCATTCTGCACCAGCTGAAGCCTCCGAGTGGTCCTCAAGGGCAGCCCCATGTAGAGAGTGTTGCAGTAGCCTAGCAGATGCAATTAACTTTCAGCAGCTCTGGCAGGATGTAAGTTGATTGGCAAATTTGGTCAGGCAATAACTTGCAAAATGACTGGTTGATTTGGCAAAGTGCATGGGGACATATTAGTCCTCATTTCACTCACAGGATAGTCTTAGAAAAGGGAATACAAAATTTGTTTGAAGCTCTAGTTTGCCTGTATCTCTCAGGAAAGAAGGCAAACACACTTGCCCAAGATAAATGTTGCAGGATTCAATCTTAGTCGGGCACCAGAACCAGAGATTTATTCTTCTCAGCTTTCACACACATTTTGGAGAGAAAAATTCCCTGAGAATGGGCTCCAGCACAAGCCCAAAGGTTTGGACAAATAAACCTGACTGACTCAGATTGGACCTGCATACAAAATATGGTCATATGGACCCATTAGTCTTTTGCCCCAAATAAAAATGTGACCTTGGAGATAAAGGTCCATACATTATGATCCTAAAAATGTTTGATCAGCTTTTGAGAGTGAAGTGGGCATAAATAAATATTGATCTAAATTATTGTAAGTTAGCTGAATTGTAATAAAACTGCTGTTGTCCCATGAGCAAGAAAAGGAAGAGAAGTAATATTCACAATTAAACCTATATACATTAACATGGCCAGATGTCTTTTGGCTTTGCTTCCCTTTTTACTTGGAGAAGCTTTGGTGTATTGAGAATAATATTAGTATTATATTATTATATTATATTATATGGTATATCAGTCTGGGCAACTACACAAGTTTCTTGCATAAAAGTAATAACAAATTTTGATTGATATTTTATTAAAAAAACAATCCGAGCTTTGGTAGCCACACATCTATGTTCCATGTACACAAGAAAAGGCAAATGGATATAATGTTTATCAATAATCAGCATTCCCAGACAAGGATGAAGCAGATTGAATAGGGCGGGAATCTCACATGTCAAGAGTAGAATGACAAGGTAAAACAAGGGTTATGGTCAGTTCAATTTGTCTGTAGAGTCAGTAATCAAATGATCCTGAAGAGAGTAAGAGACTGGAACAAAACCTGCATCAAGTCCTAGAAGGCCTAAAAGTCTCTGCAATTGTGAAGCATTCTTTGAAAGAGTAATTATGGCTTTGTCAGTAGAGACAAAACAGAATAGTACAATATTCAATAAATGCTTTTCCTGCATTTGATAGATGTGCAGTTATTTTTGATTTTTTTTGAAAATCATTTTTATATAAATAAAGAAAATGATACAATATTATAGATCCCATTATATTTTGCAAGGACAGCTTTTATATGTGACCTTGTATATTGTTATTAAACACAGACATGATATATTTAAATTATTTACCAGATTTTAACAAGTTAATTGCCACAGGGTTCTTTATTCAAATTGTTTATTTTTGCCTGTTGTGATATTGTATGTTAACAATTAAATTATCATTTGGATAGTTGTATATTACTGTGTTTAATTTTTTTTTGTTTATTTATTTTGTTTTGCATTGTAAAAACCTGCATTAAAAATTATTTGAAACAATTAGGAGTGCAGTAAAACTAGTATAAGTGATAGTACAAAAAGTCATTGCATAATATGAACTAGTAACCAGAGATTAAAAGAGTTAAGTATAAGGAAGAAAAGAATAACCTTTTGGCTATTCAGAAACTGACCTTTTCCTTTGGAACCACTGCTTAGTTCTGTATTCACTATAAAACACTTTGCAAGCACAAGTTGGAAAGATGTACCAGCAGCTGCCTTGATTGTTTAGGCAGCTGCTCCAATTATACTACAATTCTATGATAATTTTTTTGTGAGATTCTGTACTGCATCTAAGCAGAAGGAGTCATCTTCAGCCATTTTTGAGACATAAAAGAAGGGCTGGATGTTAAAAAAAACCCACTGAAATAGTTGTGCTCAACTTTTTAAAGTCCACCATCCATAGAGGGTTACTAAAAGAATATTAATGTCACTAAAAAAATTACTAGTACTGTATTAAACATTCTAATAAGAACAATCTATGTAGTTTGATTACCACTTGTATCAGTAAATATATTTCAAATGGTATATAAGAAGAAAATGTAATGCTTGTACATATGTACCGGTATGTTTAAATTTCTGTTCAAATAAATGCACATATCTTTATATTTCTGGACATCAACAGCATAATTAAAATATATGTACATTCCAACTATTTTTCCATTTAAGAAGTGGAATTGAATTCACTAGTCAGTTTGTCTATTCATTGTTAAGTTACAATTCTTTTTACATAAAACATAGGATATATTGAGAAATATTATTTGGAGCTATAAAGCCCTTTAAATTGTTATTGCTGATTTCTTTCCCATATACTAATTTGATTACTTCTGGCTCTTTCTGATACAATGACATCATTTCTTCAGGATGTCCACTCACCTGGATTAAACCTCACTGAAATGAATGATAATCCTACCTAGGTGAATGAAAATATTTGGTACTATAATGTTTGGCTGTTATTTTTTTTAAAAAAAATTGTGAGTCACAGTAAGTTCAGACTCACGCTGATTTCATTCTTGGAAATGAAATACATTTAGAATCAATGTTTAATGTATTCATGGAAATAACTGCACATCTATAAAATGCAGAAGAAGCATTTATTCAGTATTGTATTGTTCTCATTTTGTGCAATCAGTGCATCAGTTTTATGAATATGTATGGTGATAATGACAGAAGATTGAGAAGGTTGTTCCTATTTTTAAAAGGGAAGAAAGAGGAGCTGCTAACTATAGACTTGTCAGATTGATACCGACACTGGGCAAAACTTTAGGATAGACTGTTAAGCAGTTGAGTGTGAGTATTTCAAAAAGAATGTAGTGTGGCTTTAAGGAAAAGAAATCATGCCACACTAACCTGATTTCCATTTTTATACTGTGAACAGTTTAATTAATGCAGAGAAGACACTAGTCATAACCAAACACCTGAAAATTTCCCTTGAAATAGTAGTAGAGAAGATGGTTAAATGTTATTTGGCATTACTATACTACATTCTGTACAGATGTATACAGAACTAGTTCAATGATCATATCCAGTGAATATACATTATGTAGCTCTGCATCAAACTAGGATGATGTTGAGTGAAGTGTACAGAGGTCCATTCTAGAGGCCCTAATGTTCAATGTATATACATGAATTTAATGAGGGATTAGAAAATACAATTTGCAGATGAAATAAATATAGGGAGAGGGGATGCAAATCTTAGAGGACATTATAAAAACTCAGGAGGACCCAAAAAGAAATAATGGATAGGAACAAGAAAGATTAATTTCAACAAGGATGAATGCAAAGTTCTACATTTGAATAAGAAAAATCAGATGTTGTTGTTGTTCGCTGCGAAGTCATGTCCGACCCATCGCGACCCTATGGACAACATTCCTCCAGGCCTTCCTGTCCTCTACCATCTTCTGGAGTCCATTTAAGCTCACGCCTACTGCTTCAGTGACTCCATCCAGCCACCTCATTCTCTGTCGTCCCCTTCTTCTATTGCCCTCCACCTTTCCCAGCATTAGGCTCTTCTCCAGTGAGTCCTTCCTTCTCATTAGGTGGCCAAAGTACTTGAGTTTTAGCTTCAGGATCTGGCCTTCTAAAGAGCAGTCAGGATTGATCTCCTCTAGGACTGACCGGTTTGATCGCCTTGCAGTTCAAGGGACTCGCAGGAGTCTTCTCCAGAACCATAGTTCAAAGGCCTCAATTCTTTGGCGCTCAGCCTTTCTTATGGTCCAACTTTCACTGCCATACATTGCAACTGGGAAGACCATAGCCTTGACTATACGCACTTTTTTTTTTTAAAAGGTAAGGTAAAGGTTCCCCCGCACATGCGTGCTAGTCGTTTCCGACTCTAGGGGCCGGTGCTCATCTCCGTTTCAAAGCCGAAGAGCCAGCGCTTGTCCGAGGACGTCTCCGTGGTCATGTGGCCGGCATGACTAGACACCAAAGGCGCACGGAACGCTGTTACCTTCCCACCATAGTGGTCCCTATTTTTCTACTTGCATTTTTACGTGCTTTCGAACTGCTAGGTTGGCAGAAGCTGGGACGAGTAACAGGCGCTCACTCTGTTACGCGGCACTCGGGATTCGACCCGCCAAACTGCCGACCTTCCGATCGACAAGCTCAGCGTCCTAACCCACTGAGCCACCGCGTCCCTTTTTTTTTTTTAGAAAACCCTAAAAATCAGATACTTAGATATAAATTAGAAGAACATACAGGGCATGAGTACATGTGAAAAAAATAGAGATATCTTAGCGGAGCACAAAGCAAACATGAACCAGACAGTTGGAGTTGTTCATACATTATGTGGAATAGACTTCCTCCAAAATGATGCACGTTTCTCATATGAAGGCATATAAGGAGAAGCAAGACTGACAAATATGCTGAACAATCACCCTGCAATTGGTCATGGCTGGCCTAGATGATCTCCAAAGCATCTTCTAATACCTACACGTTTCTAAGGGAATTTTGAAAATGTGCAGTTTTCAGATAAAACTACAGAATTACAAAGCATGAAATAACGTGAATGCCAATCTTATACATAGTACAGCAGGAAATCAACAGGAAGTAAGTGGATTTTGAATTGAGGCAATTATTTTCACAAAAGCAGCCATCTTGTATAGTTACTCTGAAAATGGTTTTAAAATTTCTTTTTCCTTGATGCAAGCCTAGTCAATGGTTGAATTAAAATAAGTAATGCAATCTACAAAATGGAATAGTGTTTTATTGCCATGACCTTTAAACATGATACTGTTTTCTGATTGGCCATATATTTTTTTTTCCATTTCTTCCAGGTTAGTGAGTAGTAAAGTGGGAAACAAAGAAAAAACACAGTCAATCAAAAAAAGAAACAAAAAAGCATAAAATAAGACCACATGCTATAACTCAGGGAACAGATGACATATTACATTGCAGAAAACTTACTCTCATGATAAAGATTGTAGCAAGTGAAAATGACAAACCATCAATTTTCTTTCAAGGTATATCTATAAGATGACCTTTAGTCTAAACTCTGGTAATTTATTTATATAATGGAAGATGTAAAGTACCTATATAAATATGACTTTTCTAACTATTTTACATGTGTGAAGAGATTAAAATTGAAATTTAACAGGAAGTTCCCACACAGGAGACAATGAAATGTCTTCAATTTGGAAATAAACAGCTGTTTAAGATGGCTATGCAATACTGAGAAACAGAAATTGCTTAAAGAATTTCAAATATATTCTATATTTGTGACCTGATAATTGTGAATTATCTTTTTACTATGAATCCAAAATACTGCACCTTTTCCTTTTTTACTGCATTATTCTGGGCATTTTTAATTTTAATTTTTATGTTTTTTTTAATCCAAAGTAGTGTTCACTAGAATTGATTATATGACTGATATGAAGGTTATGGAAAAATCTGACATAAAAATTTTGCAGGTTGTGCCCACCTGGACATTCAATCCTATTCCAAATCCATTTCAGATAGAATGTCAGTTATCTTGAGTTATGGCTTTGATCTTCAGTACCACCTTTGCATTCTGAAAAGTCCATGTATCATTCTTTAATGATATGGAATGAAACGAATTGCCATTGTGGAAATAATTAATAAAATTGTATTATAGATTGGGAGAAATAAAGAACCATTTCTTCTAGGATCTCATTGTTTTTTTTTCAAGAATAGTCAAGGGAAGGAAAAAAGTAAGGCTTGATAATATTTCCAAAAAGCATTCATTTTCTGCATTCACAACCACTTAGGTACCCTTTCATTTCACAGAAGTAACTTATTATTATTATTAGATAAAATGGTGAACAGAACTGAAAACCTTTATAACTCCCCTACTGTGGAATTTATTCGATTTGACTCCAAAGTCTGGGATAATGCTAGTTCTTAACTGCCTTTCTAAAGGCCTATGAGGTTATGATTTTCCATGTCTGGTGTGTTCCCATTTTTTCTTCCCGAAATTCAGTCTGAATCTGCCTTTCTTTAACTAAGATCTATTTTCCATGTCCTGCTATTATGTGGAACAGGTCACAATATTGTTAACTGCTTCAAAATTATTCTTTACAATTTGTATAACTGAAGAACAAGAGAATAATAATAATAATAATAATAATAATAATAATAATAATAATAATAATAATAATAATAATAATAATAATAATAATAATAATAATGGCATCTTATCCATACCATTTGCAAGAAATTGTGTTATTTCAGATATCAGCTGGCAATGGTTGACATTCTCCTCAAAATGCAGGTTTCAGCAGGACAGCTGATGAGGTGTCATTAATCAATGCCTTTTCACATTTTGTAATGCATTTGAAGTGAACATACCAAAAATGTACAGTATGCTCCCATATATTCACTATTGGCACTTGGGTGCACTTTTACTCAGAACCCTGGCTGTGACAAGCAATCTTCCATTTCTTGATTGCTAGCAGGATGAGAAGAAGAAAGTTTCTTAAGAGACAATCATCCAGTATATTGTTTCTGATAGTTCCTTGCTACTTCTCTTTATCTGCTCTACTGCAGCTGCATATGTATGTTCAGTTTTATAGAAATAGCTAGTCTGGTTTATATCTAACACTTGTGAACATTTTGCTTCTTTGAAGAAGTGTAATACAGGAAAAATTACAACATTCCACAGAAAACATGACTTGCACTTTGTTTCTGTGTGGCAGATTATAAATTGAAGCTATGTTATATCATATGAATCAGAAGCAATTAATCCAGGACAACTTTCTAAAGGAGATATGATTTCAGGTACATCCAGGGTGTTTAAAATCAATTCATACAATTCCTATTTGAAATGGAAATGTATACAGGGATTTTGAGTGCAGTTGGAATAGTGGTACTGCCAGAAATCACACAACAGTTGTGGAAGACCTCAAAAGTTCACCTTTTTAAAATTCATCTTTGCAAGTCAGAAAGCCATATGTGCTTTTCATGTTTGGAATATCTTTGTTTCATTTTGTGTAAGAACTGGCTTTCTCTTGGCAATTTACTGGCCCAGTGAAGTGGTTTAGCATGCATTCACATGTAGAGATAGTCCAGAACAGCTTAGAAAGCCCCTGAAAAACATGTATCTGCTTTAATGATTGAAAAGGGGGGGTATGCATAACTGTATTTTCAGGCATCTCTTTCAAAAGATTTATACAGTCTGGATAATATACAGAGTACTAGTAATATCAAATAAGTAGAAACATCACTAGTAAATTAAAAAATGACAAACTATTGTTTAATGTCATATTCTTGGGAACAATTGCAATATGAGTAAGTAAGTAAATTGCAATATAAGGAAGAAGAAGAAGAAGAAGAAGAAGAAGAAGAAGAAGAAGAAGAAGAAGAAGAAGAAGAAGAAGAAGAAGAAGAAGAAGAAGAAGAAGAAGAAGAAGAAGAAGAAGAAGAAGAAGAAGTTTTCTCCACAATTGTTTTTATTGGGTATTGTTGTAGATTGTGATACTAAAGAAATCAATTTGATGTTGAACTTGATAACAGCAGCACGGTTACTGGAGGGACAATATTGGAAGAAGGATAGTTTGCCTACTATAGAAGAATGGGTACTTAAGGTATCGAGTCTTGCAGAAATGTCTAAGATTTCTGCTTATTTGAAGGATCACTCGCAAGAAAGATATATTTCAGTTTGGAGGAGATGGATAGATTATATTCAGAATAAATATGGGACTAAAAAGTTCCATTTAGCTTATGAGTAGATTTTAGATTGTTATTAATTTTAGTATTAGTATTGATTATATTTTTGTTTAAGTTATTATTATTATGTTTTTAATAATTTGAATGTATCTATGTTAAAGGGGAGTTAAAGCACATTATGAATTTGGTTAATTTTATAATGGATAATCTTAGTTAGAATATGATTATTATATCTATAACCCTGTATTCAGCTCTGGGAAGTGGGGGGGAAGGGGGTGGTTTGGGGCAGGTGGGTTTTGGGGATATGTATTGTAAAAAAAATTTTGTAAAACTCAAGAAGAAGAAGAAGAAGAAGAAGAAGAAGAAGAAGAAGAAGAAGAAGAAGAAGAAGAAGAAGAAGAAGAAGAAGAAGAAGAAGAAGAAGAAGAAGAAAAAGAAGAAGAAGAGGAAGAAGAAGAAGAAGAAGAGGAGGAGGAGGAGGAGGAGGAGGAGGAGGAGGAGGAGGAGGAGGAGGAGGAGGAGGAGGAGGAGGAGGAGGAGAAGGACAAGGACGAGGACAAGGAGGAGGAGGAGGATAGATAGGGATAAATATCTGGGAAGAGTTTATTGGTTTATTAGAGCAGGAATCAGCATATTTGTTAGTGTGCATTTTGTAGGCTAAGGAATTTGCTTATCTTATTCCAGGATGAAAGAAGAATGGCGCCACAAGAATGACTCTGTCAGGAAAAGAGTACAGTATTTAGTCTATCAGCAGAACAAATTGTTTCCAAGCAGTGGTGGGATTCAAACACCTGAACAACTGGTTCTATTATGTGATGCAGGCCTGGGCCTCCAATGCCTAGAACAGACTTCTGGAAGCAGCATCATGCACTTCCGGTAGGCCGTTCTAGGCCTAGGAGCCCTCCAAGGCCTAGACTGGACTTCCAGAAGCCAGCCGGTTCTCCGAATTCAGGTAAATTTAGCTACCGGTTCTCCTGAACCGGTGCGAACTGGCTGAATCCCACCATTGCCTCCAAGTGCTATATAATCAAAGCAGAGAGAACAAGACATGCCCTATTTTTGTGCACTATAATTTAGTGAACCAAATTTGAAAGAGAAAATCTTAAGTGCCAACTGATAAAAATAATTTGGAGTTGTAAATTTCAGCTAGAACTCTAACCATTAACATGGAAAGGGGTATATATAAAAGCTGAGAGTAGTTCCAACAGCAATGAATTCCCCCATCATACTGCTACCTACCCATTGTCACCCACAATCACTCAATATGCCAAATCTTGTCTTGTACTCTCTGAATGACATAACATTTTGGCTTGACCATCTCAAAAACCTTTTGGCAATGTTTCTTTCTTCCATTTGTTAAAAGTACTTACATCAGATAATGCTTACATTCAAGGATTAGTTTATTACACTGCATGTTTGGGGATCACATTTTTAACAATTGCCAGTTGCTCTACATAGTTTTACCTAACATGCGTATTTTCTCCACTAAATCTTTCCCTAATGTTCATCTGTTTGTATTCATCTTTTCCATGTAAAATAAAGGAATTTTTTAAAAAATATATAAGCATCCCCCCAAAAAAGCATTTTTATAGTTTTCCAAGTTCCTCTCCCTCCCCCGCCACACATATACAAAATAATGTACTAGCAGATTTCTTAAATTATGTCCTGGATTCCATTTTCATAGATTGTGCCATTTGAATTGAAAGATACTCTAAACATCTTCAGTATTTATAATCCATTTTCCCTCCCCCATGCCAGAATTGATATTTACAGAAATTGCTACAGCCAGGTTCTTTAATAGCTTATACATTAGGCAACTTAAGTTGCACCCAGAAATTTCCTGAATAGTACGTGAACTGATGTACCAAAAAGAAAAAGAAATGTTCATTTGTAAATGATTTCTCTGCTATAAAAACGATCAAAGCTTTTAAAAGGGGGAAGAGATAATCTGCTGCTGATGCTATTTGTGTGGTGATTACAATTATCACATGACACACTGATTGAAGCATTCATTATGGTCTGACTCTCCCCAGGATAGCCTTGTTCTATCATGTGCAAACAGTAGCAATCAGTGTTAAGAAATGCTTGCCCATGATGAGCTTATCATCATGTGAATGAGTTGTTGATAAATCATCTGAAGTCATCCTAAAGCACTAGACGGACAATTCAGGCTGTGTAGTAAAATTTAAAACAAGCCATGTTAAATCATTTTAGGAATTCAAAACCAGATAGAGTTCAAACTATCAAAGTACTTTTTCCAAAAGAGAGAGAGAGAGAGAGAGAGAGAGAGAGAGAGAGAGAGAGAGAGAGAGAGAGAGAGAGAGAGAGAGAGAGAGAGAGAGAGAGAGAGAGAGAGAGAGAGAGAGATAGAGATACAGATACAGATACAGATACAGATACAGATACAGATACACAACATATCACGACTCTTTTTGCATTGCCGGCAATGGGGTGGACACGGCTTCAGTATGATGAAACCAGCCCACGGGTCAGCAGTTTGACACCCCTGATCTAAAGTTTAAAGTCTATCCAGACATAATGTAAAAACTCATAAAGTCATAGACATTTGAACTATGATTTCTGTCAATAAATTCATAGGATTTATTTTAAATGTATTAACTGCTCGTATCCATCCATATATTGTCCAAAATATTGTCTGTAATTTGTGAATGTTTCTTTATGATTTTAACAGTAGTTTCCTTTCTTCCAGGGAATGTATAATTTTCACCAGCATTCTTTAACTTTACAATATTTGCAAATTGCTATCTGATTTTTATATTCTTTGCTTTCCAGATTAACTGGTTAACGTTTATAATGAGTAAAGTAACACTGATGTTTGAAAATATAACTGTAAGTCTTGAAGCTTAATTACCTCTACTTAGCTAAACAAAACAGTAACAACCCAAAAAATACAAATTCGTTTTACACATAGTTATGCTTTATAAAGAACAAACTGCAACTCCAAAAAGTCACTACAGGCTTATAACTATAACTGATCCCAAAATGTAAGCTGCTGAGACATTTGTTAAGTGAGTTTTGCCCCATTTTACAACTTTTCTTGCCACAGTTAAGTGAGTCATGATTCATCTTTATTGTTCCTGTGATGCATTTCCTGTTCCTGTTGTATTCTCACTCTCTAAGAAGATGGCTTCTGCACAGCGATGGCTTGTATTGTATTTACTTACTGCACATGAAACATTGTGTCCGAAGCATCTGAATCTGTGCTGTCTCTACACATTTGATCCATGCCAGTCTAGTACTTGTGGTCTTATCCTGAAAGCCAAGCATTTGAAGCAAGAAAACCAGCATCATGGCAGCTTCTAACAGCAAACCACCAACTGAGGCAATGAGGACGAGTGGAGATTGCAGCAGTCACTTGGACAACTTACAAATACAGTAGATGAGATCTTTGGAGCATGATAAAAATTATGATGATGATAATGATGATGATGATGATGAAAGGGACCTTGGAGGACATCTAGTCCAACTATCTGCTCAGGCAGGAAACTCTATACCATTTCAGACAAATGGCTGTCCAGTCTCTTCTTAAGGACTTCTAGTGTTGGAGCATTAACTGCTTCCGGAGGCAAGTTGTTCCACTGGTTAATTGTTCTAACTGTCAGGAAGTTTCTCCTTAGTTCTAGATTGCTTCTCTCCTTGACTAGTTTCCATCTGTTGCTTCTTGTCTTATGATCAGGTGCTTTGGAGAATAGCTTGACTCCCTCTTCTTTTTTTTTATTGAAAAGTTTTACAATACGTTTTTGAATACAAAAAAACCCTCTCCTCCCCCTCCCCTCTCCCCAACCCCTCCCTACCCTCCCCTCTCCCCTCCCCGACTTCCCAGAGCTGAATACAGGGTATAAAAATACAAACAAGCATAATCTAAAATATGCTAACAACAATAAAACATTAAATTCTGTCGCACTTTAACTCTCCATCGTCAAAAATATTAATAAAATAACTACTAACTAGTTATACATCATATAGATCCACTACTTATTCAAATGCTAAATGGAACTTTTTAGTCCCATATTTATTCTTAATATATTCAATCCATCTCCTCCATTCCACAATGTATCTCTGTTGCGATTGGTCTTTCAAATACGCTGAAATCTTTGCCATTTCCGCCAAGTTGGAAACTGAAGACGATGTCTCGTGCCTGCATACATCACCACCATACCCACTGGAATCACCCATCTGAACTGAATATCCCGTCTTCTTAATTCTTCTGCCAGAAAAGCAAACTCCTTCCTTCTTAAAATTCTTGGAGGGATCTCTTTTAAAATTAAAACTTCTTGCTCTGCAATTGCGAATTTACTATTATAAAAAGCTTGAATAACCTCATTTCAAATTGCTCTCTTTGTAAAATAAACCACCACATCTCTAGGTAATTTCCTTTGTCTTGCAATCCATGAATTAACACGAAATATTTTATCTATATCCACCATAATATCTTCTGCTGAACGCCCCAAAACGTCTTCAAGAGCTTCTGAAACTACTTTTTTCAAATTTTCCTTAGAGTCCTCTTTTAAACCTCTGATTCTCATGGCAAACTCCATCTCGCGGTACTGCGCCAAGGTTAAATCATCGTCAATCTTATCCATCACAGTTTCAGCATCCGTCATTTTAGCATCTAATCTGATATTATTTTGGCTAAGTTCTTCCACTCTTTCATCCAAACGTTGAATACAAACAGCCATGCCTTGAAATGCAAGTAAGATGTCTGCCCTCATTTCTGTAAGCTTCTCCTCCATAAGTTCAGCTAATTGTTGGTATTGCTTTTTCAAAGCCTCTTGCAAAATATCCTGCAAATCTTTTACTGTCAAAGCTGGTGCAGGTGCAGGTGCAGGTTCAGGGGCGGCATTAAAGCCTGTAATGAAGATTGCTGCACCAAGGAAACCCCTGCGCTTCTGGGAACTTTAGATGATTTGGCAGCCATTTTCACCCACTCAATTCTGTTGCGCACTTTCACTTTTAAAAGTCTCCACAAAATCCACTGAGTTAAAGATCATATACTTGCTCTGACATGATTCTCCTGTACAGCTCTGCCTGCATCCAAATAATCCAAAGTTCACTCTCACTGGCAGGGATGGTTGCTGCATCCTGCTCTGCTCCAAAGCCCTGGAGCAGAGGCGTCCCGAGGTCCGGAGCAAACTCAGGCTTCGGGGGGGGGGCTCAATCGTTCAACCACCAGAGTTTCAACTCTGGCAGTCTGGGAGAGCTCTACCCCTGCCTGGGCGCTCACCCCCTCCGCTGATCGTCGCTGTTTTTGGCGGTTCTACGGAACGACGGGGCTGACAGCCTAAATGGCTGCCGGCAACGGAGCCTTGCCACCCGGAAGTCCCTTGACTCCCTCTTCTTTGTGGTAACCCCTGAGATATGGGAATACTGCTATCATGTCACCCCTAGTTCTTCTTTTCATTAAACTAGACATACCCAATTCCAGCAAATGTTCTTTGTATGTTTTAGTCTCCAGTCCTCTAATCATCTTTATTGCTTTTCTCTGTACTCTTTCTAGAGTCTCAACATCTTTTTTACATCATGGTGACCAAAACTGGATGCAGTATTCCAAGTGTGGCCTTACCAAGGCATTGTAAAGTGGTGTTAATACTTCACGTGATTTTGATTATATCCCTCTGTTAATGCAGCCTAGCACTGTGTTGGCTTTTTTGGCTCATATTTAAGTGATTGTCCACTAGGACTCCAAGGTCCCTCTCACAGTTACTACTATTGAGTAAGGTACCAACTATACTATACATGGGCATTTGGTTTTTCTTGCCTAAATGTAAAACCTTACTTTTTTTACCATTCAATTTTGTTTTGTTAGATTGCACCCAATGTTCAAGTCTGTCCAGATCCTCCTGTATCTTAAGCCTATCTTTTGGAGTATTGGCTATTCCTGCCAGCTTGGTGTCATCTGCAAATTTGATTGAGTTCCCCATCTATCCCCTCGTCCAAATCGTTGATGAAGATGTTGAAAAGTATGGGCCCAGGACAGAGCCCTGGGGCACTCCGCTACACACTTCCCTCCATGTAGCTGCAGTTCCATTGGGGACCACATGCTGAGTACGGCCGGTGAGCCAACCACAAAGCCATCTGGTGGTGATGCTGTCTAACCCATATTTTTCTATCTTATCAAGTAGTAGGTTGTGATCTACTTTATCAAATGCCTTACTGAAGTCCAAGTAAATTATATCCACAGCATTCCTCTGGTCTACTAATTTTGTCACTTGGTCAAAGAATGCAATAGAATTTGTCTGGCATGATCTGTTTTTGACAAACCTATGTTGGCTTTTAGTAATGACTTTGTTTGCCTCTAGGTGTTTGCTGATTCATTGTTTGATTATCTTTTCCAGAATCTTCCTAGGTATTGTGGTCAGGCTGATAGGTCTGTAGTTTCCTGGATCTATTTTTCCAATTTTTTGAAAATGGGAACTACATCAGCTCTTTTCCAGTCCTCTGGTAGTTCCCCAGTGCTCCAGGATCTTTGAAAAATATAGTTCAGTGGTTCCAAGATCATATCTCCCAGTTCCTTGAGAACCTTGGGGTATAATCCATCTGGTCCTGGTGATTTGAACTCATCTAGGGTGGACAGGTGCTCACTTACCATTTTCTTGCCTAACTTAACTTGCAACTGTTAAGTTAGTAAACTGGTTGTTAAGTAATAATAATAAATCTTTATTGTCAAAGTACAACGTGTACATTGAGATTAGCTGAGCCTCCCCCCGTGCTCTCTCCCCCCAACACACAGTGACAACAAACCCTCCATCCTACCACAACATGTGAATCAACTACACCACACACCGGCCTCCCAAGTCAATTCTGCATAAGTTCACAGAGATTATATCCCATTTAAAAGCCTAACAGCCCACAGATAAAAGCTATTTTTCAGCCTGTTGGTATGGCTGGCTATACTCCTATATCTCCTACCGGATGGTAGGAGAGTAAAGAGATACTGTCCAGGGTGTGAGTCATCCCTGAGAATCTTCCTCACTCTTCCAAGGCAACGAGCCCTGGCGATGTCATCCAGTGGTGTCAGGGTACAGCCCACAATGTCTTGTGCTATGCTCACTACCCTCTGTAATACTTTCCTGTCCGTGGCTGTCAAACCAGCATACCAAACCACAATACCATACGAGAGGATGCTCTCTATAGTAGAGGGTCATTAGCCATTTTTCTACCCTTTTCTTCCACAAGACCCTAAGAAAGTGAAGCCTCTGTTGGGTGAATGTGGCTTCTCCATTGATTTTACTTATAGCATTACCCCCTCAAGGGCCACCAAAGTCCAGGCCCTCCTAGCCCTCCCCCTTTAGTCTCGTTCACAGCTACACACTCAAACATTGGCAACAATGTCCTTTTAGTGGGAGATCATGTAGAATGAAGAGATGACAGGTTCTCATTGTTGAGGTGTTCACAGGAACAAAGATGACCCACCCCAACCACAGCAGGCAGTGTGTGACAGTGCTTATCAGCCACTGACCAATAGCAATATTGGTCAGCAGTTTATAATAGCTGTTTGGGACATAAAAGGGGTGGAGAAGTCTTTCAGCTCCAGGCAGCAATGGGGAATGCGAACGAGGGCAGTTGACGCTCCACAGCCACAGCTCACCCCGCAAAGGCATTTCCCCACAGTGTCCACACTCACACCGCTAGTAGTAAGCAGAGTTCGGATGGCCGCTGGTCTCAGAACCACAGCAACCAGCCTCTCCTTTCCTTCTGTCAATGCTCGTAGTCCCAGGTCTCCCTATGGTAATTTCCCTCCCCCCTTTCTTTATTGTTAAAAACTGAAGCTAACACTTCAACAAATGTTTTCTCTGCCCACTCTCTCTCTTCCCTCCACTCAGGATATTCCCCCCTTGCAGAAGAAGCAATAAAGCTCTGCTTTCTCACTCTCCCTTTCCTTCCCACTCTTTAAAAGAGAGGGAATCAGCTAAAACCCTCAAACTCCTCTTCAGCTTCACCTGGTCTCTCCCTGACTCCAGCAACAACCACCCCCACCCCCACCCCCTTTCTCCTTTTCTTTTTTTCTTCTTCCACCGGATCCATGCCCACCACAAACTGGCTGCAGCTGTCTGAAAATGCACCCCGTTCTTTCTGGCCAGGTTCCCGCAAAGCCTCTCAGCCAGCTCCGCTGCACTTGTAAAAGTTGATCACATGACTCTGGGACACTGCAACCATCATAAATATGAACCAGTTGCCAAGTGTCTGAATTTTGATTATATAACCATGGGGATGCTGCAATGGTCATAAGTATGAAAAACAGTCATAAGTCACTTTTTCAGAGCTGTTATAACTTTAAATAGTCCCTAAATGAACTTTTGTAAGTTGAGGACTACCTATATTCAAATTATATCACATTTCAAAATTGTTATCTATGGTTCTCCTTTTTTTTCTTTTTCTTTTCTTTTTTTTTACTTCTTCCTTTATCTTTTCTTTTATTAACTGAATATAAAAACAATGAAGAAGAATATATATAGTTATAAGGAAAGACCCCTTCATGGATTACTGCCTTGTCGTGGCGAAGGGGCTTGCGTAATTCAATGAAGCTATGAGCTATGCCGTGCAGGGCCACCCAAGACGGACAGGTCATAGCAGAGAGTTCTGACAAAACGTGATCCACTGGAGAAGGAAATGGCAAACCACTCCAGTATCTTTGCCATGAAAACACTATGGACAGTACCAAAAGGCAAAACGATATGACGCTGGAAGATGAGCCCCTCAGGTCGGAAGGTGTCCAATATGCTACTGGGGAAGAGCAGAGGGCTAGTACTAGTAGCGCCAGAAAGAATGAAGCGACTGGGCCAAAGCCGAAAGGACGCTCAGCTGTGGATATGTCTGGTGGTGAAAGGAAAGTCCGATGCTGTAAAGATTTTTTCTCCATAGGAACCTGGAATGTAAGATCCATGAATCAAGGAAAACTGGACGTGGTCAAACAAGAGATGACAAGACTGAACATTGACATCTTAGGTATCAGCGAACTAAAATGGACAGGAATGGGTGAATTTAATTCAGATGACCATCAGGTATACTACTGTGGGCAAGAATCCTTCAGAAGAAATGGAGTAGCCTTCATAGTCAATAAAAGAGTAGGAAAAGCAATACTGGGATACAATCCTCAAAATGACAGAATGATCTCAGTTCGAATCCAAGGCAAACCATTCAATATCACAGTAGTCCAGGTCTATGCCCCAACCACCAGTGCTGAAGAGGATGAAATTGACCAGTTCTATGAAGCACTACAGCACCTTATAGAACTAACACCAAAAAATGATATTCTTATCATCATGGGGGATTGGAATGCTAAAGTAGGAAGCCAAAAGATAACTGGAATAACAGGCAAGTTTGGCCTTGGAGTGCAAAATGAAGCAGGGCACAGGCTGATAGAATTCTGTCAAGAGAATACAATGGTCATAGCAAACACTCTTTTCCAACAACCCAAGAGACGGCTCTACACATGGACATCACCAGATGGTCAACACAGAAATCAGATTGACTATATGCTCTGCAGCCAAAGATGGAGAAGCTCTATACAGTCAGTAAAAACAAGACCAGGAGCTGACTGTGGCTCAGACCATGAGCTTCTCCTTGCAAAGTTTAGGCTTAAACTGAAGAAAGTAGGGAAAAGCACTAGGCCACTCAGGTATGAATTAAATCATATCCCTGTTGAATATACAGTAGAGGTGACAAATAGATTTAAGGAATTAGATCTGATAGACAGAGTGCCTGAAGAACTATGGACAGAGGTTCGCGACATTGTACAACAGGTAGCAACCAAAACCATCCCAAAGAAAAAGAAATGCAAGAAAGCAAAATGGCTGTCTGAGGAAGCTTTGCAAATAGCTGAGGAAAGGAGGGAAGCGAAAGGCAAAGGAGAAAAAGAAAGATACACCCAATTGAATGCAGAATTCCAGAGAATAGCTAGAAGAGATAAGAATGCCTTCTTAAATGAACAGTGCAAAGAAATAGAAGAAAATAATAGAATAGGGAGGACCAGAGATCTTTTCAAGAAAATTGGAGAAATGAAGGGAACGTTTAATGCAAAAATGGGCATGATAAAGGACCAAAATGGCAGGGACCTAACAGAGGCAGAAGAGATTAAGAAGAGGTGGCAAAATTACACAGAAGAACTATACAAGAATGAGCTTAACGTCCCTGATAATCACAATGAGGTGGTCACTGACCTCGAGCCAGACATCCTAGAATGTGAAGTGAAGTGGGCCTTAGAAAAGCTGAGCAACAACAAAGCTAGTGGAAGTGACAGTATTCCAGCTGAGCTATTCAAAATCTTAAAAGACAATGCAGTAAAAGTGCTACACTCAATTTGCCAGCAAATTTGGAAAACTCAACAATGGCCACAGGATTGGAAAAGATCAGTTTACATTCCAATTCCAAAGAAAGGCAGTGCCAAAGAATGTTCAAACTATCGCACCATTGCACTCATTTCTCATGCTAGTAAAGTCATGCTTAAAATCCTACAAGCTAGACTTCAGCAGTATGTGGATCGAGAACTACCAGAAGTGCAGGCAGGATTTCAAAGAGGCAGAGGAACTAGAGATCAAATTGCCAACATACGCTGGATCATGGAGAAAGCTAGGGAGTTCCAGAAAAACATCTACTTCTGCTTCATTGACTATGCTAAAGCCTTTGATTGTGTGGATCATAACAAACTGTGGCAAGTTCTTAAAGAGATGGGAGTACCAGAACATCTTATTTGTCTCTTGAGAAACCTATATGCGGGTCAAGAAGCAACAGTGAGAACTGGACACGGAACCACTGATTGGTTCAAAATTGGGAAAGGAGTCCGGCAAGGCTGTATACTGTCGCCCTGCCTATTTAACTTATATGCAGAGCACATCATGAGAAAGGCAGGGCTAGATGAATCAAAAGTTGGAATTAAGATTGCCGGAAGAAATATCAACAACCTAAGATACGCAGATGATACCACTCTAATGGCAGAAAGTGAAGAAGAACTAAAGAGCCTCTTGTTGCAGGTGAAGAAGGAGAGTGCAAAACTTGGGTTGAAACTTAACATTAAGAAAACCAAGATCATGGCATCTGGCCCTCTCAATTCCTGGCAAATAGATGGGGAAGAAATGGAGGTAGTGACAGATTTTATTTTCCTGGGCTCCAAGATCACTGCAGATGGGGACTGTAGCCAAGAAATTAAAAGACGCTTGCTCCTGGGGAGGAAAGCCATGGCAAATCTAGACAGCACACTAAAAAGCAGAGACATCACCCTGTCAACAAAAGTGCGTATAGTCAAGGCTATGGTCTTCCCAGTTGCAACGTATGGCAGTGAAAGTTGGACCATAAGAAAGGCTGAGCGCCAAAGAATTGAGGCCTTTGAACTGTGGTGCTGGAGAAGACTCCTGCGAGTCCCTTGGACCGCAAGGCGATCAAACCGGTCAGTCCTAGAGGAGATCAATCCTGACTGCTCTTTAGAAGGCCAGATCCTGAAGCTAAAACTCAAGTACTTTGGCCACCTAATGAGAAGGAAGGACTCACTGGAGAAGAGCCTAATGCTGGGAAAGATCGAGGGCAATAGAAGAAGGGGACGACAGAGAATGAGGTGGCTGGATGGAGTCACTGAAGCAGTAGGCGTGAGCTTAAATGGACTCCAGAAGATGGTAGAGGACAGGAAGGCCTGGAGGAATGTTGTCCATAGGGTCGCGATGGGTCGGACACGACTTCGCAGCTAACAACAACAACATAAGGAAAGATAAAAAGAAAGCTAAAAAAGAAACACAAATGTACATGACATAAAGACACATACATATATAAAATTGTGTGATAAATATTTCAGTGAATTAAAAACAATTATAATCATCTATAGCTAATCTATATTGCTAGTACTTAGCAATAGCAGTGGTTTACAAGATCAGCATATTGCCCGTAACAATCTGGATCCTTATTTTACAGACCTCAGAAGGATGGAAGGCTAAGTCAACTTCAAGCTTGTCACAATCGAACTCCCAGCTTTGGGCGAGGTTGCAATCCAGCAGATGGTAGAGGACAGGAAGGCCTGGAGGAATGTTGTCCATAGGGTCGTGATGGGTCAGACATGACTTCACAGCTAACAACAACTGTGCCACCAAGGTAATAGCCGATTGATATATTGATAGGCTATTGGTTTGTCAGTTGCTAATAACATAAGTTCTGCAGACTGGTGAATATTTGAAGCTATATAATTATCTTTCCAGTGATAAACAATAAGTCTAGACAATAGCAGTTAGCAATAGCACCTAGACTTATATACCACTTCATAGTATATAAAAACATAAAAACATATCTGTTTGAGCAATCCGGTCTGGTCTGACGGGTTCTGTTGTAATTATTGTTTTAAGGTAACTTATCTTCTGCATTTGGGCAAAATTAGGGTTTAATTTGTTTTCAATATCTGTATTTGTGCATTCTGATATTTATGTCACTGTTCACTGCCCTGAGTCCTTAGGGAGAAGGGCGGTACAAATCAAATCAAATCAAATAAATAAATAAATAATAAATAAATAAATAAATAAATAAATAAATAAATAAATAAATAAATAAATAAATAAATAAATAAATAAAAAAAATAAAAAAATAGTGCTTTACAGTCTTCTCTAATCAGTTTCCAGAGTCAGCATGTTGTCCTCAACAATCTGGGTCCTCATTTTGCTGACCTTGGAAGGATGGAATGTTGAGCCAATCTTGAGCTGGTGAGATTTGAACTGCCAGCAATCAGCAGAAATAGCCTAAAGTATTGCATTTTAACCATTATACTACCTGAACAAAATCCACTTTCTTTCCCCACAGGACAACTTCCATGTGATTAGAATAAATATTTAACAGAATATGAACATCTGGAAATACTGAATCTCAAAGTCAAGTTAGTACATGAAATAACTTCTTTTACTTTGGAACTGGAACCTAAAATAGAGTTAATACAGAGATAAAAAAATACGTAATAAACAATGTGTTTACCATTTTAAAAAAAAGTTGTAGCTATTAAATGGCTGGCAGAAATTTCATTACTGCAGTTACAAGACTTAGCCTGATGCCATTGTTAGGCTGGCGGTCATGTGAGAAGCCCTCTATATGATTGCAAAGGGTGATGACTGCAATTTGGACCAAGCTGAAATGGGAGTAGGTGGTCTTTCACATCAAGAAGCAAGAATTGGCATTGACATTTTTATTATGTATTTTTTGGTTAAGATGTTGAATATGAATGTGAATGTTGAATGTAATATATAGAATGTCTATTTTCTTAACAAAAATACAATCAGAAAACTTTCATAATAGAAATTATATTTTCCTGCTCTGTTTCCAAAAAAGGGACTTCAATTTGGCTTTTGATGTCCTCTGAAAGTAGTGTGAGATTACATATATTTGTACTTCTAGGCCACAATTAATCTAACTAAAGTAAAATGTTAAACAAGATTCTTTGGAAAATGAAACATTTAGCATTTTTTCTTGTCTGAGAAAAAGAAAAAGTGGCTAGTTCCTATTTACAGTACTATTTCAACTATGAAAATGAACTTCTTATGACAAAACTTTTTTTTTTTCATTTCATGTTAAAATGAGGAGGGAATCAGTGTTCTTTCAGTGGAACTTGGGCAGAAGCAAAAACTTCTTACTGAATTATGCCCTTGTTCTACACTCTCTTTAGTCCACTCATATACATTATCTAGCACTGAAACTGTCAGCAGCTTTGACATTTCTCTACATTTGTCAATCAGAAGAGGAATATACTTGGACTTCCATTTAAAACTCATGGTGAACTAGACACCTCAAAGATATGGAGACAGCATTGTGGCAAGTTCAGTGGCCAGAAGGTCAGCAAAATCTCACTGGAAGAAAACAAAATCAAGGAATCACCCAGTAATACTTCAGACAGCTATTCCTTGTGAATAAACTGGAGGAAGTGAGGTTTCTGCAGTTGGATCATGACTTGAGCAAATGGAAGTTGAGGAATTTACACTAAGTTCGTAGGTATAACCTATGTCATGGACAAAAAGTTCTGACAAGAGTCATTTCTTAATCACTTTTGTAAATTGCTCCTTCTCAACTATTGAGAACCTTTTCATTGACAGGTTTAAATGTAAACTGAACTTAAAAGAAACAGAAAAAACTGTAAATGGAATTTCTCTCTCTCTCTTTCTCTCCCTCCCTCCCTCCAGTCACTTTATTTATTTATTTGATTTATATACACCTCTTCTCCGTGAGCTGCACTGGCTTCCAGTTGCCTTCCGAGTGAAATTCAAGGTGTTAGTGATGACATACAAAGCCCTACATGGCTTGGGTCCGGATTACCTACGGGAGCACCTACTGCCAGCGTCAACACCCCTCCGTCCTGTGCGCTCCCACAGAGAGGGCCTCCTCAGGGTGCCACCGGTCAGAGAATGCCGGCTGGTGGCCCCCAGGGGGAGAGAATTCTCGGTGGGTGCGCCAACCCTTTGGAACTGCCTGCCTGCCGAAATACGGACGGCCCCCGACCTTCGCACCTTCCGGCGTGACTTAAAAACCTACCTATTCCAGCAAGCCGGCCTGGCCTGATAGACTTTGGGGTTTCATTTGTTCTACTATTGTTTTGCTGTATACTTACCTTGCTCTGTACACCGCCCCGAGTCCTTCGGGAGAAGGGCGGTATATAAAAACAAATAAATAAATAAATAAATAAATAAATATATACCGCCCTTCTCCCGAAGGACTCAGGGCGGTGTACAGGGCAATAAAAATAAGAATACAGGATACAAGATTTAACGTTAAATGATTGTGCCCAATGTGGTAAGTTAGTTAAAATAATGTTAAAACCCCAAACCCATCAGGCCAGGCCGGCTTGTTCGAATAGATAAGTTTTTAGATCATGCCGGAAGGAGCGAAGGTCGGGGGCCATCCGTAGTTCAGCCGGTAAGCGGTTCCAAAGGATTGGTGCACCCACCGAGAATGCTCTCCCCCTGGGGGTCAACAGTCGACATTCTCTGACTGGTGGTACCCTGAGGAGGCCCTCTCTGTGGGAGCGTATAGGACGGAGGGAAGTTGACGCCGGCAGTAGGTGCTCCCATAGGTAATCCGGACCCATGCCATGTAGGGCTTTGTATGTCATCACCAGCACCTTGAATTTCACTCAGAAGGCAACTGGAAGCCAATGCAGCTCACGGAGCAGAGGTGTAACATGGGAGTATTGGGAGACCCCCAAAAGAACTCGTGCAGCTGCATTCTGTACCAGCTGAAGCTTCTGAGTGGTCCTCAAGGGCAGCCCCATGTAGAGAGCATTGCAGTAGTCTAAACGAGAGGTCACAAGTGCATGAGTGACTGTACGCAAGGCATCCAGGTCCAGATAGGGTCGCAACTGGCGCACCAGACGAACCTGGGCGAAGGCCCCTCTAGTCACAGCTCCTATATGATCTTCTAAGGAGAGCTGTGAATCTAAGAGGACACCCAAATTGCGAGCCTTATCTACGGGGGGTAGTAACTCACCCCCAATAGTAAGAGATGGAATAATCTGAATTTCCTGAGATGCCAGTATGTACAGCCATTCAGTCTTGTTCGGGTTGAGTTGAAGCCTGTTCCTCCCCATCCAGACCCGGACCGCTTCCAGGCAATGGGACATCACGTCGAGGGCATCACTGGGGTGGTTTGGGGTCGAGATGAAAAGTTGGGTATCATCAGCATACTGATGATATCCCACTCCAAAACCACGGATGATCTCACCTAGCGGCTTCATATAGATGTTAAACAGGAGAGGTGAGAGGACCGACCCCTGAGGAACTCCATAAACGAGAGGTCTCAGGGTCGATCTCTGCCCACCCACCAACACCGACTGTGAACGTTCCAGAAGGTAGGAGAAGAACCACTGAAAAACAGTGCCTCCCACTCCCAAACTCCTGAGACGCCGCAGTAAGATACCATGGTCGATGATCATTTATCAGAGCGACCAATGCCGTCTCCGTGCTGTGTCCGGGCCTGAAACCCAATTGGTACGGGTCTAGATAATCAGCATCTTCCAAGAACAGAGGAAGTTGATGCGCCACTACGCTCTCAACTTCGCAAGAAAGCGAAGGTTGGAGACCGGGCGAAAGTTGTTTAAAACAGCTGGGTCCAGGACAGGCTTTTTGAGGAGGGGTCTCACCACCGCTTCTTTCAAGGCGGCGGGAAAACTGCCCTCTTTCAATGAAGCAGTTATCACTGTATGGATCCAGTCTCGTGTCCCATCCCGAGCCGCATAAACCAGCCAGGAGGGGCACGGGTCCAATAAGGACGTAGTGGAGCTCAGTTTCCTCATGATCTTGTCTACCTCGTCCAGAGTCACAGGATCGAACTCTTCCCAGATAATATCAACAAGACTGTCCATGTTCTCATCGTCAGATTCTGCCCAGTCGGAATCCAAACCGGTCCGGATCCGAGCGATTTTGTCCAGCAGATGTTGGCTAAATTCCTCGGCATGACCCTGTAAGGGATCCTCCTTCTCCTCTTGATTAAGGAGGGAGCGGGTCACCCTAAACAGGGCGGTCGGGCGATTATCTGCGGACGCGATAAGGGTAGCAAAGTAATTAGACCTTGCCCTCCTCAATGCCGCGAGATAAGACCTCGTAAAGGACCTTAGTCACGATCGGTCGGATTCGGATCGGCTGGATCTCCAACAGCTCTCTAGGCCCCGTCTCTGACGTTTCATCTCCTGGAGCTCCGTAGAAAACCATGGAGCCCACTGGGATCTGCACCGGGTCAGGGGCTGCATGGGTACAACTCGGTCGAGTGCTTCCGTGGCTGCCTTTTCCCAGGCTTCCACCATGGCATCGGCCGATGCTTCAGGGCTCTTTGTTCTTTAGCTGTTTCTTAAGGCCAATATTGCTTGTGTCTCATGAACAATAAATCTATTATTATTTTATTATATAATAATAATTCAAAAATAGAATCTATATTCACAAGCACTTAGAGGAGAGGGGTTTGAGCTCTGGGTAGCTGAAAAACTCCTTACTATTATCCTAGAATCTTTGAATTATAGTGTTGGAAGAGATCACCAAGGTCAACTAGTTCAATCTCCTGCACTGGGAAAACCAATTAAACCATCCTTGAGAAATGGCTGTCCAAGATACTTTTGGTCTGCAAAAATACTTTTACGATGCCAGTTCATTTTCATAATAAAAGTAATGAGGGTTCCAATCAATCAGGTCATTTTTGTTTATGTTTTGCTTTTCCCATTAATTTTCAATATTCTATAATTTCAAAGCTTATTCCTTCATGTTTTCTCTTTGTTTTTTTAAATAATTAATGGCCTTATTTGTTTACTGTTTTACATTCAGAAGCTGATAAATGATCAGAGACCATGCTTCTGATTAATACAGTACATTCCCATTGAAAGACATTGTATAGACTTCAGATTAAGAAAACCATCCTTGGTGGATTAGAGCATACAGCATATACATATTCTGTTTATTTTACCTCTTCAGAATAGCTGTTTTAATATTCATAACTGCAGTAGGAAAGAGTTTAGCATTAGTAATATTTTTAAACTGCCCTTTATTTGATGATACACTTTAATTTCAATAAACACATATGGAAACTTTCAAGATTATTGGTTATATATTATATTTATATTATATTTAAATTAAATTATTGTATTTATATTATTTATAAAGGAAAAAGCAATGGTTGTGATAATTATACTACTTTTGTACCAAAAATATTAGCAACTAATCATTGTTTTAAGGGGATAAATATATGTTCACATGCTTATATTCCCACACAAGTACCAGTATTTGCACATACACACATGAACACATAACCTTAAAATCCATTTATTAACATTTAAAATCAACTATACATAAAAGCCACTATAAAAATTAAAAAGAGTTAAATCTTATTATCACCACCACTACAATGGTATTAATGTTTATGTTGGTAAATATAAATAAGGCCATAATATCTGCAATTTAATAATTGAAGGGAAAGCTGATCTATTATATATAACAGAAAACTGTTTAATAATGGAAAGGAACATTCCCTTTTCCCAGTGAATGTGTCTCAAGCCATAAATCCAATGAAGTGGTGTTGGAATGGCTACAGCAATGGTTGGTGGTTGTCATAAATAAGTATGAGACCCAATTTGTGAAACTGACTGCAAGGGATCAGATGGGGCTATCTTACGAAATCGGCCTCCCTGATGTGTAGTAGCCTCTATATATATGCTGATCCATTGTGAGTTGGATTGTAGGTGTTGTGGAATTGACTGAGATATGATCTTCCTTGATTACATGGAATGGGTTTGAACTGTTCATCCTAAAGACATGGGCAGGGCTCTTGGGGTTGTCAGCCCAACCACCTGTGTTTTACATCCATGGTTGGTTAAGATCTTCAGGAACAAGGAATTATACAGATGGATCTTTAGAGTGTGGAGTGTATGTTAATGGGTTCCAATTGTTTGATATATATATATATATATATATATATATATATATATATATATATATATATATATATATATATATATATATATATATATATATATATATATATATATATATATATATATATATGTTAAGTATTTGTCAAGGCTTTTTTGAAATCACCTTGCTAATTAACTCTTTCATTCCTGTATTGGCCTGTCTCAAGGCTTATCCACAGGATATAGTCAACTATGACAGCTCATTATTTGTGCAAATTATTCAAATTGCTAATAAAGAATTTTGGGAGGCTGATATGGCCATTTCGAACTCTTTATGTTCTCATCAGTCAGTCATACCCTTTATCTGAGATTGATATATTTGATATATTGATATATATTGATATAGCATCAAGTTAGCATCAAGAGACGGCTCTACACATGGACATCACCAGACGGTCAACACAGAAATCAGATTGACTATATGCTCTGCAGCCAAAGATGGAGAAGCTCTATACAGTCAGTAAAAACAAGACCAGGAGCTGACTGTGGCTCAGACCATGAGCTTCTTGTTGCAAAGTTTAGGCTTAAACTGAAGAAAGTTGGGAAAAGCACCAGGCCAGTCAGGTATGAATTAAATCATATCCCCGTTGAATATACAGTAGAGGTGACAAATAGATTTAAGGAATTAGATCTGATAGACAGGGTGCCTGAAGAACTATGGACAGAGGTTCGCAACATTGTACAAGAGGTAGCAACCAAAACCATCCCAAAGAAAAAGAAATGCAAGAAAGCAAAATGGCTGTCTGAGGAAGCTTTGCAAATAGCTGAGGAAAGGAGGGAAGCAAAAGGCAAGGGAGAAAAAGAAAGATACGCCCAATTGAATGCAGAATTCCAGAGAATAGCTAGAAGAGATAAGAATGCCTTCTTAAATGAACAGTGCAAAGAAATAGAAGAAAACAATAGAATAGGGAGGACCAGAGATCTTTTCAAGAAAATTGGAGAGATGAAGGGAACGTTCAATGCAAAAATGGGCATGATAAAGGACCAAAATGGCAGGGACCTAACAGAGGCAGAAGAGATTAAGAAGAGATGGCAAAATTACACAGAAGAACTATACAAGAATGAGCTTAACGTCCCTGATAATCACAATGAGGTGGTCACTGACCTCGAGCCAGACATCCTAGAATGTGAAGTGAAGTGGGCCTTAGAAAAGCTGAGCAACAACAAAGCTAGTGGAGGTGACAGTATTCCAGCTGAGCTATTCAAAATCTTAAAAGACGATGCAGTAAAAGTGCTACACTCAATTTGCCAGCAAATTTGGAAAACTCAACAGTGGCCACAGGATTGGAAATGATCAGTTTACATTCCAATTCCAAAGAAAGGCAGTGCCAAAGAATGTTCAAACTATCGCACCATTGCACTCATTTCTCATGCTAGTAAAGTTATGCTTAAAATCCTACAAGCTAGACTCCAGCAGTATGTGGATCGAGAACTACCAGAAGTACAGGCAGGATTTCGAAGAGGCAGAGGAACTAGAGATCAAATAGCCAACATACGCTGGATCATGGAGAAAGCTAGAGAGTTCCAGAAAAACATCTACTTCTGCTTCATTGACTATGCTAAAGCCTTTGATTGTGTGGATCATAACAAACTGTGGCAAGTTCTTAAAGAGATGGGAGTACCAGAACATCTTATTTGTCTCTTGAGAAACCTATATGCGGGCCAAGAAGCAACAGTGAGAACTGGACACGGAACCACTGATTGGTTCCAAATTGGGAAAGGAGTCCGGCAAGGCTGTATACTGTCGCCTTGCCTATTTAACTTATATGCAGAGCACATCATGAGAAAGGCAGGGCTAGATGAATCAAAAGTTGGAATTAAGATTGCTGGAAGAAATATCAACAACCTAAGATATGCAGATGATACCACTCTAATGGCAGAAAGTGAAGAGGAACTGAAGAGTCTCTTGTTGCGAGTGAAGAAGGAGAGTGCAAAAGTTGGGTTGAAACTAAACATTAAGAAAACCAAGATCATGGCATCCGGCCCTCTCAATTCCTGGCAAATAGATGGGGAAGAAATGGAGGTAGTGACAGATTTTATTTTCCTGGGCTCCAAGATCACTGCAGATGGGGACTGTAGTCAAGAAATTAAAAGACGCTTGCTCCTCGGGAGGAAAGCCATGGCAAATCTAGACAGCACACTAAAAAGCAGAGACATCACCCTGTCAACAAAAGTGCGTATAGTCAAGGCTATGGTCTTCCCAGTTGCAATGTATGGCAGTGAAAGTTGGACCATAAGAAAGGCTGAGCGCAAAAGAATTGAGGCCTTTGAACTCTGGTGCTGGAGAAGACTCCTGCGAGTCCCTTGGACTGCAAGGCGATCAAACCGGTCAGTCCTAGAGGAGATCAACCCTGACTGCTCTTTAGAAGGCCAGATCCTGAAGCTAAAACTCAAATACTTTGGCCACCTAATGAGGAGGAAGGACTCACTGGAGAAGAGCCTAATGCTGGGAAAGATTGAGGGCAATAGAAGAAGGGGACGACAGAGAATGAGGTGGCTGGATGGAGTCACTGAAGCAGTAGGCGTGAGCTTAAATGGACTCCAGAAGATGGTAGAGGACAGGAAAGCCTGGAGGAACATTGTCCATAGGGTCGCGATGGGTCGGACACGACTTCGCAACTAACAACAACAAGCATCAAGTTCCCTTCGTCCAGTGCGCTTGCAGAGGGAGGGTCTTCTCAGGGTGCCGCCGATAAAAGATTGCCGGCGGATAACACCCAGGGGGAGAGCCTTTTCTGTGGGTGCGCCTGCCCTCTGGAACCAGCTGCCCGTGGAGCTCAGAACTGCCCCTGACCTACGTTCATTCCGCCGAGACCTGAAGACTTGGATCTTTGAGCTCTCTGACCCAGGCTGAGAATTTTAACTGGGGTTTTATTTTCAGGGATAATTTAATCTTTATTTGTCTTTTAACTTGTATTTTGTATTGGTATGATTTTAAAATGCCCTGTAAACTGCCCTGAGTCCTCCGGGAAAGGGCAGTATATTTTTATTTTTTTTTATTTTAATTCCATTTATATCCCGCCCTTCTCCGAAGACTCAGGGCGGCTTACAAGCTTAGCAGTAGCCTTCATTCTATGTATATGCCTGCTTGTTAGGGCTTTCACACAGACCCCAAGCGGCATTATTACAAAGTCAGCTTATTGCCCCCAACAATCTGGGTCCTCATTTTACCTACCTCGGAAGGATGGAAGGCTGAGTCAACCTTGAGCCTGGTGGGATGCGAACCTGCACTAATTGCAGGCAGCTGGTGTTACTTAAGGAGGCATCAGCCCACTGCTCCACCAAGGCTCATATATAAATCTAATAAAATAAAATAAAATAAATAAAATATAGAATTTTCTTTGTTTTTCTTAATATTGTTGGTTTTAATTGGAATTGTCTTTTCCATTAGCTTTATAGATATATAATGATCATATAACTCAGGTGACAATTGAAATCTTCAAAAAATTGAATCGTTTAATATAAAGTCATTGTAGTCATTTTTCCATCAATAAATTTTAATTTGCCAGTCTTTAAATAAAACATGTGTGTTTTATGTACATAGCATTGCAAGATAGCAGTGTTCAATTAACTGAATGAGTTAAAATTCAATTCAATGATCCACTGTTCAGAATTAAATACTGTATAGATTTTTTTGTCTGGAATCTTCATTATCACTGAATTTGATAAGATATTCCAAAGATAACTTTAAGCACTTGTTTATTGGGGGGGGGGGAAGCAGGAAAGAATAATAAGATTTGAAGAAAGCATTTAGGTCCTATTTCATACAGAAATCCTTCTAAGAATCACTGAAGACATTCAGCAACTGCTTCAGTGGAAGGATTTCACCATTCTTTGTTCCTACTGTATTATGTTTAAGCAAAACTCACAATTAAAAGATGTCTGTTTTCATCTTCCAACATTTTAGGGTGTCATTTGTAAATTTAACTTAACTTCAATTCAACTTTTCTTATCAAAATTACATAGATTTATATATCAAACCTAGAAAGTAATTTATTTATTTTATTTATTTATTTTATTATATTTATATACCGCCCTTTCCCGAAGGACTCAGGGCGGTTTACAGGGTGATTAAAACAAAAAATACAAAAGTTAAAAACAATTTAAAAAATTATATCCGTCCCTGAACAAATAAAACCCCAGTTAAAATTAAAATTAATTAATTAATTAATTATAGTTTTATCCATATATAAGTATTTGCCAAAGCATGCCCTATAGCCTAGTACTGATCATACAAACAAACAACAAATACTGATCCTTACAAAACCTACAATGATCACTTTCTTTTCCTTCTGTCTACATATCGCAACTACAAATTTGCCAGCATCATGGTTTGAGAGGGAAGGTGATACATTTTGCTTTGAAGCCTCTAGTTCGAACACTGATGAATGGGTGATATAAAAACATATTTCGTGTAAGTTAATGTTCCATTTACCATATTTATTTTTTGGGGAATTCTGGAAACCTCTATGCTTCTATACTATGCATACTTCTATAGGGTATGATTCAAAGTTTTCCACTCAGAGAATAGATTTCTTTGCATAAATTGTCTTTTATTTAACTTCTGTTCATTTCGGCAAATTAGAAAAATCCCCATTAGGAAAAGGCTCCTAATAAACAACATTTTAATTTGATATCAAGCTGTAAATCAAAGGCAGATGTAATAAATTCATTACCATACATATTTTTTTTAAAAATGAAACTTTTCTAAAGTGCAGATTTGCTGCCTGTTTTTAAAACTTATTATAGTGGATTTAATTTATTTTAGAATGTGTTAGACATTACTATTTCATATCACACCACAAAGACTTTGATTTCTGCATACGCCATCTGGAAAAGAAAAGTACTAACACAAAGACATAAATGTGAATTAATAGACTCCAGCAGATGGAATAGAAAACAGAAATAATCTGGCAACTCAACATTGTCTGTCAAATACCAACTCCAAAATGTAGCCAAATCCACACCCAATTTAACATCATTGTGATTTTATCCAGAAATTCCACACCAGTTGTAATGTTGAAACATTTGTTATTGCTATTGTTTTAAGACTTCACTGAGATCTAACAGAGCAGGGTTATCAAGCCTTAAAAAACATTCTTACTAATGAGTCAGTTGGTTAGTTTATTAGTCTTTATATATAATACTCATAGCTGCGGGACGTGGTGGCTCAGTGGGTTTAGGACGCTGAGCTTGTCGATCAGAAGGTCAGCAGTTTGGCGGGTCGAATCCTGAGTGGCGCGTAGCAGAGTGAGCGCCTGTTACTCGTCCCAGCTTCTGCCAACCTAGCAGTTCGAAAGCACATAAAAATGTGAGTAGAAAAATAGGGACCACTACGGTGGGAAGGTAACAGCGTTCCATGCACCTTTGGTGTCTAATCATGCTGGCCACATGACCACGGAGACGTGCTTGGACAAACACTGGCTCTTCGGCTTTGAAACGGAGATGAACACCAGCCCCTAGAGTTGGAAACGACTAGCACGCATGTGCGGGGGAACTTTTACCTTTACCTTATAATACATTATATATAAGTACAGTTTCTAAGGAAAAAGTTACTTTGAATACATTCAAATAATCATAAAGCATTGTTAAATCATAAGTAGCCATCTAATTTTCTGAAAATAAATTCAGAAATATACTGGTAACAATGAATCAGTAGGTCTTACTCATAGGGTTGTACAAATGTATAAAAATTTTTATAGGCATCATCAGTCTTCAACAAGCTATAAATCTACAGGGATGTCTTGCATCAGCAGATGAAGAATGGAAATTAGTTATTGATATATGATTATTTTACCTAGGTCTTCACATGGACATAACTCTGTATACCTAAATTTAAAGAAACCATAGACAAGGATAACAATACCTTAGAACAGGGGTCTTGAAACTTGGCCCTTTATGACCTCTGGACTTCAACTCCCAGAATTCCTCAGCCAGGCAAGCTGAATGAGGAATTCTGGGAATTGAAGTCCACAAGTCATAAAAGTGCCAAGTTTGAAGACCCCTGCCTTAGAACACATCATGTCCTTGTATTTTTTATGCTATTAGTGGAATATTGATAAATTAGTGAAAAATACAATCTATATTTTAAATAAATAATTAAGTGATAATTGCAGTTGATATCTTCTGGTATCTGTTAGCATGCAAATTCAATTAACAATCACATCTAAAACCCAGTGATACCTTATATTTTAACAAAAAAAACCAAAAATAAGTACAATTATAAATGATAATAAAAAAGAAAAAATAAAATAAATCAGTAAATGAAATGAATTAATGGACTATGGAGGAAACAATTATAGATGCATTGATACATCTAATATAACAAGTTAAAACTTGCCCACACAGAAACACATAAATCCAATTTATCACAGTGTTGATAGAAAATTATTTCATAGATAGTGTAATCATGTCTTCCATCCACAGTTTTAGATAAGGTTAATTAGAAACCTTTCACCAAAATAAACAGTTTCTTAGTTGTTGTCTCCATACAATAAATTCAGAGTAAATAATACTTCAATAAAGTCCAGTTTTTATATACATATTGTTCAATATCTCACCCATATATGCCATTATTTGCCCAGCAACATATTTACAATCTTATGAATATTAAGTTAACATGGTCTCAATTTAGGGCTCATCTATGCTTCAGATTTACTCCAGTTTGAAACTGGACATTTAGCAATTTGTGAAAAACGAAATGACATTTTTAGCTCTGGGAAACTGGGAAAGCAACCCCTAGGCCCCACCCACATTTTCTAGCAAAAGTATTTTTATTCTCCCTTTTCTCTCCCCCCCCTCTCTCCTTCTCTCTCTCTCCTCCTCCCTCCCCTGCCATGTCCCCCCATCTCTCTCCAGTTCTACTTCTTAACACTAATGCTCCATCTTATCCATCTTACACCATGGCTAGTGTGTGCTCTGGGTGCTACCACCTGCTTTCTGAATTCCACAGGCATTTCTGCTGGGCTACCTGTATTAAAAGCTGCATCTTGTTGTTTTCAGTATATTTTTGTTTTCTCTTCTTTTTTTTAAGATTCATTACAGGAATTGTGAAATTGCTCACCATTCCTTTGTTTTGTGTTTGTTGTTTGTTTTCCTTTCAGCTTTTAATGGGTTCAGCAGAGAATTGGTGAAATACTGGTCATTTGTTTGATTTTATAAAAAAACTGGGCAAAATTAATAAAAGTTCTGCTAAATTTCCACTTTCTTCCCAAGTGACAGAAAGAATTGCAAGACTATTGTAGGGTTGTTGTTTTTTTCTTTCACCAGATAGGAAATTCACTGCATTATAAAATTATAGTTCATACAAACACATACAAGTATATCCCAAATTCTATATCCTGCCATTGGCAATTCAGATTCGTATTTTGTTCCTTGTATAAATTACTTATTTGCATTCAAACAATAACTTAATTGAGCTACTCCTGGAAGAATGCTAGATTGAGAGATTCAGCACTTTTTAATTATGGGTGCATTTTTCTGATTATATGTCACTCACCAGTCTTACTCAGATGTAAATATTTAAACAACTTTTTCTTTTTTATAAGTGGCCATTGTACAGCAAATCAATTGAATTACATATAATATACAGCAAGCATGTCAATACTATTTATACTTTGCCCAAGTAGCTCTATATCAAACTAATTTATAATGGATTATGCAGAACTGCAATGTGGTTGGAGCATATAGAAGTGGGCCAATAATCTTTAAATGCCTTAGGTTATATTTATGTTCTAAATTATGCAATATTACATAAAGTGCATATTGCTGTTGTTACTATCCACCAGCCTTTCTGCAGTATGAGACTTTTTTTAGACTTTGGACACACAAGTAAAAACTTTTTTTTAGTCAGGCACAATTTGGATAGGGTTAAGTAAAGGAATAATTTTTAATAGGGGATGAAGTTAGGTCATGTAGGCTCAAGCTTTTTCTTCTTCCTCTCAGATAGTTAAATCTCCAGCATGCCAAAGGGAAAAAAAAGGAAAGTGGCTGGGATCCCTGAATAATCAGCAAAGCAAGGAATAATTTCAGTTGCCACCTGTGAGTTTATTTCACCCTTTCATCTGCAGGTATTTAAAATGTTCACCAACAAGCAATGTGGCTATATATATATATATATATATATATATATATATATATATATATATATATATATATATATATATATATATATATATATATATATATATATATATGTAAATGAATCTTCTCTTGTGAATAATTACTCTATTTCTAGATCTGTGTTGCCATTTTCTTTTAAACTTTGTTTTTCAAATTTGGTAATTTTAAGATGAGTGGATTTTTCCAGCCAATATTCTGGGAGTTAAAGTTGCCAGGTTTGAAAAACACTGCTTGAAATTGCAATAGATTTTGATCCTTCCCCTAAAACAATTGTGTCATGGACACTTAAGTAACTTTGGAATAATCACATTTTGGAGAAATCTCATCATACTGTGATTCTAACACTTCCCACTCTATAACTAATAAAATGTAACCAATGGATGTAATGCTATACAGCATAGGGACTTAATGTCTAACAGCCAGTCTGCATTCTGTCCTCTTTTTCAGTTTATTTTCTGACATTCTAGTACTGCTCCTTAATATCATGTTTCTAACTTTTGATAGTCTCTCACATCCTTTAATGCTCCTATCCCTTCATTTAGATTCTTGTTTTTTATATATACACTTCCTGTTTATTATATATACACTTCTAGGTACATATATTATATATACATATTTTTACTTTGAAGTATCTTCTACACTTTTTAATTACTGTACCTCATCCTTCTTTACATTGGTTTGTTAATATAAAGATTAGATTAGATTAGATTAGATTAGATTAGATTAGATTAGATTAGATTAGATTGACTATGGAGAGGAGACAAATGAGGCAGATATACCTGTTTTTTATCTTCTAAATATCTGTGTTCTATCACATTTACTCTTCTTTTACCACTTCTTGTCACCAAAATGAAAAATTTAAAAGCTATACTGGTAATTGGGCAATTGCCTACTTGGAGCAGCCAGATATGATTTTGATGTTGGCAATGTCTAAGTAGGTGATCTTAGCCAATACAAGTAATTAGAACTCAAGGTTTTTCCCCTCAATGATATTCAAGCTACGACTGATTAGTTACATTACATGCACCCAAGCCAAGTAAAATAATCGCATATTATTTTGCTTTTCTTACCTACCAACAATTGCAGTTCTTTTTCTTCATCTGCTACTTCTGTGTCTTAGATTATAAATTTCATAAGTCAGGAACTATCACACTTAGTAAAGTGTCATGAATATATTCAACACTGCAATATCTACAGAATCTCATAGAATCTTTTTACACGGAGAATCCATTTTGGCTAATTGTAATATTTCAGGTCACCAAAGTTATCACTTAAATCAGTTAATAAGAACAAAACAGCTTACGGTTTGCCACACAGCCACTATGGACGCCTAGGAGACTTGCTCTCTCTCCCCTGTCCAGTTTTGCATCACTGGGGGCCCCTGAAAAGTTGCCCCAAAGAGGTGACCAGCAAGAAGGGGCGCTTGCTGGATCGCAGGAGAGCTGCAACTCTCTTGTTAGACCTGGTGATCCCTCCAAACCAGCGAATGAAAGGACCAGCCATTATGGCTCATCCCTAGGCTGTGAACAGCCGAAGTCACATTTTCCACCAGGCAACTCTTAAAGCAGCGTGGAAGAGACTGGGTGAGATCTACCTCTTTTATACCCTAATTACTTTCTGTACCTCCTTAAGCTGCTAAACATTTTCCCCCCTGCGGTGAGGGAAGGGAGGCTTTAGCCCTTCCTCCAGAAAGAGCAGCAACTAAATACTCAAGGGCATTTTAAACGTTGAAAAATTAACTGAATCCCAATTGGAACTTTATTTCTCAAAGCATACAGACTGAAAGATTTTTTATTTCTTAGTTTTCATTATCTACTTCTGTTGGAAATCTGGGTTTTTTCTAATGAAAAAAAAGAAAAACTGAAAAGATTAAGATAACTTTGGGACTCAAAGGGAAACTTTAAAAGGGGCCTGGCTGACTGCCCAGGGAAATAGATAAGATACATAACCTTGAGAACTTTGAAACAACAGCTGTGAAAGGCTTTGTGTACCCTACCTAGAAAAAAAATATCTCTCTTGGATTTTCTAAGCGTAAAGCATTTAGTTTCAAATACCAATATGGAAGAAGACCAGGAACAAAATTTCCTTATGGTTGAAGATTAACAAACTCTTGCTATGTTGAAAATACTAATTCAAACTCTTACCACAACCAATGAAATACTAAGAGGCTATGGGAAGGAACAAGAAGACAGCCCAGATATTAAAGCCTAAACTTTGACCACAACTAAAGAACTATCTATACAAAATACAATATAAAAAATGAAATGTTCAAATACTATGACAGAAGAATCTACTATTCAACAAATATTGATATTTGAAAATCCAGAAAAGACATCGACAACTTGGAAAAAGAAAAAGGTTTCTTATACAACTCAGAAGGAACTAGAGGATCTAGAAAAATAACAGTTGGATGAGAAGACAAACAATTCAGAACAACCACGTCAATATGAAAGAATAAAGAGACGACCCACTAGACCTACAAGTCCTCTCAAAAAAATGGCGACCAGATGGTTTTGCCAATATCAATTAATATACATGATATTACAAGGAGATTGGTTCGATGACCCAAAAACAAGGACCTGGAAGATGGTTTGGCAAAGGAAAAAAGCCAGAATAAGACTCAAGAAAAATGGAGTTTCGACCATCTTATTGAAATCTAAAATAGAATGTACTTAAATAGATAAGATGTGCATGTTGAACACAAGACATTGTTATGAACTAAGATAAAGAAAAAAAATTTGTCATTAAAATTTAGCAATATAAATACTAATAGCTAATTTGAATATTGATTTATGCATAAAGGTCATGTAAAGGTGAATAATGTAGATAAGCTAAAATTTATTGTAATAAAAGTAATAAATAGGTCTATATGGAACGTTAAAAACAAAAATTATCAGTTTAAGCAAGAGATAGGAGATACAAAGAGGAAGAAAGGAAGTATTAAATAATGAAATAAAAAGAAATTTTAATTACTACTTTAAACAACAAAACTGAAAATTAGCAAAAAGGAAGGATATCATATTGTATCTTTAATTTGTTGACATAGAGGGTGAGAAGTTAACGGGATGTGTATTTTGAATATTAGATTTTGTGAGGAATGGTGATAGATGAATTGGGAGTATATTAAAAATCTTGGGAATGATCAATATCAAATGTTAAATCTAAATGTTAGTGGAAATTAAAATTGAAAAATCTATTAGGTCATTGATTGTCTAAAAGATTGTATGTTAAAACAACTAGAATATGTGTAAACTAAAAACTAAGGATATATGTAAGAAAGTTATTTTCTATGTGATTGATAAGATAAAACTTGTCTTTAAATTTACAAATAGACAGTATATATGAAGGGAAAAAGAGAGGAAATGTTTATGGTAGCAATCTGAAATCTGTACTAATGATATCTGTATGTAATTGAATTACTCCTACCCAGCCACCACATTGCTTTTCAAATACGTGAATGTAATATTAGAAAATCAATAAAATTTGTTTAAAAAAAGTTAATAAGAACAAAATATGGAAAAGAACAAGAATACAAGATGTTTTTGCCATTTGTACAGAATATTCTTTTACTAAAATAAGACCCAATGTGTTCAGTAGCATTGACTCACTAGTAAGTGATTGAAGAATATCAGATTTAGACTATAGTCCTAACTATATATAATTACCTGGTACTAAACCCCATTTAACATCATTAAATTTAGTAGGCTGTATTTAAAGATAGGCATATGTATTTCAGCATACAAATAAAGTTACTAAAATGATTAATTTCAAATATTTTAGAGAATCTTAGTTCTAGGATCACTGCATTTTGTACAAAGTTTAGTGACTTTTAACCCAGGTTGCTACTATAAAATCAAAATATTTTAAGGTAAAAAGATTTCTTTTTTAGCAGAATAACAGAATAACAGAAGGGACCTTGGAGGTCTTCCAGTCCAACCCCCTGCTCAGGCAGGAAACCCTATACCATTTCAGACAAATGGTTATCCAGTCTCTTCTTAAAAACCTCCAGTGTTTGAGCAACCACAACTTCTGGAGGCAAGCCATTCCACTGATTAATTGATATGTCAAGAAAGTTCTCTTTAATTCTAGGATGGTTCTCTTCTTGATTATTTTCCATCCTTTGCTTCTTGCCCTGCCTTTTAACTGATGATTATCAATAGTAACTCTTTTTATTTAATATGGTCATTTGGAAATCTCTATGGTAATAGCTTATCTAGTCATAATGAGATTGATCTGTTGTTTGGTAATTCCAAAGCTTTACATTTGCAGGGTTTTTAAAGTTATATTATAGTTCACATTCTTTAAAAAGGCTTTAGAGACATCATATCAATTTTAACTGACTAGCTTTGGGCATTCAATCACATTTTTTTAAGATTTTTGTTCTGATTTTTGTGTCATGATTGAAACTTTTGGATATCTCCAGATTGTTATACAATCTCAGGATTATAATGGCTATAAAGGTCAATTGTTCCTTTATGGATGCATCTCTCATTCATCATAAAGGGGGAGTCAACTCTGAGTCTGAGAGCAATGCAATTGAGAAAACTCTTTTTCCTTGAATGGAAAATGTGTTCCTTCTGTAGAAGAGATAGTCCATTTCAAACAGTGACCCACAGTCCTCCCAAAATATAGCCCCTCAAGCTGTTAGAATACAATTCTGTATCTTCTAAACCAATTTCTGATCAATATTCAATTTGTGTGTCAATTTCAACCCTTAATGTTACAAAGATTCTGGCCAGGATTAAGACATATTTGGATTATCCCAAGTGTTTAATTTCTTTAAGTTGGGTAAAAAGCCATCCATATTTTACTTTATTTCAATAGTCAAAATTTTTGGTATACTAAGTCTTATGGAGACTTTATTTTCAAGACAAAATCTGACTAAATTTAATGGTGTTTACTTCCGTTTTAGTTAAATGTATCTTAGCCTTACTGTTTTGAGGAATAATGTTATTTATTTCAAACACCTTTATGTTAAATTGTCCCATTTTTGAAGAATTGTGGAAACAAATTAAAGAACTAAAGGAAGTTTAATCTTAATGAGCCAGGCAATCATGTTTTTATAACATTTATTTTTGAAAAGCATCAACTCAAATTTAATTGCAGAAATGTAGGGAATCTCTTCCTCTGTTTTTTGTAGATTTTCAAACAATGGCAAGTTTAGCAAGCGAAATAAAGATGTAATCATATATTTAAAATATCAACCTTCTCTCTCCATTGCCAGTAAACAACTTTTTTATTTCATAGAAACTATCATGAATACACAGCACACAAAACAAAGTCTATTTTACAAGAACTAAAAAATACAGCCAATGGGCGTAGGGCAATTTCACAATGCACACTTACTTAGGCATAAGTTTAATTTAATTTAGTGGTACTTTTTGAATAACATGCTTTGTACCTTAATCTAGCTCTGAATAAAGTATAAAGCACTGTGTTTACCACTCCACATCTAAGCCTATAAACAAGACCTGTTAATGGCTTTTGGGTATATCTATCAAACTCACTTGGGATAGAAAACCTGTGATAGTTCACAATTATTTATCTGTGATAATCTACCTTTCAGCTATTGCAAATGTAGTCATCACTGTTATGTGTGCATGTATGGCATGCTAGAAATGTTAGAAACTACAAAAGAAAAGTGAAACAATCTTCCATATGTTAGAGTTTCAGTGTAATAGCCTTTTTAATAAAACAGAAATGAGCCCACTGTATAAATCTCTTGAATGGCATTTGAAAAGAACCCAGGTAGGCTAGTAAAAAACAAATGGCAACTAATGTATCTTTCACATTGGCTGTGGCAGTGATTTACTATGCTGTCTGTGATACTAAATATATATCATAAATTCCTCCAACAGGAGTCTTATTATGTTCATCCATCTCTTCCCTCTGAACCAACATTTTTGCCTTTCATAAACCCTTATTATTTAAAAAGGGTCTCATTATATGAAATATAATGTAGGTGGAAGCCAGAAATCTTCCATTAACTTAATGAGGACTTTGCATACAATTGTAGAGTGAAGGTATAGAAAAAGTGGTGGCAGCCTTAGACCTGAACTGGATGGTGGATGTTTTTCTATCTGTGCAGAACACAGCCAAGCCTCCACCCACAGAACACACCTCCTCTGGCAGTTTAAAAAAGGAAAAAAAAACAGCCACTATCACACACTTCTCCCAGACAATGGGCCTCAATTCACCTCTTCTGAATTTCAGGCGTTCACCAGGGCCAACTTGATTAGGCATGTTACCTCGACTGCCTTCCGTCCATTGACCAACGGCTTGGCAGAACGTTTTGTGAGAACAACCAAAGACTCATTGCAGTGCATCATTGTGGGAGACTGGCATCAAAGGTTGGCACAGTTCCTGTTGGTGCAACACACCACACCTTGCACCTCTACAGGGAAGAGCCCAGCAGAACTTCATTGGGGCCGGCATCTAATCACCAAATTGGACAGGCTGCATCCTGACAGAGTGGCTGCTGAACCTGAGCATCCCAGAGTGTCTAGAGAATTTCTCATAAATGGCTTGGTTTGGGTGCGAAACTATGGGCTAGGTCATTCATGGATTCTGGGGATGGTGGTTGCCAGAACGGGGCCATTGTCATACATTGTAGGGGTGGAAGGGAACCGTCAAATCAGACGTCATGTAGATCAAGTCAGGAAGCGGGTTCCTGAAAGGTCACAAAGTGAGAAACCAGAACAAACAACTACGCATGACTAACAGTGGGTTGACCAAGAATTGGGTGAAACAGAACATTGGGACTACAGTTCTACCAGTGCCAACCAATTATGATGTGGAAGTCCAGCAAGGGCTGAGGCGGTCTACCAGGAGTCATAAACAACCGGGACACTTCGCAGATTATGTACAATTTTGAACCAGTAGGGACTTAGTGATAGATAATATTCATTGTGTGTTGAAATATGTTGCATGCCATTTATATCATATATGTGTATTCTTTTAAGGGCGAAGGGGTGTTATGTATGGGTATGAGTAGCTGCAGCTCTGAAGAACCTTTGATCCATCTGAGGGCACTGTACGGTGGCCAGATTGGCTGGAGCATTTTCGGCGGGAGATTCAGATGGTTGGATTGGCCAGAAGGGTACCTAACTAGGTATATAAGGGGTCCCGGTAACCCCCTTTGTTCAGTATGTGCCTTCCTACAATAAAGAACTGACATGCAGTACTCATCTGTCTCATCATTGCCATGTGATCCAGAACCCACTATACAATACTTCCACCAGCTATCCTCCTAACTTTTTTCTTCTTCTACTACTACTACTACTACTACACACACACGCACACACACACAAACACACACATTTACCTAAATTATATTGATTAGTCATATCAACATTAAAACTAGCCATGTGCCAGATTGACAAATTGCCAATTAGTATCACAGAATTTGTAATCAGAAAATAGAAACATGTTAAATTAACCATTGATAATTTAAAAGTGACAACATTATAATGACAGATATGAACTATCTTATGCCCTTTCCCTTGCTCAGAGTGTTTGGTAATCCATAAATATCCTTGATAAGATATGGATTAACATGTACAAGAACCGGTACAATTTAGGGTTATAAATGTAGACATGGAAAGGGAAAGAGAAAGGAAAATATTAGTTTTCAAACAAATTGCAGTTGGGCCAGCAAAAAATAGTCTTGAGCAACATATCCATCTTCAGAATTTTAATTTTAAGCAGAATATTTTCTCCCACTTTGCAAGATGGTTCTGAAATCTGGGGAGTTCATCAGCAGCCAGCAGTACTTCCTATATATCTTTTAAGAGGCTAAGCAATAACCATCAGAGATGATCACCTCAGATAAGGTAAGTACTACTTGACTTCTGCAATTTCTATCCATTAGAATTACAGAGATGTACTAAACATCCAAATGGATTGATATTCAGTTTCATCTTCTTTGATATATGGTTGAAAGCATAGTACATAATCATTCTAAACCCCTGTATGAACTCTGAAATGAAGCTTTGGTGCTTTTAATACTATCTTGCTGCAGTGCAGTCATGGTTCTAATATCAACTATACTCCAGGGCCTTACCCTGATCCAAGTAAAGTCTAGCATTTACAACTTGTTTCTTATTTAACATAGTATAATACAGGACTGGAACAATTTCAGCTAGAAAATGTCATTTCTTTTAATGTTCACACACTGTTCTTTATTACTTACATTTTAAACCTGTTATTTAATCAATGGATGTGCTATTATCTTGCATACATTAATATTCCTCTGAGTTAGCCAATTTTCTGATGCAAATTACTTTTCTACTTGTAATCTGTACATTTGTGGGCTGATAACATGCTTTACCTGTATGTTTATCTTTATATTGCCTAACCCATGCAAAATTTGCAATTCCTTTCATTGCACTTACTTTTACTCTTATTTTTATAACTCTGCCAAGATAACAGCTCTGAATGCAGACTATGCAGCTACTGTTAATAAAAAATGTACATATCATGAACAGAATTTTTTCTGGCTGTTAATGTATATAATTAGTTTCTATTTAGGAGAATGTACTTTCTATTCACCTTTTGAAATATGTATTAATAAACAACGAAAGGCCAAAGGTCAGCACAAGTCAGATACCTAGCATATAATTATATTTGTACTGAAAAGTTACATAGGAAAAAAATGCTTTCATAATTAATGAATTCAGATTGTAAAAAAATGGAAGAGAAATGTATTTAACTACAATAAAAAATCATGGACATTAAAATATGTTGAAAGGCATATTTTATTTTTGGAGTAAAAAAATCAAAATATTGTAGTGATATAATATCTGTAATTTAAAACATTCTATTTTTCTTTATTAACTTTATTTATTTACACTTTTAAGACATCCTATGATTCAAGAAATAAAACAGCAAGTACTAAATTAGTTCCTGTCAGAACTAATCCCTCTATAGCCCCCACTATATGAAGCTTCTTGGATGAGAAGAGAAACATCTTCTTCCTCAAGGAAAAAACAGTCTGTTGTCTTTTGAAAAAGGACATTTGAGACAACTGTGACTTGGATGACTGAGAATCTCCACAGAAGCAAGTACTAAAGTATCATGTAATTACATGGAAGGTAGCAAATGTTCCATTTTCATCAAAGCTTTTGCAAAGGGAATATTGTATAGAGAGGTACTTTCCTTTTACAATTATTTACATGTAGTTTCATCCAGTATTAGATTGAGGTGTGTGAGGAAAATCCCTAAGATTAATATTGAATTAAACACTGAAAAACACTGGACTGTGATATGCATGCTCTTTTGAAAAAGGATAGGAAATCTCAGCTTCAGAATTAGCAGGTAAGATCATAATGATTCCTTGGCAAATAACATCAAGGACGTTTTGACATTATTTTATGTTTTCTCATCAGTTTGATGAAAAGAGCAAAGTTACTTGCTGTGTTGAATAACTTTCGTCCGGTCTCCAACCTTCGCTTTCTTGCGAAGGTTGTTGAGAGTGTGGTGGCGCATCAGCTCCCTCTGGTCCTGGATGAAGCGGATTATCTAGACCCGTACCAATCGGGTTTCAGGCCCGGGTATAGCACGGAGACAGCATTGGTCGCTCTGGTGAATGATCTCTGGAGGGCTCAGGACAGGGGACATTCTTCTGTCCTAGTCCTATTAGATCTCTCAGCGGCGTTCGATACCATCGACCATGGTATCCTGCTGTGGCATCTCAGGGGATTGGGAGTGGGAGGCACAGTTTTGCAGTGGTTCTCCTCCTATCTCCTGGGACATTCGCAGTCAGTGTTGGCAGGGGGGCAGAGGTCGACCTTGAGGTCTCTCGTTTGTGGAGTTCCTCAGGGGTCAGTCCTCTCGCCTCTCCTGTTCAACATCTACATGAAACCGCTGGGTGAGATCATTCGTGGTTTTGGAGTTGGGTATCATCAGTATGCCGATGATACACAGCTTTTTATTTCGACCCCAAACCACCCCAGTGATGCCCTCAATGTGATGTCCCATTGCCTGGAGGCGGTTCGGGTCTGGATGGGGAGGAACAGACTTCAACTCAACCCCGACAAGACTGAGTGGCTGTGCATACCGGCATAACCGGATATTCAGAATATTCCATCTCTTTCCATGGGGGGTGAACTATTACCCCCCATAGATAGGGCTCGCAACTTGGGAGTCCTCCTAGATTCACGGCTTACTTTGGAAGATCACATGGTGGCCGTGACTAAGGGGGCCTTCGCCCAGGTTCGCCTGGTCCGCCAGTTGCGGCCCTATCTAGACCAGGATGCCCTATGTACGGTCACTCATGCGCTCGTGACCTCTCGCCTGGACTACTGCAACACTCTCTACATGGGGCTGCCCTTGAGGACCACTCGGAGGCTCCAACTGGTATAGAATGCAGCCGCGAGAGTTGTGTTGGGAGTCTCCCGATACTCCCATGTTACACCTCTGCTCCGTGAGCTGCATTGGTTACCAGTTGTCTTCCGGGTGAGATTCAAGGTACTGATAATGGTGTTTAAGGCCCTACATGGCATGGGTCTGGAGTACCTTAGGGAGCACCTGCTGCCGGCATCAACTTCCCTCCGCCCTGTGAGCTCCCACAGAGAGGGCCTCCTCAGGGTGCCACCGATCAGAGAATGTCGGTTGATGGCCCCCAGGGGGAGGTCCTTCTCTGTGGGCGCCCCGGAGCTATGGAATCGGTTGCCGGTTGAGCTCCGGATGGCGCCCGACCTTCGCTCCTTCCGTTGCGATCTGAAGACACATTTATTTGAACAAGCCGGCTTGGCCTGATGGGGGATGGGTTGGGTTTTTATTGTCATTTTTAATATATGTATTTACTGTTTTTAGCTTGGGCATATGTTTAATTCTTTTTAACTTTTGTATTTTTTTATTTTTTATATGTCTGCCCTGTTCACCGCCCTGAGTCCTTCGGGAGAAGGGCGGTATATAAAATTATTATTATTATTATTATTATTATTATTATTATTATTATTATTATTATTATTATTATTATTATTATTATTATTACTATTAAAAAGTTGTGGTTCTCACTTTAAATCTGAAAAAAATCATTTTTATTATTTATGTTCAGTAAATTTTTTGTTATTGTTTTATTTTTGCTTTATTTTTCCTTATTTTTCCCCTCATTTCTTCAGTATTTCTAATTTTATCGAGTTTTTACTTATATGGCTAAATAGCTCTAGATATTTTATTCTTTTTAACTACCAGCAATTACTGTCTGCTTGTAATGTTTCATTCAAACATTCACTGCCTAAAATTAGTGTTAGGAAGAAAGTAATTTTTTGAACACATGTGCAGAGGAATAAAAATATATTCAGTATTTGAAAATGAATATTGGACATAGAAATGCTTATTTTTTCTAGCTTTGGAAATGTAGACTTTGTATCAATACTATCATAATTGAGCCCCAAACTCAAAAAGTGAATTTTGTCCCATTTAACCTTTCTTGCCACAGTTGTAAGTGAATCGCTGCAGTTGTTAAGTTAGTAACACAATTGTTAGTTGAATCTAGCTTTCCCATTGATTGTGCTTATGACAAGGTTGCTAAAGTTCACAAAAGATGATCACCTGACCCTGGGACACTGCAACCATCACAAATATGAATCAGTTGCCTAGTATCTGAATTTTGATCACATGGACATGGGGGTGCTGCAATGGTTGTAAATGTGAAAATGGGTTGTAAGTCACTTTTTAGTGCTGTTGTAACTTCGAACAGTCACTAAACAAACTGCGGTAAGTCGAGGACTACCTGTAGTTATAAGATGTTATAACATTATCCAGCTATTCCTAAGGAAATACACATCCTGTTGTCATTACTTTTATAGAACCACAATAGTAGCTGGATGACTCAAGAAGATGCCATAAATTACAACCAGGCAAATAATGAGAGAAACAAATTCACATTGTTTACTCTTTTCCCAGCCTGAAATTTACTTGCTTGCTGCAAACTCTCTGTATCAGTTCAATCCTTCTGCAAGTTGACAAGTTACTTACGAAGACTGTAGCTCTTCTATTGCTAGAAGATATTGCCAAAAAAGGAACATTTTTCTTCCTTCAAAACCTCTTTCTGAAACCATGATAAATTGGTAATGTTTGATACTGAAAGAAATAATTAATATATCACTGTGCATGGTACCAAAACATTTAAAAAAGATTTTCTTCTCTTTTTCTATAAATATTAATTTTAAAGAAGCTCATGCCCCATTCTCATTTTCTAAAGTTGGAGTTTACCTTTGAAAAGAATCTATTTTGCTCACCAATTTCATCTCATTCTGCTGAAAAGTACAAATATTAAAACATTTTCTGTGCTCCCAAAACTATTTTAAGTCTATAACATGAAGCTTCTATTTGATGAATCATGCTGATTTATCAAATAAATATTTTATAATATAGCAGCAAATTGGGGCCCAAATTATCATTGTGATTGGTATACATTCATAATTTGATATCAAAGAAAGCAGTGAAAAGTGCTAATAGGCTATGATCTTCTCTATCAGCTTCCAATATATTGATCATTTTTTCTGCACAGAAGTGAAAACTTACATAGATTTAAAAAAAAAATTGCAAAAGTGTTGGATGAAAATTAATCTGGTTGACGGGAAGATGTTCAAGTATTAGGGAGGATAATTATTCTAAATTACTGATACAAACAAAAATGGACCTGGGAAAATGGGGTAGGATACAGTTGTCATTATTAGGAAGGGTAGCCATGGTGAAATCTTATGTTTTGCTGAAATGGAATTTTCTTTTTCAGACAGCACCAGTTAAACTTTCGCTGAAATTTTTAAAAGAGTTAGAGGGAGTAGTTTCTAGATTCGTATGGCAGGGGAAACGGCCCAGGATTGGGAAAAAATGATGCAAGAAATTAAGGAAAGAGGGGGCCTTGGCCTACCAAACTGGGAACTTTACTATCAGGCTGCCCTCTTAGTTTGGGGCAAGGAATGGATAAGTTTAAGGAATAATTGATTGTTGAGTTTGGAAGGATTTGATTTGCTGCAGGGATGGCATGCAGATCTTTGGCGGGAAGGTACTCCGCCAAGCAAACAGTTTACTCGCCACTACATAAGGGATATACTGATTCGGAATTGGGATAAGACAAGGGCTAAGTACTATGCACAAATTCCGTGTTGGTTATCAACTTTGGAAGCCTTGACCCATCCGACCCTACTCAAGAAAAGAAGAAGACCAACTTACAAAGAACTTTTAGATAGCAGGGGAGAACTCAAAACACGACAAGATCTGGCTCAGCAAGGGTTTCAATTGGAGTGATGGGCCTACCTGCAGATCCAGTCAAGGTATAAGAAGGATAAGGAAGGAAGGGGTATTTATCTGAATCTGAAGGAATTAGATAAGATTCTGCTGGGTCCGGAGAAAGGGTTGATATCTAAGTGTTATAAATTGCTGCTAACTAGGGTAGTAGGGGAGGAGGTGGTAAAAGATGCGATGATTGCCTGGGGGAAGAATTTTGTTTATGCACTTCCACTTGAGAAATGGGAAGAAATTTGGTGGACTAATATGAGGCTGGTGGTTTCCACGTCATATAAGGAGAACATATACAAAATGCTTTATAGATGGCATCTCCCTCTGGCTAGACTTTCCAAAATGTTCCCCGGATTGTCGGCCAATTGTTGGAAGTGTGGTAAAGGGATTGGCACATACTATCACTTATGGTGGACATGTCCGGAAGTGGTTAGATATTGTATGAGGATCCAAAAATGGATAGAGGAAATCACAGGCTGTTTAGTTGATCTTAAACCAGAGACGTATCTGCTTGGCTCCAGGCCTGGAAATATTAAGAAAGAAATATGGAATTTGGTTTTACATATCTTAACGGCGGCAAGGATGGGGTATGCTCAATTTTGGAAGGCAAATCATACCCCGCCGGATGAAGTTATAATTAGGAGAATACTTGATTGTGCACAAGCAGACACATTGACCAAGAAGTTGAAGGGTAAAGAAGAGACACCAGCATTTCTATCATGGAATAAATGGTATATTTGGATGGATAAAAGATTAAAGAAATGAGGGTGGCTTGGAGGTTGGTCAAAAATGAAGTGATATAGTCTTTGTTAATGAATAAGCTTTGGAGTTGGATGGTTATAAGAGACTTAATGAGTGGAATATAATTTTTAGTTTAGAAGTAGATATGTGAAATTTTTGAAATGGTTTTCAATTTTTTAATTTCTTCGTCTTTTGTATATTATAAATGTTTTTTTTTTGTCTTTGTCAGTGTATGGTGTGTTTTTAACACGAAATGTAAATAAAGATTTATTTAAAAAAAAGAAAAGAATCTATTTTGCTCACCAATTTCATCTCATTCTGCTGAAAAGTACAAATATTAAAACATTTTCTGTGCTCCCAAAACTATTTTAAGTCTATAACATGAAGCTTCTATTTGATGAATCATGCTGATTTATCAAATAAATATTTTATAATATAGCAGCAAATTGGGGCCCAAATTATCATTGTGATTGGTATACATTCATAATTTGATATCAAAGAAAGCAGTGAAAAGTGCTAATAGGCTATGAACTTCTCTATCAGCTTCCAATATATTGATCATTTTTTCTGCACAGAAGTGAAAACTTACATAGATTTAAAAAAAATAAATTGCAAAAGTGTTGGATGAAAATTAAGTGCAAGGTACCGTATTTCATTTATATCTACTTGAAAAAAAGAGTATGGTTATAATATTACATTATTTTCTAAAAAAATATCTATATTCAACCATCTTCAACCCTCTAATCTATAGTATAAAATCCCCCCTAATAAATCAAAACCCTAGTTTCCTTCAGCCTTACTCTGGCTTTTTTCCTTTGCCAACTAACCATCCATGTCAATACTTTTAATTCATCAAACAGTTCTTCCTCTATTATTGTGTGTATTATTTGAGTTAAGAAAAACCATTTAATTACAATTTTTTTGGAAGAGCTAGTCCCATTATATTTCCTAGATCACCTCCCCATTATTCCAGTTTCCCACAGTTGTCCTGATAAGTTTATCTTCCATTCAGTCTGTTCTTTTTCCTTTTCCTTAAGTTTCTTCTGATTTATAAAAAAAAATCTTTTCCATTTTCAATGTTGTCACTCTCTTTTCTAATTTTCCTGTTGGTGGATATGCTGGTCAGTTGTGTCCTCTGTCTTAATATTTACTTGTTCCATTTCTCCTGTTGTTTTCTCCATTGTTGGGTCTTTGGTTGTAGTCAAAATCTGGGTTTGTATATCTAAGCTGGCACCTTTTTCCTTTATGTTGCCTCTTATTTTTTTACATGCTGAAAGAATGGTTTCATGTATTGATTTCAACATAGAAAGGATTTTTTTCCTGGTCTTCATCCATACTCTCTTGATAATGTATTAACTTAAGGATTTTAAAATCAAATGTTGAAAATAGTTTTTGTAGCTAGATGTGTGATATCTATTTCACATGTTGCAGACAATCTTATAGTGGAAATTGTTTAGCAGGTAACAATTTATATTCCAAACTATTCCATCATCTTGTGTAGTAACAAAGACTTATCATGTAAAGAAATAGGAAAACAATTTCCCACATATAATTCTGAAAGTCAATAAAGATTTATCTTCATAGTTCAAACAGGCCAGATAAACTGCCTTGCAGTTCCTTCTTTGCAGCTGTGTTTCTCACAGGTGGTATCTGTCTAGGTCAACAGTGTTTTTTCTAAGTTCTGGGCTTCAAGCCAAGTCTCTTTTAGTCAATAACAAATTGTAATACCATAGCTGAGCTATTCAAAACCTTAAAAGACAATGCAGTAATAGTGCTACACTCAATTTGCCAGCAAATTTGGAAAACTCAACAGTGGCCACAGGATTGGAAAAGATCAGTTTACATTCCAATTCCAAAGAAAGGCAGTGCCAAAGAATGTTCAAACTATCACAGCATTGCACTCATTTCACATGCTAGTAAAGTTATGCTTAAAATCCTAAAAGCTAGACTCCAGCAGTATGTGGATTGAGAACTACCAGAAGTACAGGCAGGATTTAGAAGAGGCAGAGGAACTAGGGATCAAATTGCTAACATACGCTGGATCATGGAGAAAGCTAGGGAGTTCCAGAAAAACATCTACTTCTGCTTCATTGACTATGCTGAAGCCTTTGATTGTGTGGATCATAACAAACTGTGGCAAGTTCTTAGAGATGAAAGTATCAGACCATCTTATTTGTCTCTTGAGAAACCTATATGCGGGTCAAGAAGCAACAGTGAGAACTGGACACGGAACCACTGATTGGTTCAAAATTGGGAAAGGAGTCCGGCAAGGCTGTATACTGTTGCCCTGCCTATTTAACTTATATGCAGAGCACATCATGAGAAAGGCAGGGCTAGATGAATCAAAAGTTGGAATTAAGATTGCCGGGAGAAATATTAACAACCTAAGATATGCAGATGATACCACACTAATGGCAGAAAGTGAAGAGGAACTAAAAAGCCTCTTGTTGCGGGTGAAGAAGGAGAGTGCAAAGGTTGGCTTGAAACTTAACATTAAGAAAACCAAGATCATGGCATCTGGCCCTCTCAATTCCAGGCAAACAGATGGGGAAGAAATGGAGGTAGTGACAGATTTTATTTTCCGGGGCTCCAAGATCAATGCAGATGGGAACTGCAGCCAAGAAATTAAAAGACACTTGCTCCTTGGGAGGAAAGCCATGGCAAATCTAGACAGCACACTAAAAAGCAGAGACATGACCCTACCAAAAAAGTGCATATAGTCAAGGCTATGGTCTTCCAAATTGTAATGTATGGCAGTGAAAGTTGGACCATAAGAAAGGCTGAGTGCCAAAGAATTGAGGCCTTTGAACAATGGTGCTGGAGAAAACTCCTGCAAGTTTCTTGGACTGCAAAGCAATCAAACCGCTCAGTCATAGAGGAGGTCAACCCTGACTGCTCTTTAAAAGGCCAGATCCTGAAGTTGAAACTCAAATACTTTGGCCACCTAATGAGAAGGAAGGACTCACTGGAGAAGAGCCTAATGCTGGGAAAGGTTGAGGGCAAGAGAAGAAGGGGACATCAAAGAATGAGGTGGATGGATGGAGTCACTGAAGCAGTAGGCATGAGCTTAAATGGACTCCAGAAGATAGTAGAGGACAGGAAGGCCTGGAGGAACGTTGTCCATGGGGTCATGATGGGTCGGACATGACTTCGCAGCTAACAACAATATTATATTTTGCCACAAGGTGTCACTGATGCTGTTTAAAACTTTTAAAGTCCCAAATTTTAATAATAGTTTTTCAAGCTTTATTTCTTCTCTTTTTAAATAAAAGCCAATATCTCCAGTAAGAATAGGAAAACTTTTAGTTCCCAAATTTGAAACATATATGCCTCCAATTAAATTAGAATTGTTCTTATAATTGTTCTTTTCCCCTGGGTAGTCAGTCGCCACTGTTCTTAGAGGGTAGGGTAAGAATTCCCTTCCTTCTCTCCTCACAGGGGGAAAAATACTTTGGGGAGCTTTTGCAGGAAAAAAAATATTTAAAATCTTAAAGAGAAGATTAGATCTCACCCAATTTCATCCATGTTACTTTAAAGGTGCTTGGTTGTAGTTTTGACTTCGGCTGTCAGCAGCTTAATAATGAGCCATATTGGTATGGCTGGTCTTTACCTTGTCAGTTTGGAGAGCTGCCCCAGATCAAGCAGCAGGGCTGCTTCACTTTCACAATCGAGCAGGGATCTTCTCCTTGCTTGTTGCCCCTACAGGGCAACTTCTGACCCTTTCCAGGGTCCCCCAGTGCAGGGCTTTTCAACCTTTTCACCCACTGTACCACTTTTCGGATATGGCAACATCCGAGGACCACCAGTCGCCTAGCAAGGTGTCAAAAACTTGATGACCAAAAAAAAAAAAGAAAAGGAAATAAGTGATGAAGTACAGATAGTCCTTGACTTATAACAGTTGGCTTAGTGACTGTTCAACGTTACAATGGCACTGAAAAAAGTGCCCCCCGAGCCACAGCTGAGCAAGACACCTGCCTGCCCACCTGGTGGTGCTCTACCTCCTGTCCAAGGTTTTCATTGTTGTGAGCATTTCTGTTGAGGATTGACAGTGGGGGTGGGGTGGGGTGTGTTTGGTTTTTATTCTCCCTGTCTGCTGGGTGATTGCAGCAGGTTTTGGTCACTTCACATGACCCTGGGACACTGTGACCGTCATAAATATGAATCAGTTGCCAAGCATCTGAATGTAAATCACAAGAACCTGGAAATGCTGCAACATTCCAGCTGATCAGTGCTTCTTCTGAGCTCAGCAGAAGTTCCAGGATCAGTGCTGAGCTCCAGCTGGAGCCTGGTGCTGATTTATTTTTTTATTTTTTATTTTAATCCCATTTATATCCCGCCCTTCTCCAAAGACTCAGGGCGGCTTACAATTTAAAGCACAAATCAATGTGTTTAGCAATAGCCTTCATTCTATGTATATGCCTGCTTATTAGGGCTTTCGCCCCCCCAAGCGGCATTATTACAAAGTCAGCTTATTGCCCCCAACAATCTGGGTCCTCATTTTACTTACCCCGGAAGGATGGAAGGCTGAGTCAACCTTGAGCCTGGTGGGATGCGAACCTGCACTAATTGCAGGCAGCTGGTGTTACTTAAGGAGGCATTAGCCCACTGCTCCACCAAGGCAGAAATGATCCTGGCATTTCTGCTGAGCCCTGACAGCCCTGCAGCTCCAGCCATCTCTCACTCAGGCTTGTGCAGTGCTTCCACCGGTTCAGCTCATTCCCCTCCCCTGCTACCACTTTTCTAGGATGGTCACATACCATCTGCTAAGTGCCAATGTACCACAGGTGGTACCCATACCACTGGTTGAAAAGCCCTGCCCCATTGGGATAAAACCAAATGCTGAAGGCAGAGCTCGCCTCCATGCATCCACCAGCACAGCGATGGCAAACCGGATGTGTAATAAGATTAATAGAATATGGTGAAAAAAAGGTAATTTTTAGAAAACAGAATAAGATTATATGCAAATAGATAAGATGTACATTTAGAATATTAGATTTTGTTCTAAAAAGGGGGAAATGTAGAAGTTGAGATAAGGGAAACTCTAGTCACCTAAAGCTTAGAAATTATAACATGCTAAATGCTAAGTTGAATATTGAGGGGAAATTAAAGCCTGCGGAAAAAGCTCCAATAGGACTTTGATATATATAAGATTGAATGTAAACACAATTAAGATATGTATAAGTTCAAAATTATTGTAACAAAAATGGTTTTACTTAGTTGATCACAATAAGAATTATATTAATTCAATATGAGATAGTAGATATTAAAAGAAAAAGAGAGGAAATATCTGATGTTGTAACTTGAGTTTTGTGCTAAAATTTATGTATGTTATGGAATCATTGATTACCCAGTCACCACATTGCTTTTTAAATGTTTAATTGTAAAATTAGAAAATTAATAAAATATTATGAAAAAAGTAAAAAAAAAGTATGGTTTTGTTGCAGAGTAATGATTGTACATGTAGCCATGAATCCAACACTATAGAATCTCTTTTAAAATGTCTTATGCATTCTAATCTAAGGTTTAGATGCATCAATACTGAAGCCCTTTTCTATTATAAAATTATCTGGATTATTTTTCTTTCGGTTCATAATCTTTTGTAAGTTATTGATCTGACCCTGATTAGAAATATAATGGATGCCAAAGTTAATGTTTTTTTATCAAATCCCCTTCTATAAATATATATCTGGCTTCTCTATCTTTCAGAATCTTTTGAACATAGAGGTTTGTTCCAGCTTTGGGAAAGAAAGAAAAAACAGCTTCTCTCCTTGGTTTATTAGACTCTTGTGGAAAACAAAGTTTCTTGTAACATAACCACATGAGTTTAAATTATTTGATATAATTAATTGTGCTCTTCCTCTTTAGGATCAATTATCAACAACCAACAAATAAGAAATGTACAACACATTAACACTTTATTTAGTAGGAATGATATTTAGTAGTAATAAAGAACTTGAAAAAGATGCAGAATGTGTTTATATCTATGAGTTTAATCTGACCAAGTTTAGATTATTATACTTTGGACATATTAACTAAAGACCTAGCTCTCTGAAGAAATCTATAATGATGTGGAAAGTAGTAAAAAAGAGAAGACAACCAGAAGCAAAGTGGGTTGACTCAGTTACCATGACAATTAGAGCACTATTAAAAATCCAATTTGGAAACAGATCATTTGAATGATAATTTATCTATGTGGTCACTAAGAGTAAACGCTATCTTGAAGGCACACAATCAATCAAGCAATTATCAGTATCAAAATATTTTTGTACTTCTGGAAGATAAATAGCAAACTGAATCTGGCCCTGATAAAGAAAAAAACATCATATACCCATTTAGTTTTGCAATGCTGTTCTAACAAATCGGTCAGAAATAAAATTTAAAATAATCTTTACAGGTTGAAGAAATGGATTCAAAGTAACAGAATAAATTTAACTTGGACAGATGCAAAGTCATTCATTTAGGAATATTAATGCACTGGTATAAGGTGTAGATAACTAGCTTGGCAATAGATCTTGCAATAGTTGTAAATTGGATATGAGCAAGCAACTTGATATGGCTGCAAAGAAGGTAAATGCAGTGTTAGAGTGTATCAAGAGAAATATAATTTCCAGATAACAGGAAGTAATTGTTCCATTCTATTTTGCTTTGATTGGATCCCAGTACAATATAAGGGAAGCACAGAATAGGAAATTGGATTCAATGTCTAAATGAATCTTTCCAACTCTATTATTCTCTGTTTCTAATAGCATAGACTACTATTGCCTGGGGGCCTTTACAGATAAACATAGATAATTGATTGTTCCCTTCTTTGCAAATAGATATAAAATAGAAAACTGTATCCTTTGGAAATGACTTGATTTATAAATAAACATCTTTAGTAAAATTAACCTATTGTTATCTGAATATAATATATTAGTATTTTCCCCAAATCAAATGATCATCAAATGGTTAATAGTTTAATGAGCATATGCAGGCTTAATTGACCTTTAAATAAATAGATCATGGCTTATTTTTTTTTTCAAATTAACTTAATTCTGCTAGCAGTCAGTAAACAAAGTATTCAGAGTTTATTTGTTTTGTTCATCCTATTTCATATATTTCTGCTTCTGAAAGAAGACAGTCCTTTCTCAAACCAGCATTTTTCTTACATGAAGATTTTGTTTCAGTAATTTTGTGTCAAGAGACTAATAGGCTTTTTTAATAGAAAAAAATCTACCCATTTTAAAACTGTAAAATCATCATACTGCATTTTTTTTCTTTTGAACCTTCAAAAACATAGTACCAATCTTTTGACTATTTCTGGGTTAACTCAAAAATGAATTATCATCAAGGAGCTACATAATGATTCCCCACCTGAAATTGCCTATTTGCAATTGGATATGTGTCTCAAACAACTTTTAAGATGAAAATGGTTTCAGCTTTTTCCAGATAATTTTCTGCTATCACATGACCATCCTATTCCAGCTATATTGTAACAAAAGACAGAGCTTGCTGGTTAGTACTGAAGCTCTAATTATAATCATAAAACAGTGCAGGATCTCTGCCAGTTAGGGGCCTTTCTGACTATAGTTTAATTGCCTGAATTTTTTCCCTACTGTATAAAAATGCTGTTATATTGCTTTCTGCACAAAATACAGTATATGTTTTAATAAGCAACCACTAAGTTTAAATATATAAAATAAAAAATAAATAGATGTCCAGAGTTGCCCAGAGTTATTTTGTTATGAGATGGTGGCAAATAAATTCAACAAATAAAATTAAAAAAAATATTCTGGCAAGAGATGGGCTACACCTAACAAGAACTGAGAAGAACACCAAAGCATAAGCATAATCCACAAGACAACCAATCAGATAATGAGAAAGGGAGTGGTATGAAGAAAGGGAACTCCGGTATAAAACAGGGGACAAATGCAAGGCAGCCATAATGAGATGAAGGGGAACTGGAACACAGAACAATATAGGTAAGAAATTAGTTAAAAACACCTAGCCACTTAGTATTACTTCAAATTGCTAGGACCAAGTTTATGTGCCAGGTTCTGAAAGATCTGGCAAATCTGAGCTTGGAATGACTGAACAAAATTGTTCAGAGTTCCTGGAACATGGAAAATAAGAAATAGAAAAAAAGCTGATGTGATTCCAGTCTTCAAGAAGGGGAAAGAAATGGATTCAGGAAAGTACTGAACAATCAGTTTGACGTCAATACCTGGAAAAAGATAATGAAACAGCAGATTTGTGAGCACCTAGAACTTCATATATAACAAAGTGATCAGTAGAAGCCAGCATGGGTTTGTTCAAAACTGAATATGCCAGACAAATCGTACTGCCTTCTTCTATAAAGTGACTAAATTTGTAGATCATAGAAATGCTGTGAATGTAGTTTACTTGAATTTCAATAAGACATTTGACAAAAAAAGACCATAGCTTACTTCTTGATAAGATAAAACAATATGGGATAGAAGGTATCACCAGTTGGATGACAAACCACATTCAGTGTGTAGTCATTAATGGAACTACAGCCTCATGGAGGAAAGCAGAGTTCTGTCTTCTGTCCACAACATCTTCATAAATGATCTAGATGAGGGGATAGAAAGGCAATTCATCAAATTTGCATAAGCCACTAAAATGGGGGAATTGCCAACACTTTGGAAGATAGACTCATGATTCAGAAGGACCTTGACAGTCTTGAGCATTGGGCCTTAGCCAACAAGATGTAGTTCAATGGTGAGAAACGTATGGTCTGCAAATTGGCAAGAAAAAACAAACAAATGAACAGCTATAGCATATGTGGTATGTGGTTAAACAGTAGTAAATGCAAGAAGGATCTTGGTATCCTAGTGGATACCATATTTAGATATGAGCCAGCAGGTACCAAAAAAGCCAATCTAGTCCTAGGCTGCCTCAACAGAGGGATATCAACAAAATCATAAAAAGTAAATAGTACTGCTCTATACTGCACTAATGAAGCCACACTTGGAGTACTGCATCCAGTTCTGGTTGCCATGATACAGAAAGGACAGATTAAACTGTGGAAAGAATGCAGAGAAGAGCAAAGGTGGTAATGGTCTATGGGCTAAACACTGTAATGAACAGTTAAGAAGCTGCATTTGGTTAGTAGAGATGGGGAGGAATTGCCTCTTCCACTTGATCCATGGAAGTGCACAGTGGAAAGAAGGCAGTCTCAATGGAGCCAGTGAGGCTACTCATAAGGTGGCATGAACTGCACTGCCCTTCGGCATGAGTTGCACTGGCCAGCAACTATGTAGCCCAGCAATGGAGCAACTTATCTATTTCATGTGTCTTCAGCCATTATGAATTCATGTTTTGAACCACCATAAAGACTGCAATCTTTGAAGATATAAGTGTATGTGGAGTGGGACAGGACAATTGGACCAGAAGACCTCTAAGGTCCCTTCCAGCCCTATGATTTTATGCTATTTAAAAAAGAATTAAATATGTGCCAGCTGTCACACAGAACATTTCCAGGAGTCAGTGAGTATATGTGTATGTGTGCATGAATGTGGTGTGTATGTATGAGAAAAAGGAAATGCTACTGAAATGAAAGTCATACAAACAAGGAAATATAGATATCTATTCTCAACAAAATAACAAAGTATGCATCACAATTCCAGCTCTGTACTTTTGCTTTCACTTTACAACATCACATGCATTGCACATACTTTAAAACATGAACATACACAATAAATGAAATTTGTGTTGAAATGTAATGACCCATGTTTTGTCACTGCCTCCCTCCCTCCCCATCAGTAAAACAATGCCCTTGAAGGCATAAGAGACCCTATCAGCTGCCATACCTGAAATACAGCTGAGAACATTTTACATTAAAAAGGATTTGAACTGGGACTATGATACGATGTATACAAATTCTAAGTCCTCCCATGTGAACATTTTAAAAATGTTGTTATAAGTTCAGTGTGTAGAGCCTCATAATTTTAGGCTTGTTCCATTCTTGATATATAAGCTCTGTATCATTGCCAAAGGATGACTAGTTCACATATGAAAGACAGATAAATGTAATTTGAACAGCTAAATGTTGTTATGACAAATATGAAGCAATATGTTAGAATAATTAAAATCCCTGCTATGGCACAAATTCTTAGAAATATCATGCAACTAACTCAGCTGACAGTTTTCACATTTACTAAGGAATTCAGCCAATTTTTTACAAACTATGAAATGATAAAAACAGAACATAGGTATTTACAAGAAAACTGATGATGGTTGAGTAGCTTTTCACATAAAATCAGGGTTGTCCTGATTTCAGAATCTTAAAAAGACTGGGATCCAGTTCCCAGGTCAAAACAAATTAATTTAACTATGAAAGCTTCAGTGACCTGGTTTCTCAAAATAAATTAAACCATAAACTACCACATGTGACTTTTTTTTACATATAGTAATCTAAAACATAGCAAATTTAGATTATCTTTAGCACAATATAAGAATAATATCCATGTAATGGCAGATCAAGTGGCAACCAACCTACGGTATGTTAAACATAATACTTTTTGAAATGCTAATAAGAGGTCAAGATTATAAATTGAGAGCATTTGAGGATGACTTGGTTATTACATTAAGTCAACCGACTTACTCAGTTGTAGATTTGATGGAGATAATATTGTTGTATGGAAAAGTTTCTGGATTTAAGATAAATACGCAAAAAACTAAAATATTGTCTAAAATATGACTACAGAACAAAAGGTTGTTTTAGAAGAACTAACTGGATTTGAAATAGTTAAAAAGACTAAATATTTGGGGGTATATCTTTCAGCTTCAAATGTGAAATTGTTATGGTTAAAAATACAAAAAGAGTTAGTTGGAAAAAATACAATTATCTTTATTGGGAAGAATTGCAGCAGTGAAAATGAATGTTTTGCCAAAGTTTTTATTTTTGTTTTAAATGATACCTATACTTAAAAAGGATTCAAACTTGGAGGAATGGCAGAAAGGTATTAATAAATTTGTTTGGGCAGGGAAAAGACCAAGACTAAAATTTAAGATAATGCAAGATGTACGTGAAAGAGGTGGTCTTAAAATGCCCAATTTTAAATTATATTATGAGGCTGCTGCTTTATCATCAATTAGTGATTGCTTTAACTTAACACAAGGGAGATTATTGAATATAGAGGGTTGTGATTTGTTATTTGGTTGGCATGCATATTTATTGTATGACAAGAAGGTGGATAATGTTTTTAAGACACATATATTAAGGTATGCTCTGTTGCGAGTTTAGAAAAAAATATCGATATAAGTTAAATTATAAAATACCAATTTGGGCGATACCTAAACATGCAATAGAAAATATAAATGTGGGATTTAAACATGATGTGACTACATATCAAGAAATTCTTAGGATGGAAAGGAATGTATGGCAATTGAAGCCATATAATATTTTGAAAGAAGGGAAAATAGTACAAACTTGGTTCCAGTATGGGCAGTTACAAGCTAGATGGAAGGAAGATCAGAAAGTTGCTATTTCGATAACTGATGAAAATTTGGTAAAACAAATTAGAGATCAAGGTCAAGCACATATAAGAAGGATATATAATGCATTGATAGAAATAGACTCAGAAACGGAACTTGTTAAAGATTGTATGATAAAATGGGCCCAGAATTTTCAGGAGGTCATAACAATGGATACTTGGGAAAAGATATGGGTTAGAAATGTAAAATTTACACAGGCTCAAAATTTAAGAGATAATTTTTATAAAATGTTTAATAATAATAATAATAATAATAATAATAATAATAATAATAATAATAATAATAATAATAATAATAATAATAATAATAATAATAATAATAATAATAATAATAATAATAATAATTTTATTTGTATACTGCCCTTCTCCCGAAGGACTCAGGGCGGTGAACAGGGCAAACATATAAAAATACAAAATACAAAAATTAAAAAGGAATTAAACAAGATGCCCAAGTTAACAATAGATTAAAATACATTTAAAACAACAATAAAATCCAAACCCCATCCCCCATCAGGCCAGGCCAGCTTGTTTGAACAAATAAGTCTTTAGATCGCGCCGGAAGGAGCGAAGGTCGGGCGCCATCCGGAGCTCAACCGGCAAACGGTTCCACAAATCCAGCGCGCCCACAGAGAAGGACCTCCCCCTGGGGGCCACCAGGCGACATTCTCTGACCGGTGGCACCCTGAGGAGGCCCTCTCTGTGGGAATGCACAGGGCGGAGGGAAGTTGATGCCGGCAGCAGGTGATCCATAAGGTACTCCGGACCCATGCCATGTAGGGCCTTGAAAACCATTACCAGAACCTTGAATCTTACCCGGAAGACAACTGGTAACCAATGCAGCTCATGGAGCAGAGGTGTAACATGGTAGTATCGGGAGACTCCCAACACAACTCTCGCGGCTGCATTCTGTACCAGTTGGAGCCTCTGAGTGGTCCTCAAGGGCAGCCCCATGTAGAGAGCATTGCAGTAGTCTAAACGAGAGGTCACGAGCGCATGAGTGACTGTGTGTAGGGCATCCCGGTCTATATAGGGCCGCAACTGGCGCACCAGGCAAACCTGGGCAAAGGCCCCCCTAGTCACAGCTGGTATGTGATCTTCTAAAGAGAGCTGAGAGTCTAGGAGGACTCCCAAGTTGCGAGCCCTATCTACGGGGGGTAATAGCTCACCCCCCATAGAAAGAGATGGAATATTCTGAATATCCCGAGATGCCGATACGCACAGCCACTCAGTCTTGTCGGGGTTGAGTCGAAGCCTGTTCCTCCCCATCCAGACCCGAACTGCCTCCAGGCAATGGGACATCACGTCGAGGGCATCACTGGGGTGGTTTGGGGTCGAAATAAAAATAGATGGCATTTAGATCCTTAAAAATTAGCAAGTATGTATCCGAACTGTCAGCCTAAATGTTGGAGGTGTGGTTGTGATGATGCAATGTATTATCATATATGGTGGACTTGTAAAAACGTCAAAGCTTTTTGGATTAAAATTTGGTGGGACATGCAGAAGATATTTAAGAAAAAGATAAGGTTTTTTCCACAGTTATTTCTGTTGGGTATTATTACAGATTGTACTGTTATAGATACTAAATTGATGTTGAATTTAATTACGGCAGCGCGATATTGGAAAAAGGAGGAACTGCCTACTATAGAAGAGTGGACTTTGAAAGTTTCAAACCTGGCAGAAATGGCAAAGATTTCAGCATATTTGAAAGAACAATCGCAACAGAGATATATTGTGGAATGGAGAAGATGGATCGAGTATATTCAGAATAAAATGGGACTAAAAAGTTTCATTTAGCATATCAATAAGTATTAGTTTTATATCATGTATTATTAGGTATTCATTATTAGTTAGTTATTTAGTTATGTTTAAGGGGAATTAAAGTGTGATAGAATTTAATGTGGGTTTTTTTAGTTAGTTAGCATATTTTAGCTTAAGTTTGTAAAAGTTAATACCCTGTATTCAGTTCTGGGAAGTCGGGGGGGCGGAGGGAGGGTGAGGGAGGGTAAGTGGGGGGTAGGGGGAGGGAGGGAGTTTATGTTTTTAAAATGTATTCTAAAACTTTTCAATTAAAAAAAAGAATAATATCCATGTTGAAAAAAGGAGAAAATGACTCACCTGTAATAAAACAAAATCTAGTCACCAAAATAGATTAAATCTTAGATCATTTTCAAGTGACTTTCCTGCCTAGTTCATTTGATGAAATAGTTGACAGCTTGATGTGAAGGTTGAGAAATATGTCATATAAAAATTTTTAACAGCGTTCAGGTGATGACCTGATTTTGATTAATAAAATATTATTTTAATTTTTTAATTTTTTTATTTCTTTCTATGGACATTTCATCTTGCTCAGAATTTTACATTAATATCACTTAAGAAAATGATCATGAAAATTTTATAGCAAAGAAAAAAGAAAAGTATTATCCTTTAAAATTTGATGAGATATTTGTTAATGATCACAGAAAAATATAATGTAATCTAAGATTTGAAGGGCTTTTCACAGCTGAGCAAATACATTAAATGGAATAATCAATAATTATGAAAAATATTACTTACTGTAGGCAATAATGAAGCAATTTATAAAGAAGGCTCAAACTAGTTTAGTCTTAAATACTGTATAGTTTAAATGCAATAATGACTTAATTGCTTAGATAAATTAATTTGTGTCCAGCTAAATATCTACAATTTTTAAAAATCCTTCAACAAATAGTGTCTCAAGAATAAACTTCGTATTTTTATTAGGCCTTACTCATACATAGCCCTTCTTGCCAATTAATGTCTGATAAACTGAGACTAGAGCAAGCTGTAAAAGCAAACAGCCAAGCTATAGAAATGAAGTTAATCATTGCTGAAATAATCTCTGGCACCAATCTAATCCCTCTGCAGTTTCTTCCTGTCATTTGAACAACTTGACCTTCAGATTCCTTGGAAAATGGCCTACTACTGCTTGCCTACTGTAGTTTTTAAATGCTGACTTTTATGCTTAAATGCTTTTATGCTTAAATGCTGATCCTTATGCTAACTAACTGATTAACTTTGTGTTCATTGTGTTCTTATTCAAAGAACACTCATCCTTATTTATTTATTTATTTATTTATTTATTTATTTATTTATTTTATTACATTTATATACCGCCCTTTCCCGAAGGACTCAGGGCGGTTTACAGGGTAATTAAAAACCAAAATACAAAAGTTAAAAACAAGTTAAAAAAAATTAAATTTTACCCCTATTTTAGCTACAGTTATTAGTAAATGGGTCTGAATGGGTCAACCAAACATGAAAGCCATTTCTTGTTAACACTAACTGTAATTTTAACTTGTTTTCTGAATTCATATTTCTCTTTTAATTTGGATTTACGCAGTATTTCTGCATAAAAATCTGTGTATAGTCAAATTAAGAAAAATGGAAATAAGCAATTCAATTTCTCCAGTGTTATCACAGAAGACAAATAACTCTGAAACAATCCCATTTATATTATTTCTATATAAAGCATATTTTGAATCAGCTTCTCAGACAATGCACTTTAATGTCTTTATCTAACCAATTTGCACATTTTTCCCCTAAAGCATTGATTTGCCTTCTTTATAACATTGTTGGTAGGCAGTATTAAGAAAATAATAATTCTCTATGTTTGTCATTTTGCATAATAGAAATGTATTTGCTACAATTTGTATGAAAAATATTAATCATGCAAAAATGTTTAAAGTGCCATAATACACTGGGCATATTGTTTCACTTTGATCAACTGAGCAAGTTGTAAAGAGTAGAAGTGCTTTAGGATATGCATTAATTATGCTAAATAGAGTATTACTAAATAAAAAATAACAGCCTAACTGCAATTAATAATATACGAAAAAAAATCAGGAAAATTTATCTTTTCATTTCATATTTTTTTTAAAAAAATACACTAGAAATAAAATGGCAAAGAAAATTTGGGTAATGCAAATGAACATTTAGGGGTAAACATTTTTTTGTTAAAGTTTTTATACACAAAGAATATAGATCTGTCCCACATTTCTGGATAATTACTTGTATATTAGGACTGTTCCTACTGTTAGCAAGTATTTTTCCCCTATAACTCTGTAACTTAAATCTATTTTCTTCATGTTTGAATTTTGTACACAATACACAGTGTAAGAACTCCATTCAGATGAGCATAAACACATTACAGCAACCCAGAACAGCAGAAAAATGAAACAGATCATCTATACAACATCTCCCATCAAAATGTGTATCCACATAACTTCATCCAAAAGTGGCTAACCGTTCAACCCATTTTATAATTTGTAGTTTAAAAATGGTTAGTTTTTTTTTCTTTCCACCATACAGTAAGCCTATTAATCTTTTGACACAAAAATACTGAAACAAAATGTTCATGTAAGCAAAACCAAGACAAGGATATCACTGCCATACATCAGAAACATCTCAGAAACCACCAGCAGACAATTATAACCTCATGGACTCAGCATAGCACACAAACCAATAAAACCCTTCAGAACATCCTAAGTAAACCAAAAGAGCCCAGCAAACCCAGAAGAAAAAACAGAAGTCAACTGCCACACACAATGTAAAGACTGCAACAGTCACTATCTAGGACAAATAGGAAAAGACTAGCACAGGAGTCAGCAACCTGAAACAGTGAAAGAGCCACTCGGAACCGGTTCCCTCACAAAAGGAAAAACTAGGAGCCACAAAAAATGTGTGCACATGTGCGTACATGCGCACATGCGCAGAACAGGGTTTGACTGAAGAGTGGAGCCAAGGCGAGATGTGCACCTACCCTGCATATTTGAATTGATTGGTTGAAATTTTTTAGTCCCACTTTTTTTTTTGAACTGCACATGGCAGAGGACTGGGAGCCACAGGAGACAGCTGAAAGAGCCGCATGCGGCTCCGGAGCCGCGGGTTGCAGACCTGTGGACTAGCAGAACACTTCCGTGATTATCAACTAGTAGTCTAATGACATAATGAAAACTCTTTCTTTTTTTCTTTTTTTTATAATATTTTATTAGTTTTCCAATATTTACAATAATATCTTTAAAAAGCAACGTGGTATCCGAGTTACAAAAGTTCCATTTCAGACAAATACATACCGTATTTTCCGGCGTATAAGACGACTGGGCGTATAAGACGAACCCCGAATTTTGAGAGGATTTTCAAGATTTTTCGTCTTGTACGCCGGAAAATACTTACATGCCAGTTGCCAAGTGTCCGACACAAGCCCGATTCAGACCTGTCTGATGCAGATGGTGCAAAGCCCTGCTGGTTCCCGCCCGATGCCGGACGGCTCCGCCGGTGCCGCCTCGAGAGGGAAGGGCGTGAGGCGCCTGCCACGGCTCCCCGAGGGCTCCTTAGCAGCCGGGGAGCGCACGCGTGCGTAGGACTGCCCTGCTGGCTCCTGCCCAATGCCGGACGGCTCTGCCGGTGCCGCCTCGAGAGGGAAGGGCGTGAGGCACCTGCCACGGCTCCCCGAGGACTCCCTAGCAGCCAGGGAGCGCGCACGAGCGTAGGACTGCCCTGCCGGCTCCCGCCCGATGCCGGACGGCTCTGCCGGTGCCGCCTCAAGAGGGAAGGGCATGAGGCACCTGCCACGGCTCCCCGAGGACTCCTTAGCAGCCGGGGAGCACACGTGTGCACAGGACTGCCCTGCCGGCTCCCACCTGATGCCAGCCTGCCCTGCTTCCTCCACAGTGAGAGGGGAGGGCGTGCCTTCCCGGGCTCGTCAACTTGCAGCCATGCCAGAACCAAAAGGGACTCTTCCTTCCATCCACCCTTTTGAATAAACGCAAGAGCTCCCGGGGTCTGGCGTTTGCAAGGGGAGGGGAAGGGGCTTAGTGGCTCTTGGGGGTGGGAAGGGAGAGTCACATTGGAGGGGGGACTGGACTAAGGAGGCTTGAAGTTGCTTTGCAAGAACGGGGGCACTCGATTGATTTATGTACTATTTTCCGGTGTATAAGATGACTGGGCATATAAAACGACCCCCCAACTTTTGAGAAGATTTTCATGGGTTAAAAAGTCATCTTATACGCCGGAAAATACGGTATTATTACAAATCTCCACATTATTATAACCAATACTTCCTCTCTCTTTTTTCTTCGATATATACTATCTCTTATCTAGATTAACATATTTCTTATTGCTATCCATCAATCATTTAATAGCTTATTTTATTTTAGTTTTTGAATATATATCCATCAGTCTTTTAGTATATTTCATATTTTAACATTGCATCTTTAAAACATCAAACACTTTATCTATTTTTTCTAGCTTTAATTTTACATTGATATTAAAATTAAAATGTTTAAGATTTCTCAATTTCATATTACTAAATAACCTCTTTTTCCTTTATACAATTCTCTTCAATACTTAGTAATGTAGTCCAGTTCTCATTTATCTCATTTCCATATCTATATCAATTATACAATATTTAAAGTAATAGTCATTAAGATACAAATCACAAGGAGAAGAAAAAGAAGAGAAAAAAGAGGAAAGAAAGAAGAAAGAAAAAAGAAAAAGAAAAGAGGACAATAAAATATTCTTGTTTCTCATTTATAGTTTCCACATATTTAAAAATTATTATTATTATTATTATTATTATTATTATTATTATTATTATTATTATTATTATTATTATTATTTAGTCAATATTTTTATCTACTCATCAAAACATTCTCGTAATCCCAGTATCATCCTGTCTATTTTAATATTATCTATTTCAGGCCTCTTAAAAATGTTCCTATTTCTTCAATCTTAGTCTTGCTTTCTTCCTTTGCCATGTCAATTTACGCTTCTTTGCCTCAGGGTCATCAAAGCATTCTTGTATTACTATATCATATTGAAGTGGACCCCCAGTTTCCACCTTTGAAGATTTAAAGAATCTGCCAACAACACCAAATCTTATTATTTTCACCTCTTGATACAATTCTCCTGGTCCAAATAAACTTCCTTCCATATTTTCTCCATCACCATCTTCAAAAACCTGTATTTGTTGACTATTTAATTCTTCTGCCAATGTATTTAATTGTTCAATTTATTCTGTTGAATTCTGTCCCAGTAAAATATTAGTTGTAGTCACAGTTTGAATTTGAGTTTGTTTCGTCGAGATACTTTCTAGTTCTTTCCCAAAAGCTCTTATTTCATCGCCAGCTATAGAAAGGAGCTGATAAGTTTGGTAAGATATTTCCCACAGGGCATGAATTTGTTTTTGAAACTCTTCCATTGTAAGTTTTCACATCTGATGTTCAAGGTTACCCTTTATCTTGTTTTCTTAAATATTTTCTTGGGGTTTTTTAAAGAGAAAGCCAGAATTGCAATTTCAAATTTAGCCACTGAGTGTCCCCCAAGTACTTTAAAAGTTCTGTTCTTTTGTTATTTCTTTCTTAAATGTTCTTCTGTTTCCAAAAAATACCCCTGAATTTGTTCGCCACCTTCTGAAGGGAGGGTTAAAATCCCCCTCCCTCTCCACAGGGGGGAAAGTACTTAGCAGCTTAATTAGGTAAAAAAAGATGATTAAGGTACAAGAGAGGAATCTTACCCTCTTCTCTTCCATGCTGCTTTAATGTTGCCTGATGGTGATTTGACTTTGGCTGTCTGCAGCCTAGGAGCTGGCCATATTCCTATGGTCAGTCTTTTGTCCACTGGTACAAAGGGAATGCAGGCACTAACGGGAGGTTGCTGCCCCCCATGTTTCTGCAAAAGCCCCTTGTGAATCTGGATGTGGAAGACAGGAGCCATCCTCCAGGCATCCATTTACGGCTGTTGGCAAACCGGAAGCCTCAACATAATGAAAACTCTTTCATTTCATAACATATGGATAGTCTTAATCATAGTTTCAACTGGAAAACTGTGATCATCCTATACCAAGCCAAGTTCAAAAATGCCAGAGAATTCCTGAAAGCCTGCCTCTGGCCATCAGTAGACACTTAAACATGGAACTTCTGATTAGGTGTAGCAGTATAATGGATGCAGGAAGATGGGGCTCCATCTTCCATGTTCAATTTCATCCACCCATTCTCTCAGGAAAAGAAAAGCTGCGAACTAATTGCTTGGGGGAAAACAGAGAAAATTACAAGATTAATTTGGAATCAATACAGATATATAGCTTTAAAATTTGGGGACTAAAAGTGCTTTTAAGACTTTTTTTAGAAAAGAGACTTGAAAAGCTTGCAATATAAGTTTGGATTTAAAAAGCTGGAAGATGGCATAAACGACATCTAGTGGTGAACCATGGCTCTGCAATCTATTATGGTTAAAGGAAACTTGGCTTTAAGTCCAGACTCAGATAAGACTTTTGTTGTCCTTGGAAAAGGGAAAATAAAACTGTTGGGCTACTTATCTGTGTGGCAGAGACGATAAACTATTTTGAAACTGGCCTGACTAGATTACAAATACAAATGCTAACTGACTTATAGAGCTGTGTCATGGAACTATTTCCCTGTAGAAGAAACATGCATTACTGAATGAGATGATGAAATACTTTGTATTATAAACCTGAGTGTTCTTCCAAAAATACTTTAATCAGATTGTCTTTCTTATTACAAATAATAAACACAAAACTATAGGAAGAACTACTTGATAATTTGAATGCATTGACTTGGAAAGTTAATTGGCAAAAGAAGAAAGCTAGAGTAAGATTGAAGAAAATAGAGATTTTGACCCATTACATGGGATATTATATTATTAAATAGATGTTTGAACATGGCTAAGAGAATAGATAATTGTTAGAAATAAAAGTATTATTATAACTAGAAAGATAGGATCTGCAGCTAGAATACTATATTTTGGTATGAGAAGGGAAATACAAAAATGCTAAGAGGGTCTGAATAAGGGAAGCTTTTGGTTATCCAAAAAAAAATTACCGTAGATTCCGGCGTATAAGACTACTTTTTAACCCATGAAAATCTTCTCAAAAGTCAGGGGTCGTCTTATACACCGGGTGCTGAAAATTTAGAGACAGGGCTGGCTGGAAAACCTGGAGCGGATCTCCCATTTAGTCTGCGCAGGGAAAGCGGGACCAATTGGAGAAGACCCCAGCTGCAGTCTGTGATTTTTTACAGGCTGGGGTCTGGGCGTCTTTCCTTCTAAAGTTGAAGACCAGCTGTAGTATATCCCAACTTGAAAGGCAGGTGGGGAAGGCAGCAGCCAGAGCACCGGCTTAGCTCTAAGGACACATTTGACTCAGGAACTGGGCGGGCTGGCTGGAAAACCTGGAGCGTATCTCCCATTTGGTCTTTTTTTTAAAAAAAAAATCCTATTTATATCCTGCCCTTCTCCGAAGACTCAGGGTGGCTTACAATTTAAAGCACAAATCAATGTGCTTAGCAATAGCCTTCATTCTGTGTATATGCCTGTTTATTAGGGCTTTCACACACACACCCCAAGCAGCATTATTACAAAGTCGGCTTATTGCCCCCAACAATCTGGGTCCTCATTTTACCTACCTTGGAAGGATGGAAGGCTGAGTCAACCTTGAGCCTGGTGGGATGCGAACCTGCAATAATTGCAGGCAGCTGGTTTTACTTAAGGCTCTGCGCAGGGAAAGCTTTAGAGTGAATTAGGAAAAGTGAAAAAGTGAATTAGGAAAATAGGGAACGGTTGCTGGAATTGGGTATGTGTAGTTTAACGAAGAGAAGGGTGAGGGGTGACATGATAGCAGGGATCCAATATCTCAGGGGCTGCCACAAAGAAGAGGGAGCCAAGCTATTCTCCAAAGCACCTGAAAGCAGGACAAGAAGCAATGGATGGAAACTAGTCAAGGAGAGAAGCAACCTAGAACTAAGGAGAAACTTCCTGACAGTTAGAACAATTAACCAGTGGAACAGCCTGCCTCCAGAAGTTGTGAATGCTCCAACACTGGAAGTTTTTAAGAAGAGACTGGCCAGCCATTTGTCTGAAATGGTATAGGGTTTCCTGCCTTAGCAGGGGGTTGGACTAGATGACCTCCAAGGTCCCCTCCAACTTCTTCTTCTTCTTCTTCTTCTTCTTCTTCTTCTTCTTCTTCTTCTTCTTCTTCTTCTTCTTCTTCTTCTTCTTCTTCTTCTTCTTATTCTTATTATTATTATTATTATTATTATTATTATTATTATTATTATTATTATTATTAATTATTATTATTGTAGTTTAATCCACTTGCACTGTTTTATGTTTACATGTTTGATGACAAACAGCCTTATGTTTATAAGTGACAGTTTTCCTACTAAGCACCTGCATGTCATAAGCATTTGAATTAAAATTACCATATTAAAATCAAATCTGATGTTTTTTAATTTTTATTTGGTGTGCGTTGGAAGAGGGGTAGTCTTATACGGCGAGTATAGCCCAAACCCTATAATTTAACAGGAAATGTAGGGGGTCGTCTTATACGCCCAGTCGTCTTATACACCAGAAAATACGGTATTATGAGAAAACTATAAGCAATAGGCACACTTTGAACATTGATGGAAAATCAAATTTTTTAAAAAGTGGAAAAAACAGGATTTTGATTGAACAAATGGATTTTAAGTGCAAATGCAATTGAGATATGTTTTGGTTAGAAAAGATATTTTAAACTGACACTATTGATATTATGGATAGTATTATAAAAATGTGATAAAGATGATGATATTCAATTGTATATGTATTAACAGCAATAAGAATTGTATTTGCCTAGTGTGGAAAAATGTATACCACTGGAAGAAGAAAGGAAGCACTGGAATCTAGATTGAGGAAAATATATACCACTGAATTACTATTGGACCCAGAAAACACATTGTTAAGTCCTTATGATTACAAAATTAGAAATTAATAAAATATTTATTAAAAAATAAACACTTAGACATAAACAAAATCTACATACTGTGCAAAAGAGACAATCAACAAGCAAAAAGGGAACTAAAAGACCAAAACATCTCCCCAGCAACAATCAACACCCAGATAAGCATAAGTAACATTAACATCAGATCAACAATCAAGATGTTAACAGTACCAATCAAGGAATTGCCAAACAAGCTAACAGTAAACAGCCGAACCAAAGAAACCAACATTGACAGGGTGCCACTAGAATATAAACTGACAGCAAACCCCATTGCTTACTAGCACTGTGATGTTACTTAGTTTGGGTAATGAAACATCTGCAAGAAAACAGCCAAGCTCAGAGAGCACCAAGGACCCTCATTTCAACTCTGAGCTACTAATATTTTCCTTTATCACTAATCTACTTTATACTTACATACTGTGCTTTCAAAAAGTTATGCCTCCCCTTCCAAAAATATTTTTTATAAAAGGTATACTAAAGCTGATACTCATATATTCTTATTTCATCATAATTGTAGCCTAAATTACTCAGGGTTGCCATTTTGGGATATTATGAGGAAATGGATTCTAGTATTTTATTTCATATTATAAATACAGATATATTCAAACTGTGGGGTTTTTTTAATGAAGCGTTTTGGATCCAACCATCTTTAGGACTGAGATAAGTTAGAAATTCTAGTTGTTTTTTTTAAAAAAATGCATTTTATTTTGGATTGTTGGCAAACCCTCTCCTGTCTGGTGTTCTTTTCTTAATTAGCACCAATAACTGGACATGTGTGTGGATATGAATTCACACACATATGCAAGAATCATTTTGAGTAGTGGTGCTTGAGGTTTTTTTTTAAAAAAACAAACACATATACACAGAGAGAAAGAGAAAGAGAATGAGAAATATACTAGATAAATAACTGTAAACAAGCAATAAATTAAATATGCCTAAATCTATATCTAGTTAGTTACTATGGTTCCCTTAAATATATTAAATATAGGACATGCTGCTATTGGTACTAAAGGATATTAGTGATAGAGTTCCTTCCCCCACCCCCAAATGTAATGACTAAATATCCCAAGAACCCAATATGGAGGATGGATGGATTGATAGAAGAATGGATGAATAAACTTCTGTTTTGCCTGGTGAAATTCTGGACAGCTTTTCAATAGCAGTTTTTAAGTTCCTATTAACTTGTGCTATTTTCTTTATCCCATTGCTTTTCTACAAGATTATGGGCGTTTGTTTGTTTGTTTGTTTCAAGCTTCCATTCACCATTGTCTGCCCTGTATCAGTCATCAGAGATTACTGTCTATATTTTTTTTACTTTTTTTTTTAAAAAAGAAATCAAGCGTCAGATATTGAGTTCTTATTATTTCTTATACAGTAGGTGGAAAATCCAAAATGAATAGATTTCTGCTTCGCTGATCTTTAGAACTCCTTTAGAAATTTTAAATTTATTTGTGTTCCAGTATTTGAGGGGCTGCCATAAAGAAAAGGGGTCAACCTATTCTTCAAAGTACCTGAAGGTAGCAGGTACTAATTTTACTTGGAATCAGAAGCATGGACATAATAATTAACCTGGTGTCATCAGATCAAGTTTGACTCCTATGGAGACAAAAGTTCACTATATCAAATTGGTTTTAGTAATAACTCAATCTCTTCCAAAGGTATTCTAATAATCTCTTTAATATAGTCCATCTTCTCTTTCCTCTATTTTGCTTACCTTGCCCAAGCATAAGATATTTCCTGGTGCATTAGCTTCTCATATTACATTCCCAAGTATCTCTCTTTGATCATGTTCTCAAAACAGTAGTCAATTTTACTTGATATAAGACTGATTGAGAGTTGGGTCACTCACCTTAAAATCCAGATAGCTTGGGTCAAGAAGCATCCAATCCAGAAGTGGCCACAAATTACATCTTTCTATTTATCATGAACACTTCCATTTTAGCTTGATTTATTTTTCGTTTGTTTGTCTCTCATTCAATCCATTCCAAAAAGGAGAATTGTTCAGTGATTTATTTTCAATATGTCACTGACTTTACTGTTTTCCTGTTTATTTCATAGTCTCCCCCCACCAATTCCTTTTCCTTCTTTGTAAATAAGTTTAAATAATATTTCAACATTTAAGCTAAGCAACCCACAGGATATAGAGACCTTAAGCAAAAATATTGAATATATGTCTCTAATTTTCACCTCTGGATTTGTAATGCCAGAGAAAGAGTGACAGTACTATATATTACTACATTGTCTTGTACTAATGATCTAATTTATCAGGCTGTTTTTAGCATTAGTAAGAAGACATCTACAGCACACATCTAAAAAGCATTTTCAAAAAGCACTATGTTAAAAAAAAACCCCAACAGATTTCATTGCAGTAATTGCCTGAACAAACTATCTCACTGTACTTGGATGTTTTAAAACTGGGTAGGATAATGTCAACAAGGTCACTAGAGATATAGTTTGATCTCTATTTTGCTGATATGAGAAAATCAAAAGAGACTTGTTCAGAGACTTATGTTTCCTGAACATAAGTTTATTATAAAAGAATATAAGAGAGCAAGAGACAACTTTTCTTTTGTCTCATCATATATTCTATTGTTTCTTTGTAACAATATTTGAACTAATTTTATTCTTCTGTTCTTGATTTTTCAAATAAAGTTGTGTTTAAAAGAAAGTGAAAGAATAATTATGATGCACCTTTCAGTGTTCAGAACTTTAATGATGCCATATACAGCAATGTAATTAATAGCACCCGTGATATATAGCAATTCATTGGGTTCCAGTAGAGGAAACAGAAGGCTAATGCCAGATTGCTTGTTAAAGGTATACCCAGTTGCAAAGTACACCAGATGAGACAATCCCCTAGTAACCACATAATGAGCTAAAAACAACTGTAAGATTTTGCATTATTATTATAATCTCAGAACATTGAAAGTGAAGATTTAAAATCTCCAGCTATGGTGCAGATGGAATTATTATTATCCCCATTGACTCTGCTCAAAAAAAAGGGAACACAAGATAAGACATCCTACTATTAAATACAGTGCATTGTGTTGTTTAAGTGTTCCCTTTATTTTTTTGAGCAATATATATATTGTCTGTTTCAGCCTAACCCAAGGCCATCCACAGGCTGTAGTCACAACAGTGACAGCTCATATTTGTGTAAATTTTTTGGATTGCTAACAAAGAATTAAAGGGAGACTAATATGGCCATTTCAAACTCATTTGTTCTCATCAGTCAGCCATACCCTTCTGAGATTCGAACCTATTTATATGGCTGCACAGAATAGATGCTGTATTTCTCAAAATTAAGTGCAAATAACATTTTTTAAAAAACAAAATGGTCTCTTCAAGCAACCTAGCTCTGGGATAGATAATAATGAAATTTTATCTTATTTTATTTATTTTATTTATTTTAATCCCATTTATATCCTGCCCTTCTCCGAAGACTCAGGGCGGCTTACAATAGCCTTCATTCTATGTATATGCCTGCTTATTAGGGCTTTTGCCACCCCCCCCAAGTGGCATTATTACAAAGTCAGCTTATTGCCCCCAACAATCTGGGTCCTCATTTTACCTACCTCGGAAGGATGGAATGCTGAGTCAACCTTGAGCCTGGTGGGATGCGAACCTGCAATAATTGCAGGCAGCTGGTGTTACTTAAGGAGGCATTAGCCCACTGCTCCACCAAGGCTCTTTATTTAATTTATTTCAGACAAAAAGGAGGAAGTGAAGGCATTATGGAACTACAGATTACGAGAGTCAGTGAATGCTGTACCCCATTTATTTACTATAGTGAAAATGGTAAGGCAGTCAAGGGCCATTTTTGTTAAATATTTAAAGCACACACAATCAAACAGACAATTGTGTAATTCATTATTTAACTATTGTCAAATGTTAAAAGTAAAATACAAGTAGGGCTAAATTTGACAGCAACTTTTTAATGATCAATTACTTTGGTTATTTTTGTGCATTTAGGATAAAATCCAGTTTTCCACTACTTAGGTTGTAAACAGAAATTATCTAATGTACATATCAAAATAGTTGTATAGTTCACTGTAAAATATATTCATTTTGGGGTTTTGATGCAGCAAACTAAAATGTGAAGCATGTTTTCACAAAATCCTATTCTATAGAAGAAAAATAAACAATGGTAGTTTTAGGTTGGAACATTGTTGGCTATCATTAATAGCTTTTTTGCCTTTATAAATTCACATTGAAAGGATCATCTAAAAGGCAGAAAGTAATGAAAAGTCTTTAAAACAATAAAAACCATCATTAACATTTACTACTGTTGGTAAACACACACAGAGCAATCTGTGTATTGCATAATTTACAACAATACCACTACCTTTACAACTCTTTTCCTTACTAAAATAATTATAATTTACAGAAGTGAACATTTTAAAAATCACAACACTCTTTGATAATTGAATGGGATCATAAATGTCTATAAAAAAGTTGTCTCAGACCATAGCAAATATGTTATTAGTTCTTACTACTATATGAAATATGAGTTTATTAAGGTGTCTACTGCTAATAAACCATTTATTTTCCAATACTAATATATTACAATGCAACAATTAAAGTGCAAAAGTAATCTAGAATTGGCTCTACTAAGGTAAGTTTTACTTCTAAAAAATATTCCATGACTTGCATAATTAAGACTGAAATTCTATTTTCTATTTTAGAGTAGTGTAAACTTTGCTAAATTATGAAGAACTGCATATAAATGTAAAGGCAACTTCCAACATGTTGCTTGCTAAAACAGAGCACCAAAATAACACCTTGCAATAATGTGTCTTAGGCATTCAAAGAATAGCAAGTGAAAAACTGTGCATGCTGATGTTGCACCATGACATCATGATACATATTTATCATTTCAACATCAGTATGATTGGCAATGGAGATATACATAAGAATTGTAATATCCAAGGTCAGTCAAATTATTTTTACTAGAGGCAGAGAAACCAACAAGTACCTTTCCAGCTGCGAAAATAATCTTTCCATACCATTTAACTTGAAGTATTACCATTTCGCAAAAAGTTGAGGAGCACCTAAGAGCAATTCAATTTATCAATTATATTGAGTAATTTAACAAGACAACAGGCCAGATAGTTTTCTGAAAGAGATAATAGCCTTAGTGAAGGTGAGCTGAATAAGCATAGTGTAGTAGACACATTTCACATATTGCCATTGTCAGAGAATGGCAGCCTCTTTTGGCCTTCTGAAGATAGGACATTGAATTCAGAATAATACAGGAGCAGAAATCCTCTATTGTATGTTATCATGTCTGTGTTGGCAAATGGAGGTGTTAGCAAAACAGATCATTGTGTTCCCATGTTTGAAAATGGTTTATGAAGCTTTATTGAAGTACGGTAGTTAGAATATTTTGCTTAACATATACACCCAAACATATTTGTTCATTTATTCGCTACATTTAGAGTTTCTCCAGTTTACAACTTGTGCTAAATTGTGTTTAGAGATAGTCATTATTATGTTAGGCAGAACTGCAAACAACACATAATAGTTGGCTTCTATTACCCGCAACTGTGTGTGTTTTTATACTCCTTAAAAGAAAAAAGCTCATGTAGCTTCCTCCCACCCTAGTCTTACGGTGTTTAATCTCAAGGAGGTGGGGAAAACCCTTGCTCTACAAAATAAATTTTATTTGGACTATTTATATGTATTGTTTTGTGTACTGAATGGATGCCAGTCTGTTTTTTTAATAATAGCAAGGTACCATACAGCTACTGAATATTCTAACAATCATTACTGCTTTCATTTCATTTTAACAAATGTTATTTAATTACCTAGAATCAATGAAATATGCTAACAATTTTATTCTCCATAAAGGGATAAAGATTTTTGGGTTTTGAGATCAGTTTCTTTGATTTCAGTGGATCTGATTTATGAATAATTTTAGGTGCCTTGGATCAGATCTAAAGAAATAGGAGAATCTAATTCCACAGAATAGCTGATGAAATGTGATAAGAGGTTATTTCTCATAGAATAGAATAGAACAGAACAGAACAGAACAGAACAGAACAGAACAGAACAGAATAGAATAGAATAGAATAGAATAGAATAGAGCTGGAAGTGACCTTGGAGGTCTTCTAGTCCATCCCCCAGCTCAAGCAGGAGAACCTATAGCATCTAGACAAGTGACTGTCTAGTTTCTTTTTAAAAAATCTCTAGGGATGGAGCGCCCACAATTTCTGGGGCCAAGCTATTCCACTGGTTAATTGTCCTCACTGTCAAGAAGTTTCTCCTTAATTCCAGTTTGCTTCTCTCTTTGATCAGTTTCCAACCATTGTTTCTCGTCCTTCCCTCTGGTGTTCTGGTGAACAACATGACTCCATCTTCCTTGTTAAAGCCCCTCAGATACTTGTCTTCTGGGGTGTTGGCTACTCCTGCCAGTTTGGTGTCATCTGCAAATTTGATGAGTTCCCCTTTAATTCCCTCACCTAAGTCATTAATATTGAAGAGTACTGGGCCTAGGACGGAACTTTGTGGTACCCCACTGCTTACTTCTCTCCATGTATATGTAGTGCCATTGAGGACTACTCATTGAGCATGGTTTGCCAGCCAGCTAAAGATCCATCTAGTGGTGATGTTGTCTATAACACCTTTGTCTAGCTTACCAAGGAGTAGGTTGTGGTGTACTTTATCAAATGCCTTACTGAAGTCTAAGTATACTACATCCACAGTATTTCACTGGTCTACTAGTTTGGTCACTTTGTTGAAGAATGAAATAAGGTTGGTTTGGCATGATCTGTTTTTGACGAACCTGTGCTGGTTACTGGTTATAAATTTGTTTGCTTCTAGTTGTTCACAGATCTGCTTTTTTGATTAACTTTTCTAGGATCTTCCCAGGTATTGATGTGAAACTGATTGGTCTGTACTTTCCTGGGTCTGTTGTTTTCCTTTCTTGAAGATAGGAACCACATCAGACCTTTTCCAATCCGCAGGTACTTCCCCTGTGCTCCAGGATTTTTGAAAAATGACTGCCAGATTGACAGAGATTCAGGATGGAATCAGACTACAAATAGATGGTATTTGCATTATTATAGAGTCTGAATAGTTATAGCTGTGTTGCATATATCTCTTTACTTTACATAATGTTTATTATTGCACTTTTTTCTCAGTGGGTGGATGCTATGTTTGCAAAGTGTTCTTCCTGGTTTCCTTTCCTTTGCTTGTTTCTTTAGCAGCTGACCAAGAGATTTTCAGTCCTAATCCTATATTGGTGATTGATGGTTCATTGCACAATCAGCCAAATATTTAAACTGGATTCGGCATTTTTATCCACCTATCAAGTCCTTCCCAAGGACCTGGGATGGACAGAGGTTGTTTGAGGGTGTTAAGGTGTCATTGCAGAGTTTAACCTGTTCCAAGTTAAGCTGCCTTTGCAATTGATTAATGGTAGTTTGGCCAATGCCAATGGTGTTCAGTTGTTTTGGGACTGCACTCAAGGTGCCTATTACTATTGATATTATCTTTGCTTAATTGTGCCACAGTTGTTCTATTTCTATTTGCAGGTCTTTGAATTTTGATGCCAATGTTTTTGCAGTTATGGATTATAGTTATAAAGGAATCCGCGTAATGCTTAGCCTTTTTGTCCTTGGTAAATCTGAAACTCTAAAATACATTTTCTAAGATCTGCCTGCCTTCCAAGTCAATGTTACCTAGAAATTTTCTCATATCATAAGTACTCTGAATTTCTTTTTCTAATGGCTGTTTTGTGCCTTAGCCATAAAGCAAATTTGTTAATAAAAGCATACAATGTATCTATTAAACTGTTGTTATTATATTTTTGGATTGTGGTTGATTAAATATCATTGTCTTTTAGTGACCATACAGATATTGTTTTCCATGACCAACTATTTCTAATCTGGCCTTTCAAGTCTTCTAGCAATGCATTCATTATCACTACACCTGAGCCAATCCACCCTGCTTTGTTTCAACATGTTCTATTATTAGTATTGACTGTAGTAAAGATAAATGGATCTGTGGCCATAAAAATTAATTTTCAAAATAATTAAAAGTATGTAAGAAAAGTTTTAACTGAGCTGTGCTGGCACAGTGGTTAGAATGAAGTATTTCAGGCTAATTCTGCTGACTGCCAATTGCCAGAAATTCAGCAGTTCAAGTCTCACTGGTTCAAGGTTGATTGAGCCTTCCATCCTTCCGAGGTCAGTAAAAAGATGGTCCAGATTGTTGGGGGCAATATTCTGACTCTATAAACTGCTTAGAGAGAGCTGTAAAGCACTTTGAAATGATATATAAGTCTAAGTTCTATTGCTATAGCTATTAAGTAAAGTGTTGCTTTTTATCTGATTATTGTGCACTGCCCAGAGTTACTTTCAATAAGATGCATTGGTACATTTCATTAAAAAAATATCAATTATAAATTAAGGTGTTTATATGAATACATTCCTTTTTCACATACACATTTAAAGGTCATAGCATAGGTACAATGAGTGAAATGTATGTTGTCAACTCCTTCTAATCTGTATAGAGGGAAAGACATATGCTACTGTTTAATATGTGCAAAGAATTAATTAACAGCTATAGTGATAATGAAGAAGAGAGCTGAGACATAGATAAATTGAGTCTGATTGGGGCTGCACAGACTCTTCAAGTGATTAATTGCAAGAAGGCAGCATTAGCAGAAGAAGCATGTTACAAAGCAGTTTCTAATTATTTGCTGCAGAGACCTTTTAAAAGAAATTGTAGAACTGGGAATAGAGACTCATTAAGAGGGTAAGAAGTGGAGGCCTTTAATGCTTTCTGCCTTAGATATTTCATTTGCATGGTACAGGAACATTTCCCAACTAATTTGCAGAAGGGTCAAGAACATTGTGAAAATAGCATACCTTAACCCTGCTTTAATTTTCCTGTGGTGGATATTACAGTGTATCATAAGACAATTTGCATTAACATTTTCTCCTAAGAAGGCATTTTCATTTATTCAACTCAGTCGGTTTCCAGAAGTCTAGACTTCAAATGTTCAAATTTGGTATTACTGTATACTGTAATCTAGTTGCTATTTTTAAACATTCTTTGGGGCATATAAATAAACAAACAAACATTAAATCCCAAACTTATATCAATTTTTTCTCTTACATCAGGCTAAAGCAATACATTGCAAAAAACGTACTATGCAATATATATAAAACTTACTCTACAGGGTCTCCTTGTGTTATACTGAATTATCCAATTTCTTAAAACATAGCCACTTAACAATAACAATAACAATAACAATAATAAAAACAATAACAATAACAATAACAAGTAAGTTGGAAGGGACCTTGGAGGTCATCTAGTCCAACCCCCTGCTCAGGCAGGAAACCCTATACCATTTCAGGCAAATGGCTGTCCAATATCCTCTTAAAAAGTTCCAGTGTTGGAGCATTCACCACTTCTAGAGGCAGGCTGTTCCACTGGTTAATTGTTCTAACTGTCAGGAAGTTTCTCCTTAGTTCTAGGTTGCTTCTCTCCTTTACCAGTTTCCATCTGTTGCTTCTTGTCCTGCTTTCAGGTGCTTTGGAGAATAGCTTGACTCCCTCTTCCCTGTGGCAGACCCTGAGATACTGGAGCACTGCTATGTCACCCCTCACCCTTCTCTTCATTAAACTACACATACCCAATTCCAGCAACTGTTGCCTATATGTTTTAGCCTCCAGTCCCCCACTCATCTTTGTTGCCCTTCTCTGTACCCTTTGTAGACTCTCAACATCTTTTTTACATCATGGTGACCAAAACTGGATGCAGTATTCCAGGTGTGGCCTTACCAAGGCATTGTAAAGTGTTATTAGTACTTCATGTGATCTTGATTCTATCCTTCTGTTAATGCAGCCTAGTACTGTGTTTGGCTTTTTTGGCAGCTGCAGCACACTGCTGGCTCATATTTAAGTGATTGTCTACTAGTACTCCAAGATCCCTCTCACAGTTACTACTATTGAGCAAGGTACCACCTATACTATACCTGTACATTTGATTTTTCCTGCCTAAATGTAGAACCTTACTTTTTTCACTATTGAATTTCATTTTGTTAGATAGCGCCCAATGTTTGAGTCTGTCCAAATCCTCCTGTATTTTAAGCCTATCTTCTGGAGTATTGGCTATTCCTGCCAGCTTGGTGTCGTCTGCAAATTTAATGAGTTCCCCATCTATCCCCTCATCCAAATGTTGAAGAGCACTGGGCCCAGAACAGAGCCCTGGGGCACCCCACTACACACTTCCTTCCATGTAGATGAAGTTCCATTGAGGACCACATGCTGAGTAGGCCTGTCAGCCAGCTATGAATCCATCTGGTGGTGATGCTATGTAACCCACATTTTTCTATCTTATCAAGTAGTAGGTTGTGATCTACTTTATCAAATGCCTTACTGAAGTCCAAGTAAATTATATCTACAGCATTCCTCTGGTCCACTAATTTTGTCACTTGGTCAAAGAATGTAATAAGATTTGTCTGGCATGATCTGTTTTTGACAAACCCATGTTGACTTTTAGTGATGACTTTGTTTGCATCAAGTGTACAGAGAAGAGCAACCAAGATGATTAGGGGGCTGGAGGCTAAAACATATAGGGAATGGTTGCTGGAATTGGGTATGTGTAGTTTAATGAAGAGAAGGGTGAGGGGTGACATGATAGCAGTGTTCCAATATCTCAGGGGCTACCACAAAGAAGAGGGAGTCAAGCTATTCTCCAAAGCACCTGAAAGCAGGACAAGAAGCAACGGAAGGAAACTAGTCAAGGAGAGAAGCAACCTAGAACTAAGGAGAAACTTCCTGACAGTTAGAACAATTAACCAGTGGAACAACCTGCCTCCAGAGGTGGTGAATGCTCCAACACTGGAGGTTTTTAAGAAGAGACTGTCCAGCCATTTGCCTGAAATGGTATAAGGTTTCCTGCCTGAGCAGGGGGTTGGACTAGATGACCTCCAAGGTCCCTTCCAACATTATTATTATTATTATTATTATTATTATTATTATTATTATTATTATTATTATTATTATTATTATTATTATTATTATTATTATTATTATTATTATGGTGTTCACTGATTTCTTGTTTGATTATCTTTTCCAGAATCTTCCCAGGTATTGAGGTCAGGCTGATAGGTCTGTAGTTTCCTGGATCTATTTGTTTCCCTTTTTTGAAAATGGGAACTACTTCAGCTCTCTTCCAGTCTTCTGGTAGTTCCCCAGTGCTCCAGGATCTTTGAAAAATATAGTTCAGTGGTTCTGAGATCACATCTGCTAGTTCCTTGAGAACCTTGGGGTATAATCCATCTGGTCCTGGTGATTTGAACTCATCTAGGCTAGACAGTTGCTCACTTACCATTTTCTTGCCTATCTTAACTTGCCTTTCTATTCTGTTTTTTATGGCACTGATTTTGGTAGGTTGGACAGTTTTTTCCCTTTGTGTAAAGACAGATGCAAAAAATGAGTTAAATAGTTCTGCTTTCTCCCTGTTGCTTGTCACCTTCTTGCCATTTTCCCCCACTAATAGGCCAATAATTTCCTTCACTTTTTCTTGTTTTTTTTATGTTGAAAGAAGCTTTTTTGTTATTTTTGACTTTGCTCGCAAGCCTTAGTTCATTTTGAGCCTTAGCTTCCCTCACTTCATCTTTGCAAGCATGGGCTATTTGCTGATATTCTGCCTTAGTTATGTGTCCCTCTTTCCACTTCTTATACTTGTCCTTTTTATCTTTCAATTTACCAGAGAGTTCTTTATGCAGCCATGCTGGTTTCTTTTGAGAGCTGTTGTTTTTCTTCTTTGTTGGTATTGTGCTAGACTGGGCCTTTATTATCTCACTTTTCAAAATTTCCCAAGCTTCTTGAGTTGTTCTCCCCTTGAGGATTCTCATCCATGGAATTCTTCCCAAGGTCTCTCTAAGTTTATTGAAATTAGCTCTTTTAAAGTCCAAGACTCTAGTTTGGCTGTGTTCTATTGCTTGTGCTTCCAGAATGTTGAATTCCAATATTGCATGATCACTTCCCCCCAAAGTTCCTGTGGCTTCGACACTTTCTATTATTTCATCTCAGTTAGTAAGAATTAAATCCAATATGGCTAATCCCCTAGTTCCCTTCTCTACTTTTTGGAAGAGAAAGTTGTCTGCTAGGTTTGTCAGGAATCTGTTTGATCTTCCACTTGGTACAGAGTTTGTCTCCCAGTTGATATCAGGGTAATTAAAGTCCCCCATTACTATTGTGATGTGCTTCCTACATACCTTAGTTAGCTGACTTGCAAAAAGTTCATCTATTTCCTCTGCTTGGTTGGGCGGCCTATAGTATATACCTATGGCAATGTCATTTTTTAAATTTGTACATTAATAGATATATGAGAGCCAGCCTGTTGTAATGGTTCAAGAATGCTGGAAGACTTTGGGACAAACATTATCTCCAGAAAAAGGAAATGATAAACCAGTTCTTAAAATATTCTCTAGAAACCTGTGTGGCCGTGTCCAAGTACTGTAGATGCAAGGAGTCAAATCTTAGTCAAAGGAAAACATACTAGCTATTTGTGTATTTATTTCTGCTGTACAAACCAGAGAAGAGCACCTAAGCCATCTTCAAGCTGCCTTAGCTGTGAGCTAAGAATGATACTTGTAGGCAGACTTGTTCTCTGGTTAGCTGGACATCAGGATCTCATGGTAAGAAAATCTCTAGGGATGTCACCATAATGACTCTTTGGGATCTTTTTTATTATAGATATAGGACTTTTGTCCTGTCTTTATTACTTTTTAAATAATAAAAATAAATATTCGAAACTTTTAAGCTGACAATACTCCTAATACTCCTTCCACCATTTTACCCACAACAACAATCTTGTAAGGAAGATCAGGCTAAGAGAGAGTGACTGGTCTAAAGCCCTTTTATACTGTAAATCATGCTTGGGTACTTGTGATTTATTTTCTTGCAGCTTAAAATCTAAATAAAAGTGTCTGTTTGCTTGTAAAGCTTTAGAAAATATGGATATAGGGATATTCAGCTAGACTATTAAGATCAGTGGATAGTCTATTTGCTATCCACCTTTCCATATTATTCCAATACATTTATCATTGCCATGTTAGCCACACTGCTTGGATTGTAACGATAAGTTGCATTGTTTCATCTATTTTGTGGGCTTCTACTGCCATTTCATATGAAAATATACATAGAGTTAGAATCAGAATCAAAATGGAGCTGGAAGGGAACTTGGAGGTCTTCTAGTGCAGCACCCTGCTCAAGCAGGAGAGCCTATATCATTTCAGACAAGTGGCTGTCCAGTCTTCTCTTAAAAACCTCCAGTGATGAAGCACCCACAGCGTAGCACTTCTGATTCCATCTTGAAACCAGATAAAGTTCAATTTAGCAAAAAGAGTTTGCTCTATTTCCACATCCATCTTTTGTTTTAGGGTCCCCCCCCCCAGAATGTATTAACAGTGCAAGAATGTAGATGAAACAAAAGGCAGTTTTGCCAATCAGTCCTTTTGGCAAAACTGCTGGCAGCAGCTGCAGAAGCCAAGAAGTTATGAGCAGCTTGTACCTACGCAGGAAGAAGTATAGAACAAGGACTGTGATGCCAGATGGCTGTGATGATTTATCTCCGACAATGGTGTAATTCTTTTCTTTACCTTCAGTTGCTATATAATTCATATCCTGTAATAAACCATTTCTCTTATTTCTTCTGCTGGAAAGCAAAAGAAGAGAAGTCTCTTTTAAAATGTCTCCTCCAATATTTTGTTCTTCTATGAAGGGCTAAATTATTCTAGAAGTATCTAGAAATATGAAGTAATTGGCAAAAGGGCAAATGCTGGGGAGAAGTGAGTATACAGACAGCACTCTTACATATTATGATGATGAAAAAATGTCATGATGTAACAATGTAGATGATGTTTATGTATGTATCTATGTATGCATGTATGTATTTACGTACAGTATGTATGTATTTTATGTATGCATTTATTATTTATTTATTAGATTTGCATGGCTCTTATCTTAAAACACAGCTCTGGGTGACTGACAAATAAAAGTGTGAACCATAATAATATAAAACACAACCAAAACTCAGCAGATCAGTCATCAACTTGGCATGTCCCAACAATCAAACCACAATCACCTCATTTTACCAAGCACCTGCGTGTAAAGCCAATTCTTGATGGCCTTATGTAAGGTAGATCGTGGGGAGGAAGGTGTTCCAGAAAGTAGATACAGTGAAAGGCATGCTTCTGAACTCCCACTAGATGGCAACATTTTAAGGTAAGAATCTGGAGCATCTATCTGATATGGTAGGATGATTTTGGAGTCCTAGTGGACAATCACTTAAGTAGGAGCCACCAGTGCACTGCAGCTACCAAAAAAGCCAATGCGGCCCCAGGTGCACTGGCTTCTTTGGCAGCTGCAATAAACTGCTGGCTCATCTTATAATGCCTTGGTAAGGCCACACTTGGAATACTGCATCCAGCTTTGGTCAACACAATGTAAAAAAGATTTTGAGATTCTAGAAATAGCAACAAAGATGATTAGGAGACTAGAAGTTCAAACATATAAAGAACGGTTGCTGAAATGGGTTATGTCTAGTTTAATGAAAAAAAAAAGAACTAGAGGTAATATGATAGCAATCTTTCAATATCAAGGGGTTGCCACAAAAAATCTATTCTTCAAAGCACCTGAAGGCAGGACAAGAAGCAATGGATAGAAACTAAACTAGGCGAGAAGCAACCTAGAACTAAGGTGAAATTTCCTGACAGTTAGAACAATTAACCAGTGGAACAACCTGCTTCCAGAAGTTGTGAATGCTCCAACACTGGAAGTTTTAAAGAAGAGATTGGACAACCATTTGTCTGAAATGGTATAGAGTTTCCTATCTGAAGAGGGGGTTGGACTAGAAGACCTCCAAGGTGCCTTCCAATTCGGTTATTCTGTTAAATATTCTCCAGGAGAGGTGGTCTCACAAATAATTTGTTATTGATAAAGTACATGAATTTGCATCATGATGACACCTTTTTGTCACCTGCAATGTCTTCACCCATCATTAGTTCACATATAAGACATTGAGTATACAGACTTATTAATGCTGTATATGTCATTTATTTATGAAACATATGAACACAGAGCTGATAAGCAAACATAATGTGATGACATTATACTTAATTGTCTAGCCAGTAAGGATTTAGTTATCAATAAGGATGTATGTTACCTTTGAGTATTGAATACTTTATCATGGAAGGCAAAAACCTGATTTTGCATCATAGTTTTTTTTAAAGTATAATCAGGCTTTCTTCCATCATAGAATTCAAGACAATATCCCAACTAGATTTATAAATAATCTACAAATATTCAAGATGTGTGTGTGTGTGTGTGTGTGTGTCCATACACATATGCACATGCATGTGTGCATATGCATATACATTTGGAGCCTAATTTAGTGTAGCTTTTTCTAGAAGAAGATATATGTAGATTCATGTATGTGGGATGGAATGATTACTCTGATTGAATCCTAGAATTCAAGATACGTATATGCTTTTGTTTCATCTTTTTAATCATTTTTTTAAAGAAATGTTAAAATACTCTTTATGGGATTAGAAATGTTGGTTGGTACTTATATATATCTTAATGACTTTTTACATTCAATCTTCATAAACAATCCATATCCTGTTATTATTTTTTCCAATTTTTAGTTTCCTGTCAATATTTCAATTTAACCTTTGATATATATAATTTTCAGGCTTTAGTTGACCAAGATTTCCCTTATCTCAATTCATAACAGAGTCTAATATCCAAAATACACATTTTATCTCTTTGAATATAGTCTTCTATTTCCTAAAAGTTATCTATTTCCCACCATATGAAATCATCTACTTAATAATACAATATCCCCTTTAATAAATCAAAACCATTATATATATTGCCTGGGTTAATCAATAAATCAAACATTCATAATAATTATTTTTTTTTCTTTTAGATCTAATTTTTAAATATTAAACAGATATTGATATAATAAGAACTGTATTAGCTTAAATATGAGACAGTAGATGTTAAGGGAAAAAGAGAGGAAATATTTGATGTTGTAACTTGAGATTTGTACTAAAGATTTTGTTATCGAACTATTGATTAACCCAGTCACCACATTGCTTTTTAAATACTTAAATGTAAAATTGGAAAATTAATAAAATATTATTAAAAAATGTTGGTTGGTACTGAAGAACTGCATATAAGAAAGATTCTAGACCATAGGCCTTATCAACAGTTCCTGTCATGGGCTATCCAAGTCCGGGTAGTTAAGTAGTGGTTAAAATACAGGTCTAGAAACTGGGAGACCACGACTTTTAGTCTTCGTTTGGGCATGAAAGTTGGCAATGTGATTTTTGATTCAGCCATTTCCCCCCAAAATTATCAAGGAGAAAATAGGCAGTATTAAGTATGCTGCCTTGAGCTGTAAAAATAAAAGATAGTGGTTATTGTTGTCATGTTGTCAGTTAAGGCTGGATTTCTCAATAATTGTCCTATCAAGACAAAATCAAGTAATGTTGAATAAAGTTTTATTTTCTGTTTCTTTCATACTATCTTCATCCTTTCAAAATACCTGTTTGATTTTAAGGCCTAAAGCCAATCCAATTATGTCAATTTATATTTCCTGTGTTTCCAGTTCTCCAACTAGGAACTATAGTTCTGTTGTTACAATAGTTTCTAATTGTCGTAGTAACCCAAAACTAGCAATTGTTCATTTACTTAAGTAATTTTCATACTACAAATAGCAGATGTGAATGCCTCAGAACCCTAAAACTCTGAGATCATCTTTATTCCACCTTTATATGGCTTCCCAATTCAGTCATGGCAACTCCAGGCAGTTTATAGAAATAAAATCCCAATACAAAAGCCCTTATCCTCCACCCCTCTGGAGACAACAATCAAACCAAACATTTGACGCCAAGGGCAACTTAATTCTGTTTCACTCATGGAATGATGAGGAGCTGAAGACAATGACAGGAAAAAGGAAAAAAATGTTGCCAAAAGAGGAAGGCTGATTACAAAGTGAAGAGAGCAAGTGTGCTCTTCACTTTAGTTCCTGTTGATTGCCTAGGAATTCTGACTTATGATTCAGGGCTGTACATGTACAGGTCATGTTTCCATTGGATCCATGCCAGTATTACTGTCTATACTTATATATGAGTTCTGCCTTTCTCTATTCCCTGATATATATATTTTTTAAAAAATATTGTTTTGATATGCACTCTCTCTCATCTGAAGTCCTAAGAAATGTATTTCTAAGATTGATTCCAACAAGCTATCATTCCATTAATCTAGACTGGCTTTCCCCAGCTCAAGTATTAACATTCTGCTCTTTCCAATCTTTTCTTGCCTTCATCTTTCAAAACTTACTTCTCCGAGGTGCTCTCCACCTTTCTTTGTATCAATGGAAATGTTTTAATCAGCAAGGAAGTGACTGAGATGAAATTGTTGGGCAGACAAAAGTTTTTCTCTCATGTCTCCCACCGACAGGTGTGAATCCTTCCCCTATTTCTTTTATTTGCCAGCTGTAGGCATAGCTATTACTCATTACTAGGAAGAATAGAGCTGGAAAAATATCCTTTTAAATTGATCCAGACAATCTTCCCCCCCCCTCCATGTCTACTTTTGTAATGTTAGGCTACCAGATAACTGATATTTTATTCTGTCTGTCCAAAAAAGGAAAACCTTAAGTTTATTCCACCTGTGTTTTGAAGTCATTCTGAACATTTCAGATGTGTTTATTGTACTACCTTAGGCTCTCTGCCCATACAGAAGACCAGTTGAATGAAAAGAGACTTAATCATTTAATACATGGGTAAATGGGATGAAGAATCAAATAAATTTATCTATATACTACTCAAACTCTTGTTGGCATGATCTTAACTGGGAGAATTGGTGCATCATAGGACAACAATTTTAAACCAAGGTATTATGGGCTAACTTAAAAATTGTGCCCAAACTGCAGGACATATGACTCCCCAGGGAATAACATCTGGCAAAGTTGTGGGTGCTTCAGTGGTACTACTTGCTGCTAGAATGCTAGGTTACTGCTGAGTCATGTAGTCTTCATTTTCAACATGATATTTTCCCAACCAGTCTCGCAATCCCTCACTCTCTCCACCACTCAGCAACACTCATTTGTAGGCTGCTTGATGGAAAGTAAGAAGAAAGAAAAGAAGAAACAAAAAAAGTAAGAAAGGAAGGGGAAGAACAGAGGGAAGGGAGGAAGGGAAATAGAAGGGAGGCAGAAGGGAGGGGAGAGGGAGGAGAGGAGGATTTCTAATGTTCCCTACAGCTTCTAACAAGGAAATTCAGTGGGGAAGCCAATAGGAAGTCAAAAGTTGTTCCTACTCCCACTGCTTTTCACTCACCTGTAGTTATTCTTTTTCTTTGTTTAGGTAAGGAAATATCTCTGAAACAACCCAATCGGGCATGGGCTATATAATAATTTATAAAAAATAAGGTGTAGGATGAGAGAATAGGAAGAAGCCATTATACATAATTAAAAATAAAATTATATCAACAGAAGATAAGATAATAAAGAAATAGTATGCTAAAGAAGTAAATATATTACAATTAACAGAAAGGAAATTTTATTATATGCTTTATTGTAGTAATAATTCTGCCTGCATCTGCACTTGTATCTGAAACTTTGATCACAGAATGTGTTTATATCATGATTAGGTACAAATAAGAAAAAAACACAAAAATTATACTGCAAAGGCAAAACGTAGAAATATTTCAACCAAGAAAGATAATGAAAAATATCTTAAAAATACATTTCCAGGGCTGTTTCTATTCCATTTTCAGTCTAGGAATGTTTTTATGAAATCTTTTCACACTTTAACTGCAATTCTTTGAAATGAACATGTGTGTGTGTGTGTGTGTGTGTGTGTGTGTGTGTGTGTTGTAGTGCTGGTGCAAACCCTTTTGTATTTTTGACTTTATTTCTATTTTTGCAGAACATTGCACAATTTTTAAGACCTGTTTAGTCACTGTGCTGTAATTTTCAAATCTTCTATCCCTGACTTCACATTTTTCTTAAAGCCATTTTTTTCAATCAACCCCTCTTTCTGATTGCTCAGTGGCTTGAAATATTTAGAAGCTTTGGGCTTGCAAAACTAACACTTATTTTCTAACTTCATTTAATCTGCATTTTGGACTAAATTATTAATATGTTTTGCTTAGCATTTGACAAACAATTTACTTCAGTATTTTACTTCTGTGCTGTAATGTGATAGCTACAACTACCAATAAAATTCTGGCTGGATAAACCTATATCTGATTTGCAGCAATGGGATGTTGCAGAAGACAAGACTCCTAATAAAAGTAGCATTGCAATGTTTCAAGCCAACACTGACCTTTTCTGCATGTGCTACTACATGACATCTGTGCCCCAAAAGGGCAGATCCCATAGTCCAGGGCTGTCAACCTGTCATGCCCAAACCGCACCCACCCCATTGCCAGGAATGGTAAAACAGTCACAATATGTTGTGACACAACATAACGTCATGAGTTTGACACCTGTGCCGTAGTCTATTGCCTTTTGTAGTCCTAATAAAAATAGCAAGTTTTCCTGCATGCAATACTGATGTGTTTTAGTGCTGAAATTGGTTAGTTTTGACAAAATGGCATGACTGATGTATTCTCCCTTCCAGGACTGAAATTATCCTTGGGCAGAGGGTGTTGCTAAATCAATAGCTCAGTGGTGAGCTACCCATTGCGTCACATAAGGCACTTTGAACTAACATTAGCTATTCTTGTATTTCTCCATGAAAAAATATTTTTTTTAAAAAAATAGCTGAAAATATTGTAAAATATTATGAAAATACTGTAATGCCAAGAGGTACTTAACTTTTACAACAATGTATTTCGTATGTTGTTTGATTTTTTTATATAGTATATTGGCCTACACTAGTAAAGAAATAGTCTTGGAACTTGAAAAAATAGTTTCTTTGTAATTGTCTCCTTTCAATTTTCAAGACATAAAGAGAATGTTTCATAGTTTGTTATGTAGGCTTCCAGTATTATTCTCTTTCAGGGTGGGCTTTCTTTTGTTGTAATTAAAGAGTTATAACTTGCCTAATTTATACACAATATTAGTATTCCTAAATTATAAGTTAGCTTTTCATTGCCTTCAATAAATGAATTCATTTTTTAAAAAAATAATAATAATGTGAGGAACAATTTTAGATCCTCTATCACACCAAGACCTTTGAAATTGCTTTTGCACTTTAATTCCACCTCAGTTCCATGTAGAAATTAAAAATACACTTCTAGATATCCCTGTTATTCTTCACTGGATCCCAAAGGTACATCAATGAAACTAGTTTTTAAAGCTTATTAAGCATATTAAAAGAAATATGTCCCAGACACACATACCAATTAAGAGTTATATTTTGTATCCATTTACATCCATGCATCCCAAATGAAATGGGCATGATTTTATGGATTAGACAAGAAGCATATTAAGAGACAAGAAGCATATTAGGACTTATATTCTATAAGCATAGAGTAACTTCATATTCAACTATTATTTTAATTTCAATATTTCAGCCTTAGTTTGTAGGAATGAAGACAATAAGCAGACTGTTTTATAAGAACAAGAAATGTGTCTTATTAATATTATTAATATCAAAGGCAGGTATACAATAATGTTAAAATGTGTGTCTCTGTGCATATTCTATGCATATTTTCCTTCTAATTTACCTTTTATTAATAAACGTAATAAATTTTAAATGGTGTTATGTACTGGGCTTTGGGGCATTACACCACGTGCATTGCTGGAGAGCTAACAGCTCTCCGGCAACCCAGACAGACTGTCTCTGGACCTGCAATTGGTCAGTCTAGGGCGGCAAGCGCGGGTTCAATCTTATTGGCTGCTACCATAGGGCTTGGCTATATATTGGGGCTGGAAGCAGCCCAAGCCTAAGTACAGTTCCATCAAGAAATAAAGAATGAGTTTCTCTGTACCCAGCCTTGTATCTACATTCCTGCTCACCAGAACCCACAACATAACAGTGGTGACGAGGATGGGATCCTGCTTCACCGTTTAAAATGGGCTGAAGTTATCGAGGGGTTGACAATACATGCTGGAGGGAAGAGAAATTTCCCCCCCACTCTCGAGGCCGGCTAGTAAAGCTACACTAGCGGTCACGTGCTCAGTGGACACATTCCCTGAGCCCAAGAAGCAGGATCCAAGAATGCAGGAATAGAGGAAAGATGCCAAAGGTTGGCAAGCTCAGAGAGTTTCATGTAAAACATCCAGAAGAATGGCCGTCTTACCTCTCGTAAGTGGAGAACTATCTACGGGCAAACCAAATTTCAGAGAAAGGCCTAAAAGCCACCACATTGCTGTGCATGTGTGGACCAGCGGTCTTTGACCTAGCAGAAAACCTTTTTGCGCCGATGCCCATTGAAGCAGTATCATTCGCAGACATTAAGAAGAAGCTGACTGGGCATTTTCAACCCAAGATGTCGGAGATGGCATGGCATTTTAAGTTCAACCAAAGAGTGCAGCTACCCGGTGAGACACCTTCAGAGTTTATTGCAGGCCTAAGGCAGGCTGCACGCCTTTGCAAATTCTCGAACTTAGAGGAACAACTGAGAGACCAACTCGTCTGTGGCCTTTGAGACAGAACCCTTCAGCAAAGACTGTTTGCTAGACCTAATCTCACATTCTCTGAGGCACAGGACAAGGTCATGGCCAACAAAGCTGCCAGAGGTGCACTACAGACAGTGCAGCCCACCAAACCTACAAGGTTGAAGATTCCGTCCATCTTGAGGTCACCAAATGCATCGGAGAATCATCAGAAGATGAAGAACCTGAAATCAACAAGCTCCAAAGGCAACCAACCACGCAAAACCGTGGAAAACACCAACGAGAGAATGATTACAAGGCAGTTCTCTTACCTAGATGTAAGGGGTGTGGAGGCAACCATCTCTAGGCCAGTTGCAGATTTCACTCGGCCACGTGTAGAGCTTGCGGAAGGAATGGCCACATCGCGGTGGTTTGCAGAGCCTGCCAGAGAGACAGGTCACCCAAACACCAGTCAGAGGAACTGACTAGGAGAGGTACTGGGGCCCAGGGTCCAGTTAGAGTGGGGTTCTTCAGAAGCTGGAGGAGTATTTGCTGCACCGGGGCTCGTCATCCCCTCAAGCCTAAACTCAAGCTCTTGATAGAGCTACAAAGAGTTCCATGTAAAATGGAGTTAGGTTTAGGTTTAGGTTTATTCAATTTCTATACCGCCCTTCTCCCGAAGGACTCAGGGCGGTTAACAGGGCATATATAAATAACAATACAAAAATTAAAAAGAAATTAAACCAATGCCCAATTAAAATACAATGACAATAAAATAGTAAAAAACCCATTAAAAAACCCTAATATTCCCCATCAGGCCAGACCAGCTAGTTCAAATAAGTGGGTCTTCAGCCCACGGCAGAAGGAGCGAAGGTCCGATGCCATCCAGAGCTCAACCGGCAGTTGGTTCCATAATGCCGGAGCACCCACAGAGAGGGCCCTCCCCCTGGGGGCCACCAGTCGACATTCCCTGACCGGAGGCACTCTGTGGGCACGCACAGGGCGGAGGGGAGTTGACGCCGGCAGCAGGTGGTCCTCGAGGTATCCCGGACCCATGCCATGTAAGGACTTAAAGATCATAACCAAAACCTTGAACCTCACCCGGAAGACAACTGGTAACCAATGTAGCTCGCGGAGCAAAGGTGTAACATGGGAGTACCGGGAAACTCCCAAGACAACTCTCGTGGCCGCATTCTGTACCAGTTGGAGCCTCCGAGTGGTCTTCAAGGGAAGCCCCATGTAGAGAGCATTGCAGTAGTCCAGGCGAGAGGTCACGAGCGTGTGAGTGACCGTACACAGGGCATCCAGGTACAGATAGGGCCGCAACTGGCGCACCAGGTGAACCTGGGCGAAAGCCCCCCTAGTCACGGCCACTATATGATCTTCCAGAGTAAGTCGTGAATCTAGGAGGACTCCCAAGTTGCGAGCCCTATCCACGGGGGGTAAGGACTCACCCCCCATAAGAAGAGATGGAATATTTTGAATGTCCCGGGATGCCGGAATGCACAGCCACTCAGTCTTGTCAGGGTTGAGTTGAAGTCTGTTCCTCCCCATCCAGGCCCGAACCGCCTCCAGGCAATGGGACATCACATCGAGGGCATCACTGGGGTGGTTTGGGGTCGAAATAAAAAGTTGGGTATCATCGGCATATTGATGATACCCAACTCCAAAACCACGAATGATCTCACCCAGCGGTTTCATGTAGATGTTGAACAGGAGAGGCGAGAGTACCGACCCCTGAGGAACTCCACAAGCGAGGGTCCTAGGAGTCGACCTCTGCCCCCCTGCCAACACCGACTGCGAGCGTCCCAGGAGATAGGAGGAGAACCACTGAAGAACTGTGCCTCCCACTCCCAATCCCCTGAGGCGTCGCAGCAGGATACCATTGTCGATGGTATCGAAAGCCGCCGAGAGGTCTAATAGGACAAGGACAGAGGAATATCCTCTGTCCCGAGCCCTCCAGAGATCATTCACCAGAGCGACCAATGCCGTCTCCGTGCTGTACTCGGGCCTGAAGCCCGATTGGAACGGGTCTAGATAATCCGCTTCATCCAGGACCAGGGGAAGCTGATGCGCCACCACACTCTCAACAACCTTCGCAAGAAAGCGAAGGTTGGAGACCGGACGAAAGTTGTTCAAAACAGCTGGGTCCAGAACAGGCTTCTTGAGGAGAGGTCTCACCACTGCCTCCTTCAAGACGGTGGGGAAATTACCCTCACTCAAAGAAGCAGATATAACTGCCTGGAACCAGCCTCGTGTCCTCTCCCGGGCTGCATAAACCAGCCAAGAAAGGCACGGGTCCAATAAACATGTGGTGGAGCTCAGTCTCCCCATAATCCTGTCTACTTCCTCAGGGGTTACAGAATCAAACTCCTCCCAGATAACATTGACAAGACCGCCCATGTCCTGCTCGTCAGACTCTGCCCAGTTGGAGTCCAGACCGGTCCGAATCCGAGCGATTTTATCCAGCAGATGTTGTCCAAACTCCTCGGCATGACCCTGCAAGGGATCCTCCCTCACCTCCTGATTAAGGAGGGAGCGGGTCACCCTAAACAGGGCGGCCGGGCGATTTTCTGCGGACGCGATGAGGACAGAGAAGTAATTACACCTCGCCGTCCTCATTGCTGTGAGATAAGACCTAATAAAGGTTCTTAGTCGCAACCGGTCGGATTCGGATCGGCTGGACCTCCAACAGCTCTCTAGGCCCCGCTTCCGATGCTTCATCTCCCGGAGCTCCGCAGAGAACCATGGAGCTCGTTGGGATCTGCACCGGGTCAGGGGCCGCAAGGGTACAACTCGGTCAAGTGCCTCAGTGGCCGCCCTTTCCCAAGCTTCCACTAGGGCATCAGCCGAGTTGTGAGCAACGGAGGCAGGTGGGGACCCCAGCGCCGCCTGGAATCTATCAGGATCCATTAAGCGTCTGGGGTGGTACCATCTAATTGGCTCCGTACCCCCACGGCGGGGGGTGGCAAAACGGAAGACCAGCCGCAGGAGGTGATGATCGGTCCATGACAGGGGCATAATAAATGGAGAGCCCCCACCAAGATCATCAAACCACCATCCAGATAAAAAAACCAGGTCAAGGGTGTGGCCTCCCTCATGAGTTGGTTCAGAAATTACTTGCATCAGGTCCATGGCCGTCATGGAAGCCATGAACTCCCGAGCTAGCTGAGATGAGCCTCCCAGGGATGGTAGATTGAAGTCACCCAAAACTATAAGTTTGGGGAACTCAATCACCAACCCCGAGAGGATATCGAGCAGCTCGGGCAGGGCTGCCGCTGCACGACTAGGCGAAAAGTACACCAGCAGCAAGCCCAACTGCGCCCCCGGACCAAATCTCAAGAAGAGAGACTCACACCTGACTATCTGAGGAACGGTGGTCTCCCGCGGACATAAGGTCTCCCTAATAGCTACCGCCACACCCCCACCCCTACCTTGAGCTCGTGGCCGGTGTAGCACCCGGAAACCTGGTGGGCAGAGGTCAACCAAAGGGACCCCACCCTCCGGGCCCAACCAAGTCTCCGTGATGCAAGCCAGGTCCGCATGCTCACCCTCAACTAAATCCCTAACAAGGGGAGCTTTCTTAACCACGGACCTGGCATTCAGGTACACCAACCGGAGCTCAGGAGGCTGCACATCCTCGCTCCCGGAACCTCGGGGAAGAAACAGAGGGTCGGAGCGCCTCACCGCTTGCAAATAGCGGAGACGGCCCCCCCGGTAACGATACGGCCTTCTTTTTATGCACCTGCTGCCATTCCCCAACGTCGTGGGAATCGACAGTCCCACGACCCGCTCCAGAGCCCCGGAGACAACCACACCATGTTCTCCCCCCGCGCGACCAGACCCAAGCCTGGCCTGAGCCATGGTTGATTGACCACCCCCCATAGCCAAACAACCCCCACCCTGTCCCACCCTTCTCCCTAACCCAATAAAAAATTTTGATAAAAAATTAACCAGGGGCCTCCTATTAAATTTATGTTGAAGGCCCCTGCCCCTGCCCAGCCATCTCTCTGGGTCCCAACAATCGGGCCCTTCATCGAGATTGGAGGTATTTATAAAGGCGGGTTGCACCCAGGAGAGGGGGGCACCCCTGAGGGCGAACAAGTCTGTGCTGGTGTATTGCCGCATATAGATCCGGCAAGTCCAGGATAGGCAGTCCCATAATTGGTCATGTCCATAGGAGGATCGAAGGACGGAAATAAATATCTGGATCCACACCCAACTTCACTGCCACTCAGTTGGGTGCCACCGGAAGCAGGCCACCCCCCGCCCTCTCACGACGGGTTGCAACTCTGTTCCTGGGGGTGGTCCAAGATATACTCTGGGTAGGCATACCCCATAGAGCTCCCACCTCTATGGGGCTGCAGATGTAAAACCAAGCCACTCTCCCACCGTGGCTGGTACCCAGGTCCGACCAAATCCAAAGGGGAGAGGGGGGGTAGGCAGAGAGTTGGTCGGTGTATGTGTTCAAGGCAGAAGGGTAGGCAGGCCAAGGTAGTAAAGGTGATCTGGAAAGTTGGACTCTGGCTTGGCAGTATCGATGATTTCACAAGACACATTCAACTTTGTATGTAGGTGCAGTAACTACTGGTCTAAACTAAGGCCCTCAGATATCATTTTAACAGATTTTCAGAATGCTCACATTAAAGTTAAGGGTGAAGCCACATTATTGGTAAAATTTAAAGGGTTTTTGGGGCACCTGGATGTCATAGTAGTAGAGGGCCAAAGAAAAAGTCTTATTGGACTTGATTGGTTTGATGCTTTAGGCATTCAAATTACAGGCATTAAACGTATATAAACAGCAGACCTCATGACTGTTTGTGAGGAATACGCAGATATTTTTGAGACAACCCTGGGAATGTACACTGGCCTGCCAATTTCATTTAAGTTAGATCCTAACATTGTGCCAATTAGGATTAAGCCTTGCAGGGTCCCCTTTGCCCTAAAGCACAAAATCAATTCTGAAATCGATAAGTTAATAGAACAGGGCGTATTACAGCCTGTTGATGGGGGGAAGTGGGAAACTCCTATTGTCACCCCCTTGAAATCCAACGCGGAAGTTCGCATTTGCGCAGATTATAAATGCACATTAAATAAGGCCCTTAATCAACACGCTTATCTGGTTCCTGTAGTCAGCCACATTTTAGCCTCTTTGCAAGGGGGAACCATTTTTGCTAAACTTGATTTAGCACAGGTGTATCAGCAATTGCCGGTTTATGAGGCCACAGCTGCAGCTCAAACAATAGTAACTCACAGAGGGGCATTCAAAGTCAAACGCTTGCATTTTGGTGTCAGTGTTGCACTGGGTATTTTCCAAGGGATTATGGAATGCACTCTCAAGGGTATTCAGGGTGTCTGCCCCTATGTTGATGATGTTCTCATTGCCGGGGAATCCCCAGAAGTGTTGGCCAGTAGGCTCAGGGCTGTTTTGCAGAGGCTCCGCAATGCGGGCCTCAAATTAAAGAAAAACAAATGTAGTATTGGGGTCTCATCAATGGAATTCTTGGGGTTCCATATCGATGCTAATGGAATTCACCCCACTGATTCAAAAGTGAAGGCCATCAAAATGGTTCCAAGGCCTAAATCAAATGGAGAGCTGCAAGCATTCTTGGGCCTCCTAAATTTATTCTTTACTCTTTATTCTTTTTTTAAAAAAAAACAAGTTTTATTGGTTTTTCAGTTAAAATCTACATATTTAGAAAGCATCATGATGACTGAGTAATCAGAGATTCAGTAACTGAGTTTTCATTAAATAATTCAGGTTACATTATCAAAACATCCTTCTCTATTTCCCTTAACATTTCATACAACCAGTTTATAATAAATTTCTAGAAATAGCATGGTCAGTTGAGAAATTTGTCAATTCAATTCAATTTCATTAAATATATCTATGTCCTGTTATTAAAGTTTACCTAATATTTTAATTATATTATTCAAATTTAGCCTTTAACATTCCAAATTATATTCACAAACCAAATTTCCCTTATTTCATTACAGCAAAAACTGTAGCATCTAACATGTACGCAGTGGCTGAGTAGCTATGTTCTACCTAATAAACATTGTCTATTTCACATCCTAATACATCACACATTACTGACAGGACCACAGCCTATGTTTATCAATCTACAACTATTTATACATAACCAGATTCTGTTTTAAATTTTAGCTAATTCTTAATTTTTAAATAGAATAATCAAATGTCTTTTAACATCAAAAGTGGGATCTATAGACCAAATTTCCATTACGTCAGTGCACAAATTATAATGTCTAAAATAAGCCTAATAGATACATAAACACATTCTAGTTCTATCTCATAAACATTTTCTATTTTAGATCCTGATAGATCACTGATTACTAATAGTATAACCTTTAATGGTTCTCTAAGAACTCACTTTTTAAATCTAACTCTGGGTTTCTTTTTTTGCCAATCAGGTTTCCAAACCAAGGCCTTTGAATTGCCAGATAGGTCTCCCTTCGCTCCAATACATATTATTTGAATTGAAGGAGGCCATCTAGCCATCAGTGATCCACAAAAACTAAACCATTTGTAATCATTATGTTGTTGCCCTGTTAGTTCTATTCTCTGTATTTGCTCTATAAACTTTATCTTCAGTTTGGTCTGGATTCCTCTTCCATCTGGGTTCATCTGCTTTAAGTAAAGAGTCTTATCTAATTTTGTAATTAATGCTTGGCTATCCAGGCTTTCAGAAAACTGTCTTTGTTGATCTTCCACGTCCTCTATGTTAGCATCACTATCTTGTACATAGTATACTTCTAAAGTTATAGGCTCTTTTGATGGAGTCAAAAGTTGAGTATTAAGTTTTTGCATACTTTGTTGTTGGTCCTTAAGGTTATTTGCCATAGTGATAGTTCCTTGTACTTTTAGAGTTGTCGGTTCTTTGGATAGTTGTTGCTTATATTCCTCTGTCTTAATAGTAATATCTTCCAATTTTGTTATATTCTGAAGTATAAATCCTTTAGTTGCAGTCTGGGTTTCAATTTGTGACTTAAGGTTGGCATGTAAATTATTAAATCTGGAGATAGACATCTCAGTGACTCTGTAGATTGTTTCAAGTATGAGGTTATAATCAAGCAAGGTTTGTGGCTGATCCTTCTCCATTTTGTAATAATTATAAATAGTCCTTTGTGGAAGCTATGTTTCAAACAAAAATCAGTAAGAGTCCACCTCCACAAGTCTAAGCCAAATTTATCTCCAGCTGTTTCAGGTTTTTATCTTAATGCCAAGGTCAATCCAAAATGTAAGCAAGCTTGTTTGCCAATAGTATTCACTAGATATACCCAGAATACTTCAAATCCTTTTCAGACAGTATCTTTTTATTTATTGCTTTTTTTGTCCCCCTTTTTAGACTAATGGGTAGAATAGTCCATATATGTAAATATAGGAACTTTGGGCCAAAAGTAGAAAGGCAGTAAGTCCAATAAATCAGTATAATTTAGTAGAAGGCTGTTTCTTTTCTCTCCCAATGTAGACAAAGGCCCCTCTTAAGGAGGGTGGGAAAAAAAATCCCTTCCCTCTCTCCTCGCAGGGGGAAGCAAATTCAAGAAGCTTTTGACAGGGAAAGTAGACAATTAGGAAAACAAGAAGGCAATTCTCACCCAGTTTTCAAGTGCTTTCAAGTGCTTTGTTGTGCTTTTGGCTTCGGCAGGAAACGGCTAAATGATGGTCCATGGGAGTGGCCGATCCTTTCTTCTTCATTTTGGAGAGTAGCTCCAAGCCGACGGGAGGGTGCTGCCCTTCTACTGCTGACTGGAGAGACCTTTACCCCACTCATTACCCCTCCAGGGTGACTTTAGACCCCTTTACAGGGCCCCCCCAATAAAGAAATCCAGGCGACACGAGGAGCAATTCCCTCGCACATCTGGGAGCACAGAAAGTTTGGAACCAGAAGCCATTGTTTATTCTTCTAATTGTCTCCACTTTGTTCCCTATAGTCTTTGGTTGCTTTAGATGTTTTCATCCAAAAATATGTTTTTTTTCTTAATTTTCTTTTTGATCAGGCCCATTTCAAAGAAACTTGGAACAATTAAACAATTAAAGTTTTATTAATGCAAAAATTGATTGATTGATTTTTTTTTTAATCCCATTTATATCCATTTATGATTTATGATTGATTGATTGATTGATTTAGTTTGATTTCATTTGATTTCTATAGCCTCCCATCTCAGCAAATGACTCTGGGCAGACTGATTAATTGACTATGTTCAAAATCATTACTGATTCTTAACAATCACATAAATAGATTTTCTTCATGATGAACCCTATTACTTATGAATATGTATGAATGATCTTTTTCTTCTCCTTTCTGAAATACTGTATATAAACCTGAAATATCTTTGTCTTCCATTATTCTTTTTAAGGAGACCTCTTCAGTATGTGAATGCACACATACACACATATACACATCTTCCACCATTCTTTTGGAGAAGACCTCTCCAGTATGTGCTGTGTAATAAACACTGTAGTTATTTATTTATTTATTTATCTATTTATTTATTTGTTTGTTTATTTATTTATTCCTGCATTTTGATTCTCCAACATAACAAGGGAAGTTGCAGAGATGTTGGGATAAAAATGCTCAATGGTGCCTGGGTGGGAAGGAGGCTTGGAGATAATAAGAGGGATGTGGATGATGAAAGAGGTCCACCATGATTGGCAGAGAAATATTGGTTGCTCATTTCAGGGAAAATCATCAGCAATTTTGTGGCAGTTCCTTCTTCTGTCAGTGATTGCTTTGATGCAAGGCTCAGGCCAGACAAAATTACCTTGAGATCATCATACAGCTCATGGCCTGTGAGTTCGGGACTGATATATTACAAAATGGCTTCAACTTTATGAACCAATATAAAAGGTAACCCTGATTAATCTGAATATTATCTTATTTTGTTAAAAAATGTAACTAGATATTAAAATTGAAGAAGACAATAGAACTAACTGGAAGGAGAATTTTCTCTTTCTCCCTCATCAAATTTTAACACAATGCATGCTGGAACATCATTTAGCATCATTTAGAAGCAAATCATGTATATTTGCTTCAGAACAGTTGTCTTAGTCATACCCAAATTAGGGCACAACATTCAATTAATTAGTCAATGAACATGATTAATTTGCAAAGGCTGCTAGTTTTATGTGAAAGTAAATCTCATTGAACATAGTGGGACTTGCTTCTAAATAATATAAAGTTAAGTTGTCGATGACATTATTTATATTTAAGTCATACTTTTTTCCTCAAAATCAGGGATGTAATTCTGAATAAACTTGCATAGGATCATTCTAGGAAATAGTGTGTGTGCATGTTCTCATTTTTATATTACAAAAAAATTCAGATTCATATCGTTTTAAAAAACCAGAATTTTCATTACTAAAAAACTCCTTTGACAACTGCAGGCTCATGTAGTTCACATCAATTGCTATGACTTCAACAAGCATGACTTTGTTTCGGTCACTTGTAAAGTTTAACTAAAATTGAGGCAGACATTTATCCAGCATATGTGACCTATTGTTAGTCTACACAGTTATACCTCAAAGTGCTAGAGGAAGTTACATCTGTGCAGTCTACCACCTGTGGTGTCATTGGGGGCGGGGAATTGGGTAGAAAATTATTTTCAGTTTCTGGTCTGTGAATGCTGTCAACTAAATTCCAGGATATAAGAATATTTCCAGAAAAAGTAGTAATACTGTATTGTGTTGGTTTTTTAAAAAACAAAAAACAAAAACTGAGACACATTACATTTTCAGCTTTGGAAATTCTACCGCTGATGGTTGCTTCAGACTGTGTCAAATATTTTTGTAAGCTGTACTTTAAGTAGGCATTAAGCAATAGAGTGCAATATTCTTTATAAGCTGTATTAAATTTGTTGGCTGTTTCAGCTGTCCTTTGGGAAATTACAGCAAATCAAAGGAGCCACATTCAGGTTCAGACTTGTACTAAAGCATTAAAAATAGTATTTTAAATGTAGACACCTAATGTTTACTAAATATATATTTTATTGTGTTTTATTTAGCTGCCCAGAGCCTCCTTATAGGGGAAATGGGTGGTATAAATAAATAAGTAAATAAATATTTAAAAAGCATAGAAATGGCTTGTTGGATTCTAGCCAAAATAACCTGTTCAGATTTGACCTTAAGAAAGCAATCATAATTGCTTAAAGCAAGTAGGGTTTTTCTGTTTTGTTTTAAGTCTGATCAGATATGAAATGGACGAACTACACACTTTTTTAGCCATCCAAGGACAAGGTTCTACACATTAGCAAATAATATAATATTTATACCAAATACAGTTTTGAGGATGCTATTAGTTCACAAGTATGTATTTAATTTTTGAGATAGACACTTTTGTACTTTCACATATACTGCATAAGCTTTACATATTCTTCTTGGATAAACTTCCAAACATTTTTGAGTTTTCAGGGTCAAAATGAAGTCATTTTTTCCCCAGTCACATTCAAGACTTCTTTTAGTCTGAGACAATTATAGCAGCTCTTGAGAAAGCTACATTTCCAATAATGCCTTCCACTTAACACAGCTGCATCTTGCCAGGAAAGTAAAGGGAAAGAAAGAAATACTTTTATAGGATGTGGAGGGTTAGTAAAAATAGCAAAGGAAAAGCTGGGAGTATCTCATTTACAAGCCTAGGTATATTAGCATTTTTATTAACATCGCGTAGCATATTGAAGACTAAGAATTATAATATTACCAAAATAATAGATAAATGTATATTTTATTCATAAAGTCTTTTTAATGTTTTTGGAAACTATTTCTAATGTCCTTCATCTGCTATTCAGAATGACAGAAAAAAATGTTATGCAACTGAACAGGGTCACAGAGAGAATACTTGACATTACAAATCCCGGACTTTTATGACTAGACCTGTAAATCATCATAACATTTCAAAAGAAATGTGAAATTAATGCATACACAGTTTAGGCCAGGTTTTTTAACTTGGCTTGAAGTTCAGGGGAATGTATCAAATTTCCAAATCACAGGGGAATACAGCATAGTCTTTTTTCTCTAACTCTCTATGATTTCTACTTTGTGCATTGTTGCAATGCTTCTTTCTCTCTCCACACAAAAAGGTTGCTTATTGGAAAAAGTTTTGGTAAGTGTGGCAGCTATGTTCCACTATGAAATGCATTCAAATTAAAACTGTTCTCAGTGTGATGAAAATACAACAATTATCAAAAGCTAATTCACCTGCATTAAAGCAACATGTTACCAGCCTTCATATTAGAAAAAAAGAAGAAATAACAAGAGTTTGCCATCATAAACTGCCAATATAAAAATGGTAAATTTGAAAGTAATGTACATACTGGATTTTTGTCTTGTAACCTTATTTTTGCCTCAAGTTCTTAGATCCAAATCATGACTATTCTCTTGATATTCTGAGAATGCACAACACATTGAAATCTATAGCATATGAACCAAGTAGACTTATGCCATGAAAAGGCAGATGCCCAGACTAGGTAATTAATTCTAGCAGTCAGCCTGTGACATTAGAGAGGGGACATGTCCAACTACTACTAGCTGCTGCACTGCTTCTAGTAACTATGTTGCCTCAGACCCTTTGTTCCTTGCCAGGTAAATTAGAGCTACTGTTATTCAATATGAGATTCTTGAGACTGGCAGTTTTCCACACATTGCTTTCAAGTAGGATTCATACTGGAACACTTGGCAGAGCTCCTAAGACAGGAGTGCCAAACTGCTGGCCCATGGGCCGGATGCATCATAGCGAAACCACGCCCACCCCATTGCTGGCAATGGAAAAAAAGTCATGATACATCATGACACGTCACGTGCCGTTGCGAGTTTGACACCCCTGTCCTAAGAGGGCCATTCCAGTTCTAGAAAATAAAGAGACTGCCTTACTTAATGTTATTTCTGAACTATGTTTCTGATTTCTCTGTTCAGAAAACATCAGCTGACTGTGAAATTCACAAGTTGCACCACAGAAAATGAATTGGTTTGCATATCTGAAAAACCTCCAACTCTTAATTGGGTTATGGATTTTAATGAACCTGATTTTGGTTAGCAATTGAAAGGGGGACTTTCTAATCATCTGTGAGATGAGTCATTTTAACAAAGTATTCCAGACTTCCTGGAAGAGTTAATCCAAAGTCAGAAGGCACTATAGCAGAAGGCAAGAAACACTACATCAGATATCTTATGACAAGAAAAAAGCAATTACGCTAGTTCTACACTCTGTTTCTTTTCTTCCTTTTGCACATCAAAATCAATGGAAGTTCCAGTGAGTTTACTCCATAGTTAGGTATGGAGCTAATCACTATTTCTTAGTTTAATTTACCCTACAACTTTATTTTTGTGAATATAAAACAAAGGATAATTCTCATATAATAAACCTGGAGTATGTGATTTAAATCAAATAACTAAAGGGTACAAATGTCATGTGGACACACATACATACATACAAAGTATGTTTCTGGAAGTATTAAGGTAGTAAGTTATCAGTCATGTATGCTTCATTTGACTATTAGATTTTTTGTCAATCTACAATAATAAGGAAACAGAAGTGTGATGTTTGTTCAGTTTTTACTTTTGAATGAATGGTGATTAAATATTTTTTATGCATCAATAAGGATCTTTCTTAAAATGTTGTCTCCCTTTCCAATTTGAACTGTCCTACAAAGCATTTACCTTCTTAAAATGCACATTCATTCATCATAATAGTATGTGATGCATTTGAAGTACAAAATTACAGTGCCTTTTTGTTCATATTAGGATTCACATTGCATTTGCTTTGTGCCGTTACCATGATAACTGCACAGTTGCATTTTAAGAAGCCACTTTTCTTGGGCAGGTTGGTAATGAGTTACGATTTTTAGAACATAAATAAATAAGGATATTCTTGATACTAGGAAATGTTACAATTAAGTGTTATTAGAAAATAGGATAAAATAGAAAAAAATATAGATTTATTTTTTAAAAAAAACCTAAAGGACAGATGTAGGATGTGCTCTACTGCATATATAGTTCTTGATCCTAACTTTGGAGTACAAAAATGATATGAATAATAGTAAAAAGTACCTGAAAAGATTAAATAAAGAAAAGCCTATACATTAAATGTTTTAAATGGGTCTGTCAGAACTTCAAACCTGAATATTTTCTCACCAATTTCCACCTCTTAACCTTAATTAGTTTAATAATATAAAGAAAGCACAATATAATGCTTCTATTACATGTAATAATATCATCCCAAAATTCTGTATATATTTCAGCATGAAAGGGATATACAAAAACAAAACAAAACAAAACTATAGTTCATATTATTCTCATGACACTAAGGAAAATGAACCAATTACTATAGCATAAATGTGCACTGTTTTCTATTATGTGCTGCTGTTTCCAATAGGTAAATTTTATTTTAGAACTGCCCATTTTTAACTAAAATTGGAGGCCTTTAAGTTTTCTAAATCATTAGTTTGGAAACAATTTCATTAAAACTATTAAAACTGTTAACTGAAAGCATCATGAAACTGACATTTTGTGTCTTTAGAAGTGCAGCTCTTGTAGTGATAAATCTACTGCTAAAAACATGGCCCTTAAAATTTAAGGGGGGGAGTACAAGTGGGCAATTGATAACACATCCATGACACTATCATGAAAACACCAGGATTTATGTACTTGTGCCACATACTAGAGGACAAGAATGAAATGGTGGCATTTTCAGATGGTACCTCATGGGTGCCATTATTTTGGTATATTCATAAATTTCTGCAGACGTTTAATATGCGTGTACATTCTGATGTAAGATCTCTTCAGTATTTCAGCTTGAAAATAGAAGGGTCATTTGTATCATTATCAACGAGTGGATGAATGGTTGTATTTAAGATACATTTGCTAATAAATTACAATGGGAATTTAATATCTGAAAGAATGAAAAATACTTTTATTCCCCAAACTGAAAGTTTTTTGGAGTGTCCATTTTCCAAACAACTAGCACTCTAATCAAATGTCTGGTTTTACCTAAAGTTAGTAACTTAATTTACTTATGCATTCAACAAAACATGTTACATATTTTGGAAAAGTGTTATTACCAATTTAATCCAAGAGTTGTATTTCCCAGAGTAATACTTTGTTGATTTTTTTATTGGTATGCATTTTATGCTGCATTTGGATTTTTCAAAATCTGGTTGTTGTTTTTCTTTTTCTTTTTCTTTTAAAAAATTAATAGTATGATATTTTGTGACAAAATTTCTGAGTCAGCTAAACAGTTATGAGAGTGTGAAAATTGCAAGTTTGTTTTACTACACATGACATACAATGGAAGAAAACATAACGTATATGCCAGAAGGACAATTATTTATTCTACTGATTAGTATGTTACAGTGAATTTCTTTTACTCATCTTATCATTACTCAAAAAATTATATACTGGTTTTCAATTTTTTCCCCCAAGGCGACTTACAATTAATACCATAAGGTAAAGGTAAAGGTTCCTCCTCACATGCGTGCTAGTTGTTTCCAACTCTAGGGGCCAGTGCTCATCTCCATTTCAAAGCCGAAGAGCCAGCGCTTGTCCGAGGACGTCTCCGTGGTCATGTGGCCGGCATGACTAGACACCAAAGGCGCATGGAACGCCGTTACCTTCCCACCGTAGTGGTCCCTATTTTTCTACTTGCATTTTTACGTGCTGTTGAACTGCTAGGTTGGCAGAAGCTGGGACGAGTAACAGGCGCTCACTCTGTTACGCGACACTCGGGATTCGACCTGCCAAACTGCCAATCTTCTGATTGACAAGCTCAGTGTCCTAACCCACTGAGCCACTGTGTCCCTATTATTAATACCATAGAAGCAATTAAAAAAAGCTTAAAACTAGTTCTATTATAATATATAATGCCATTTTGTGTAGTTAAGTTAAAGTAACTATCTAAAAACTGAGAGATGGTGAGTTCCATTCCTACCTTAGGCATAAAACCAACTGGACAATCAGGCTAGTCACTCTGCCTCAGCCAAAAAAAAATCTTGTCAAAAAAACTGCAGGGATTAATCCAGGCAGTTGCCAGGAGTCAATAATGACTTGAAGCCTGAATGAATGAATGAATGAATGAATGAATGAATGAATGAATGAATGAATGAATGAATGTATTACAGGTTAAGTTGTCCATATATGGTTTGTTCCAATAGCCAATTTATCATCACATTATCTTGGTTCCACAAGATTCAATGTAAACTTAGTTAATCCAGGCAATGTCCAAACTGTCATGACTCTCCTAATTTATGACACTCTCATATTTGAGGTAAACAGGAGAAGCATTAGAGTTATATGCCTAATAACCCCTCCCAAGAAATTAAAAGACACTTGCTCCTGGGGAGGAAAGCCATCGCAAATCTAGACAGCACACTAAAAAGCAGAGACATCACCATGTCAACAAAAGTGCATAAAGTCAAGGCTATGGTCTTCCCAGTTGCAATGTATGGCAGTGAAAGCTGGACCATAAAAAAGGCTGAGCACCAAAGAATTGAGGCCTTTGAACTATGGTGCTGGAGAAGACTCCTGTGAGTCCCTTGGACTGCAAGGCGATCAAACCGGTCAGTCCTAGAGGAGATCAACCCTGACTGCTCTTTAGAAGGACAGATCCTGAAGCTAAAACTCAAATACTTTGGCCACCTAATGAGAAGGAAGGACTCACTGGATAAGAGCCTAATGCTGGGAAAGATTGAGGGCAAGAGAAGAAGGGGACGACAGAGAATGAGGTGGCTGGATGGAGTCACTGAAGCAGTAGGCGTGAGCTTAAATGGACTCCAGAAGATGGTAGAGGACAGGAAGGCCTGGAGGAACATTGAACATTGTCCATAGGGTCGCGATGGGTCGGACATGACTTCGCAGCTAACAACAAACCCCTCCTAATAAAGTAGCTACCAGTCAATATTCAAAGCCTGGTCTCCAGCATCAAAGGCAGTGTTCTAGCTACTACTCTATCCTGAAACTGTATTTTGGTTATCCAACTGGTTGATATGGACAGTGGTCCCACTGATTAATACCACAGCGTTAAATGTATTTGTCCTGGCAATTTACATTTCATTCAGGTAAATAAGTATTATTTTATCATGTTTCTATCAATCCTGTTTTTCATTCTATACTTTATAAATAACTAATGGAACACATAATTATTGTCTAAGGAAACAGTAAAAATAGAAGTTTAATAATTCTGCCTTTTATTTCTAACCTATTCACTTTCTACTACCTTGCCTGAACAATTGTCTTTTCTTCCTTTCATCTTTTCCTCCTTCTCTTACCCATCCAAAGATAGTATTTTTATTCTTTGTTGAAACAGAAAACAACTACTTGAAGACTTTGTAATTCCAAGGATGGTAAGAGTCTGTACGTTAGCTAACCAAGCTCCTCTTTTTAAAGTATTATTGATTATATATTAATACTGATAGGTAGTATTTCAGCTGGAACTAATTGGTTCTGTGAGTCAGCTGCACTAGGTAATTTACTGAACTAGAATGTATTTACCTTAGTAATTGTGTTTAGTCTGTGTCAACTTCTAACAAAGTGATATCTCAATAGTATGGTTAGAGATTTTGCTCCTGGACTAAAGGCATACCTCTGTTCATCTATCTGGTTAGGGTGAATATGACCACAAAGTAGAAATGTTCTCCTGTTCTTAGATATGTTCACAAAGTTAGAACAAGACAGTAAACTATGTCACAGGTAGACTTGGTTTTCCACATCGTGGACCTGCCTATGAGAGCTCTTCTGTTGTCAGCCAGCAATAATAGAATACAACATGAATAAATTATTAAAAAGGAATTCTCAATAGCCCATAATAGGTGATGGAGTGTAAGTTTGTTCCCCTTCTTGATTATAATGTGTGATTATTGTCAAAATAATCAAAAATTATATGTTAAGCCTTTTTGTCTTTAAAACTGCCTCACAAACTCTGCAAAATAATTGCTTACCTTAGATCATTTTGAGCTTTAGTTTTTTCTGTCTGTAACTCTGAGCTGTTTCTTGATCATCTGTCCACTTTTTATCTTATATACTATGTATCTTTTAAAAAAAATAAATAAATCCAGATCATTAATCTATCTATGAAACCACACTGGGTTCTGCTCTCATCATTTTCTTCTCACTTGAATTAATTTCAGTTTTGCTTTTATTATATACCTATAAAAACTGTCTTAGTTTTTTTTCTTATTAATTTCTTCAACAATGAAATCCTTCTGAACATTGATATAAGTTTATTAAAATCAGATTTTCTGAACTGCAAGAATCATATTTGACTAAACAGACCTTCAATTTTTCTTAAAAACAAAGCTGTAGTATTTCACAATGGCTTGATCACAATGGTTTTTCTACTTCATTTCAACGAACTTTATGTATATGTAGTCCTTTGGTTCAAAGAAGATATACTGTTTTGCAGGTCATTTGTAGTGATGGAGGTGGCTTTGAAGTCCCAGTCTGAAAGCATGAACCAAGCACAATGGGAGCACAGGATGTCTATTGTTGAAGTAACTGTGGGTGTTATTCTGCAATAGCACTCATGGCTTTCTATCAATTTTTGGTGATGTCTGTCTTCAAAACTGGTGGAGGCTTCATAGCACAAGACTCAGTAGCAGGTTTTGACAGTAGCCATATCTTTTAATTCCCTTGGCTGGATGGCATGATGCATAAGATTCTTTCGCTGCATCTTGGTAGTACTTACAGTACATGGTCAGCCTCAACATCTCTTCCTAGACTCTATTTTCACTGGTGAGACATATAGCAGTCATTCATTCCAATGATCTGTCCCATATATCTCATCTGGGCTCTGATGTAGGACTTAATGATGGTTAACTCTATGTGATCCAAAAACTCCAGGTTGGAGACATGATCTTGCCAAAAATGCAGAGGATGAAGCAGAGAGCATATATGTGAACTGTTTCCAGTTGTAATCAGGATTCTCATCCCTATCTCTATGCATAACACAGTTCTTGATCTAAGCTCAGATATGGATGTTGTAAGCACTCTAGCATACAGCCACCCCAGTGCTTGGCTGGTCTTGATAATACTGGAATCAATTTCTTTGTTCAAAAAGCCATTGCTTGATATAATGCTTTCCAAGTACCTGAAACTATGTTTTGTTAACAGTGATTTTGGCTCTACAGGCTTGGTTTTTCTGGCATGAGCTGGCAAAGTACTTCAGACTTGTTTAGGCTGGTAGAACATAGCATCTGATAATTTGTTTGCATCAGCTGTAGATCACTGTCTTTATGCTCCAGGAGCACATAGTCATTAGCAAAAAAAAGATTCTTTTTTTATTGAAAAGTTTTACAATTTTTAAATACAATGAACTCCCTCCTCCCCCTCCCCTCTCCTCAACCCTCCCCTACCCTCCCCTCCCCCCTCCCCGACTTCCCAGAGCTGAATACAGGGTATAATAATACAAACATAAACTAAAATATGCTAACAACAAAAATAAAACATTAAGTTCTATCGGACTTTAACTCTCCATAGTCATAATAATAATAAAGTAACAAATAACTAATCATACATCATAAAAATCCACTACTTATTCAAATGCTAAATGAAACTTTTTAGTCCCATATTTATTCTGAATATATTCAATCCATCTTCTCCATTCCACAATATATCTCTGTTGTGATTGATCTTTCAAATATGCCGAAATCTTTGTCATTTCCGGCAAGTTGGAAACTTTCAAAGTCCACTCTTCTATAGTCGGCAATTCCTCCTTCTTCCAGTATTGCACAACTAAAGGTCTTGCTGCCGTAATTAGATGCAACATCAACTTAGTGTCTATAACAGTAGTATCTGTAATAATACCCAATAAAAACAATTGCGGAGAAAACTTTATCCTTTTCTTAAATATCTTTTGCATATTCCACCAAATTTTAATCCAAAAGGCTTTAACCTTTTTACAAGTCCACCATATATGAAAATATGTTGCATCCTCACAACCACACCTCCAACATTTGGGCTGGCAGTTCGGATACATACTTGCTAATTTTTTAGGGTCTAAGTGCCACCTATAAAACATTTTATAAAAATTGTCTCTTAAGTTTTGGGCCTGTGTAAATTTTCCATTTCTAACCCAGATCTTTTCCCAAGTGTCCATTGTTATAACTTCTTGAAAATTCTGGGCCCACTTTATCATACAATCTTTAACAAGTTCCGTTTCTGAGTCAATTTCTATCAATGCATTATATATCCTTTTAATATGTGCTTGACCTTGATCTCTAATTTGTTTTACCAAATTTTCATCAGTCATCGAAAAGCCAGCTTTCTGGTCCTCTTTCCATCTTGCCTGTAATTGCCCATACTGAAACCAAGTTTGTACAATCTTTTCTTCTTTTAAAATATTATATGGCTTTAATTGCCATACATTCCTTTCTAGACTTAAAATTTCCTTATATGTAGTATCATCCTGTTTGAATCCCACATTTATATTTTCTATTGCATGTTTAGGTATTGCCCAAATTGGTATAATTTAACTTATGTCTATACTTTTTCCAAACTCGCAACAGAGCATACCTTAAAATATGTATCTTAAACACATTATCCACCTTCTTATCATACAATAAATATGCATGCCAACCAAATAACAAATCATGACCCTCAAGATTTAATAATCTCCCTTGTGTTAAATTAAACCAGTCACTTATCGATGACAAAGCAGCAGCCTCATAATATAATTTAAAATTAGGCATTTTAAGACCACCTCTTTCACGCGTATCTTGCATTATCTTAAATTTAACTCGTGGCTAAAAAAAAAGATTCTTGAATGACTATATGGAGGCATATCATCCATACATTCAAATTGTGAAGACTGGTACCTGAGATACAGTCCGTCTTTCAGACCTTAGACAACATGTGCCAACTTGAAAGCAAGAACAGATTCAATAGGACTGACACTAGCATATAACCCTATTTTACATAATTGGAAATGGCAAATGCCACAAATGCTGTTGTAAACAACTTGACCTGTCAATCTGTTGTCAAGAAGCTGAATCAACTTCATGAATTTCCTTGAGTTTGCATAACATCTTAGGATGATCCTTTCTGTCTACAGTGTCAAAAGATACCTTTTCTAATCCACTCCCACATCCTAAAAGCACCCTGGATGCTGCTGGACGTCTCTGCTGCTCTAGGACCTGAGATGAACAACCACAACAACTGTCAAAGGGTCGGCCATATTCAGGTTTATGACTACAACTTCTAGTGATCATCTTTAACAGTCACTTCAACACTCCCCATCATTATAAAGGTAAAGGTAAAGGTTCCCCCGCACATGCGTGCTAGTCGTTTCCGACTCTAGGGGCCGGTGCTCATCTCCGTTTCAAAGCCGAAGAGCCAGCGCTTGTCCGAGGACGTCTCCGTGGTCATGTGGCCGGCATGACTAGACGCCAAAGGCGCACGGAACGCTGTTACCTTCCCACCGTAGTGGTCCCTATTTTTCTACTTGCATTTTTACGTGCTTTCGAACTGCTAGGTTGGCAGAAGCTGGGACGAGTAACAGGCACTCACTCTGTTACACGGCACTCGGGATTCGACCCGCCAAACTGCCGACCTTCTGATCGACAAGCTCAGCGTCCTAACCCACTGAGCCACCGTGTCCCTTTTCCCCATCATTATAGGACTCAACAAATTCATTTTGGACCGAGATGATTTTCAGATGAGTTTTGGTGAAGATGAATTTCATAACAGAAAACTCTGCATGGTAGAGTTTTAATAGGAATAGCCATTGCACAGAAGCAATAACACTCTCTTAGCAGAAGAGATCTTAATCCAGTGGCATGGAAAACTTTTGCAGCTAGAGACCTCTCTTGTGCAGTGAATGACCTGGACATCAAAGTGTCTTGACATGCTCTTAAAACTTCAGAACATCTGAAAACCCTACCTTCTTGACTGCTGGACTATTAATACATTTCATCCACTCAGTCTGTTAGGACCAGACTTCACACCACAATATGATAGACAATTTCCTATCTCACTGAGAGTCAAAGCTTCTCACCTGGTTTGGCCTGTCTGTTGTGACAGTTTATCAGGGTGTGGCTCTGTGCATGGTACAGCTAGTTAGAGCCACAGATAAGAGTTAAGCAAGGGATAGGAACCAAAAATGAACAAGTAGCCTGAAAAAGGTCATGTTATGCTCCTCCACTAGAGATTCTATAGATTACTGTAAAGTCAGATATAGCTGATCCTCCATATGAAACAAAAAGATATACAGTAAGCAAGACAAATGCTACCTTACTAGCAGACACTTCCTTCCTAGAGTTCTCCAATAAAAGGTACTTAGGATAAGATTGGCAAAAGTAAAGCTGGCACAGTTTAGTTTGTCCCTAGTCTAAGTAAACTTTTCCTTCAGTTCAGCCCAAAGAAAAACATAAATAAAGAAGCTTTGGATTTTTTTTTCTAAATCCCCCCCCCCCAAAAAAAGAAGTTAATAAATTTCTGCTGTGCCTGAAACACTACGATTAGCTATACAATCGTGAAGCTTTGCAGATGGAAATTTTTTAATGAGAAAAAAATCCCTTATAAAAATAATGAAGACAAATCTGTAGATATAAACAGGAAATCCTGAGGAAAGGGAAAACTATAGGTAAATCAAATGAAAACACAATCACAACGACAGAATTGCAAATAAACGCAATACAATCAGCTTAGTTGAAGTAGCAACTTATTTTTTCCTTGAATACCCTCTTGGCTTTCAGCATTTGCTCATTGCAGAAGAATGATTGGAGATAGATTGTCTGCTTCACCTGCTTAGAAGATGATTATATATATATATATATATCCATGTCAAATAGTATTGTAGCCTATTTCTAGCTGGAAATACTACGATTCCTTTTCTTAAAAAAAGATGATAGATTGTATCTGCCCTCAGTGTGGAAGGGACTGCCACTCTCAAATTGGCCTTTTTAGCCACACCAGATGATGCTTTAGGACCTCTTTCCAGAGCACGATACCATAGTCTCTCGAGACTGAAGGATGCCAAAGCAATGCAGAAGGCCACACTTGTAATACTGCATCCAGTTTTGGTCACCATGATGTAAAAAAGATGTTGAGACTCTAGAAAGAGTACAGAGAAGAACATCAAAGGTGATTAGGAGACTGGAGGCTAAAACATACAAAAAACAGTTGTTGGAATTGGGTATGTCTAGTTTAATGAAGAGAAGGATGAGGGGTGACATGATAGCAGTGTCCCAATATCTCAGGGATTGCCACAAAGAAGAGTGAAGTTATTCTTCAAAGCGCCTGAAGGCAGGACAAGAAGCAATGGATTGAAACTAATCAAAGAGAGAAGCAGCCTAGAACTAAGGTGAAATTTTCTGACTGTTAGAACAATTAATCAGTGGAACAATCTGCCTCCAGAAGTTGTGAATGCTCTTGGACGTTTTTAAGAAGAGATTGGACAACCTCCAAGGTCCCTTCCAACAACAACAACAACAACAATAATAATAATAATAATAATAATAATAATAATAATAATAATAATAATAATAATAATAATAATAATAATGATTATGATGTAACTTTTATTCATTAAACATGAAACTCAGTCAACTGAACACTCAAATTGACTGGCACTAATGGTTGACATGGGTTGCTGCCAGCATCCTAGTATCAACCAGGTATCTCCTTAAAATGTAAGATGTTCCGAGTAGCACAGTTTTTTGTAGCTTTGCTGGAGTTATTGCAAGAAGCTGCAATTTCTTGATGTATTTTGCAAAGGTTTTGGACATAGTTCCCAGTGCCCCGATGACAATGGGTATCACTGTTACACGTTTCATCCATAATCGTGCAGTTTCAATGTCCAGGTCACAGTATTTCATATTTTTTCCAGTTCTTTTTCTTCGACTGTGGCATCTCCTGGTACAGCGATATCAATCAGCTGTACGCTTCAGTTCTCTACAACTGTGATATCTGGTGTGTTGTGTTCCAAATGGCGATCTGTCTGTATTCCTAAGTCCCACAAGATCTTCACCCTCTCATTCTCGACAACTTTTTCCACCCTATGTTCCCACGACTTTTCAGACACAGGCAAGTCATATTTTTTATACAACGCCCAGTGGATTAGTTTAGCAACTCGGTCATGTCTAGCTTTGTAATCAGTTTGAGTGGTTTTGCTACCCTCACGTATTAAATGTGAAACATTTTCAACTTTGTCATTGCAAAGTCGGTAATTTGGATTGTCAGTAGATTTTTGTATCTTCACTTTCATGGCATTAGTTTGTAGTGCTTGTTCTTGAGCAGCCAGCATTAAGCCTTCCATTTCTTTCTTGATGGTTCCTATCTTAAGCCATGCCCATGTCAAGTTGTTATCACATTTTCCTTCAATGTTTTTCAAATGTTGTCCATGCAAAGCTTTGGTTTTCCATCTATTTAATCTGTCATCCAGCCGTTTTTCCTTATATTCTGCCTTTGTTTCTGTTATTTTTATAATGCTCTCTGTTTTCACAGTTTGCAGCAATTTTTCTATACTTTGATTCACATAGTCATTCAAACTTCGTTTTTCTTCTTCTACAGTTTGGTGGATTTGCAGTAGCCCTCTGCCCCCTATTCTTCTTGGCAGGTTCAACCTGTCGATGTCACTTCGTGGATGTAGAGCATGGTGCATGTTCAAAAGTTTATGTGTTTTCCGGTCTAGGTGTTCCAATTCAGCCAATGTCCAGTTGATAATTCCAGCTGGGTAGCGTATCACTGGGACTGCCCATGTATTAATGGCTTTAATTATATTTCCAGCATTCAGCTTTGATTTTAGTATTTTGCAGACTCTTCTGATGTATCCCTTTTGAGTTGACTCTTTGACTTTTCCATTCAAGATGCTATCTGCTTCCAATATGCCTATGTATTTATAACCATCATCTTTTGCTATTATTATTATTATTATTATTATTATTATTATTATTATTATTATTATTATTATTATTATTATTATTATTATTATTGATCATCGCACAGTCAGCCAGATGTTCTGATTGGATTTGGCATTTTTGTCTACCTATTGAGTCCTTACCAAGGACTTGGGATAGGCAGATGTGGATGTTTGATGGTATTGCGGATATCGTCACAGGATGGAAGCAGTTCCTAGAAAGGCATTATTATTATTATTATTATTATTATTATTATTATTATTATTATTATTATTATTATTATTATTATTATTATTATTATTATTATTATTATTATTAATTATCATCATCATCATTTGCACAAAGAAATCATTAAAATAACACAAATGATGCAATTCATTATGCAGCATTATATAAAATAACATTAAACATAATTGTGTGTTGTATGATGATATCATTAGACAAACACTATAAAATGATATTTCCTAGAAAATGATATAATTTGTTACTAGAATATTGGAATTTGTAAGATAACTCTCCTAAATATTTAAAAAATAGTCACTAAATAATTATGTATTTTTACTGTATCATTGCTAAATTGACATCCCAGAATCAAATGTTTATTTGATAGCTTCCATATAAATTGGAATGAGAGTATCTTTCAAGTCTTTGAAGTCTGAACTTTCCAAAGGTTAGGAAGACCTGATCTCTAAAGACTAACAGAGTTTCAGGTTAGGTATAGTTGACAGAGGCTAAAAGAAAAAAAGATTCCTTAGCTACAGCCCATGTCTTCTAGACCAGGCATGTCAAACTGCTGGCCCGCAGGCCGGATGCATCATACTGAAACCGTGCCCACTCCATTGCTGGCAATGCGGAAAAAGTCATGATACATCATGTGACATATGTGATGTCATGAGTTTGACATGCCTGCTCTAGACTAAGGAAAGTTAAATTATCTATTTTGCTAAACTAAATAATTTCCATTTACTTGCTGTCTTTATTTTCAACTTCCCAAGTTACAAACAACATTACAGCCTTACCAGGTAGGCCAGATAGGAAACATGACCAGATAAGTTAATGCTTTTTTTACTGTAGAGCTACATTAATAACACTAGAACATACTATTTTGACAGTCATTAAATATCAATACTAAATTTTCAACAGGTGCTTATCAAATTCTACAAGTTCTTCATATTTTTAACTTTGAGAATGCAGCACTGCAACTCAGATGATTGATATTCTTTGAGCTCGAACACATACTTGAAAAAAAATGTACTGATATAAACTAAGTTGTATCTTACTTTTCATAAATGCATAGGAAACTGCTTTGTTCAGACAATTTAGATCCATCTATCTCAGTAATATCTGGTTGTTGGTTAGCAATGACTTTCCAGCATTTCAATTCAGAGACTTTTTAAAGTGCTACCTATAAATACCCGAACTGAAGTCAACATGTGCTACATGGAAAACGTGTATTCTGTGACTCCTCTAACGTTTCTTTGGTGGTGTTGTCACCGTTAAAGCCCTGTATGATTTAAGAAATAATTATCTTGATCAAAAACTACTGTTTACTCCCAGTGGTTTTTGCTTTCCCAGTAAAATTGGGGAAAGCAAGTGTGCTGCCACCATGTGGCTGTGTGGAGAAATCACAATGTGGGCAGTCAGACCCTCCTACCCTATGACGTATTTCCTTTCCCCTCCCCTTTCTGGGATGGACTTCCTCCTCCTTTTTCCCTAGAGAGCCATGCTTCATTAGCAGAAAACATGGGGTCCCAATATGCAGACCCTGGGAGCATTATCATCTTCTAACCTTGGGGACACCTTGGAAATATCTTGGAAATGCTGTACAAATGTCATCTGAATGTATCCACCTACTGTATTCGACTTTACATGCAATAAAGGTATTTCTATATGATAAAGGTGTTTTCTACAAGTTCAAAACTATCTGGAAAGACCTGTTAAGGTTAATTATATCTGCTTACATAGACCATAGAAGTCTTACAAGAGATTAATTAAAGCACAACAGCTTCGATCCAGAATAGCAAGTTCTGCTTCTTAAGGAATATTATATTTGTAAACCACATTAACGAGCTTTCTCAGTTATAGACACTCTTCTTTGGAAATAGCATTTCTCTTAAAATTAGATTAAATTAAAATTAGGCTCCCACCCTAATTGGCTTTTGTGAAGTCATAAAGACTGGTTTATCTAGATAGCTTTGGGAATATATTAGTGATGATGGTAAATCTCCTGCTATGAGGTCAGGTATAGTGAATATACCCAAGGCACTGTTGCTTTGTTTTGCTGGTATTTTATCACTGGTTGCAAAGTAAGCCAAATATTTAGACAGAATTTTGCATTTTTATCCACCTAGTGACTCCTTCCTAATGACCTGGGATAGACAAATATTGTTATTTAATAATATTAAAGGTATCATCACAGAATGTAAGCTATTCTAAGCAAAGCTGCCTTTTGCAATTAACTGATGATGGTTTTGTCAATGCTGATGGTGATCTAGTAGTGCTCTAAATGTTTTGGGATTGCATCATAGGCATCTATTACTATTGTATTATCTTTGCCATTGTTGTTCTATTTCTATTTCCACGTCATTATATTTTGTGATTTTTGTAGTTCTTTTCTGTTTTGCTGTGTCCAGATATTGTAGTGTCCACGATCCAGATGTTTTTTATCTTTCTTATCATTTTTTTTTTCTTTCTTATCAACTATTGTTCCATCTGGGGTATTATGTGTCTGATGTAATTTAACACCCCAATCTATTTGAATTCTAAAGTACCAGAGTATTTTAGCTTCTTCATCTTCTATTACTTTGCATATTTTGTAGTTGTGCTTGCAGGCAAATAGCATTTCTTGCAGATATTCCAATGCATAATTGTTGCTAATTTGTCATGCCATTGTTGAAATCAATCTGTGCAATCTTTTGCAGCAGCTAACTAGATGGTCCACTGTTTCTTCAGCTGCTTTGAAAATCTTACTTTATTGTATATGCATTTGTTCTTAAGGCTTAATCCCTCTGTGTCTTTCTTCAGCTTTCCTACTCTTAGGCATTTTCAAGTATTGTCGTTACCGGCTTTGCCTTCTAGCTTTTTTATATGCTGGCCACATAATACTTTGCCTTGCTATATCTCTTTTATATTTTTCAGTTGGTCTTTCCTTTAGATCAGTTTGGTCTCTTTGATTTTCAGTAAGTCTTAGTGGTGTACTAGTATCAGTGCACATTCTTCATTTTATTTCTGACATTCTTCCAAAGCCCATTTTTTTTCTTCCACTTTCAGTTGCACATACATTTCATGGTTTTGTATGTTGTTTTGCAAATAGTGTCTGTCAACACTGCTTTGTGGATGAAGGGCATGATTCCTTTTCATTATTTTTCTTGTCTTCCTATCCAGAGCTTATACTTCAGCTTGAAACTAGTCCACTGTTCCAGATATATATTTAATAACTGGATTGTCCAGGTGGTCATCATTTTGGAATTTTCTCCACTGAGTTTGTACTTGGACTTTAAGATCTTCTTCACTTGTCTGATGTATTTACTACTAACCTTCCTTTTGACTGAATGCTTAATTTTGATGTTGTTGTTGAGATGATGGTGATGATGATGATAACAACGATGATGATGATAGTTTATAAGCTGCTTTCAGCTTTGTTGGGTTGTTTATGCAAGCAAGTAAGTAAATAAATAATAAGATAAATAGTTGACAGGTAAGTCCAGGTAGCAATAATTTCTAATAAATATCTATTAACAAATGCACAAATGGAAACGAAGTCACAAATAACTGGCAGTAAAGTTAATATTATTAAAACACAATAAATATAGCATTCAAGCTAATGTAATAATTGTGCTGAAATAAATACACATGCTATTTAGTAAAAAGGACAAATTGATTTTACCAATCATTGTTGTTTTTTTTTATTGAAAAGTTTTAAAATACAATTTTCCTTTAAAAAACCCCCCTTCCCCCTCCCTCCTCCCCCCCTACCTCCCCCCCTCCCTCCCTCCCTCCTCCCCCCCTGCCTCCCCCCTCCCCCCCTCCCCCCCCGACTTCCCAGAGCTGAATACAAGGTATATATATAAAAAGAGAAAGAAAAAAAAAAGAAAGGCAAACATAAGCAACCATGTACTAACAACTATAAATTCTAAAATCCATCACTCTCTAGCTTATATAGGATAAACCAAACCTTGGCAATATTAAATATATATAAAAAACTAAAATAAAAAAAACACTTTCTAGCTTATATAGAATAAGACAAACCTTAATAATATTAAATATACATTAAAAACAGGAAAAAGAACCCCAAAATAGAAAGAGAAAAAAGGAACAGAAAAAAAAGGAAAAAAGAATTATTCAAATACTATATAATACTTCTCAACCTATACTTGTCCTAAATAGACTCCATCCCTTTTTGTCCATTACATGATATAACGTTCTTACAAATAATCTTTCAAATTAACCAAGATCTTCGCCACCTCAACCAAATCAGAAAACTTTAAAGTCCACTCTTCTGTAATCGGCCGTTCCTCTTCCAGCACATCTATAATTATTCCAAACAATAAAAAAATTGCGAACAAAACTTTAACCTCCATTTGGAAATCTTCTATATATTCCACCAAACTTTAATCCAAAAAAATCTCACCCTTTCCACAAAACCACCACATGTAAAAAATATATTGCGTCTACACCCAAATCTTTTCCCACCTCCCATACTTGACTATGAATACGTCGTAGAAATTCCATAGACTTCTGCAAATCCTGCTATTTTCTCTTCTTAGATCGTTTTGCAGCAGCACGCGTCACCCTCTGTTCTATTGAATCATCCGACGAAGTTGTATCTTGATCTCTTCCAACACCGTTGTCTTCTATCTGACCACCTTCGACCTCTTGATGCACTCCTTCTCCAGATCCCTTTTCAGCTTCCAGAGATGTTAATGGCGTTGCATTTAAAACATTATTATAGAAATCACGCGCTTGCATCACAGTAACCAGACGGTACCTTTTACCTTCGTGCGTCACCATCAACCCAGCTGGGATCTCCCATCTAAACCTTATATCTCGTTGCTTGAGCTCTTGCACAAGGAATGTAAAATCCTTCCTTCTCCTTAAAATCTTTGGAGGAATTTCTTTTAAAACCAAAACTTCTTGATTAGCAATCACAACTTTAGTATCATAAGCAGCTCGTATAACTTCATCTCTAGTTTCCCTTTTTGCAAAATATACCACCACATCTCTAGGCAACTTTCTCTGTCTAGCAATCCATGAATTCACACGAAACACTTTATCCATGCCTCCTTTTATTTCAGATGCTGGCTGTTTCAACACTTCTTCAAAAGCCTCAGAAACCAGCTGCTTTAGATCTTCCTTGGTATTCTCCTTTAAGCCTCTAACTCTAATGGCAAACTGCATCTGGTAATATTGAGCAAGACTCAGTTCCTTTTCCACTTTATCTTCATTCTCCAATACTTTTGCTTCTAATATAGCATTCTTTTGAGTCAGATCTTCTAGCTTTTCCTCCAATTCTTCCACACAGCGAGCCACTTTACACACTGAAGACAAGATGTCTGCCTTCATCACTCTGAACTTCTGTTCCATCCTCTCCTCCATTCTCTCCTCCAATTTCTCCAATTTCTCCTCTATCTGTACAAATCTAGCATTAATTGATTCCAAAATTACCTGGGCGTGTTTTTCAAGAGCATCTTGTAAGTCCTTTGATGTCAATACATCAGGAGGATGCAGCGCCTGCAGTAATGATTGTTGCACAGGAGAAGTTCCAGCACTCCGAAGAGTTTTAGGGGGTGGTTTAGCCGCCATCTTTTACCAAATGCGACGCACTTTCACTTCAGATTTATAATCCAAAAAAGTCCATCAAGCTGGAGAGTAAAATATCACCTTTTCCTCTTGTATCGCTCTGCCTGCTCCTTTAATCCATAGTCATTCCTTCAGGCAGGGGTGGTCGCAGACGCCTGGCTCTGCTCCAAGAATCAGGAGCAGAGGCGCCGGCCAGCTGGGAGCAGCCCAGGCTACGGGGGAGTTCAATCCTTCAGCCGCCCAAGCCATAAGCTCAGGCGGCCCTGGAGAACTCTACCCCTACCTGGGAGCTCGCCCCCTCCTCTTCTCCCGAGGAGGGGGCTTCAAATTCGCCCGAACAGCTGATCGGCGCTGTTTCGGGCGAAAAAAACAACAGCTGAGCCGCGGGCAGCCCGGGAAGGCTGTCTCCGTCGCCGCGGAGCCACCGGAAGTCCGATTTTACCAATCATTGTTCATATAACCAATACGATATCTGCCAACCAATTCTAAAATTAGGGGCACTCAAACTGAATCTGAGATTGAAAACAATCTATTCTAAGACATGACAACACAAATATTATTTTACCAGCATCAAAGATGTTCAAACCTATATTATGTGATTCTTATTAGTAGTTCTAAATGATGCTTTAAAAGTCAAAATGTCTTTTTATCTCTGTTTTCTTCAATTTTTGGGGGGAAGAAAGTTTGTAACTGCTGAAGGGGAAAAAAGCATTGTGAATAAAATGGACTTTCGTAATAGAATCAAGTATAAATAAAGGAAAAGATGTTCTATATAAAAGTGGTAGAGCTAGAATGGAATATGAATATAAAGACCGCAGAATGGAATTAGGAAAGATAAAAAGCCAGAAACAGAATATGGAAACAAATTGCACAAGAATCTAAGTAAAACTTTTCCCCCCTAAGTACCTGAAAAATTAGAGATTAAGTAAAGAAATTGGGAATTGGGAATATTGTAAATTGTAAATTGGGAATATTGGGAATATTGTAAAAATAATAATTTGATTGTCAGACAAGAATAGTGATAAAAACAGTTTCCCAATTTTCACAGAAGTAGTGGATAAAAGATCTAGCACTATGAGAAAACTAATGTTAATCATCAGTAACGGACATCATAAATTAGAGGTTGGTGGAAAACAAGTAAGTATAAAAAAAAAATCACCTGAAAATTCATAATGGTTAAAAAGCTTACAAGCCTTGACACTGAACAGTAATTTATTCAATCAGAGACCTATAATAACATAAACTAGTTCAGGAAATCAACTCTCCTGCTTATGTATAAATCAAATATGTCAATGCAGATATTGTTTTAAAAGATTATTAGCTAGTAATTCAGTTAAACATTTCTCTGATATGTTAACAAAAAGTTGAGCAAGTGTAAATTAAAAAAAAGAATATGTGTTTTAATATTTCTATTTGTACATTTGAGAAATGATAAGCAATAGACAAATTCACCTCTTTATTGACTTCCTTCATATCAAATAAACTTCATTTCTGAAATATTCATAATTTTAGTTTTATAATATACTGAATCTCTAAGCAATAGTTAGGAAATCTTAACAATCTTATTTTATTTGCATTTAACTGCATGGACATCTCTGACAATATCTTTAGTCTTCCTCTCATCATTATGATTTTTTTAATCTCATCCTCAGTAATTATCAAGGATGTTTAACATTATCCATAGCTGTTCCCATTTTAAAGTATTATTTTTCATTTAAACCACGGCAGTGTTTTTCATGAATGAAATCAGATGTGCTTCATCAACCATTCCATTGCTGTTTCTGTCAGGTGACCTCTAGAAGTAAAATCAATCTGGCCCAATTTGCCACTTCTGATTAGTGCATGTATGCTCTTTCCCTCCACCTATGGGGCATTTCATTCAGGGTTATTCTGCCTCTTCACTTGTGGTCACCAGCCTCTAAGATTATCAAAGGGTCAGACTTCATAGTAACTGCCACCTATGGTAGTAGGAGAGGAGTCTTACTCTCACTTTTCCCACTTTAAGCTATCTCTATAGGCCTTTATGCCTCTATATGTTAACTGTCATTCAGCTAGCTGTCATTCAGCTAGTTTAAAATATGAATTTTCTCTTCTAGAATAGACAAATATATAGCCCCAATGAGCTGAACAATCAGCTTTGCTTTGGCAGAGCTATTTCTTTCAGGTGCTTTTGAAAGGAGTATACTTATCAGCTGAAATTCCAGTAAAGCATTATAAAAAAGGTAAAGGTAAAGGTTCCCCCGCACAGGCGTGCTAGTCGTTTCCGACTCTAGGGGCCAGTGCTCATCTCCGTTTCAAAGCCGAAGAGCCAGCGCTTGTCCGAGGACGTCTCCGTGGTCATGTGGCTGGCATGACTAGACGCCAAAGGCGCACAGAACGCTGTTACCTTCCCACCATAGTGGTCCCTATTTTTCTACTTGCATTTTGATGTGCTTTCGAACTGCTAGGTTGGCAGAAGCTGGGATGAGTAACAGGCGCTCACTCTGTTACGCGGCACTCAGGATTTGACCCGCCAAACTGCTGACCTTCTGATCGACAAGCTCAGTGTCCTAACCCACTGAGCCACCACGTCCCTAAAAGCATTATAACCCTGTCCAAAAAAGGATCCTTGAAATTAGCCATACAAGGTGCTTGTATCAAAGCAAAATTTGTGTCGACAAATGGCTAATCTCACTAATATATCTTCTCCTAGCCATCTTACATAACAGAGAATAACAGATGGATGTGTTCCTGATAACTTGTGATGTTTAACAGAACAGGTAGGAAACAAAGTTGGGGTAATTCACCAATTCTAATCCTTCCTTTAAAATAAACTATTTTAAAAGGGCAGCACTATTTTTTAGAAAAAATGACAAAAAGTTTAATTATCTAAGAGCAATCTCCTTCTAGAAATTAATAGAATTCGTCAAGCTTGTTTTCTCTAGGATTTCTGTTGCTTTCAAAAGTGAAGATAAGATTATTTCTTCTTTATGAAGTTTTTTAATGCCTAAAATGTTAAATATATTACTAAGGAATAGTGTTGGTCAGTTTATATTTGAGTGAGTGTGTATTTAATGCTGATTTGAAGATTTTTGTTTGTTTGTAAATTGATTGTTTGATTTTAAATTATGTGTAGGTTACCTTGATAAAACCTTTCAGATAAAGAAGAAATGTTTAGAGAAATAAATAAAAATATTAAAACTTCATAGAAAGATTTTAAATGCTAGAAATCTCAATTTCCTGTTTTCTGCACTATTGAACTGATGCCATATTCAGTTTCCTAAAATACTAATAATCCTCTGTAAAGTTTGAATTAAAAACCCCATAAAAACTTATAAAATCTACATTTTGGTGTAAAAGCAGATATTAATCTGTATCACACATTTATCTTCCATAATTTAGATCATCATAATCTCATAATAACTTTAATGAAATAATCTCATTAAAAAGATGTTGAGATTGCATGATACATCTTGATAAACAGAGTTTAGAAAAGCTTACAAGGGGCATAATCTCTCCTTGGAAAGATCTGACAACTCTTGACATCTCAAGAGAGGAATGCCTCCATGCCTTAAAACACTACTAGAATACAGAAAATCATATAACACCAGAATTACAGACACCTGTATATATTCTTTGTTCTCCGTCTGCATCTAGCTTTTTTATGTATAGGCCAAAGGGGAAAGAGTCTTTAACTGTGACATTACAATTTCCAATTCCAATTTCTGTTGCCAGTTTCACAGGAAGAAAAATACATCCATTAAAATAAACCAAAGAATGTTGCTCATGACCTACATTCCTCTTCATTTTTCAAGAAGTGACAGATTTTCATTCCACTTTATTTCAGACAAAGGCCTTTATTTTATTATATGAAACTTAACCCCAGATTCTAAGTGCCTTCATGAGATTAATATGAAAATTTAAGTTCTAGGTATTGACCATACAGAATAATGATCTTTATGAAATAACTTGTCCTACATCTGTCATCCATGATGCAAACTATACTTGTGGAAGCTTCTTCATAAGTGTTTGTCATCCGAGAAAGATTCTATAATGGAATCTTTACTTGATCTGCTACCGCTATGAAGCTTATAAATGTAAATAATTTAAGTAATATCACTTTTGGGAAATGTTTTTTTTAATAAAAATAGGCTAACAATTAATAATAAAATAAATAGTGAAAGAAGTTAAAAAGCTACATTAATCATGATTCAGAAATAACCTCAACCAGTTCCTGATTTCTAGTTTAGTTTAATTCTAACATACTGTACTCTGACTCAAGCCTTGAAGGAGTTTGTTGTGTACTGGGTTCGTTGTGCAGGAATGAAGATGAGGCGAGTGAGTTCAGCAAAGAGCATGGTTTATTTCTTGCAGGATCTGAACTAGAGAACAGGGCTGCAGCAATTTATACCTTGGCCCCTAGGCGGCGGCCAATAGGTTTGAAGCAACCTATTGCCACCTAGGGGCAACCAATAGCAGCGCTGGAGACGGGTTGTCTGAGATGCTGGGAGCCATTAGCTAGCTCCCTGCTCTAGCAACCTACCAGCCGTTACCACATGGTGTTAACAAGCAAGCCCAATACATTACACCCCTCCCCCCTTAGAATGAATAACACTATAGCAACAATAGAAAATAATTACAGCAATACACTTACAAAGACTTAACACTGGTGTGAATAGGTTCCACTTAGCAGCACAATAAAGTACTTACATCATTATAGCTCCTTTGTCTATTACAATTTTGTAGGTCAGCATTAAATACAAGGTACATACAACATTATAGCTTTATGTTACCGAACAAAATCTTTCAGATAAGCAGGAGGTTTGTGTGGCCTTGTGGAATGCCTGGGGGACCCAGGCACATCCTGGTCTACCAGCTTGCCCACCAGGCTGGGTAGACCAGTGTCTCTTAGTTCAAGCAATTCTGAGTGGCTTGGTGCTCTCTGGCTGGCCTTTCCAATTTGGCCCACCCCAGAGTCAGTTTGTTCAGAAGAGTTAGCACAGCAGCTGTAGCTATCAGGTTGGCTATCAGGTTCTCCATCAGCCTCATTGCTTGGGCTGTATGAACCTTCATAGTCTATTCATGGGCCGGCTTGGCTGCCAGTTTGTGGACCTTGGCAAGGACTTGTGATGAAATCCTTGCTTTGGGGCCATTCTGGGAAACTCTTCCTAAGCTGATCAATGTGGCACTGGACAACTCGGCTGCCCTCCAGCCCCACTTCGTAAGAGAGGGGGCCTGATGTTTTAGTAATTTTTCCAGGCACCCACAAATTCCCATGCCCATAGTTCCTGGCCCACATCTCGTCGCCCACTTGCACCCCCCTTGGGGGGTTTGGGCACGAAGCTTCTGCTGCCACCCTATTTGGATGCAACCTGTCCAGTTTCATGATCAGTCGCCTCCCCCAGCACAGCTCTACTGGGCTTTTCCCTGTAGCCGTGCAGGGCGTGGAATGCTGGCAAAGTAAAAAATCTGCCAATCTGTGATGCCAGTCCCCAGTCACTATATGCTTCAGTGACTCTTTTGTGGTCCAGACCATCCATTCGGCTTGACCATTAGAAGAAGGGTAAAATGGGGCCGACTTTGTGTGCCTGATGAGGTTTGCTTTCAGGAATGCCTGAAATTCTGCTGCTGTAAATTGGGCTGCATTGTCAGATACTATGATGTCGGGCAGCCCATGAGTGGCAAAGAGTTTCCTAAGCACCTGGATGGTCCTAGCAGTAGTCATGTTAGCAACTGGAATTACTTCAAGCCATTTAGAGTGGCTGTCAACTACTATAAGGAAGAGCTGTCCTTGAAAGGGCCCAGCGAAGTCTATGTGAATTCTAGACCAGGGAGTGTGAGTCTCCTCCCACCTGTGAATTGGAGCATGCGGCATTTCAGGCCTTGATTGCTGGCATGTGTAACATCCTTGCACCTGGGCTTCAATGGCCTTGTCTAAACCTGGCTACCATAAGTAACTTCTAGCTAAAGCTGTCATACAGACAATACCCGGATGACCTTCAGTGATTGCAAGACCCTGTCCCTTAGTGAGGTGGGGACTATGACTCTGTTCCTACTTAGGATACAACCCTTGTGAGCTGATAGCTCATGTCTTCTAGTAAAATAACTCTGAAATTCAGAGCCTGGGCTCTTATCTAGCCACCCTGTTTGCACCCAAGAAAGCACTCTACTTAGTGTCTTATCAGCTGTTGTTTCTGCAGCTATGTCCCCAGCATGGAGGGGAAACTCTGGCAAACCCTGAATGGATAATATGCAGGCCCCTGGGGCCAGATCTGGTTCAATCTGTGGCAGTGGAAGCCTACTCAGGCTGTCTGCATGGCCCATTTCTTTGCTGGGTTTGTGAATCAGCTTAAACGTGTAAGCCAGACATGTCAAACACAAGGCCCGGGGGCCGGATCCAGCCCGCGAAGTGGTTTCATGTGGCCCACGAAGCCATCCTGGAAACAGTGAGGGAACGGCCCCCACTGCCTTGGCCCTAGCCCAGAGACCCTCCTTCTGCCAGAGACCCTCAGATCTGTCCCACTCCTGCCCAGGCCCCCATAGGCACCCTTGATGCGAATGATGTAGAGCTGACCATGCCCACCCAGTAGGCCATACACACTCTAGCCACGCCCACCCTGGCCATAACCACCAGGCCCCCTGAGGGCAACCGCAATGCTGATGCGGCCCTCAATGAAATTGAGTTTGACACCCCTGGTGTAAGCTGATAAAAAATAGACCATCTCAGCCTTCTAGGGGATAATATGTGGGGTGTCTGTCTGTGGTGAATAACCCCAATAATGGTTTGTGGTAGAAGTTGAGGAGGCCCAAGAATGCTTGCAGCTCCCCTTTAGTTTTAGGGCTAGGTGCCATCTGAATGGCCTTTACTTTGGACTCAGCTGTGTGGATGCCATTAGCATCAATGAGAAACCCCAAAAATTCAGCCGAGGGAACCCCAATACTGCATTTGTTCTTTTTTAGTTTGAGGCCTGCTTCAAGCAGCCTCTGCAGGATGGCTCTGAGCCTCCTTGCTAGCACTTCTGTGGATTCTCCGGCAATAAGCATGTCATCAAAATAGGGACAAACCCCTGGGATGCCTTTGAATATTCATTCCATGATTCCCTGAAAAATGCCCGGGGCTACACTGACCCCAAACTCTGAAAGCCCTCCTGTGGGTCACAATTTTCTGTGCTGCGGCCGTGGCCTCACCAACAGGTAATTGCTGATAGGCCTGCACCAAATCTAATTTTGCAAAAGTGGTGCCACCCTGCAAAGATGCCAGGATGTGGCTCACCACTGGAACTGGATATGCGGGCTGTTTAAGGGCCCGGTTAATTGTGCATTTGTAGTCTGTGCATATTCTGACTTCCCTGTTGGCTTTAAGTGGTGTTACAATAGGAGTTTCCCACTCCCCACCATCTACTGGTTGCAACATGCACTGTTCCACAAGCTTGTCTAGTTCCATGTCTATTTTGTGCTTGAGGGCAAAGGGGACCCTGCGAGGCTTAATCCTGATGGGAACCACATTTGGGTCTAGTTTAAATGCTATTGGCGGGCCCATGTAAGTTCCTAGGGCTGAATCAAATACGTCTGCGAAGTCCTTGCAAACTGATGCTAGGCTCGCGACTTGTGTCCAGTTGATACCGGTTACTTGGGTGCCTAGTGCATCAAACCAATTGAGCCCAATTAGGCTCGTTCTCTGACCCCCTACTACAACAACATCCAGGTGCCCTGAAAACCCTTTAAATTTAACGGCCAAGGTGGCTTCACCCTTGACTACAACCTTTGCATTCTGGAAATCTGTTAAAAGTATGTCAGAGGGCCTCAGCTTGGCCCATCTCCTACTGCGACTGCACACAGAATTAAATGTGTCCAGAGAAATAATGGAAACGACGGAGTCTGTGTCCAGCTCCATCTTACAGGGGACCCCTTGCAGCTCCACCTGTAGTCTATACTTGGGTTTAAGGGGGCGTCAGGCCCCGGTACGGCAGACACTTCTACAGCTTGAGCAAAACCCCATGCTGAACAGCTCCGGGCCCCCGGTACCTTTCCTAGTTGGATCTTCCGACTGGCGATTTGATGGCCAGTCCCTCTGGCAACCTCTGCAAATGGATGCGATGTGGCCAGTTTTTTCGCAGGCCCGGCACATGCCTGTCTGGAACCTGCAGTCTGAGCATTGGTGGCGGCTGCACAACCTGGACATCTAGGCAAGAGATCTTCCTTGTAAGAAGTCTCTTGCTGCTTGCTGCTGTGGAGCTGTTGTTCGGGTTGTCTGTGCAACCTGTTGACTTTGGCGTCTTCTTCAGAGTCCTCAGTGAGTTCTGCATCTTTGTGGTGGACGGCTTCTTCATGTAGTGTTGTTCTGGTGTGCCAGATCATTCGGATGGCTCCACTGGTGGCTTCGTCCACCATGACTTCGTTCTGGGCGTTGGCAATCGACAGGACTTCTCTTGCAAAACGTTTCTGCTGCAGCTGTCTGTTGTGGAGGCCACAGATGAGCCAGTCTCGGAGTCACTCTTTGATGTCTGAAAATCAACACAGGCGTGCAGCCTGCCTCAAGCCGCAATGTACTTGGATGCGGTCTCTCCTGGTTGCTGTATTCGTTGTTCAAAGGCGTAGTGCCATGCAATTACCGACATCTTTGGTTGGAAGTGTTCTCCGAGCTTCTTCTTCAGTTTGGTGTAGGAGATGGATTCCAATGATGTGGGCGCAAACAGGTTTTTGGCCAGATCGAATGTCACTGGGCCGCACACACAAAGCAACATGGCGGCCTTCAGTCCATCCTCTGTGACCTAGTTCATCCGAAGGTAATTCTCGACCTGGGACAGGTACGAGGGCCATCCTTTTGGTTGCTTGATGTCAAATTTTCGCAGCCTTCCAACCTTGGGCATTCTGCTTGTCTTCGCAGCTGGATCTCAGCGTCTTTGGCTCCTGCCTCTCCATTGCCCAGGGACTGGTCCTCTGAGTGCGTGGTCACTAGCGTGGCTTAGCTAGCCAACTGTAGGGGGGGAAATTTGCTTTCCCGCCAAGCGTACGCTGCCTCTCCCCTAGTGACTTTCAGCTTTGATGGAGAAGCAGGATCCCACCTTTGTCACCAGTGTTGTGTACTGGGTTCGTTGCACAGGAATGAAGACGAGGTGAGTGAGTTCAGCAAAGAGCATGGTTTATTTCTTGCAGGATCTGAACTAGAGAACAGGGCTGCAGCTGCAGCAATTTATACCTTGGCCCCTAGGCGGTGGCCAATAGGTTTGAAGCAACCTATTGCCGCCTAGGGGCAACCAATAGCAGTGCTGGAGATGGGTTGTCTGAGATGCTGGGAGCCGTTAGCTAGCTCCCTGCTCTAGCAACCTACCAGCCGTTACCACGTGGTGTTAACAAGCAAGCCCAATACATTACAGAGTTCATCACTGGATACAATGTGCCATGTGTACACATCATAAAATGAAGAGGGTTATTTAAATACTAACTTCCTATTGGAAACTAAAGGTGACATAACTGAGTGTCAGGGTCAAAAGCTGTTTCAGTTCTTGTAATGACTTTTCTTATCTGAAATTATACAGAAAACGAACACTATGGCAAAGAATGAATAGCACCCTGATTTAGAATAACAAGTATAAGTAGCTTAATAATGTTAATAACAGATGATTAACATAGTTTTCAAGACTATTTTTTTTATAATGGATTGCATCATGCTGAAGACAGGCAAGCATAAGTAAATAATCCTCTACAATATTTGCATTGTGGATCCTGATAATACTAGCAGATTACAGAGTAATTTGAAATACTCTTAACTTTCACTGATTTTTTTTCTGAATTGCTGGGACTTTTAGGAATGTAGGAATTTAAGATTGACTTCCTTTTCCTGGTAACCCTGACTAAGAATTCTCTTTGTACAACAGACAGCTTGTTCTCCTGCAGGTCTGACATGCTACCTAAGAAAATTAGATAATTTGTTTCAGTTCTTCTAGTCCAATATATCTTCTAGTAGATAATTTCACTTGATGTTCTAATATTGAGTTGGCTGTTTTTTGGCTGCAGGAGAAGTTGTAAGGCTACTATGGCTGTTGATTTTACTGAAATGACAAATAAATGAATGAAACTTTGAATTATATACATGTTCTAATAGTAGGAAATGTGGTTGCTCAGGATTGAGCTGTTAGGTTAATGATGACCTATGAGCTTGGTTGTTTTTATAGACATTTTGTTTCCAGGCTAGGAAGCATACAGTACTTGGATTGTGAAATTTGAAGGTTGTTTATATATGCTTGCTCAACCTGCCAATTTTATTTCATGTGTAGCTTTTTCCTTGATAATTCCTTGATTAGGTATTGTTTTTTTTCTTTGATTATTTATCTGGTGCTTGATATGGCTATTACATAGGAATTCCGTTCTTGAATGAAGGAGGGAGACTCCTTCCTTTCTTTTGAATATGAATACTCAAAACATTAAACATCTTTAGTTAATGGATTTTTAGGATTACTTAAGATATTTTGGAGGTATTTTATTGGTTTGTGTGCTACGTTAATAGTAAGTGGTTTGATAGAATGAGAGAGAGGACAAACCAAGCCGCAAATGGAGTCATTTATGGAGCAAATTGAATAGCACAGTATCATTTTGGTTCAGCTTTTTGTTCCTTCTTCTCATTCATATCCTTATAGACTCCAGATGCAGGAGTCAAGATTTTCCTTGAAATACCACCTGAGTATAAAGGAAGTGCAAACAGAAGGAAAATAACAAAATACAGGTCATAATGTCATGATTCAAAATAAAGATGTGGCATTACATACTGGAATAACCAATCGGTTAAACTTTCTTCCTCAAATTACCACAACTAGAAGTGGAGCTCAGAAAGCAGGGGAGCCATTATAGCCATGTGTCTAATTCATAACATTTGCAGGATATCATTGAGAAGAGAGCGAGAGAGATACAACAGGAGAATTTCATTCCTCCATATCTAGGTTCCAAAATAGGTCCATGATTCATGCAAATATAGATTTTAAACCTTGTTTAAGTCTGAATTCTGACTAAAAAGGGTCCAAATTATAATCTTCTTATAAGGTATTTTGTTGTTGTTGTTGTTGTTGTTGTTAGTTACGAAGTCGTGTGTGTCCCATCGCGATCCCATGGACAACTTTTCTCCAGGCCTTCCTGTCCTCTACCATCTTCTGGAGTCCATTTAAGCTCACGCCTACTGCTTCAGTGACTCCATCCAGCCACCTCATTCTCTGTTGTCCCCTTCTTCTATTGCCCTCAATCTTTCCCAGCATTAGGCTCTTCTCCAGTGAGTCCTTCCTTCTCATTAGGTGGCCAAAGTATTTGAGTTTTAGCTTCAGGATCTGGCCTTCTAAAGAGCAGTCAGGGTTGATCTCCTCTAGGACTGACCAGTTTGATCGCCTTGCAGTCCAAGGGACTCACAGGAGTCTTCTCCAGCACCATAGGTCAAAGCCCTAAATTCTTTGGCGCTCAGCCTTTTTTATGGTCCAACTTTCACTGCCATACATTGCAACTGAGACTATACGCACTTTTGTTGACAGGGTGATGTCTCTGCATTTTAGTATGCTGTCTAGATTTGCCATGGCTTTTCACCCAAGGAGCAAGTGTCTATTAATTTCTTGGCTGCAGTCCCCGTCTGCGATGATCTTGGAGCCCAGGAAAATAAAATCTGTCACTACCTCCATTTCTTCCCCATCTATTTGCCAGGAATTGAGAGGGCCGGATGCCATGAAATTGGTTTCCCTAATGATAAGTTTCAACCCAACTTTTGCACTCTCCTTCTTCACCCACAACAAGAGGCTCTTTAGTTCTTCTTCACTTTCTGTCATTAGAGTGGTATCATCTGCATATCTTAGGTTGTTGATATTTCTTCCGGCAATCTTAATTCCAACTTTTGATTCATCTAGCCCTGCCTTTCTCATGATGTGCTCTACATATAAGTTAAATAGGCAGGGCGATAGTATACAGCCTTGCCGGACTCCTTTCCCAATTTTGAACCAATCTGTGGTTCTGTGTCCAGTTCTCACTGTTGCTTCTTGGCCCACATATAGGTTTCTCAAAAGACAAATAAGATGGTCTGGTACTCCCATCTCTTTAAGTACTTGCCACAGTTTGTTATGATCTAAACAATCAAAGGCTTTAGCATAGTCAATGAAGCAGAAGTAGATGTTTTTCTGGAACTCTCTAGCATTCTCCATGATCCAGCATATGTTGGCAATTTGATCTCTAGTTCCTCTGCCTCTTTGAAATCCCGCCTGTACTTCTGGTAGTTCTCGATCCACATACTGCTGGAGTCTAGCTTGTAGGATTTTAAGCATAACTTTACTAGCATGAGAAATGAGTGCAATGGTGCGATAGTTTGAACATTCTTTGACACTGCCTTTCTTTGGAATTGGAATGTAAACTGATCGTTTCCAATCCTGTGGCCACTGTTGAGTTTTCCAAATTTGCTGGCAAATTGAGTGTAGCACTTTTACTGCATCGTCTTTTAAGATTTTGAATAGCTCAGCTGGAATACTGTCACCTCCAGTTGCTTTGTTGTTCCTCAGCTTTTCTAAGGCCCACTTCACTTCACATTCTAGGATGTCTGGCTCAAGGTCAGTGACCACCTCATTGTGATTATTAGGGACATTAAGCTCATTTTTGTATAGTTCTTCTGTGTAATTTTGCCACCTCTTCTTAATCTCTTCTGCCTCTGTTAGGTCCCTGCCATTTTGGTCCTTTTTCATGCCCATTTTTTCATTAAACATTCCCTTCATCTCTCCAATTTTCTTCAAAAGATCTCTGGTCCTCCCTATTCTATTGTTCTCTTCTATTTCTTTGCACTGTTCATTTAAGAAGGCATTCTTATATCTTCTAGCTAATCTCTGGAATTCTGCATTCAATTGGGCGTATCTTTCTTTTTCTCCCTTGTCTTTTGCTTCCCTCCTTTCCTCAGCTATTTGCAAAGCTTCCTCAGACAGCCATTTTGCTTTCTTGCATTTCTTTTTCTTTGGGATGGTTTTAGTTGCTACCTGTTGTACAATGTCGCGAACCTCTGTCCATAGTTCTTCAGGCACTCTGTCTATCAGATCTAATTCCTTAAATCTATTTGTCACCTCTACTGTATATTCAACAGGGATATCATTTAATTCATACCTGAGTGGCCTAGTGCTTTTCCCTACTTTCTTCAGTTTAAGAGTGTTTGCTATGACCATCCTATTCTCTTGACAAAATTGTATCACCCTGTGCCCTGCTTCATTTTTCTACTCCAAGGCCAAACTTGCCTGTTATTCCGGTTATCTTTTGGCTTCCTACTTTAGCATTCCAATCCCTCATTATGATAAGGACATCATTTTTTGGTGTTAGTTCTATAAGGTGCTGTAGGGCTTCATAGAACCGGTCAATTTCATCCTCTTCAGCACCAGTGGTTGGGGCATAGACTTGGACTACTGTGATATTGAATGGTTTGCCTTGGATTTGAACTGAGATCATGCTGTCATTTTGAGGATTGTATCCCAGTATTGCTTTTCCTACTCTTTTATTGACTATGAAGGCTACTCCATTCCTTCTGAGAGATTTTTGTCCGCAGTAGTATACCTGATGGTCATCTGAATTAAATTCACCCATTCCTGTCCATTTTAGTTCGCTGATACCTAAGATGTTGATGTTCAGTCTTGTCATCTCTTGTTTGACCACGTCCAGCTTGCCTTGATTCATGGATCTTACATTCCAGGTTCCTATGGAGAAAAAAAAATGTTTACAGCATCGGACTTTCATTTCACCACCAGACACATCCACAGCTGAGCGTCCTTTCGGCTTTGGCCCAGTTGCTTCATTATTTCTGGCACTACTAGTACTAGTCCTCTGGTCTTCCCTAGTAGCATATTGGACGCCTTCCGACCTGAGGGGCTCATCTTCCAACGTCATATCATTTTGCCTTTTGGTACTGTCCATATGGTTTTCATGGCAAAGATACTGGAGTGGGTTGCCATGTTCTTCTCCAGTGGATCACGTTTTGTCAGAACTCTCTGCTCTGAACATTCCATCTTGGGTGGCCCTACACGGCATAGCTCATAGTTTCATTGAATTATACAAGCCCCTTCACCACGACAAGGCAGTAATCCATGAAGGGGAGACTTGGCATAAAGCATTGCAATTATTTCTATAGATGCTGATTTTAAAGATTTCAGATTCTATGTTTAGGGATGTGTGTATGTATGTTTATTAGAATACATAAACTGAGGTACACATAACCTATTGATGAGAAAGTGATCTGGTTTTAGGAATGGATGTTAATATAACTAAAATTCTAGTAGTTTAAGAGGCAGTTACTCAAAGACTATATATAATATTTGTATAAAAATAATAAAAGAACAAAGATTCATTTAGGTTACTATTACTAGTTAATGAATATATGCAGTTAGTTTGTGTTCATTTCATTTCATTAGTTATAAAGGACAAAATATTGTTATAGGCAAGTATTTATTTTATTGTGGTGTTTATAATATATTTCATGTCATATTATAAGTTTTTATGAGTTACAGTATTTAGATAAAGCAAGTAATATCCTTTTGAAAAATGTCAAGCAATAAATATTTACTACATCATTTTAATAACTTGGAGACAGTTCTCAGAGATCTGATGAATTAGGTTTATGACTTCCAGGTTTATTTTCAAACATGTGGAAGAAGCAACTAATTGAGGTGAATCAGGTTTTAATATGAGTTTTCATCACTTGGTTATGTGCAACATGTATAAACAACAATACTGCAAATTTTGCATGGAGAAAACTAAATGTCTGATGGAAGCTAGAAATCTGTTGACAAGCTATTACATTCTGTCTTGCTTCTTTGGCAAACATGTATTTTCCAAGAACTCCACTCTAATTATTTTTAACCTTTTTGTTCCTGGTGTTATTGAATCTCTATATTACCTTCTCCTTTCAGTCAAGTGCCAGGAGCACATACTGATTGAATTGGTTGGCTTTTGGATCAGTCATCCCAAAGACAGATTAATTTGCATCCTGCTGTATCTTTAAAAGGAAGCTGTTGAAATTCTAACTTGTAGAAATGTCTATATTTTTGCCACAGCAACTGTTCCCACTAATTTATTATACTTTTGTTTAATCAGTATACACTACTCTTTTTGGACATACAATAGAATTTGGGACATTATGGATTCCTCTTGCAGAGGGCATGAACAGAACTTTCAGAAAATTCAAATGAAATAAAAATGTGCTTCTATGTTGTATGGATTTCTATGGTATACAAAGTGCTGACTTAGACATGGAAGAACTACTGCAGTAACAAGTTGATAAACTCACACAGTGAAAGGAAACAATATAAAAAGCTCTGTAACTATATTGAATCAAAATTTTGGTCCATCTTGCCCAGTACTGCTACTGCTTAATAATAATAACAACTTGTCAACATTTCACTCAGAAACCTTTTCCAATGCTGCCTGAAATTGACAGGAAATAAACCTGGGAATTTTTTGTATGAAAAATATAAGCTTGACAAGTATAACTCTTTTTTTAATCTTGCACAATATACTCTGTGTGTGTGTGTGTGTGTGTGTGTGTGTGTGAGAGAGAGAGAGAGAGAGAGAGAGAGAGAGAGAGAGAGAGACAGAGAGAGACAGAGACAGAGACAGAGACAGAGACAGAGACAGAGACAGAGTATGTGTGTGTAGAGAGAGAGAATGAGTGAGTATTATGGGATTTGCATCACACTAATCAAAGCAATATCACACACACACACACACACACACACACACACACACAGTACATTATTTATATGTTAGGATTAATCAATCCTAAACATACAGTATTTTCTTTGACTTATTCCTTTTTAATGTTTTGTTTTTTTGTTTTTATTTTTGAAGGAACTTTTCATGCTGAGCAAAACCTTTATCCACCTTAAAATTAGAATAGAATTTGGTTTCTTCACTACCAATCCCAAGCTGTATCTATAACCTCTATTCCAATGTTACTGGAATAGAAGTATTCTGACTTTGTGTAATGGAGGCATAGAGCAAAAATATGATACTCATTTTTGGTAAATTAATCTATAAATTCATTTTTTTAAATCCCATTTATATCCTGCCCTTCTCCGAAGACTCAGGGCGGCTTACAATTTAAGCACAAACCAATGTGCTTTATCAAAACTTTTCATCCCATAAATGAAGATATATAGAGCACTGAATAAGATTTTCCATTCCTTTCCTTTTTCATACACCATTACCATACTGTTCAGGAAAATAAGCTTTCCTCTTCTTCTCAACTTTTGTAAGCCATTGGAGTAAGGACATTCTCCTTCCCTTCTTAAGGATCCATAATTTTGAATCTGTGCTGTGTCCTGTTCTTTCTTGACAAAAGTGGGGAAAGATGGCAAGCAAAGGATGTAATGAACCCAGGCAGAGGGCATGCCCACATCAGCTTGAAGTAGCCAAGAGGCAGAGAACAGCCTTCACTTCTGTAGGACACCTGACTGCATTACTGACAAAATTGTCTTCAATGCATATCACATTTTACACACCATGACACTACCCTTCCTGGCTGATTTATGCAGCCCGGGAGAGGACACGCAGCTGGTTCCAGGCAGTTATATCAGCTTCTTTGAGTGAGGGTAGCTTCCCTGCCGTCTTGAAAGAGGCGGTGGTGAGGCCCCTCCTCAAGAAGCCTGCCTTGGACCCAGCTGTATTGAACAACTTTTGTCCGGTCTCCAACCTTCGCTTTCTTGCGAAGGTTGTTGAGAGTGTGGTGGCGCATCAGCTCCCTTTGGTCCTGGATGAAGCGGATTATCTAGACCCGTACCAATCGGGTTTCAGGCCCGGGCACAGCACGGAGACGGCATTGGTCGCGCTGGTGAATGATCTCTGGAGGGCTTGGGACAGGGGTCATTCCTCTGTTCTAGTCCTATTGGACCTCTCAGCGGCTTTCGATACCATCGACCATGGTATCCTGCTGCGGCGTCTCAGGGGATTGGGAGTGGGAGGCACGGTTTTACAGTGGTTCTCCTCCTATCTCCAGGGACGCTCGCAGTCGGTGTTGACAGGAGGGCAGAGGTCGACCGCGAGGTCTCTCGTTTGTGGAGTTCCTCAGGGGTCGGTCCTCTCGCTTTCTCCTGTTCAACATCTATATGAAACCGCTGGGTGAGATCATTCGTGGCTTTGGAGTTGGGTATCATCAGTACGCTGATGATACCCAGCTTTTTCTTTCTACCCCAAACCACCCCAGTGATGCCCTCAACGTGATGTCCCGTTGCCTGGAGGCGGTTCGGGTCTGGATGGGGAGGAACAGACTTCAACTCAACCCCGACAAGACCGAGTGGCTTTGCATACCTTCATCCCGGGTCTATTCGGATATTCCATCTCTTTCTATGGGGGGTGAATTATTACCCCCCGTAGATAGGGCTCGCAACTTGGGAGTCCTCCTAGATTCGCGGCTTACCTTGGAAGATCACATGGTGGCCGTGACTAGGGGGGCTTTCGCCCAGGTTCGCCTGGTGCGCCAGTTGCGGCCCTATCTAAGCCGGGATGATTTATGCACGGTCACTCACGCGCTCGTGACCTCTCGTCTAGACTACTGCAACGCTCTCTACATGGGGCTTCCCTTGAGGACCACCCGGAGGCTCCAACTGGTACAGAATGCAGCCGCGAGAGTTGTGTTGGGAGTTTCCCGATACTCCCACGTGACACCTCTGCTCCGTGAGCTGCATTGGTTGCCAGTTGTCTTCCGGGTGAGATTCAAGGTGCTAGTAATGGTGTTCAAAGCCCTCCATGGCATGGGGCCGGAGTACCTCAGGGAACATCTGCTGCCGGCATCAAGCTCCCTGCGCCCTGTGCGTTCCCACAGAGAGGGCCTCCTCAGGGTGCCACCGGTCAGAGAATGCCGTCTGGTGGCCCCCAGGGGGAGATCCTTCTCTGTGGGCGCCCCGGAGCTATGGAACCAGTTACCGGTTGAGCTCCGGATGGCGCCCGATCTGCGCTCCTTTCGCCGCGATCTGAAAACATACTTGTTCGAGCAAGCCGGCCTGGCCTGAGGGGGGATTGGTGGGGTTTTTTATCATTCTTATTGGGGTTTTTACTATGTATCAATTGTATTTTAATCGGGCATGCATTTAATTATCTTTTAATTTTTGTAAATTTCTGTGTTTTATTCTTGCCCTGTACACCGCCCTGAGTCCTTCGGGAGAAGGGCGGTATAGAAATGATAATAAATTAAATTAAATTAAATTACCATGCTTTGTTAAAAACTTAATGAGGAAAATGATACATTAAAATTGGAATAGCTAACTGATATACCAGACAATATTTATACTGTGGTTATATCTATGTCAGAAAAGGCCTAATATGTTCAAGATGGTCACATGGTTGCTTATTTTCTGTCTTTCTCCTCCAACAATTCTGTGAAGCAATTTAATAAAGAGTAAATGACTGACTAAAGATATTCTATTCAGTTGAGTGGAATCTTGCACATAGTTTTTGTACAATGTACATTTCTATGTATATACTGCATGGCTTTGATGCATTTTTATATTAGAAATGGTCACTGACTTCAAATTTTGTTGAATCTGTAACATTGTACAAAATAATCACAAATCTGGAAAATATATTTATAATAAAAATAAGACAAGGAAATTAAATATAAACAAATGTGTCATGATAATCCACTAGAGTGACTAGTAAAAATTATTATGGCAGAGGTCCCCAATCTTTTTGGTACCAGGGATCGGTTTCATGAAAGACAATTTTTCCATGGACCCGGGAGGGGGGAGGTTTCAGGATGATTCAAATACATTACATTTATTGTAAATTTTCTAAAAAAATAAACAAATAAATAAAATAATGCACTTTATTTATATTATTGTATTAGATTAGACCAGTGACTTTCTGCTTCTAAGAAAGTGGGAAGGAAAAAAGACAATCCTAAACTCAGTCTTACAGCAAAATCCTCCCCTACTGCAAGCCGGTTAGGAGCACACTTGGCTTGCAAACTTGGAGAGCTACACAAAGAAAGGAGGACACACACACACACACACACACAAAATGCACCAAATTAAGCCTCAAAAAGCAGGCAGGATGTTGCCAAAACATGAGGCACCTGGAGCATCAAAATAAAACCAAAAAACTCCAGTTGAAGTGCAATGGAGCCCAGCGGTCTTCGAAAAGGTTCAGATGAGAGAGAAAATCTCATGGAGATGCAGTGTTAAGGTGACAAGTACAGTAGCTTCTCCCTACCCCCATTTGTACTCTGAGAAAGACACCTTACACACATACGTTGGAGGGGGGGTTCCCCTCCAATGAGGCTTTGGGGAGCCCCTGGTTGCAAGCTGGGATGGCACATGATTGTCTTGCAAATTTGGAGAGTTGCATGAAGGGAGTGCGAGCCCAGCTGGGGTAGCCAGGAGTGGAAGAGGAGGAAAGTGAGGAAGAAGAGGAGGAGGAAGAAAAAGAAGCATCAGGGAGAGGGAGCAGGACCAGGAAGAGGAGGAGGAGGCAGAAGGAGAGAAAGCAGAAGAAGCAGGAGGAGAGAGAGGAGGGACACAGAACTCAAATGTTGCAAACCAGTTGCAAGCGCAGCCATCAGAGGAACTTGCACTGAGCAAGACGGCTTCTGTTCTGCCAGTTTCCTACCCCTGTCCAGACCTCTGCAGACTTGCCATATTCCTGGTGGTGGAAGATGTTCTTTCAGTGCACCTCCAGCTGGGCAGCCTGGTTCCTAAATGTGGACTCCTGTATTATGGCACATAAACATTTTAAAATAGTTTGATCTTCAATTTTTATGCATAAAATTATAAACATCCTCAAATTTCCTTTGTCCAAAATGTGTTAAATAAGCAACAGTACAACATTTCTTTATATTTATATTTGTCTGTCCACCCATTTTACAAGAGTGAGAATGTACATGCCTCTCACTTATTTTTAAAATATAGTGTTAAATATTTTATTTTATAAAATGATATGAAACAAAAATAAACCAACAAAGAAAATAAATTTCAGCAGCTTTGATATGAAACCCTAAGGTAAAGGTAAAGGTTCCCCCGCACATGCATGCTAGTCGTTTCTGACTCTAGGGGCCGGTGCTCATCTCCATTTCAAAGCCGAAGAGCCAGTGCTTGTCCGAGGATGTCTCCGTGGTCATGTGGCCGGCATGACTAGATGCCAAAGGCGCACAGAACGCTGTTACCTTCCCACCGTAGTGGTCCCTATTTTTCTACTTGCATTTTTACATGCTTTCGAACTGCTAGGTTGGCAGAAGCTGGGACGAGTAACAGGTGCTCACTCTGCTACGCGGCACTTGGGATTCGACCCGCCTAACTGCCGATCTTCTGATTGACAGGCTCAGCATCCTAACCCACTGAGCCACCATGTCTCTTATGAAACCCTAAAATGTACTAAAACATTTTAGATAGCATACTTTCGTGGAGGGCATGGAGCTGTAAACGTTCTTGTTAAGACCAGAAATACTAACATGCACAGCCTAAATCTATAGTGAAAGCCCAGACTACTTTACAGTTAACACAATTAATAAAGAGATGTCTGTTTAAAACCCAATAGAGAAGGAGCAGATTAGAGTGCACAACAGAAAAATAGGTAGTGAAGACAGTAATTGAAGAGGAGGATTTTTAAAAAATGAAAAAACTTGTAATTTTTTTATGTATTGTTTGTCTATAAATAATGCCTGAGAATTCATCTAGGAAATAATCCCCTTTCTTTCTTTTGACCTAGTGTTCATGATTTTGGACCAATTAATGTGTTTTGCTAGATATGTATGTGTGTGTATGTGATGTGTGCATACACACATGCATGCATGCATATATGTCTGTACACATATGCATTATTTTCATTAAACAGGCACATGTTTTCTTCATTTTTACAGTATGTAGCAAGTCTACATCACTCAGATTTAGAGTAGGGATTGTAGTATAAAGAACTTTTTTTCTTTGTTTGTTCTCATAACATTCTTCAAAGCTTTAACAAGCCTCTTCTGTAAATCCAGTATAGCAAAAAAATATCCAGGTCAGTCTATTGGCTTGTTATTTGCATATCCCTTTTAATTAATAAAACATTAGCTGGTTTCTTTTATATCTTGTGTGATATATTTCTCTATGTCACTCTTGAAGTTTGTCATTTTTAAATCTACTTTCAAAGAAGTCTCAGTCATATCAGGTAATAATTGTTCCTCTGTCAGAGCATATTTCAAACACAGTCCATCTAAAGAGTCAGGCACTATTAAAATTAACTTTTGGAAACATTGTTCAAAAATATCCTTCAGTATGTCCAAAGTTAAAATATTTTGCTTCATTCTGAATTAGTAAGTTGAGTTTGAGTATTCTTCTCCTTTAATTGTACTCTTTAGTTCCTTCCAGTTTGCTCTAGGTTCCAATTTTTGTATGTTTTTTTTTTAAATATTCAAAACAAAAGCATTTTTAACAGGAAATATTCTTTATAATTAATTCCAAATTTTATTTAACATTTATATGAACCTGTAGGAAGTTATCACCTTCCCCCCCAGAGAAGGAAATATTTTGGGGGATATTAAAAATGCAAAATATTATATTTCTTCAAAGGAATAATAGAAAATATTAGACATAAACCAGCCCCCCACCAGAAACCAACCTTCTCTCCCTGTCCCAAGCAGAAACCAGCTCTGTAGAAATGCAGATTTGATAATCCTAATCAGAAATACTGGCCACTTATTCATAAGCTAAATCCTTTCAGCCATAGCCCCAGAGAATGTTTGAGTTGATGGGATTAGAAAAGCAAAGACTCCAATGCACATGACCTTTAGGAGGATTAACCCACCACCATTAGAATACCAAATGGGCACACTCAACCTCAGGTCAAAGTTCATCGCACAGGAATAGGAAGAACCTGAATGAACCTTTATTGTCAAAGTACAACCATGTATACATTGAGATTGGCTGAGCCTCCCTTCGTGCCCCCCCACAACTCACAGTGACAACAAACCCACCATCTTATTACACCGTATGTAATATGGCCTTGCAAGTCAGTCATACATAAAATTATAAAATTATTTCCCATTCAAGAGCCCAACAGCCCATGGATAAAAGCTGTTCTTCAGCCTGTTGGTATGGCTGGCTATACTCCTGTATCTCCTACCTGATGGTAGGAGAGTAAAGAGATACCGACCAGGGTGTGAGTTGTCCCTGAGAATTTTCCTCACTCTTCCAAGGCAGTGAGCCCTGGCGATGTCATCCAGTGGTGTCAGGGGACATCCCACAATGTCTTGTACTGTGCTTACCACCTTCTATAATACTTTCCTATCTGCGGCAGTCAGGCCAGCATACCAAACCAAAATACAGTGCGAGAGGACACTCTCTATAGTAGACCAGTAAAAGAGGGTCATTAACCATTGTTCTACCCTGTTCTTCCACAAGACCTTGAGAAAGTGGAGTCTCTGTTGGACCTTTCTGGCCACTTGGGTTGTATTAACTTTTCAGGTAAGATCTTCACAGAGGTAGACTTCCAGAAATTTAAAGGAGAAGACTCCACACAGCCCCCACCCCCAATGTAAAGTGGGGCAGGTTCCTCTCTTTTCCTCCAGAAGTCTAGCAACATCTCTTTTGTCTCGACGATGTCCAGGTGCAAGTTGTTCTTGGAATACCATATGGATATTTTTGTACCTCCCCCCCTGTATGCAGTTTCATCTCCACCTGTAATAAGACCCACTATGGTGGTATCATCTGCGAACTTAATTATCGCAGTAGATGGGTCGGACGATACACAATCATATGTGTACAATGAGTACAGGTAGGGGCTAAGCAGGCAGCCCTTTGGTGAGCTGGTGCAAAGCTTCAGGGGGGGTGGATAAAACAGACCTGACCCTCACTGTTTGTAGGCGGTCCCTGAGAAAGTCTTTAATACAATCGCAGATGGAGGGGGGAAAATTCAAGTAAGTCAGCTTTTCAATAAGAGTGCTCGGCAAAATGGTATTGAAAACCTGTCAAATACAAAGCCACAGGAACAGGAAGAATAAAAAATACAAAGCCCAAAAAAGGTATAAAAGCCCACCACTCCCAACTCCATTTCATCAGCATTCCAAGAACTGCATGCTGTTGCTGTTCTGTTCTTCAATAAAATAAACCTTTTTCCTAAGCAGCCTCCATTTTGTTTATTCCCAGCTTGAACTGGATGCTGAAGATTTTTCTTTCAACAGAGCCTTGTAACTTTATAAAATGAAAGTGAAACCATCCTTTTAAGGAAAAATAATAATTCCTTAAATTTGTATTTAAAACTTCTTTCGTTAAGGAAATTCAGCACTGCAAAACTTGCCAATCCAAAGGTTTCTAATAGCTGAAAATAATTAACGATCAATTTCAAAATGTTATTAGAAAAGAAAATAAGCACAATCAGTGTCCTTTCAAGACATGGACCCTGGTTTGAGCAAGATGGCTGTTCCCTCATCTCTTCACAAGTTCAGAGCACTTGTGATGATCTCAATTCCTCATATCACTTCAGTCATTCGCTCTGTTTTTTACAGAAACATGTTTGCTTTGCCATTTTCCCCATAGAAGTCTAAGCAACATTACTTTCAAAATGGGTATTAGATTAAAAACAAAAATAATAAAGCTCTCCTTGTTTTATTTTTAAATAAAATATATTTAAATGTTGTCAAAAGAATTCCCAAAGTATAACTTCATTTTTAAAATATGCCGTAGATACATAAATGAGCCCATGTGTGAAATAAAATATATGGGTTAATTTTATATAATACTCTTTATATAGTACTCTTTATTATATTAAATGTGTATGTATTGATTTATTTTCTATTTTATTGCTATATAACTATAAAAGAATCGTAGCATTGTATTAAATCAACAGTCAAAATGTTTTGTGTTCATTGAGATATTGGGTCTCAAATGATTTTTTTTTCTTATACATTATTCTTTTTGTTTAAAAAGTAAACAAAAAAGAAGCCAGATCCTTAATTTTTCATTGGTTAATTCATATTCATTCTGGTGATGTAGAGGAAGATCAAAGAACATATTTTTAATATTGTAAAATGAATCCTTTCTAATACAAGTCATTACTCTTCTAATTCCCAGATGCTGACAGGAACACTCAACATCTTCCGCCTTTGTTTCTCACCTGATGCTATGGATTAGACCTAAGCTGTGGAAGAATAAGTAAGAATGAGAGATGTACATCCAATTCAGATGAATACTGAAACTTTTACCATCAGAGAATTTTTGGAGTAAACTCTGAAATAATACAATGCAGAAATGCTCAATGTTCATTGTCCCAGTAATGTTTAAAAATGATAGTTGTAGGCCCTGGGACAATTTAATATTAGTTATTTTCTAGAAAATTCTAGATGTTCCAAGGTATTCTGCAAATGCCAATCTCTGCTGTTATTCTCTTGTGCCCTGTTGCTTTTTCTGCAACTTGACTGCCTGTTGAGCATGAAACACTTTTTTTTTTCATTTATATAACTTTAATAATTATCCTTAAATATGGGTACACATGTTTACTTGCTCATTCAGTGAAACTGAGTGACTTAAAACAGGGTAAAATAATAAATAAAATACCTTCTAACCTTGCATAATTAACCTGTAGAATTCATTACTGCAAGAAGCAGAGAAAGCTGCTAATGTGGATAATCAGATTGGATAAATTCACGGAGGAGAGTTCCATCAAGAACAATTTGCTTTAAAACAACTTTGTCTCCAGAATGAGAGAGGCCTGCTTCTATATACCTCTTGCAAAAGAACAAGACTGGAAAATGAATATTTGCAGGGCATCACAGAGGCATTTGGCTGATCACTTTGTGAAACAAAATGCTGACGTAAAATGGAAAGCTTCTTATGTGCCATTTATACTAATTTGTCATGCAAGCCATGTTTTGTACCAATCGTGGCAAAGAAGAATGTAATCATACAAAAACATACAAGAAGTTTTTAGAAAAATGCACAGACAAAATTGGTAACTAATGTAAGATGGAAAACAAAGAAAACAAGAATATATATATATATATATATATATATATATATATATATATATATATATATATATATATATATATATATTTGTTTGTTTTCGTAGATTTTCACGGGTACAGGTATGTAGGTCTTGGCGTATTCGGGTTTTTCCCATGTAAGATTGAGGGTGTCTTGGCGACGTTTTGATGAGGTCCCAGTCATCATCTTCAGGCTTGTGTCTTCGGCTTTGTGCTTGTGCGAGCAAAGTGTGATCGGAGCTGCTGTCTCTTTATAAATATTGGTGGGGGTGTGGGGGGTGTTGGCCTTGTTGCTGAAAGCAGGTTGGTTGGCTGTGTTGTTACATGTTGATTGGTTGATGGGGTTATTGTTTGTGGATTAGTCAGCTGTTTTGTAACATCCTGTGTGGCTGAGGTGTTGGCTGTGTGCCCATTAGTCTTTTGTATTGTAACGACCTGGATAATGGGCTGTGTGATGACATCCTGAGCTCTAGTGTAGTGATATCCTGCGTTCTGTGATGTAATGTCCTGAGCAGAAGGCTGTGGTGTAACATCCCGGGCTTTGGTTTGTCTTCGAGTTTGCGGTCTGGCCTTGTGTTCATGGTGTGTGTCAGTTTGTTTTGTGTGGGGGTTGGGGTGTGTGTGCAGCAGTTGGAGATGCTGCCGTGGTTTGGCTTCTGGGTGGTGGTTGCATTTCATCGCTTACAGCAACAAAGCCAGCACCACACCCCCCCACCAATATTTATAGAGAGATGGCAGCTCCGATCACGCTTTGCTCACACAAGCAGAAAGCCGAAGACACAAGCCTGAAGATGATGACTGGGACCTCATCAAAACTTTATTATATATAATAAAGGCACTCCTTGACTTATAACATTCAAAGTCTTAGTTGTTGCAGCGTCCTTGTGATCATGTGATCAAAACTTGGGCATTAGGCAGCTTGCCCATGCTTAAGGCTGCAGGGGTGCTTTCCCTTACCTGCCTATCATCCCCATCTAACTTCCCCATCTTTTGGCCCTCTGTCACTTGGTGCAGGGCCAAGACAGGCTGCGTTTCAGCTATGGGAGAAAAAAGGCCTAGACAAACCCTTTACAAAGAGTTTCTGGTCAGGCCTGAGATTCACCTTCCCAAGAGAAAAAGAAAAACAAAACAGGCCTGTACAATATTCATAGTATACAATATCAGACAGGACAATAACATGCTGCCCTTTGCCATCTCATACTATATGTACTCTTGTTACTTTATTTGAAATGCTTTTGATCTTGGAAACAATGAAATCAATGTAAAGATACAGGATAAAAATATGTACCTCACTTCTTTTTTCTGATTCTGAGCCTGCCTTGTTTCTGCAGTTTAATTCTTTCCATAACCTTTTGTTGATTATAAACATTCCTTAGAGTAATAAACATATATATTAATACACACATTGCATTTAAAATATGCTCATTCTGGCATTATCCTGCAAAGTCAAAAGCTTTTCTATGCAAGCAGTCCAGGGCTTATATCCAGAGTTGAGATCAGAAATTCCACTTCTGAGTGATGTATCATAAAGCAATATGTCACACTGAGGATTTTTAAGTGAGCATTCATCCCAATTCAAACATCCTGGGCTTGGCCTCCAGCAGCCCCAATTCTAGTGACTAAAGTAAGGCACTGGCTTCAACTCTCCCCACCCATTTCTCTCTCTGTGTCACTGCCCTTTGTCAGCCCTGCACCTTGCCTTGCAAGGCAGCAAGCAGACTCATAACCATGTGGCTCTGGATTGCTTGCCAAGGGTGACTGCAACTGGGGTTAATGTATTTACTACAATTATTACTCTCAAGGGGCAGCTGACTGGAAAAAACTTTTTTTTTCTTCCCTTGGAAAAATTCAGAAAAATCATGGACTGCATTCCTTTCCCTACAAACCCCATGGAGAATTTTGAAAGGTCATTGTATACCTGATACTACCTCAAAGCAAGCAACTCATTCTGTGCAATGACTGAAAAGGCCATTTAATGTGAGGAGCACCCTAGTGTATAATAAAACACATATTTCTTGAGGTCAAAACCGGAAAAAACTGCTAAGGCACTATTCCAAGAACCATGTGCTTCAGATTCTTAAACAAAGTGTATCTGAACTGGATGGCTAGACAAAACTGAGAATGGCCTCCTTTCTTGTTTGTTTTCAAAAGAAACCTTAAACATTGCCATGAGTTTGTTGATTTGTTCTTTGCCAGAGACAAAGGTCAGCAGGGCATAATAAAGAATGCTTAAACTAATTGAGAAATTTCTGTCTCTTTGTGAAGAAACAAGGTTCTGTCTTATCAAATCATTGGAATTCCCCGAAGGATGACATCTTCATCAGTGAAGCATTATTATTTGCATGCAAAGATAACTTAATAAACATCCTGAATTTTGAAATGCCTGGTTTTATGGGTATGTAGTGGCAGGAACATTCCTGGAGCAATCATAAATATTTAGATCACTGTGTTGATTTTAATCAGTTAAAAATGTAAATGATGCAGTTTTTTGTCATGAAGGAGAAAGATACCACCATCACATGATGTTATTTTATTAAAAATCTAGAGAAATGACTCCCCTTCAGTGCTGTCAATCCACTTCTGCATTTTGTTTTTAATTATTAAAATGAGCTTCATTAGCATGGAATGCAGTATTGCTGGTATTTGTCACAAAACATTATTTCAATTAATAAGTTAGGAAAATAAACTTAGCGTGGTTAATTTAAAAAAACAAATCATCAAATCTCAACTTCAAACTTTTAATTCTATGATATTTTGATGAAATCCTTTAAAAAGTTGTAATCAGAACTTTTAAAAGAGTGAATGTCACTGAATAAATACCTAAGAAGAAGCCAACGAATACAGCTAGGGTTACTCTTAATAAGATACATTATGATAATAATAGAAATCATTCTCTTGTGTTGTTAATGGCAAAGTCATATAAGTTACCATGGGGTGCACATGCAAAAATAAGTAAGATTATAATTTTCAATTAAGTTTCAATGAGAGGCTATTGGACTTGAAAAAGTATATGTTGGCCAAATTACATAGCATACTATTAGAACTCTGGGTTTAGAGTTCCTAGTGTAATTGAACTGAGGTTCAATGTAGGTTAGATTTGGTGTTGAAGTTCATTTAATTTTTATGCAGTGCTCAAATATTTCCAAGTAAATTTAGCCAGATACTTGCAAAAGATATTATGGTCCTACTTCTAATTAAAGCAATAAAGTGAATTATGGCTTTGGCACTATTTCTTATGGTTTATCCCGTCCTTTCTTTAATTAATGTTTCATTTTTCATTCCTGCCTAGATAATTGCTTGTAGTTTCTCTATAACTTAATGCTGATTATCTGGAACAAATGCCTTTAGCAGAAAGAGATGGAAAAAACATGGGTATTCCCAGACTCATCTTCTGGCTTTTATATATTAATTCAACCTTTAACAAATCATGATTTTATGCCTTAAATATGTTAGCCTTATGAACTACAGCTGCAAGGATGAAGCAGCTGTTGAAACTAGACAATTAACTAATTAATTAATTAATGGTCAACAGATTATGTATTTTGCTTTATGTTCACTTATGACTACTTTACTAGCATTTATTGTCTTGACTCAGAAACAAAAATAGTCCTGGGAATATTTCTGTTAGAATATACCTGTTTTCTAATAGACTTCCTTCCTTCCTTCTTTCCTTCCTTCCTTCCTTCTTCCGGTTCTCATCATTAAATTGATACAATTAACAAGGGATATGAGAATCAATGGGATAAATTAATTTTTAGCTTTGTAACTGCAAGTAATTCTTAACCTTTTTTATTATTTGTATTGGAAATAAATTTTATTTTGTCTTTATTTGTATAGGTATTATTGTGATTTATTTTCTTACTTGCACTGACATCAGAATTGGTTTCTACTTCTTAGACTGCACGATGAGAGAGTAGGAATGAATAGGAAAGAAACTAGCTCAACAGCAGATGCTTCTACGATCAGAAGTGCCCAAATATTATGGTTTTCCAAATTATTGTAATCTCATACAATATTTGAAGGGTTCCTATATTAACTATGTTGGAAAGTGAGAATGAATAGGATGGAGGATTTACACACAAACACATACGATTAGTAAAGATAGTACTATTTATTACTATATAAATGTAATGTAAAATCTATTTATAAGATTTATAAGCCATGTCTTTTTATGTATATTTATCTATAGTTGCCTTGGATAAGCAAGTATTCTAATATCTATTTAACATAATAATTGGAACTTAACCAGGCAATTTAAATTTCCTACAATTTGTTTATAATATAAACTACTCTGGGGCTACTTTCTTTTTTCTCCCAGCCAGTTTCAGACTGCAGTCAACTGGATTCCTAGCTAACAGCTCTACACTTAATACTCTCTTGCCCAGTTATCCTGCACCTGTGCCATATAGTCAATCTGATTTCTGTGTTGACCGTCTGGTGATGTCCATGTGTAGAGCCGTCTCTTGGGTTGTTGGAAAAGAGTGTTTGCTATGACCATCGTATTCTCTTGACAAAATTCTATCAGCCTGTGCTCTGCTTCATTTTCTACTCCAAGGCCAAACTTGCCTGTTATTCCAGTTATCTTTTAGCTTCCCAGTTTAGCATTCCAATCCCCCATGATGATAAGGACATCATTTTTTGGTGTTAGATCTATAAGGTGCTGTAGGGCTTCATAAAAAGGTAAAGTAAAGGTTCCCCCGCACATGCGTGCTAGTCGTTTCCGACTCTAGGGGCCGGTGCTCATCTCCGTTTCATAGCCGAAGAGCCAGCGTTTGTCCGAGGACATCTCCGTGGTCATGTGGCCGGCATGACTAGACGCCAAAGGCGCACGGAACGCTGTTACCTTCCCACCGTAGTGGTCCCTATTTTTCTACTTGCATTTTGACGTGCTTTCGAACTGCTAGGTGGGCAGAAGCTGGGACGAGTAACAGGCGCTCACTCTGTTACGCGGCACTCGGGATTCGACCCGCCAAACTGCCGACCTTCTGATCGACAAGCTCAGCCTCCTAACCCACTGAGCCACAATTTCATCCTCTTCAGCACCAGTGGTTGGGTCATAGACTTGGACTACTGTGATATTGAATGGTTTGCCTTGGATTTGAACTGAGATCATTCTGTCATTTTGAGGATTGAGGATTGCTTTTCCTACTCTTTTATTGACTATGAAGGCTACTCCATTTCTTCTGAGGGGTTCTTGCCCACAGTAGTATACCTGATGGTCATCTGAATTAAATTCACCCATTCCTGTCCATTTTAGTTTGCTGATATCTAAGATGTCGATGTTCAGTCTTGTCATCTCTTGTTTGACCATGTCCAGCTTTCCTTGATTCATGGATCTTACATTCCAGGTTCCCATGGAGAAAAAAATCTTTACAGCATCAGACTTTCCTTTCACCACCAGACACATCCACAGCTGAGCGTCCTTTCAGCTTTGGCCCAGTCACTTCATTCTTTCTGGCAGTACTAGTACTAGCCCTCTGCTCTTCCCCAGTAGCATTTTGGACACCTTCCAACTTGAGGGGCTCATCTTCCAGCGTCATATCATTTTGCCTTTTGGTACTGTCCATAGGGTTTTCATGGCAAAGATACTGGAGTGGGTTGCCATTTCCTTCTCCATTGGATCACGTTTTGTCAGAACTCTCTGCTATGACCTTTCCGTCTTGGGTGGCCCTGCACGGCATAGCTCATAGCTTCATTGAATTATGCAAGCCCCTTTACCACAACAAGGCAGTAATCCATTCACACAACCCCCAAGCGGCATTATTACAAAGTCAGCTTAATTGCCCCCAACAATCTGGGTCCTCATTTTACCTACCTCGGAAGGATGGAAGGCTGAGTCAACCTTGAGCCTGGTGGGATGCGAACCTGCACTAATTGCAGGCAGCTGGTGTTACTTAAGGAGGCATTAGCCCACTGCTCCACCAAGGCTCTGTATATATATGCTTACCATGTCTCAATAACACGGATTCAGAGAATTATATTGAAATTCTTAATGAAGAAAAGTTACTTATCTGAATCTATCAATTTTTAATTAAAATTTAAATATGCTAACTTGTTATAACTATCAGTGCAGTTGGTCTAAAGCACAGGTGTCACATGATGTGTCGCAACACATCGTGATTTTCTTTGCATTGCCAGAGCTGGGGTGGTTGTGGCCTCCGCATGATGCAACCAGCCTGTGCGCTAACAGTTTGACAAGTTATCAGTTTTCTCACTGATAACATCCACTCAGGAAGCCAGTGTAATGTACTGGTTAAGGCACCAGGCTAGAAACCAGGAATCAGTGCGTTCTAGGCCTGCCTTAGGTATGAACCCTGCTAAGTGACCTTGGGCCAGTCAGTCTTTGTCTCAGGCCTAGGAACACAATTCAGTTCCAAAAGTCTTCACAAGAAAACTGTAGGGACTTCTCCAGGCAGTGATCAGGAGTTAACACTGATTCAAAAGCATTAAAAACAACAGCAACAAGAACTCTAGTTCATAGGATTGATAATATACCATTTTCATACTTTTACATGCATTGAAGATGCCAAACCCACAATGGTAAAGCTATCATATCACTTGGTGAAAATCAACAGCATACATGAAACAAGCATTGAAGGCAACGAAGAATATAACAAGAATATAACAAAGCCAGAAAGCTTTTGGTGTGACTCAGATAATTGAAAATGTCAATCCTCCAAATCTTCTGGGATGTGAATCATAATTAAAGCAGTAATAGAAAATGATAGATATTTCATATCTGGCATAAAAATCTAGTCTTGATCAGTGAACCAAGCTAGCTATGATGACTACTGTTAAAAATTGGGAGGAGTGGTAATTGAAATCTTCATTGGCAAAATGCTTCTTCCAATAGTTTGTTCAGTAAAAGATAATTACAATAGGCTGCCACCAGTCAGGCTAAACCGAATGACAGTGACAAACTGACAAACCTCTTCAGGTGTTTTTAGCTTTTCTGCCAAGGGCTTCTTTCTTTAGCTTAACCTAGGAAAAAATAGAAAATTGTTTCCTCCCCAAAATACAGAAATTAACAAAATTAAATATTTATTTTCAAACACATAATATAGCTGTCCAGGCTAGCATGTAGGGATGTTTTTAATAAGACAACCAGAAGGAAGGAAGGAAGGAAGGAAGGAAGGAAGGAAGGAAGGAAGGAAGGAAGGAAGGAAGGAAGGAAGGAAGGAAGGAAGGAAGGAAGGAAGGAAGGAAGGAAAGAAAAAAATCATCAGGAAATAAGAACACAGAATTCCAAATAATGTTAATAAATCATGTTGCAGATACAGTATATCTTTTGGGGGCAAATGCCCAGTTCCAGGAATTTGATCTCAGACTGATTTTACTGTGGTTTTGAAGTCCTGGTTTAATTTTTGTTATTGTTATAGTTGCTTTAGTCATGTTTCCTGCCTCAAGCTATGTCTTTAGTTGTGATTATTGTTTTTAAATTCTGTAAACTACTCAAGGTGTACTAGAATGGGTAATTACAACAAATTTAAGATGATGATGATGGTTATGATGATGATGAGATATTCAGAGATACAGAATTTTGCTGATTTTTTCTAAATTTCTGATATAAATAATTACTGCTAGTTACTAAACCTTTTATTTGTACACTATGTTTTTCTTTATCCCAATTCTGAGTACATTTTGTTTCAATTTCTATCCTTTGTCTACATAGCTAAGTGTGTCCATCCTTTTTAGATTTAACCTTTCAAAATAGGTCTAGGACTTGCAAATGAAACTTTGAAGAAATTTATTGCCTTGCTCTACTCTGTAGGTGGTGAGAAGAAGAAAAACATTTGCTTTAAGTTTCCTTCATGAAATTCAAATTGGAGAATATATAATAGTTGTTGCCTGTGAACATTCGTATAAAGATAAATATACTATATAAATATTTAAATTAAATTCATATCTTTTGGAATTTAAACTCTAACCACATTTGATAGAGAAAATACTTTTGGTTAAAACTGAAATTGTGGGATCGCTGAAACCAGCAACAGCTGGTAAATATTAATTTGCTGCTCGGTCACCCACTGGAAAAGTGACCACAGACAACTCTTCAGATTTGACAGACCTCTTTGATATTGCTTCCCAAATGTCTTTGCACACTTCTGCCACTATATTTTCTTCTCGGCATACTTTGTATGAAAGCCAAATAAAGAACACTTAGTGTTCCTCATTGCCCCCAAACCAACATATTATTTTAAATAGTAATTGCACTTCTCAGCGCTAAAGAACTTACCTGGGGGTGAGGTGGAGAAATTAGAATAGTGTCTTATAATATAGGAAAAAGAGGAAAAACTTTCATGAAGTGACTAGAGAACAGTTTAAATTATATTTATGTCTATTATAAGAAACCCCTGACATGTTGTTTTTCTTATTTGAAATTAAAAACAGGATTACTAATCAATATGAACTTCCATTCATTTTGTTTTTTTCATTTCCTTTAACCTCTCTGAATCTTATTTGTCTTTCTTCTACCTACTAAGACATCATGAATAAGCAGGCCACAGGCCATGGGCTGCAATTAGCGTCCATTAAGAATCAGAGTATTGGTTTACTTCTTTTTGCACAGCACATTTGATCCTGCTACAGAATGAAACTTCAATTTTAAATATAATTACTAGGAGGAAAGGAGAAAATTGTTCTACCTGTTGCCCTCCAATATTCTGCTACAAACCATTGAGGGACAGAAGAAATTAGATGCCATCATCCTTCTTCTTGTAGATATGAAGATAGTTTATTGAGACAAAAACTAAGAGTGTATTTCACTCTCTTTACCCTCCTCTCTGCAATCTTATTTCAAAGAGCCTTGTAGTACAGGATTGTAGATTCCTCCATCTCTCAACAATTGTTAACGTGTGGAAAGGGACAAGACAGTGGAGGACAGAGGTTTGTATATGGCCTGTGTACAAGCTGTACATCTGAATCTTTGTAAGTAAACAACACATGCATATATAAATGCAGCACAGGATTACATGTTCAAGATCCTTATTATTATTTTCTCTAATAGTTAAATTTTATTTTTTAAAAATACCGGTATTTTACTTTTTATTAAATTTATTTATAATATGTTTCATTATTTCAATTTTTATAATAATAAAAAAACCTTTATTGTCAAAGTACAACATGTGTACATTGAGATTAGCTGAGCCTCCCCCCCCGTGCTCTCTCCCCCCAACACACAGTGACAACAAACCCTCCATCCCACCACACCATGTGAACCAACCAAATGTATATATAATATTTCCATTATTAAATTCAACCCAAATTATAGTTGGGGTGATTCTCAGTTCATCCAAACCAATTCATTATCCATCTGTTAAAAATAATTAAAATTTCATCAAGTTCAAGGTGATGGTCAACTTTAAGTTCAATGAGAAAATATGAGACAGGTCAGGATGAAATGTGATATTGCCCAGCTAAACATATCAGAGAAAGAAGAAAATAAACTCAGAACTTATTGATAGTAAAGTTATTTAGTCATAGATATTTTATTCTTACCTGTATCTTATTTTACCTAGTAACTGCCAACAATTGTCTGAAATATACCTAGCCATGAACTATTACATGACCCAATAAAAGGTTTTAGCCTTATCTGGAGACAGTATATTATGATCCAAGCAACACTTGCCACAATACAAAGGATTTTTTTTTTAATATAATGGTATCTTTCTTCATGTAGCATAGCAGTGACATGTATTGCTTTAAGGAAAAGCACCATGTGAAATGTTTCATTAATACACTATGAACTGATTGCAGCTTTATTTATATCAGGTTTATGAAGGGCCACTGGACTCCCCCAGTGCAAGCCCTTCAGTCTTCCTCCACATTGCCAATTCTTGTTAATAAAAGTTTTCATTTAAGATAAGTGCTTGGAGCAGAATAGAAAAATATTAATTTGATAAAAAGATTCACTGTCATGAATATTTCATTCCACTCAATGCAGCATGATTCCTGTTTACCACCCATAAATTAACCTAGGGATATAACTTATAAATTTACATGTGAAATTACTTTTCCTTATAGATTTTCACCGAACCTTGAAAGATGCATTACTTTATTGAAATAGAGCCTTTAGTTAAAGCAGCTCCTTGATTTACAGATTTATATCTCATTTCCCATACAAATGTATTGAACTTACCCAGATACTCAATCTTGTAACGCCATTCCTGAGAGATTTTTAAAGACCTTCAGTGTCCTGTTTTTCATTTTTGATAACAAATGAATACCAATTATGTCACCGATGTCTTTTGGCCAATAAAATATAGAACTTAGAGTTAAACAGGCTCTTTGAGGCTGTTGAGATTTACTTCTCTCATTGCTTCTGAAGGTAGCATATAATGTGAAATTATAAGATAAAAGCAATAAAGAACAAAGATAACATTTTAAAAGATGGGGAAAATAGTGATAATCTTAAAAATTACATTGAAACATTTGGCAATATTTAAACATCAATAAAGGCATATAAGAAGAGGCCATATATTTTCTGCCATCAGAAATATAAAAATGTATGTGCACCTGAAAGAAGCTTCAAAATTTAGCCACCAGCATTAAAAAGACCATCTCTCCAGTAGAGGTGTGCATTAGTTTGTATATTGAGTTGTAAGATTTGTTTTCCTTTTGTTTTTAATTGTAGTGGAAGTTGAATCATTGCTGTGTCTTGATGTAGTTCAGTGTATTTTGGGGACAGAACTTGGTCATTAAAAGAAATATATAGTGACTTTTTTGTGATTTCTATTCTCCATTAGTCACTTATACAATTCCAAAAGAAAGTACATGGAGGCCTTGACTTAAGACCACAATTGAGGCCAACATTTCTGATGCTAAGCAAGACAATTGTTATGAACTTTCTTGCCACAATTGTTAACGAAATCACTGCAACTGTGAAGTTAGTAAATGATAGTTAAGTGAATCTGGCTTCCCCATTGATTTTGCTTATCAGAAGGTCACAAAACATGATCACAAGACCCTTGGACACCTGCAACCATTAACAATACATGCCAGTTGCCAAGCATATGAATTTTGATCATGTGACCGTAGGCATGCTAGAATGGCCATAAGTGTGAAACTGGTCATAAGTCACTTTTTTTTCTTTCCAGTATTGTTATTAGCATTCCTTCTACACATGTTTAATAATAATAATAATAATAATAATAATAATAATGATAATAATAATAATAATAATAATAATAATAATAATAATAATAATAATAATAATAATAGTTGAAAGGAACCTTGGAGGTCATCTAGTCCAACCCCCAGCTCAGGCAGGAAACCCTATACCATTTCAGACAAATGGCTGTCCAATCTCTTCTTAAAGACTTCCAGTGCTGGAGCATTCACAGCTTTTGGAGGCAGGTTGTTCCTCTGATTAATTGTACTAACTGTTAGGAAGTTTCTCCTTAGTTCTAGGTTGCTTCTATCCTTGATTAGTTTCCATCCGTTGTTTCTGGTCCTATGTTCAGGTGCTTTGGAGAATAGCTTGACTCCCTCTTTTTTGTGGCAGTCCCTGAGATATTGGAACACTGCTGTCATGTCTCCCCTTGTCCTTCTCTTCATTAAACTAGACATTATCTTCAACTAGCAGCAGAAAACTATTTCCAGTTGCATTATTGCCTTTTTTAAGCAATTGAAAAAATGTCCTTGATTTCCTGAACTCTTCCGTAAATCCCACAGCTATAATATGGTTGACAGTTTTTAACTAAGATTCATTATTTTATAATAAAACAACTTAACTTGCAAATAAGATGCCTTCTTGGCATTAATAGCAATGCCTATGCTATTTTAAAAAAATCAAACTTATAGTGAGATTATTAGGATTCAGATATTATGATAATTAGAGACAAAATGTAGTCTGTGTTAGAAATGTTACTTTGATAAATTATGTGAACAATTAGTTATTAAATCTTTGCCTATGGAAATTTATTTAATCTAATGCACATTCTGGTAATATGTTCTATTTTTCATACCACTATCTGATCTTTTAACATTTTTTCACTCTTTGTTCATTGATCCCTTTTTGGCTACTGACAGAAAGTGCATGCAAATGTAATGCTTCATGTGTCATATATTTACTCAGTTACTAGAATACATTTTGATCCAGTTATACAATATTCATTATTTAATCTATGAGAAAACTGAAAGAGGTTTTAGGATTTCAAAATACAAAATAATTTTGCCCATTATGTTAAAATAATTTAGAATTACTTTATAATTAAGAAACCAATAGTGAAGTTAAAAACCAGATTAAACATTAGATTAGACATTAGTTCTGCCTTTTTAAAAATGTTTCGATCAAAAAATATTACCCTTAAGTATCAATAAGTCCTAATATGTATGCTATTCAGACCTAGTTCAAATGATCTTGAAATTCTCATCCATTCTAGGATGATGTTTTCTTTCAAATTTGGAACAATAATAATTATTTTGAACAAAAATCCATATATTAAAAAAGACAGTATTAGTTCTTGTTTTCATTTACTATGTCTATCCACATTGCTGAAAAACTACTAAGGAAACACATTATATGCTCTGATAAATAATTTGAAATAAAAATGGTAGATTATTGTCTGCTTTTAAAATAAAACCTGTTTTATGGTTTATTAAATAAAATGTTTATCTGAATATCATTGTTCTTCAACTGTATACTTCAATATTTGGGATGCCATTTAATGAACTGTAAAAGGTAAACACTGAACATAGTTTATATATTATGGAAGGTTTAAAATTATATATATAATGTGTGTGTGTGTGTATGCTGAAAGAAATAGCACATATGAGTTTTTATACAGTTTTTCCTCCTGCCCATCCTTAAATTACAGTCTGCTATGAAAAAAGGTAGGAAAAAAGCTTATGATTGATTGCATGCAAAATTCATGCACCCCATCCTGTGCTTTTCACTTAAAGTTTTTTCCTATAATGAAGAAAGGTTTTCGAGCTTTTTACATACATTTTGGGCATTTATCACAGAATAAGATAAAGCAAGAGCTCTAGAATTAGGGGGGGAAATAAAATAGTCATAAGTACAATCATAAATCTGTAGATGTAAAAAATGAATTATATTACCTCTTTACTCAAAAGCTCCTGATTTCTAAGTCTACTTTAGAGGAATGCTCAACATTGTTAAATAATGTTTTCATTCCTTCATCACTCTACAAATGACTGCTTTTTATTAAATAAGATTCACAATTAAAGGGAAGCCAGTCTGTGTTATGATATGTAGATCAAATATGCCCCATTCTCTTTTTTCTTCTATACTACAAAATAGGTACTCTTTCCTTTTTCACCACAATGGAAACACATGGAGAAATATAACAAAGACAATAATATTCTTTTTTTTATTGAAAGGTTTTTCAATACATTGTATCTTTAACAAAAGGGGTTGTTCTGTTAAAGACAATAATATTCTTGAATATTATAATGTGACTTTTTAACTTGATATAGGGCAAGAATTTTACATATATTTAGTGGAAAATCAATGCAATAATTGATTGTATAATATTGTATAAAAGATGTTGTATAAAATTACTTATGTATGCATAAACATCAGATAGAAATGCAATGATGCCTATTTCTTCCTTGAAAGTCAGTTCAATTCAACCTTATTTAATTGTTAGTAAGTTAGAACAGAAATGCATCACCTTTCTGCAATTGTGTCTTAACCTTGAAAGGACTCATGAAATTGCCTCAAGGGGAAAGAGAGAAAATTATCTATTCCTAAGACTCCTTATCTATATTCACCTTGAATAATGCTTAAAATAAAATTTGCAAAACTATGTCTGAAATCTAAAGAAAACAGTAGCTATTATGATGAAACCAGCTGTGGCCTTTTATAGCTTTCTTTATCTTTTATGACTGCTCTGTTCCCTGAAGTCTATCTGTGAAGCACAGAAAAAGTTTGCACCAGGTGATTATACTAAGGTTCCAAACTAGAAAAGTATAAGACAATCTTTTGAGCTGACAATTAGTATCTCAGTCAATCTATCAAGAAACCAAAAGTAAGTTATTCATGTGAAAAACTAAAGCTCACCTGAAGGTATAGCACTTTATCACTCTTCAAACAATATTTGTGACTGCATGTTAATATTTTGTGTCACGTGCGACATGCGGCTTGACTCTTCTGCAGTTCAGGGCTTCTTGTAAATGTCCAGTTGTTAAGACTCAGAGCATCTACAAAGCAAATTTCTGCATGTTTTCACCTTTGAATCCACAAAATAAATATGACAGAAATATTGAAACTGATTGTTTCGTAAGAATCCTTTCCATATATTATTAAAGTGTATAACTCCTGGACAGAGGAAATATTTTCATTCTTTCCATCCCTATAACTTCATCACCCTACAAGTCTGAAGGAAGTTTTTGAGCAAGAGTTTTCTATTTGGAATCCTTTATGAAACACAGGATTTTAACAACTACATGCAAAATCTCCATGGGGAGAAGAGGGTCCTTGGTGCTCTCTGAGCTCATTTGTTTTCTTGCAGATATTTCATTACCCAAACTAGGTAACATCATCAGTGCTAGAAGAGAGTCTTTAATATACCGTAATCAGCCTTCCCATGAAGAGGGACAACAATAGAAATACAGGAGCTAGACTGCTCTTTTTTTTTCCAGTCTATGCACTTTAATGATGCTTGAGAAATGCTCAACTTTATTATTAAAACATCCAGTTCTAAAATAAAATACAGTTGAGATAAAATAAAACTGACATCTCAAAACTGTTTTAAATCTTCATCATATTGTATGGCATATTCATACCTACACTGATCAGTGACAGCAGTTGATGTTAATGACACAGAATTGTCATCTTAGCTGAGCTGTATTTCTATGAAGTTTATGATATAAGAGTATTCTGAAATTATTTATCACTCTGAACATTGTCTACTAAATTGGAGATTGTTTTATATTATTTTGTTTTGTTTTATAACATAGTATAAAAAGGGCTGGCATTAGTTATGATATTGGCAGGGAGCTACATCATATACACAGAGAAAAGTCTTTTATAAAAGCACAGGGATTTATGAATGCTTGTATCTCTGGAAATTTTTTACTATATAATCATATAACACTTGCAAAAAACGTATATTGGAAATTTTAGATCAAACCTAGAATTCTAGATCAGACCTGGATTTCAAAATCTAGAGACTATTAATGATCATTGTTAAAGACTAGGAAATACTTCCAATGCAAGCATTTCCAATCATTCGGATCTGACCTTAATGACTGGCCAATAAATAAAGGCTTGTTTATTATGTGGTACTTACAATATAATTTGCCACTTGAAAAGTCAAGCTAATAGGTTAATTTCCTTCCCAGGGTTACTGTGCTGCAGAGCCTGGTTGATTACACATACACAGACATTTTGTAGTAGCATGTCAGATTTCAGAACACTTGAACCTTAGTGTTGGTCCAGTCTAGCTTATTATTTCCAATTCCTCTTTCAGTATCATTGGTAAAGTTTATAATTAGTTACCAGAAATGCTTATGGCAGCAAAGTAATCTTCATTCTGGGGTCAAGATAACTGTAACAAGGCACTCAAATAAATTTCTCCTGATTGTCTACTATATGCATACAAAACTTAGAGCATGGGAAACACAAACAATTCCTTTTGTCCTTCAGGCTTATTATATTCAATTAATTTTCCTGTGCTGTTAAATGAAGTTGACAAGTCTATCTAATTTTACTCTCAAGCTCACATTCACACCTGCAAAGAAACATAGCTTTTCCCAGTTCTGATTCTTTTTTGGGGCTATGTGGCAAAATAACAGTGAAAACCACAGATGTTCATTCAAGTGATTTTATAAAAAATAATTGTTCTTATAAAAATAGAAAAAATACATTGAAGCTCAATACCAGGAAGCTAATAATACAGATCCAATAGAAATATATTATAGGAGGATTATCGATAGCCAAACTATAATCAAGAAGGATCTCAACCTGGAACCCAAGAAAAGATCTAGAAGAGATTGTACAATATGAGAGGAAGCACTTTTTTCAATCTGCAGAAAGAACTGTAGTTCTTTCTATTCACTGTTTGTATCTTTTTCTTCTTTCAGGATCCATTCTCCTTGTTCTGAGACATTGATTCTTTGCTTTCCTCAAGTATTTCCTCAAGCAGGACTTGGCCACCAGAGTGAGTACTGTTACTGTTTCTGTGCCAGTTCATTGAACCATGATCTTCATTAACTTGGCTGGGATTTGGAGAAGTAAGACAAAAGTCATATCAGCTTTGTGCTTGTTCATAACTCTTTCAGACTGTGGAGGTTAAAAGTTAAAATTCTTTAAAAATAGAGAAAGTTACTGTTCTCTATTAACAGAGGATTACATAGAAATAAGATAATTGTTGGGATTCAGGATATCTTCTGATACTGTAGCATAATCTAAAGTGATCCTGAAGAAGGGTGTTGAAGCCAGATAACAAGGCATAAAAATGTCAGGCAAACAGTAGTTTAAAAGAAGTGAAACAAAACTATGACACCATCCTTAAGGCCTGAATTTGTGTGATTACTTTATTGACAATATAAATTTGGAAGCTTTTCCTGCTTGTGCAAATATAATTTTTTTTAACTGTCGATACACCATTTCTATCTCTTATGCAAGCTTTTGTCAATCTACTGTTGGGAGTGTCAGTTTTATTAACAACAACAACACCCACAGTCACATGTGGTGAGATGTGTGGTTAAATAAATAAATAAATAAATAAATAAATAAATAAATAAATGCAATTGTTTACCTGTACATTCCAACATCTAGCACAATCCTTCATGGCATTGAAAAATGTGACTTTCAACTGAGTGTTAAACTTAGGACTATCACAGCATCTCCATGGTCCCATGATCAAAGTTTAGGTACTTGACAACCAGCATTTATGACAGTTGCAGCATCCTGGGGTCATATGATTATCATTTGTGATCTTTTCCAACTGACTTCTAGCAAGCAAAGTCAATGGGGGATGAGTGAATTCACTTAACAAATATGGCAAAATCAGGCATGTCTCACTTAACAACCATCTTATTTAGCAATCAAAATTCTGATCCCAATTGTGGTTGTAAGTTGAGGATTACTTGCATTAGGTTCAATAACTGACTGTGTGCCTGAACATCTGATGGAAGCTTTTCATGTATCTAACTGCTAACTTTCCCAGCTCTCTATTTAGCTGGAGAAGAGAAAGAAATTTTCTGATGAAAATCATCCATCTTTACTATACAGGTGTATCCTCTTTCTTGCTGTAGGCTTTTCCTTTATGATGTCAATACCCAGATTTCTTATCATGATGGCATGAATATTCACAAATTTCTTTTATCATGATATATGTAAAGCATCACCCCATTACCTTCCATGGCATGATAAAAAACATAGTCTGATGAGCTGAATGGTTGCAACAGGCAACATTTTATTATTTTTTTTAACAAATGACTTTTCTTTTGCATATTAGTGCATAATAATGATTTCATCAATTGTTTTACTAGTCCATAAATTTAATTTTAAAAGTAAGTGTCAAGTTCCACTTTGCAACTCCTGGGGGGTGGGGGTTTAGCAAGGAGGGGGGATAATATCTCCTTGGAATTATTTCAACAAGAATTTATATTAAATAGAGATTTGACATTAGAATATCAAGCAAAGAATGGTTAAGAAATCTTAAGACTGCAGTGAATCATCTGCCACTCTAAAACATTCAAAGGCACTCAAACAAAAAATATTTGTAGGGATAACTGACCTATTAATTATGTGCTAAAAAGCAAAGCAGATTCCCCACTGTTCTCTGAATTGTCTACAGAACAGAAATTGGTTTGTGAGTGACTATCAAGAGCATAATAAGAAATGATTTAAGAAAAGTATTAAAAGTTAAAAACAAAGTTTATCATGTGTGAGCTTTTCTTTAAATTAGTGTGATTATTTCATGCTGTTAATTAATATATATACTCAAACATTTTAACTATTTGTAGTCATCATGAAAAGTATTCATGTGGGGTTTTGTTGAAAACCAAATTTGTATAATTGTAAAACACTTTTGCAAGATTTAGTTTTGTCTTGCTTTCTTAAAAATGGTCCCAAAAGGAATGTTACATTTCTTGTAATCACATTAAGTATATACTACCATACTATCTGAAAGTCCCTTATTGTCACAGATACGTACAGCCACCCAGATGTATAAAAGAAAATGTTGTGATTTCCAGTCAATATAATTTTTTTTATTAAAGAGTTTTACAAAAACAAAATTTTACAATATATCCCCAAATCCCTCCCACCCCAAACCCCCCCACTTCCCAGAGCTAAATACAGGATTATAGTTACAATAATCATATTCTAAATAAAAATTATGCATAATATACAATTAACCAAATTCATAATGCGCTTTAACTCTCTTTTAACATAACTACCAACAATGTACCAATAACAATATCCCACTAAAATCTACTCATAAGCTAAATGGTACTTTTTAGTCCCATATTTGTTTTAAATATAATTTATAATTTATTATAATTTATTATATAATTTATTATATGTTAAATATTATTTTAAGTTCCAGAAATGGGCCATGGGCAAAGTTTTAAAATTTGGCTATTAAGTGCTATTAATTTAAAATCCCAAAGAGATGTCATGAGGAGGAATCTATTACCTGTTCTCTCTTGTCTCAACATGAAAGACATGGAATAACTGTCTTAGTACAAGACAGGAGATTCCAGTTGCATGTTAGGGCATAAAAAAATAATGGGAATAGCTCAGCAGTACAGTCAGTACCCATAAAGATGTCCTTTTCCACTGGCTTAATTAAAAAAGAAGCTGGAGTGACATTTTCTGAGAATAATTTAATTCTACACTGAGAAATGGCCTCTTTCAGGTCTAATTGTGTATTGTGGGAAGGATAAGGCATCAAAGTATCCAGATTTGAAAAACTCATATTATTTTGAAGAATTATCAGTATTAAGTCAAGCTACCTGTTTTAGCAACTAATAGCCATTTTAATTTTCCACGATGCCCTTAAGAAAACTGACTGTGACCATTGCTATCGCAATAGAAACTTAAAGGTGTGAATTATTAGCAAGCCTGTTTGTTAGAGCTGCCTAAGCCTAATGATAATAGGACTAGTAGTCATAAAGTTCTGTGAAGGACCTTAAGGCATGTAAAATGTATACGTAAAACCCTAGATATCCTAGAAATGTACATGAACACATAGAGTTTCTTTTCAGATCTTAAAATAAACACATAGTGCTTGAGGACAGAGTTTACTTTCATGATCTCACTTCACACAAAGCCATTTAACAACACAAACAAAATTCCTAGAACATTGCTATTACTATTATGATTGTGGAACTCTCAACCAAAAATGAACAACAAGCATCAGTTCAATACAGAATCCATCCTTTTTACAAATGACCCAAATCACATTTTAGTGAAGCCAATACTCTTGTTTTAACCTAAGAATCAAGTTCATTTATTTATCGTTCACATTTTTGCAGTTTAATCGTCTTTCATGTATGTTTATGTGTATATGTGATAGTATAAACACCCGCACATACACTCACACAGACAAACTCTATAGATAATACAAGTTAGCAACATGATGTTATAAGCATTTGTTTTTTTAGTTTATCATAAAGCCTTTTTTGTAAAATGTAACCTAGTGCTGAGTCCTATGGCTGGATAGTGTAGTGGTTAGAATGCCACCTTTTGACATGGAAGACAGAGCCTTGAATCCCAAGTGGTACCTACATTACCAGTAGGGATCCTTGGGTAATGACCCCCTAAAATTTTACAAGAAGGCTACAATATTGTTAAAGCAAGTGGGAAGGTATTTGTTTTCTTCCTATATCATTATTTTAATTTAATTTAATTTAATTTAATATTTGCATTTGTATACCGCCCTTTCCCTGAGGACTCAGGGCGGTTTACAGGGAATTAAAAATCAAAACATACAAAAGTTAAAACCAATTTAAAAAGCATTAAATTCACCCTGTACATTAAAACCCCAGTTAAAATTTTCCCCTCAGCCTGGGCCCGAGAGCTCAAAGAGCCAGGTCTTCAGGCCCCGGCGGAATGATCGGAGGTCAGGAGCAGTCCTCAGCTCTACTGGCAGCTGGTTCCAGAGGGCAGGCGCTCCCACTGAGAAGGCCCTATCCCTGGGTGTCACCCGCCGGCAATCTCTCACCGGCGGAACCCTGAGCAGACCCTCCCTGTGGGAGCGCACTGGGCGAAGGGCGTTTGATGCCGGCAGCAGGTGTTCCCTCAAATAACCCGGACCCAGGCCATGTAGGGCTTTATAGGTGATAACCAGCACCTTGAATTATATTTAATTATATATTCTCCATTATTTATTATGAATGGTATAGAAGCTTTTGTATTTTTATATCTTGTATTAATTGGAGTCAATACATGTGCAATAGTTTTTTGTGAAGTTTCCGTCATTTCAGTGGAACTATATGATTATAACATTTTCAATATACCCAGGCAAAAAGCTGGATTAAATCTGTGGAACTGGTTTTTTTTCCCCAAAAAAACCTCCTTGACCTTTCATTTTATCTTTTCAAATAAAAGCTTAACATAAAATGACTAAAACAGTACAGAGCAGTTTAAGAAAGAAAATGGAGGAGAGCAGAAAACAGAATTTAGTTAGACTATCAGAGACTTTGGATGCACATCAGAGAAATATCTGTGAAAATGATCGCTTTGATTAATTCTAAATTCTGGCTAAAAAAGGCAATACATAATTATTTCACTGTGAACCCTTATTATTGGCAGCATACTGTATTCCATCAAGACCAGAATTTGATTTGTTCTTCTCTATCAGATTTGTCTTTCTCTAGGAATGAAGATGGAGGAAGCTTCAGGGGGTATAAAAGCTTGAATGGATTTAAGTTAAAAAAGAAAATAGTTATATTTATTATTATTGCTGGCCTTGGTCTCTATGCCTGAGAGAAAACCTGTCAATCACTCAATGATGAATGCTGTCTTCAAAAGGATGGTGTTTCTTTCAAATACAAATACAAATGCATACAAACACAGATGGAATGTAAAAAAAATAAAGGTAAGTGTTTCCAATTTTTTGTAATTGCTAATATACTCCTCAGTATGCGTGTAGGTCTTCTTATTTTAACATAAGTATTATAATTATTGACTTGACACTATTGATAAAGAGCCTTGGTGGAGCAGTGGGCTAATGCCTCCTTAAGTAACACCAGCTGCCTGCAATTAGTGCAGGTTCGCATCCCACCAGGCTCAAGGTTGACTCAGCCTTCCATCCTTCCGAGGTAGGTAAAATGAGGACCCAGATTGTTGGGGGCAATAAGCTGACTTTGTAATAATGCCGCTTGGGGGGGGGAAAGCCCTAATAAGCAGGCATATACATAGAATTCTGGCTATTGCTAAGCACATTTGATTTGTACTTAGATTGTAAGCCGCCCTGAGTCTTCGGAGAAGGGCGGGATATAAATGGGATTAAAATAAAAATAAAAACATAAATCAATGTTTGTGTAATTTGCTTTTATTAATTCTAATAGTATTTAAGAACATATGATTAACCCTGCTGGATGAGCCTGTTCAGTCCATACAGAATAATTCAGCAGCCAACAGGATGCATTTGGAAAGTTCACAAATCTTAATGACAGGGATAGCCTTCTTCTGCATTGCTTTCTAACAACTAGTGTTTGTGATATGTTACCTATGAATATGAAATAATAAACATCTACCGAACCCTTGATCTTTCATGATCCTAAAATCCTGAATGATAGGATTGGCAAAGATAGTTTAAATAAAAGAATTGGAAGGAAACTTTGGAGGTCTTCTAGTCCAACCCCTGCTCAAGCAGGAGACTGTCTATCATTCTAGACAAGTGGCTATCCAGTCTTTTCCTAAAAGCCTCCAGTGAGAATTCCAATATGACATGGTGACTCTTCCCCAAACTTCAGGCAACTTCAACCCCCTCTATCACTCCAGGATAGCTGTCCCTCTATTCCCTCCTCTACCTTTTGGATGACAAAGTTGTCAGAAAGAAGATAGTCAAATTTAGTGATGATTCCAATGTAATGAAGCAATCTGAAATTGATTTGATAAATGCATTTCTTATTCATCAGTTTAATACATAAACATGTGGGTTTTAAAAAGAAAACAATGCTACCAAAGCAGTAGTAGAAGAAATAAAGAATAGAAAATGCAATAAGAGTACAAAATATTTCATATTATAAGAAAATAATAGTATTTTCCTTAAAATATAAAACTATATAAAGTATATAAATGTGCTTTAAAACTCAGACAATATTCCTATATTAAGCATTTTTGTATGTTAAATGGCATTCAGTTGACTGTAATATAGATAATCTGTCTGCGTTGCCTTATTTTTTTTAAAAAAGACATTAACTGTCTGCCACAATGTTCACAAAAATTATCCCAAAGGGGATATACCATTAACTGTTATTAACTGTTTTCATAAAAGGCTTTGCATCTTACAGATACATACTATATTTGCTGGGTACCTCTGGTATAGGCAAAATACTGACACTGTTATGAGAAAGAAAATTACTATATGAATAAAAATATTATTAAGACTTATTAAGGGAATTAGTTACAGAGGAATAAAGTGTTGCTTTTCAACTCAAAATACAAGATTATTTCAGAATTAGGTCAAATATACTCAGTTCCAATTCCTAGTATTTCACAGTCTTTCAACTTTTTTAATTCAGATAACCTAGCTCAGCAGGGCTCTGCAGGAAATTGGACAAGTCTCATTGCAAGTCCTTGAAAGAGCAACATTTTCTCTTTTACACACACATGCACACACTCATGTGCATGTGAGCATACACAGAGAGAAAGACAGAAAAAGAGAAAGGAGAGAGAAACAGTTCATATTCTGTGAGCAATCTGTATTTTTGAGTTAAAAGTTTAGGTATTATGCAAAATATTAGCCTCAGTCATACTTCAAAGTCAGAAAGGCTGTAAATATTATCTTTTTAACTTGTACTCAGTGCTGAATGACATTACAACAACCTTTGAAAAATGACAAATAACATTTGGTAACGTATGAGATCATTGGCTTTGTTTGTTTTTTGGACCATTAGGTTAGTGTTGACTCCCAGCTCAAATAGTTGACTGTAGACTCCTGAAGTTTTCTTGGCAAGATTTAGGAAGTGGCCATTGCCTGTGTCCCAGGGCTAAGAAACAGTGATTATACCAAGGTCACCCATCTAGCTTCCTGCCTCAATCGACACTAGAACTCATGGTGCCACAGTTTCTAGCTCAGTGTCTTAACTACTATACCAAACTCATTCTCTTAGTGTCAGAATCCATTTATATCATATTCATAAATGGAATTCTTCTCATCAAAACTGCACAGAAATATGAACAAATTCCCCGTCTCATTTTGCTATTACAGCAATTATCACTATATTTTTTAGTTCTTTACAATAATTTAAAAAGAAGGGAAATTAATTGCTTATAATAAATACCTGGGGAGTTTGTATTTTGCAACCTATCCCAGTTTACTAAAATATATTTTTTTAAAAAAGGGGATGTTCTGGTTATTATATGGAGGATTACACTTTATTTAAAATGTAAAAAATGCCAGGTCTCTCCCAAGGTTATAATATGAATAGCTTGCAACTGCCTCAAACCTGACTGAGTGCTGCATATGCTACATTTTTATTAGGACTGGATTATAGCGGCAGCAATCCAGGAGTTTCAAATGCATAACCATTGGAGACAATCAGAAGACTACAAAAATCTCTACATAATGAACTTAAATATTCTTTCAAACAGAAAATCATAATCTACTCTGCTGTAATCAAGTCTATATTGTTGCATGAAGAATTTTAAGCAGCTAAATCAAGTGTGCTGCTGGAAAAAGAGAAGCAAAGAAACTCTTTTCTAGTGTTCCATAGAAGCATTCTAAATGCCTAATGCTTATTTAAGTCTAAGTATAATTAGAGCCAGGAGATGAGGTCTGTGGTTTTTGCTCTCATACACTTTTCCTTTAAAAATAGAAGAAAATTGAAATTTGCCCTTAACCTGAGAAATATATTTAAGAGGATTCAATGTTTAAAATGATCATTCTGAAAACTCTAATATGCTCCACACAATAGTATTCCTGCTTGCCATAGCTTCTGATTACAACGTTCATAATCTCAAGCTGTAGAAATGGCTGGTCTCCTTTCTAATTAAATAGTGCTGTTTTGCAGCTTTCATTCTTTTTTACATTCTCTGCTTACTTACTAGGAATTTTAGTCACTTTAATAACAGGATAAATATATAATTATATTGTATACATCATTTTAGAAGAACATTTTCATTCAGTTTTTAGACTACTCATTTTCTCATTTATAAACCCAAGTTAGATGTCCTCTTGTTTTTATATATTAGAACTAGACTACCATGACTCTCTAGAATTGGCAAATAATACTCCAGCATTTTCTTCATCATAGGCTTACCTAGCTGCACCTGCTGAAAATGGTAGTATAGGTCCATTTCCTCTTCATGAATTACTGCCTTGTCATGGCGAAGGGGCTTGCGTAATTCAATGAAGCTATGAGCTATGCTGTGAAGGGCCACCCAAGATGGACAGGTCATAGCAGAGAGTTCTGACAAAACGTGATCCACTGGAGAAGGAAATGGCAACCCATTCCAGTATCTTTGCTATGAAAACCCCATGGACAGTACCAAAAGACAAAAAGATATGACGCTGGAAGATGAGCCCCTCAGGTTGGAAGGTGTCCAATATGCTACTGGGGAAGAGCAGAGGGCTAGTACTAGTAGCTCCAGAAAGAATGAAGTGACTGGGCCAAAGCTGAAAGGATGCTCAGCTGTGGATGTGTCTGGTGGTGAAAGGAAAGTCTGATGCTGTAAAGATTTTTTCTCCATGGGAACCTGGAATGTAAGATCCATGAATCAGGAAAGCTGGACGTGGTCAAACAAGAGATGACAAGACTGAACATCAACATCTTAGGTATCAGCGAACTAAAATGGACAGGAATGGGTGGAGTAGCCTTCATAGTCAATAAAAGAGTAGGAAAAGCAATACTGGGATACAATGCCCAAAATGACAGAATGATCTCAGTTCGAATCCAAGGCAAAACATTCAATATCATACTAGTCCAAGTCTATGCCCCAACCACCAGTGCTGAAGAGGATGAAATTGACCAGTTCTATGAAGCCCTACAGCACCTTATAGAACTAACACCAAAAATGATGTTCTTATCATCATGGGGGATTGGAATGCTAAAGTAGGAAGCCAAAAGATAACTGGAATAACAGGCAAGTTTGGCCTTGGAGTACAAAATGAAGCAGGGCACAGGCTGATAAAATTTTGTCAAGAGAATACAATGCTCTTAGCAAACACTCTTTTCCAACAACCCAATAGATGGCTGTACACATGGACATCACCAGACGGTCAACACAGAAATCAGATTGACTGTGTGCTGTGCAGCCAAAGATGGCGAAGCTCCATACAGTCAGTGAAAAAAAGAGCAGGAGCTGACTGTGGCTCAGACCATGAGCTTCTCGTTGCAAAATTTAGGCTTAAACTGAAGAAAGTAGGGAAAAGCACTAGGCCAGTCAGGTACAAACTAAATCATATCCCTGATGAATATACAGTAGAGGTGACAAATAGATTTAAGGAATTAGATCTGATAGACAGAGTACCTGAAGAACTATGGACAGAGGTTCGCAACATTGTACAAGAAGTAGCAACCAAAACCATCCCAAAGAAAAAGAAATGCAAGAAAGCAAAGTGGCTGTCTGAGGAAGCTTTTCAAATAGCTGAGGAAAGGAGGGAAGCAAAAGGCAAGGGAGAAAAAGAAAGATACACCCAATTGAATTCAGAATTCCAGAGAATAGCTAGAAGAGATAAGAATGCCTTCTTAAATGAGCAGTGCAAAGAAATAGAAGAAAACAATAGAATAGGGAGGACCAGAGATCTCTTCAAGAAATTTGGAGAGAGGAAGGGAATGTTTCATGCAAAAATGGGCATGATAAAGGACCAAAATGGCAAAGACCTAACAGAGGCAGAAGAGATTAAGAAGAGGGGGGAAAATTACACAGAAGAACTATACAAGAACGAGCTTAACATCCCTGATAACCACGATAATGTGGTCACTGACCTTGAGCCAGACATCCTAGAATGTGAAGTGAAGTGGGCCTTAGGAAAACTGAGCAACAACAAAGCTAGCCAAAAGTCCTAATAAGCAGGCATATACATAGAATGAAGGCTATTGCTAAGCACATTGATTTGTGCTTCTTAGATTGTAAGCCGCCCTGAGTCTTCAGAGAAGGGCGGTATATAAATGGGATAAAAAAAGTGACAGTATTCCAGCTGAGCTATTCAAAATCTTAAAAGACGATGCAGTAAAAGTGCTACACTCAATTTGCCAGCAAATTTGGAAAACTCAACAGTGGACACAGGATTGGAAAAGATCAGTTTACATTCCAATTCCAAAGAAAGGCAGTGCCAAAGAATGTTCAAACTATCGTACCATTGCACTCATTTAACATGCTAGTAAAGTTATGCTTAAAATCCTACAAGCTAGACTCCAGCAGTATGTGGATCGAGAACTACCAGAAGTATAGGCAGGATTCTGAAGAGGCAGAGGACCCAGATTGTTGGGGGCAATTAAGCTGACTTTGTAATAATGCCGCTTGGGGGGGGGTGTGTGAAAGCCCTAATAAACAGGCATATACATAGAATGAAGGCTACTGCTAAGCTTGTAAGCCGCCCTGAGTCTTCGGAGAAAGGCGGGATATAAATGGAATTAAATGGAATTAAAAAATAAAAAAAACTAGAGATCAAATTGCCAACATACACTGGATCATGGAGAAAGCTAGGGAGTTCCAGAAAAACATCTACTTTTTCTTCATTGACTAAGCTAAAGCATTTGATTGTGTGTATCACAACAAACTGTGGCAAGTTCTTAAAGAGATGGGAGTACCAGACCATCTAATTTGTCTCTTGAGAAACCTATATGCGGGTCAAGAAGCAACAGTGAGAACTTGATACGGAACCACTGATTGGTTCAAAATTGGGAAAGGAGTCCGGCAAGGCTGTATACTATCGCCCTGCCTTTTTAACTTATAAGCAGAGGACATCATGAGAAAGGCAGGGCTAGATGAATCAAAAGTTGGAATTAAGATTGCCTGAAGAAATATCAACAGCCTAAGATATGCAGATGATACCACACTAATGAGAGAAAGTGAAGAGGAACTAAAGAGCCTCTTGTTGCAGGTGAGAAGGATAGTGCAAAAGTTGGCTTGAAACTTAACATTAAGAAAACCAAGATCATGGCATCTGGCCCTCTCAATTCCTGGCAAATAGATGTAGAAGAAATGGAGGTAGTGACAGATTTTTATTTTCCTGGGCTCCAAGATCACCACAGACAGGCACTGCAGCCAATTAATTAAAAGACACTTGCTCCTGGAGAGGAAAGCCATGGCAAATATAGACAGCACACTAAAAAGCAGAGACATCACCCTGCCAACAAAAGTGCATATATTCAAGGCTATTGTCTTCCCAGTTGCAATGTATGGCTGTGAAAGTTGGACCATAAGAAAGGCTGAATGCCAAAGTATTGAGGCCTTTGAACTATGGTGCTGCAGAAGACTCCTGCGAGTCCCTTGGACTGCAAGTCGATCAAACCGGTCAGTCCTAGAGGAGATCAACCCTGACTGCTCTTTAGAAGGCCAGATCCTGAAGTTGAAACTCAAATACTTTGGCCACCTAATGAGAAGGAAGGACTCACTGGAGAAGAGCCTAATCCTGGGAAAGGTTGAGGGCAAGAAAAGAAGGGGACGACAGAGAATGAGGTGGCTGGATGGAGTCAGTGGAGCAGTAGGTGTGAGCTTAAATGGACTCCAGAAGATAGTAGAGGACATAAAGGTCTGGAGGAATGTTGTCCATGGGGTCGCAGTGGGTCAGACACAACTTCACAGCTAACAACAACAACAACAACAACAACAAGGTCCATTTAGAAAGGTAATTTCCCTAACTTATTTCCAGGCAAAAAGAGAGTGAGGAAGAAATAGATTATTTATTTATTTGATAAACCTAAATAGTTATCCATCTTATATACTATAAATACAGGCAGCGCACAGCACAAGAATAAAAGCATAAGAAACAATATAAAAGAAAGCACCGCAAAATAGCACCCACCACCCTAAATCAGCTGTTCCCAGTTTCATCTAGTTCGCATCCTTAAAGGAAAACCCAACTTCTTAAGGCCTTCCAGAAAACTAGAAGGTTGGAGTAAGTATCAGAGAGGAGCGTGTTCCACTGGACTGGGACCACTACTGACACACTTCCTTAGTCTGGCTAGATAACAATCTGCAGGACCTGGATGATTGGATGGAATGGGCAGATAATTTCAGGGAGGCAGTAACCTGTCCCACACTATGCACCGGGTTTTAAAAGTGATTACCAGAACCTTGAATTATATCTTGAGAAAAAATGGAAGCCAGTGTAATTAGCACACCTGTAGTATTATATGGGCAAACAAATGGCACCTGAGACTTTATGTGCCACTCCACTCTGAACCAGTTGTAACTTATGGATGGTCTTCAAGGACAGCCTTTGTACAGTGCAGTAATGCAATCAGGAAGTGAACAAGGTGTGAGTGTTATATTCATTCCTGGAACACTGTTCTACTATGAGAACTGAGATAATCAACAATAGTATCAACTTTTACAAGTAAATAAATAAATAAACTGCTCATCTCTCAATGGCAACTTTAACATATAATTATATTCAATACACATACATATGGTATTTTAATCAATCACAGAAGTGTGGCAAAGAACTTAAATGAGAAGAGAATCTAAATTAATACCAACAGAGATTTCTCTTTAAAAGCAATTAAACTGGGGAGGGAGTATATAATTATAAAGTCTGTGAAAGAAGGCAATTCTTAAACAGTGCTCATCAGTGATTCCATATTAAATTGGGAAAATGTTTTGAATGGCATGTTGCAGGACTATAACCTGCAAAAATAAGACTTTTTAACATTTTAATTAATGTCTTTGATTAGGAAAGCAGTTTTAACTGAAATATGTACTTATTTTTAATATGTGGGCAGGGCCATATTTCAAAATAGGTAGGGTCAGGACAAAGAAGTCTGTTGTACAAAAAAATTGATTTTATTTAAATTTAAATTTAATTTAATGTAAATCAAATTAATAAAACACAGCTAATAAGATTACTTACCCATGAATATAATAATTTCCCATCGCCCGGTGCGCTCACACAGGGAGGGCCTCGTCAGGGTGCCGTTGGCTAGACAATGTCGGCTGACGACCCCCAGGGGGAGGGCCTTCTCTGTGGGAGCGCCTGCCCTGTGGAATCAGCTTCCCCTTGAGCTCCGGATGGCCCCGGATCTCCGGTCCTTTCGTCGTGACCTCAAAACATTTCTTTTCCATCAGGCTGACCTGGACTGACGATAGGGTTTTTTAAAAAAGAAAATGTTTTTAATATTTTATCACTGGGGCTTGTTAGTTTAATTTTTTTAAAAAAACATTTGTATTATTGTGCTTTATTGTTGTTAGCCGCCCTGAGTCCTTCGGGAGATAGGGCGGCATATAAGTCCCAATAATAAATAAATAAATAAATTTCCTAGTCTATCATATTTAAAATAGCCATTCTTTATCAACTTTGGAAAAGTACTTTAAACTTACACTTTCTATTGTATAACACTGAACATGAGATAATATAGACAATTTGTAATTTATTAGCATTATAGTCCATTTTTTCCACAGAAGAAACAAAAGTTGCATACATAGCTTTCTTATTTTCATATTTTTCCTCAAACAACTTTCCTTAGTAGTATATTATGCAAATTCATATTTGCCACTTGTTCTCCCTCTTTTTGTTAACACTTAAACCAATATTCCACATTAGGTATTAATAGTTATTCATATTTAATCCCTCACTGATATTCATCCTGATATTTCAGAAAATATGAATAAAAACACAATAATTGTGAACAATCCAAAAATGGACTAAAATTACCAAGATACATTTTGTAGTTTTCCAAATGTAGGAACCATTAAAGGAATTGTCACTAAAATTTGAGTAATTCATCAAGCAGATACTGTTAGTTCTTCCCTATCCTTCCCTGATACCCACACATAAATAAAACAAAATTAGGAAAAATATTTCTGTAAAGATACTAAACTCATCCCCTCACCACAACTATACTCCGCACCTTGACTTTTCCCCAAATTCTGAAAAATACACAAGATGTACAATGGATCAATACCCATATGCACACAGAGACAGTGTTCCATCCCAGGACTGTTAGATATCAGTGTCATTTCTTTTTCAATTAAACAAAATGAAATTGAGGTTAATTGATGACACAATATTAGCTCAATTAATGCAATTTGTAACAGAAACCACTTTTCCTTTCCTTGCTATTCTCAAGACTATTCTTGATCACGATACAGAGTCACACCAGTATGGATAGAAGCATGTTGTAAAAGCATAAGACATTATGCTAAATGGCAATTTGGTTTGAAAATATTCAAAAGATTCAGTACGGTTTAATTCTTATTTTAATTTTTAGTATTTTTCATTTTAAAAAATCAAAAGAAGCAGAATAATTCAGTTGGCATTCTGTGGTCCCTGTGACATTGTTGATCCCTGATTTATGGTAACAAAGATTCTGGTCAATATGTAATGCTCATCAATCAGCTTGAAAAGTCCTTGAATCTATATATCTCCCTATCTCTTCAGTTAGACATTACAAATTAGAGCATGGTAATTATATATTACCAATTAGAGTATGGAGAGTGAAGTAATTTGAATAGACTGTGGTTATCTTTTCAACCAAAATACATTGGAAGTTCTTATACTTTATTCTCATAGCAGGCAGCTCTTAGCAAAGTATTAACAGTGATAGTGTGCTGTGTATGCAATTACTGAAATTCAATTTAGAGTGATGCAAACCAGGAGACATTGAAGCCATTAGTACAGGCAGAATGCAGAACCTTCCATTTCATTATGCAGTCCTTTTTAAAATGGAGATTGCATAAAACCCTAAACAGAAGCAACAAAAAGGCAGAGGCACGTTTTCCACAGCAGGTCTAATCCTACACAACCCGAACCTATGATTACAGGTTGAAGTGTAAAGGAAATTCAATTAAATTGTGTATTACTTCCATCTAAAGTGATGTACTAAAGAATGCAGGTGCCAGTTTGCTGCATGCTATGCTGAATACTAACAACATGCATTTCATCCAATAGTTTTCTTTAAAAAAAATCCTGAAAAGATTTGGCTTTTAAAAAAAAATAGAGATAAGCTACTAAAAAATATAACTGGCAAGAAAGAAATCTATAGAGAAATCACTGGTAAGGATAATGTGAAGAAAAAGCATATTTATTTTTTAAAAAGAAGTTTATTTCATAGCTAGAAGTACAGGGATCATATTTAAAGGAGTTAAAATGTTGGTTCAGAATTCCTAAAACTATTTAATTTGGACCTTCATTTCTACATATTCCCTACCCCTTCCCCTCCCCCCTCACACACACAATCCCTTTTTCAGAAATACCTTGTTTTACTGAAACAATCTGTATAGATTAATGAAGCTCAAGAAGTCAAAATAATTTTCTTGGCATCCACATGTCCTGCCTTTGCTGCATGCTGAGGACCTGAAAACACAGCATCTTATTCTGTAGATCTGTGGTTTTCAGTATTTCTTTATTATCCTTTATATCCGTTAAACTGTTGTGAACCCACTGCTAACACTAAACAAAATGTTACCGGTATCTCTTCCCATTTTAACATGAAAGCCCTGAGCACATGTAGCAGGCCTGACTATGTAAGCTCTCCAGAACACTCCATGACTGACCTCAAGGAAGACAATCCCTGAGAGGGAAAAAATGTGTGAACAGGGATTCCATAGAAGATTTAACACCATTTCTCAAAGATTAAACAGAGGTCAAGATTCTTTCATAGCTTCACATTTGTTAATTAGCTGTTCAATGCAAAACTGTTTGCCCAGACTTAATATCTACTTTATGTATATTCACTTCTAAAGCCATTTCATTTCTCACATTTTATTCACCATTCTCCCTTGTGTGCTCTCACTTGTCTCAGCAACAACTATTTCACAGAATTGAACTCCATGCATCCAACATAGGGAGCTGTGATCAGGAAAGCTTATGCAATCATGCACTGGTTAAGCTTTAAAGTGCCATAATATTCTTTGTTCTTTTTGAATTCACATATTTCTTTTGTTCTTGCCCATCCCTTTCTCTTGCTATATTGAGATGATGCTATTAGCCATTATTTTAAATTGTGGGTTGCCTAGATTACAAGACAGAAAGTTGGCACGTGAATGTAGCAAGTATATTATTAAACATGTAGCCAAATGTACATTTGCGATGGAATAGACATTCAGTACATAATTAAATGTAAGCATATAAGAAGAATCCTGCTGGATCAAGATTATACCCCACTGCATGCCCTGTTTCTAACAACATACAAATGCCTTCAGGGATGCTCCCAAGTAGAATATAATAATGTTTTTCCACTATTTTAAGAGTCAATCTTCCTCTTAGTCTACATCTATTGCTCTTAGCTATCAATGGCTATTATAATCCTTCAGAAATTTCTATAATGCTACAATTTTCTATTATAGCAGTTTAGTTTGGCAGCTTTCATTACATCTTTTAGTAGAAATTCTCTAGCTTTCTTAGGGAGCAACTGAAAGAATAACTCCTTTAGTCTTCTACCATTCAACTTCTTTAAATGAACTCAGGTTCTGATATAATGAGAAAGAGAGAAAACTTTCAAATTCATTGTCTTCATATCAACCACTAGATCACTGTGTTGCTGATTTCTGCAGCTCTGAAATATAGCAAACAGATCTTATTTTAATTTATTTATTTGTTTCTTTATTCAATTTATGTACATTCCCCTCCTACATTGTGACTCTGGGTAGTATAATTAGTCAAAAAGGGTTGGGGAGGGGGGGAAGGATAGGGTTGGGGGGAATTGGGGTGTATATTAGCCGGCTGTCAGTCTGGGCCTGTGATGGTCTCTGGTGGGATGGGGTCGGGGTTTGGGGCTTCCGGTTCGATGAGCATTGGGGTGGGTTTGCAAATCCCCACGATGATTGGGAATGGCAGCAGATGTCTACCCGGAGGGCCACATCAACATCTGGGATCGCGCCCCTGCTGTCTTCGAGCGGTGGCATGCTCCAACCCTCCGGTTGGTACCCTTTTGTCTGGGGGTGAGGGGGATCAGGTCCCTGAGCTCAGGCTGGTGTATTTTAATGCCAGATCTGTTGTAAACAAGGCCCCCCTCATCCGAGATTTGATCAAGGAGGAACACGCAGATCTGGCATGCATTACAGAAACCTGGTTGGGCTCGGAGGGAGGGGTCCTTCTGACTGAGTTATGCCCGCTGGGTTTCTGTGTGCTACACCGGCCACGGGCTCAAGGCAGGGGTGGTGGGGTGGCGGTGGTTATACAGGAGACCTTGTGCCCATGGGAGACCACTGTTGTGCAGATAGGTGGGAGTGAGTCCCTCCTCCTGAGGTGTGGCCCTTGGGCTCAGTTGGGTCTGTTGCTAACATACCTGGCACCCAGCTGTGTGGCAACGGCCCTGCCTGGGCTGCTGGACACCCTCTCAGGGTTGGCAGTGGAGTTTCCCAAGCTTATAGTTCTGCGTGATTTCAACCTGCCTTCGCTGGGAAGGTCATCAGAGTTAGCTCGGGAGTTCATGGCTTCCATGATGGCCATGGACCTGACCCAAGTGATTCAGGGCCCAACTCATGGGGGGCTCACACTCTTATCTGGACAATGGGTTTTTTTCTTATCTGGACAATGGTTGGATGATCTGGGAGGGGGCTTGCCAACTATTGTCCCCCTGTCATGGTCCAATCATTATCTCCTGTGGCTGGTCTTCCGCTATGCCACCCCCTGCCACTGGGCTGCAGAGCCGACCAGGTGGTTCCGCCCCAGGTGCCTAATGGACCCAGAACGGTTCCAGATGGTGCTTGGGTCTTTACCTATCTCCCTCACTCACAGCCCAGCCGATGCCTTGGTGGATGCCTGGGAAAGGGCGGCCACTGAGGCACTCGACCGTGTTGTACCCTTGCGACCCCTGACCCAGTGCAGATCCCGTTTGGCCCCATGGTTTTCTGTGGAGCTCCGGGAGATGAAGCATTGGAGACGGGGTCTAGAGAGAGGTTGGAGGTCCACCCAGTCTGAATCTGACCAATTGTGACTAAGAACCTTTACAAGGTCTTATCTCGCGGCGATGAGGATGGCGAAGTCTAATTACTTTGCTGCCCTCATCGCGTCTGCAGATAATTGCCTGGCCGCCCTGTTTAGGGTGACTCACTCTCTCCTTAATCAGGAGAAGATGGAGGTACCCTTGCAGGGGCGGGCCAAGGAGTTTAGTCATCATCTGGCGGACAAAATCGCTCAGATCCGGACCGGTCTGGACTTTGACTGGGCAGAGTCTGACATGGAGGAATCGAGCAGTCTTGAGCATGTTATCTGGACTGAGTTTGATCTTGTGTCCCCCGATGACGTGGACAGGACCATGAGGAAACTGAGCTCCACCACTTGTTTATTGGACCCGTGCCCCTCCTGGCTGGTTTATGCGGCCCGGGGGGAGACACGAGGCTGGTTCCAGGCAGTAATAACTGCTTCCTTGAAGGATGGTATCTTCCCTGCCGCCTTGAAGGAGGTGGTGGTGAGACCCCTCCTCAAGAAGCCTGCCCTGGACCCGGCTGTTTTAAATAACCATCATCCGGTCTCCAACCTTCACTTTTTGGTGAAGGTTGTTGAGAGTGTGGTGGTGCATCAGCTTCCTCTGTTCCTGGAGGAAACTGATTATCTTGACCCGTACCAATCGGGCTTCAGGCCCGGGTACAGCATGGAGACGGCATTGGTCGCGCTGGTGAATGATCTCTGGCGGGCTCGGGACATGGGATGTTCCTCTGTCCTAGTCCTGTTAGACCTCTCAGCGGCTTTTGATACCATCGACCATGGTATCCTACTGAGGTGTCTCAGGGGGTTGGGAGTGGGAGGCACCATTTTACAGTGGTTCTCCTCCTATCTCCTGGGCCGCTCGCAGTCGGTGTTGACGGGAGGGCAGAGGTCCGCCCCAAGGTCTCTCATTTGTGGAGTTCCTCAGGGGTCGGTCCTCTTCCCCTCCTGTTCAACATCTATATGAAGCCGCTGGGTAAGCTCATTCGTGGTTTTGGGGTGGGGTATCATCAGTATGCTGATGATACCCAACTTTTTCTTTCCACCCCGAACCAACCCAGTGATGCCCTTGACGTGATGTCCCATTGCCTGGAGGCGGTCCGAGTTTGGATGGGGAGAAACAGGCTTCGTCTCAACGTTGCCTAGACTGAGTGGCTGTGCATACCAGCATCTCAGGTTAACCAGTTTGTTCCATCATTAATGATGGGGGGTGAGGTGTTACCCCCCATTGATAGGGCTTGCAACTTGGGCATCCTCCTGGATTCACGGCTCAGCTTTGAAGATCATATAGGAGCTGTGACCAGGGGGGCCTTTGCCCAGGTTCTCCTGGTGTGCCAGTTGCGGCCCTATCGGGACTGAGATGCCCTACACATAGTCACCCATGCACTCGTGACCTCCCAGCTAGACTACTGCAATGCTGTCTACATGGGGCTGCCCTTGAGGACCACTCGGAGGCTTCAACTGGTGCAGAATGCAGCCACGTGAGTTGTGATGGGAGTTTCCCAATACTCCCGTGTAACACCTCTTGTCCGTGAGCTGCATTGGCTTCCAGTTGCCCTCCGAGTGAGATTCAAGGTGCTGGTGATGACCTATAAAGCCCTAAATGGCTTGGGTCCGGATTATCTGAGGGAGCATCTGCTGCCGGCATCCACTTCCCATCGTCCTGTGTGCTCCCACAGGGAGGGCCTTCTTAGGGTACCGCCGGTGAAGGATTGCTGGCGGGTGACTCCCAGAGAGAGGGCCTTCTCTGTGGGTGCACCTGCCCTTTGGAACCAACTTCCGATAGAACTTAGGACTTCCTCCGACCTCTGCTCATTCTGTCGGGACCTGATTCTGTCGGGCCTAGACTGAGGGGTTTTAATTGGGTTTTAAAAGTTTTAATTTTTAAACTTTGGGCTTTAAATTTAATTAATTGCTTTATTTTTTTTTTAACTTTTGTATGGTATTATTTTAATTGCCCTGTAAACTGCCCTGAGTCCTACGGGAATAGGGTGGTATATAAGTTGGGGGAAAAATCAAAATAGTTAAAAACAAAGCCATTAAAATATAATGAAAACAGTTAAAAGCTATAATAAAACAAATAATATTACATGCCTACAAGCAAGTGTATATTCCATGAATCTAGGGCATGGTTCACAATGTCAGCATGGCAGGCCCAACCAAGCAAACTAAGCTCCACTGCATTTTACCCACATGTGATGTATAATACTCATGGTAAAAAGCAACCGTGTTTTGATCCACCAGTAGTGTTGAAATTTTGAGTTACTGCTCTTCTTTATAGAGCTCTGGACATTCCTCCAATGTTAAAAATTGCTACACCTAAAGAGAAATGAAAAAAGAAAAAATATGCTAGTGTTTGTGAAGTAGACAAGTTTTACAATTTTTGAACTTTTATTACGTGCAATGAAAATACAGAAAATAATTTCAGGGTATGATCTACAGAAATCTTAAATATTTTCTCCATATCTGAGATTTTTTTTATTTAAACAAATTCAGAATCAACATGTGATATAGCCTGAAAGCAAAAAGATGTAATCCATTTAAAAGCAGAGAAAATAATGCAACTGAACAGTTTGTAACATGGCATGCTTCCATACTGTAATGCAGGGGTAGGCAACCTTGGCTCTTTTATGACTCGTGGACTTCAACTCCCAGAATTCCTGAGCCAGCATGGCTCAGCATGGAAACCTCTCCATTTCTCCTCAGCATAGCTGGCTCAGGAATTCTGGGAGTTGAAGTCCACGAGTCATAAAAGAGCCAAGGTTGCCTACCCCTGCTGTAATGGAATATATCCTTTACAACAGGGGTGTCAAACTGGTGGCCCGCAGACCATGCCCACCCCAGCTCTGCAAAGGCAAAAAACATTGTGATACATCACATGACATGATCGAGTTTGGCACCCGTGCTTTATAATCACAACCTAAATTAATTATGTAAGCAAAGGAAAAGTTTAAAATTCCCATATAAATTTTACAAAATATGACTGCTGAACAGGAAGATACAATCAGCAAGAAAGATGGCTGATTTTATGTTTCATGACATCACACTCATGTATAAAAATAACCGAACCTGTGTTGTAACCAGTGCAATACTGGTTTTGTCATTTTGATGAATGCATCAGGTCCTGCACATGCCACTGCATACATCTGCCTTTCTTCTTCTAGTACAAACAACAAAATGGAAGGGTATAAGTTGGAAATATGGGTAAAGATTAGTTTTCCTAGAAAAGAAAGAAAAACAAAAAAGATAAAGAAACTGCCTGGAGATGACTCAAGCTGCACAAGAAAGAAAAATAAGGGGAAAATGTGTTCAGCAGGCTTACTTGAAGCAATGCAATTTTATTTTAGTGAAGTAATTCAGACTATGGAGGTGACTTCATTTGGTGTGTCAAAGATAAACAGGGTACCAAAGTTATGCTGACAAAGTAATTTAGGTGTCCTTTCTCTGAACAATAGTACCGAACAACAAATTTTTTGTTTGAAAACAAAATTTTCAAAATTTCTTGAAGATCTTTTGGTCCTTTGGTGTATTGACTTTTTTCTGATACTGCACATGGAGACCAGCAATATAAAAGGATGGTGTCTTTCCCTTCTCTGGTCTTTCCAAACTGCTGGCTAACTTCCAACAGTTGGGAAAGCCTAGTGGCATAAAGGAAGCTTTCTGTATCATTGTTGTTCTACATTTACTGGCAGGTTTAGGAGAATTAAAGCCACCTGAAAGGACACATGCTCACCACTGATCCTCTTAATCATTGGTCACCTAGGCAGAGATTGGACAGCCCAGCAATATAAAAGGAGCTTTTCTGCATTTCCTGTTTTTCAATAAGGTAAGAAGCTCAGAGAAAAATTCCCTGCAATCTTCACTGAAATTTGAGAAACTTTCACCAGTACTGTAAGGAAAGCCTCCTTTCAGCTATCTACCATAGCATTAGCTTTACAGATAAGATTAAGAGGGCTCCAGAACCTGACTTAAAGAAACATGGCTGCTTCACTTTGATCTTAGAAGTGATAGGGCTTCTGCTGTTTCACACAACAAGCTTGAGAGATATTTTATTTGAAGATACTTTGAAGTAAAAAACTCTTTCAAAGCTTTGAACAATCCTATTATTTAGGTGTTGAAAAAGAATTGTAAAACTTCTGCAGACAAGCAGCCATTCTAAGCTTCAGCTAATCTCCAAACATATCTATATTTTATGGCAATAATATTCCGAGCCATATACCCATTTATTTCTTTTCAAGAGCATATTTTATGCTATCTAGCACATGCCATATACCTCTCTCCCCAATCACAGATAATTATTTGGAAAAATGAAATCTTATTTTCCAAATATATAAGTATAGCACCTCAGATATACAAATGCTTCCACATGCAACAAGTTAATGAAAAAACAAGAAATAGTTTAATATCTTTTAGGCATATATATCACTAGGGGAAAAATATTGATAATAATTAACCATATTGAACATATGTTGAACATCTTTTTGATATGTTGCTAAATGTAACAAAACATCTTGTATTTTGCCACTGCAAATTAACCCTCATTGCCATTACTCGGAAAGTTGGACCATAAGAAAGGCTGAATGCCAAAGAATTGAGGCCTTTGAACTATGGTGCTGCAGAAGACTCCTGCAAGTCCCTTGGACTGCAAGGCGATCAAGCCAGTCAGTCCTAGAGGAAATCAACCCTGACTGCTCTTTAGAAGGCCAGATCCTGAAGCTAAAACTCAAATACTTTGGCCACCTAATGAGAAGGAAGGACTCACTGGAGAAGAGCCTAATGCTGGGAAAGATTGAGGGCAATAGAAGAAGGGGACGACAGAGAATGAGGTGGCTGGATGGAGTCACTGAAGCAGTAGGCATGAGCCTAAATGGACTCCAGAAGATGGTAGAGGACAGGAAGGCCTGGAGGAATGTTGTCCATGGGGTCATGATGGGTCAGACATGACTTTGCAACTAACAACAACAAGCCATTACACAGGAACATTGTTGTCTGCAGTGGGTAAGTAGTTATTGGTGAGAATAAGATGTAATTTAGGTTTTGCTTGAAAATGTAATAATTTCTATATGTTCCACAAAAATGAGACCCTTGAAAACTTTAAAGTATAGTCGTCATACATTGAACATCTTCTATTGGTGGAAGAGTTCATTTTATTTGTGTGGAGGCTCATAATATATCAGAAGGGGCATTTGTAAAATAGAGTTGCCACTTAGGAGGGTTGGATTTAATGATTTAAATGTCTGTTTAAGATGTAAGGCATTTTAGTCCATTTAGCCATGCTGTTTCCTGTATCAACCTTCTGTGCTGTTTCAGCAATTCTTCTTATTCTTTGGAGTCTATTTTAGAAGATCACATAGATACAGATAGAATAAGGAAGATGGCATTTTAACTAAGTGCAGAAGTTTCTAAGATTTAACTTATATTATCTCCAGCTCAATAGGGTTATGGATAGTAAAAGATAATTCTGAGTGGAACTATAGAGTAAAGGTCGATGATATAGGAACACAGGAGCAAATAATCTGAAATGATGGGATCACTGTATTCCAAAAGCATCTCAGCAAAGCAAGATTATGCCAAAATTAGGTCATGCACATGTCACAAATTCCACACTTACATAATTATGTCTCTGTGTGATAGGATTGTGTTCTGTTGCATTTTGATGCCGATATTGTAACTTTGGCCTGTTTGCCCTCCAGAGATACTTTATCCTGCACATCAAGATAATAGGAATCATGACTAATAGTAAATATGTGGTCCACCCAAGCATTCACATATCATACATAAAATGCAGCAAAAGAACCATCAATTTTCAGCAATTCTCTATTCTTTAAAATAAAAAACAGAAAAGCACTGTCAGGCTTCAAGCCTACTTTATATTTAGCACTTTCAACTATCCCCCCTCTCTAAAATATGACTAACACAGATGAATTACAAAAGGTTGTAGAGAGATATTTGTATATCCAAATGAAAACTTTTAATATTGTGTAAAAATGAGATACTAAAAATGCATTGCCACAGCAAACTCATTTTTCAAGGCAGGTCTAGCACTTCTAAAATTTACCAAACCATATTTAACTATATTTTACTGGGCTAAACACTTATATTCCATTTGGTCCTGTCTGTTTCCACTTTTAATTCACTCCCAGTTTTGAAACAATACACACAAGGGCAAAGAAAGAGCAAGAGTTCAATTCCTAAATATGCATAAAATTAATTTATATTATGCTTTTATATGAATTCATCATGTGGCTGTAAGGATAAGATTTGGCCTCCAAGGAAGCATTTCAAGTTGACAGAAGATTCTACTGTATTGAAACAAGAACCAATAAGTCATTTCCCTTGTTCTAGTAATAAACAGTTTTAATTAAAAAAAGAAAGCATTGAAAATTAGACTCTAGAGAATAAAAATTAAAGATAAACAAAAAAAACTATGCATGAAAGGAGTGTGTGCAGAGTAAAGTATAACTATGAAATTATATCTAGACTTGGCAGGCTAAGGTTCTGCAAGAAACCATGGTTACAGTATTTTAGTTATACCTATATAACCTTTAAACTGAATGCTAGGCAGAAATACACCCAGAAGTACAACATAGGACATAAATGAACAACCAATTTAAGTCTGAATTCTCCTCTCTATATTTTTTTAAATAGCATATTATTGAAAATGTAGCAAGAGATGAAAAATACCTTTTATTCAATCTGTTTGTTTGTTTTTTTTAAAAAAAATCCAAACTCACTTTCCCTTATTATTTTAACTAAGACTACTGAACCCAGATTCGTTGTCTTCCATCACAGTGATCGGTCAAATTGGCTGTGTCCAGATATCTGTGACTAAAGCATCAAACCACGTTAGAGAATTACATGCATCTGACACACAAGCATATTCAGCTTCAGTAGATGAACAAGAAACAAAATTCTGTTTGCGCACATGCCAGTACACAGGACATCCATTTAAAAACATTATGTAACCTGAAGTACTTTTATGTGATTTCTTATCGCTCGCCCAACTGGAATCTGCATAACAACATAAATCTGCATAAGCAGTGTGTGTCGGTTCTAATAATAACTTCATGTTTTTAGTGTGTTTTAGGTATCTCAATAATTTTTAACACATGTCCAATGAAACTGTTTTGCCTTGCCTACGTGTCGTGATAGGAGATCAACACTAAGTGTAATGTTGGGTCTAGTCCAACTACTAATATACAGCAGTGACCCAATGACTGAGCGATAAAGTGTTTGACCTTCGAACTCAGGACTTGGTTCATGTGCCAAGTTGTGAAAATCTGTTTGCATGGGTATACTCACTGTCTTAGAATCCTTCATGTTGCAGTGATGCAATAGTTGTTCAATTTTATCTTCTTGTGTGAGACTAAACCCCTTCTGAGTTTTGACAACTTGAACACCCAAATAAGTGTTAATATATCCTAAAGACTTCAATGTGAAAAACTTTTGTAAACCTTTAGGAAAAAACTCACTCATCTGCTTATTTGGACCAATATAAACAATATCATCAACATAAACAAGAACTATCTCATACCCATTATCAGATCTTTTAGTAAACACGCATTCGTCCGTTTCGGACTTAATAAAGCCCATTGAATTTAGTTTGTCAGAAAGACATAAGTACCACATTAAACCAGACTGTTTCAGATCATAAAGACTTTTGTGTAGAAACCAAGTATCCCCTTCCTGTTGTCGGAAACCTGGAGGACCTTTCACATAGATTTCTTCATCTAGATCAGTGTGTAGATAAACCGTTTCAACATCAAACTGGAAAACCTCTAAACCAAGGATAGTTGCAGTGGCTAAGGTGATTTTCACACTCTCAGTCCGCACTGTGGGTGAATAAGTATTTGTATAGTCCTCAGGATAACATTGAGAGAAACCCTGAGCTACAAGCTACAAGACAAAACAGAAAAAAAACACAGTGACAGTTACTATATTGGGCCTCTAGTTTTCTGGGTGGTTGGGATTGCCCAGGCAGGGTGGGAACTTCTGCCAATGATCTAGCTTTACATAAGTAATTCATAAAGGGCAGGTGGGTATTTGGAGGTGTTACCACTCAGAGTTGGAGTCTTCTGAAAAAGAGCAAAGACCAAGCACAGTTGTTCTCATAAATTACAGTTCCCTGGCTGTTTGGAACCAAACCTTCTGAAGACTCTGAATTTCAGTGGTAAACTGCTAACAAATATCAGTGCAATTTACCATCATTTACTAGAAGATATTTTTAATTGAAGTATAAACGTTCATTTAGATTTATAATTCTCAAAACATACCCAATAATGAGAGATAATCAACCTTGCTGATTGTATAAATCAACCAACAAAAAATAAACTGAAAAATATGAAGAAATGCTTGCCCATCTATTGTAAGTAATTTTATTTTGGTAGCTCTCTATGCCTATGTTTCTATATCTTCCCTTCCTACTTAATTACATTTACCATATCTCTACTTAGATTTGTAACAGAATGATACATATGAAATGGGAGTTTGAACTCACTTTAATTTGCCTGAATTCAATTTTTCATCATAACATCACCTTCTGTTAATCAGCCTTACCAAAATGTATTTTAAGGAAGTTGTGTGTATAGATGATAGATAGATGATAGATAGATATTTTAAATTTATTAATCACATTTATATAGTCACCCATCTAACAAGTACCAATTCTGGACAGTATAAAACAAAGTATAAAAAGTATACTGGACAGTATAAAACAATCCTAAAAATATAGAATGTCATTATCGAAAAATACTAAAAAATTAAAATATAAAATGCACACGGAGAAAATAAAACATAACCACAATGGAGTCATCTAAGAATGTCTCTGGTTTCCTGGAGTCCCCATGCCAATGAAGTCTTGAAGGGCTTCTGGAATGATAGCAGGAATAGAGCTAATCTGACTTCAGGAGAGGGCAGGCACCATGACAGAGGAGACCTTTCTGCTAAGACTCATTAAAAGTGGCTCTTTGGCAGATGGTACCACTTTCTTTGCCAGATCTAATGGGATTGGCTGATGTAAACAGAGAGAGGCAGTCTGTCAGACAACCTAGTTCCATGACAAGAGGAGCTTTAAACGAGGGCTTTTCAAACAGTGGTGCGAGTACCACCTGTGGTACATTTGCACCTGGCAGCTGGTACGTGACCATCCTAGAAAAGTGGTAGCGGGGGAGGGGTATGAGCTGAACCGGTGGCAGCACCGCACAACCCTGAGTGAGAGATGACTGGAGCTGCAGGGCTGTCAGGGCTCAGTGGAAGCACCAGGATGAGTGCTTCTTTGGGGCTGTCAGGGCTCAGTGGAAGCGCCAGGATCAGCACCAGGCTCCAGCTGGAGCTTGGTGCTGATCTTGGTGCTTCTGAGGCCAGAAGCACTGATCAGCTGGAATATTGCAGCATCTCTAGGGTCTTGTGATTTACATTCAGATGCTGGACAACTGATTCATATTTATGACAGTCACAGTGTCCCAGGGTCATGTGAAGTGACCAAAACTTGCTGCAACCACCTAGCAGACGGGCGGGGGGATAAAAAATGAGGACCGAGATGGTCAGGGGTAATATGCTAACTCTGTAAACTGCTTAGAGAAGGCTGTAAAGCACTGTGAAGTGGTATATAAGTCTAAGTGCTATTGCTAAGTGCTATAGATGAAATTGATCTTTAGAGATAGAACTGTGTGGTATGTAGTAAGTGTATTTCCATTAAGCTCCCTGTCCTCAGCTCAAAGAAAAAAGAGTGGGAAAACTCTTGTCAGTTTTAAGTAACTGTCACTAAAATGAAGTCATTTTTCTGAGTAAATCTGAAAAACTGAATTAATTTCCAATTCATTTGGATATTTGAATTTAAACAATAGCCATTAAATATAAACAACATAAATATTTCTATATTGGTCTGAATAAGCATGTACATATACTTACTGTATGCCCTAGTCACCTCCGTATTAGACTACTGTAATGCTTAAGGGCTACCCTTGAAAACTATTCAAATATTTATACTCCAGAAGAACCCATATTACACAAGTTACATAGGCTGCCTGTTTGCTTCCAGGTCAAATTCAAGGAGCTAGCTTTATCCTAAACCTAAACTCTGAGCAATATTGAATTTCATCCTCTAAATTAGCTAATTAATACATTTCATTTCTCCTTTATACTTGTGACACACTTACTGTATCCTCTCTGCAAAGCACGTTTATTTAAAATGAAGTATTCAGACTTGTCTTATATCATGAAAAAGAAACTTGCATTTATTATTCTTGTATAAATATAGTGGTCTTTACCAAAAAGCTCTAATTGGAAAATAATTAATATCTTTATAGAGCAAATCAAAAATTTTCAATATCAAGATTTTTTAAATGATTTCCTGCAATGAGGGAGCAAAGAAAAGCTGTCAAAAACTGAGCCAACAGAACAGAATAACAGAGTTAGAAGGGACTTTAGTCCAGTCCCTTGCTTAGCAGTAGACCCTATACTATTTCAGACAAATGGCTGTTCAATCTCTTTTTAAAAACTTCCTGTGATGGAGCACCTACAACTTTTGAAGGCAAGTTGTTCCACTGAATAAATTGTTCTATCAGGATATTTCTCCTTATTTCTAGGTTAGTTCTCTCATTTATTAGCTTTCATCCATTAGTTCTTGTTCTGTCTTTGGGTGTTTGGAGAATAGGTTGACCCCTTAGATATTGTAACACTGTTATCATGTCACCCATAGTCATTTTGATTAAACTAGACATAACCAATTCCTTCCACCATTCTTCATATGTTTTAATCTTCAGTCCATCTTTGTTGCTTTTCTCTGACTCTTTCTAGGGTCTCAACATCTTTTTTATATTATGGTGACCAACACTGGATGCAATATTCCAAGTGTGGTCTTACCAAGGCATTATAAAGTGGTGCTAACATTTCATGTGATCTTGATTCTATCCATCTGTTAATGCTGCCTAGGATTCATTTGACTTTTTTGTGTGGCTGCAGCACATTATTGGCTCATATTTAACTGGTTTTTCATTAGCATTCCAAGATCCCTCTCACAATTATTAATATATAGCCTCAAATGAATGTCTGCATTTTCTGAATAGCACAGTGCCTGATCCTAATTTGTAAGATTCTATCAAGTTTAAATGGTTAGTGTTGTGATTCACTGATTTAAATTTATGAAGTTTCAAGACTCCTTAAAGATTCCAATGCTTAAGATCTGTACTTCATGATTTTTAGAATATTTTCAACTCCTTGTCATATTTAGAGTTTTGACTAGCTTCTTTAGACCAGCAGCCCTCAACCTTTTGTGCCCCAAGGACAAGTTCCATGGAGGGAGATTTTTCTGTGGACCAGAGGGGGCGTGGTTTTTCATGCTATTGCATCCCATAGATGGGGCTTTGTTGTTTGCACTGCCCAGTTGCTGGCATGCCGCAGACCATTGCTGGTCCATGGACTAGAGGTTGGGAACCCCTGTTTTAGACTATGCAGCACAAAGTTTTGTCATCTGAAATTTTAGTTAAATGGATTCTGAATTTTACAGTGGCCTCTTTGAGACTTTGGGGTGGTTTAAAGACATTTTTGAAAAAGTGTATTGATTTGAATCTTAGGAACTCTGGTTTCATAACCTAGGATTTAGTTTCATTCAGGTTCAAGGGAGCCAATTCAGAATAGAAATGATGTGTCCTTGACACCAATCTTCAAAGTTGTTGAAGCACAATACCTCCCTAGCATCAGGGTGGTCTGGCCAGAAAATAGTTTCCACAGCTAAACTGTCCAAGAAAGTTTCATGTGGAAGAACTCATATGCTATTGGCTAATATGCCTGTTAATATATTTAGAAAAGTAGACAAATTTTGTATAATTGTGATTGTTATTGGGACTTAATAGTGTAGACTTTTTCATTATTAAAGCTTAAATTATTAATGTCTTCTTAGTTATTTAATCCTCTAACGTCACTAGCAAGATTAATCAATTTTCCTACATCCTTACAGTGTTTTTAAATTTGTGTTATTTTTTGAAGTGGTGCTTTTACATTAGCTTTAACAAACATAAGTAAAACTTAACTAATTTAACTGCAGGTTTAGCATAACATTGTAATGTTGCCTCTTCAAAAAAATATTCTGAGAAACAAAGCAAATATTAAAGATGTTTCTTAAAAAATAATATATTTAGAAATATATTATGATTCAGTCTGGATGGCAAAATAATTTCATAAATTGGAATGATACTAAATTAATTCTTTGAAATTAAAAAAACACATAATGTACCCAAAAGCAAAAATTATTTGGAAAGAAACTGCTGTCCCATTAATTACTGTGGGACATATATGGACCCAAAGAGAAAACCCCGAACTGAACAATTTTCTTTCTAACAATTTTTCTTTTATTCAGTTAAAATTGGAAAAAGCATATTGAGGCTGTCACACATGGCTCAGGATTCCTGACTTCTATGACAACCATAAAATTATCCCAATATGTATTAAGTTTAATATACATAATAAGCCTATATTGCATTTGACTGGTATGGAACAGTTTAATAAGAATAATTGAATGAATAACTTATTATAACTTTCAAGTCATGGACAAATAATTATATGATGAATTAAAATGAGATTTCATAGCCTTCAGAGGTTTGATGAATTAAATAGGCTCCCCTTTGAATGATTGATTGATTAGATGGTTCACAGGCTTTCCTGAGGCTGTCTATAAATAAGTTATTAGCTATCTTACAGAAGCCTTCAGTTAGAAAACTACCCTGAATAGTTGACCTGATTGTTCCTATATACTTTCCACATCAACAGGAGTCCAAATTGTTTCTTAGTTGTTGTTGTATTTTAGTTGTTGTGGGCAATGAAGCAATCAAAATAAAGAAATAAAAAAGAAATAAAAAAATAAAACAAGATAGGAGAAAGCAGAAGTATTGCTATAAGATCAATTTGTTTTTTTAAAAAATAGGACATATTTAATGGTCTAGATTTGACCTGTTGATAAAAATAGCAAATCAAATAAAAACAATGTATTGCTATTTGTTTAGTTTCTTTTTTTAAAAAAAAGTTAATCAGAAGAGACCACTGTATACTTCATCCACCTTTTGGTACAGCATAGTAGAGCATATATTAAGAAACTTCCTGTTTCCCAGTGTCTTCAATCCAAAGGTAAGGGAAGTGGCAATTGGAAGGAAAGAATAAGAACAGAACAATGTGACAAGAGTTAAATTTTGTAAGCTGTGTGAAGACACCTAGGTGTGAGCTGGGCAATTATATAAATTTGTTTAATACATAACTAAAATTAATGAATCATAATCAGAATAGAGCTGGAAGGGACCTTGGAAGTCTTCTAGTCCAGCCCCCTGTTCAAGCAGGAAATCCTATATCATTTTAGACAAGTGACTGTCCAGTCTCTTCTTAAAAACCTCCAGTGATAAAGCATCTACAACTTCTAAAGGCAAGTTGTTCCACTGGTTGATTGTCCTCACCGTTAGGAAGTTTCTCCTTAATACCATTTTGCTTCTCTCTTTGATTAGTTTCTATCCATTGTTTCTTGTCCTGCCCTCTGGTGCTTTTGAAAATAAATTGCCTCCTCCTCTTTGTGGCGCTCCCCCAGTCATCCTTTTCTCTAAACTGGCCATTCACAAATCCTGCAACCATTCTTCATATGTTTTAGTCTCTAGGCCAGACATGTCAAACACAAGGCCCGGGGGCCGGATGCGGCCTGCAAAGTGGTTTCATGCGGCCCGCAAAGCCATCCTGGAAACAGTGAGGGAACGGCCCCCACTGCCTTGGCCCAGAGACCCTCCTTCTGCCAGAGACCCCCAGATCTGTCCCACTCCTGCCCAGGCCCCCATAGGCACCCTTGATGCGAACGATGTAGAGCTGGCCACGCCCACCCAGTAGGCCATACGCACTCTAGCCATGCCCACCCAGTAGGCCACGCCCACCCTGGCCATAACCAACCGGCCCCCTGAGGGCAACCACAATGCTGATGCGGCCCTCAATGAAATTGAGTTTGACACCCCTGCTCTAGGCCTTTAATCGTCGTGATAGCTAGGTGAAATATAGATGCAGAATTTGATTTGGATCTGACAGACTTTAAGTTCATTTTTAACATCCACTGTACTATATCCAATTGCTAATCTGATGTAGTAAGAGAATACAAAATATGTCAAATAACACTAAAATCTGTTATTGTATGTTTTTATATTTGAACAAACTTTTGTCACTGGACTTCTATTCATACTTTTGCCTAGAACAGATATGTTTTCAAATAAATAATGTAGAAGCCAAATAAAGAAAAGAAGAAACTTTTTGTTTCCCTGCTTATCTACAAATAGTTTTACATACTGTTGAGCAGTAAAGGAAATCTAAATGAATTGTGTGTCCTCTGTTACTATTTTGCATATTTGGAGACAGTAGAGACAGGAATGTAAAAAAGCAACATATTACGTAGTTTGACTCTGGTAGGTATGTCAACAAAATTATTGCAAAAATATAGAAATAGTTTGTCATTCCTTTCTTCTGGTATTCTTAAAAAACCTCATAATCTAGTTTAATCCTAGATTTCCCAGTTACTTGCAGATGAAAACATTGTTTAGTTCTTTACCCCTAAAATAGCCACAGTAATCTAAGTGTTCCCACTGGCTATCATTTGCTTTGTTTTAAGTTTGGTTGAAGTTACATACAAGTTCTGTTCAGACACCAATATCCATCTGAAGAAGCAATGATTCTTTGTACTATCATTGCTACTTAACATTCTCATGAGAAATCTGACCCTAGTTAAATTTATGTATCCTCAATTAATGAGCAGGTTATTCCAGTCAGTGGAAATATGCACTTATTGCAAGAGATAAATGTATCTTCTTCCAGGGGGGCATTTGCACAGGTTCACCTGGTGCACCAGTTGCAACCCTATCTGGACCGAGATGCTTTACGTACGGTCACTCATGCAGTTATCACCTCCTGGGTAGATTACTGCAATGCTCTCTACATGGGGCTGCCCTTGAAGACCACCCGGAGGCTTCAGCTGGTGCAGAATGCGGCCGCGTGGGTTGTGATGGGAGCATCCCAATACTCCCATATTACACCCCTCCTGCATGAGCTGCATTGGCTACTGGTTGCCCTCCAGGTGAGATTCAAGGTTCTGGTTCTTACCTATAAAGCCCTACATGGCTTAGGCCCGGGATATTTGCAGGACCGGCTGCTGCCAGGAACATTTTCCCATCACCCTGTGTGCTCACACAGAGAGGACCTCCTCAGGGTGCCGTCAGCCAGACAATGTCGGCTGGCAACCCCCAGGGGGAGGGCCTTCTCTGTTGGGGCACCTGCTTGGTGGAATCAACTCCCCCGGGAGCTCCAGATGGCCCCAGACCTTCGGTCCTTTTGCCGTGACCTTAAGACATATCTTTTCCAACAGGCTGACCTGGACTGATGATAATGGGGTTTTTAATTATGATTTTAAATGTTTTTATTGGTTTTAGTGGGACTTTGACACAATTTAATTCTTTTTTTAATATTTGTATTTATTTGTATTTTATTGTTGTTAGCTGCCCTGAGTCCTTCGGGAGATAGGGCAGCATATAAGTCTCATTATAAATAAATAAATTTATAAGGCAACAGAGAAAGAAAATATCTCAATATTTCTATGTTCTAAGTTCAGGTACAATAGTGAATGTTGCTAATTATGGTCAAAATTAATCTCATTAATTTTTATGGAATGACAATATTCATGCATTCACAAAATTATGAATTCTTAAACTCTACGTGTATGTTGGATTTCAGACTTACTGAATAAAGTACTCTTTATTCTCTTACTATAAAGAGAATAGTCCTCTTCTCTTACTATAATAGATTTATTTTATAGCTCTAATTTGTATCAAAACTCAATTGGATTAAAATATGGTTTTATTCTTGAATATATGCCATAAGAGCAGATAATAATGTTCCTAATGGATTCAAAATCCACCCATGATCATTGAGTAAATTGTCAACTCACATCAAACATTAGGAAAGGGTATCTACATCAAAGACTTGTTTTCACACAGGTTTCAGTTCCCATTTTTATTCTGGAAATTAATCTGTGTTGTTACTGTCTCTTTGATGCATGTCTTTTCATATACTACACAAGCAGTAACAAAAGTATCTTTTAACATTAAGACATTTACTCAGAACTATTTAGCTTTAGCCATTTTTAGTGTAGTTTCTTGTGATTTCTTGTGCTTGGCTGTTTTTAATCTGGTTTGGGTTACCTTTAACTGCTGCTGTCTTGAACTATTTGTTTGTATGATGGCTGTTTGTTATCTATGCTTTAATCTTTTACTGTTTTAATCTTGTAAACTGCTTTGAGTGTCCCCGAAAGAAAAATGGGAGTAAAAATAATAAATCAGATCAAAAGAATAAGACAGACAAATAAATTGAGAACTCAAGAAAATCTAGTTTAGTAGTATTTATTCTGATAATAACTTCTGCCAACTTCCACCTGCAAATAATTTGAGGAGCTAATGAGAAGAGCTATGCTGCCATCTATTGGCTTCGGAGCTGTGTTCTAGTTTTTATTCTTTTGAAAAAAGATTGAATGGAACTGTTGCATGTCTGTCTACCTAGTCATCCACAATACAGACATGTAGTGTGTAATTTAGTATTCTTTATTTGATATATAGAATATCAAACACACAGAGAATAACTATTGGTATTAAAGATCCAATTCTAGGAATTGAATTCAATATAATTTACTTCTGCATATGTATCAAATGTTCCCACTGAAAGTGAAACACACTACTTGCACCAATAGGGATGATTTTATTTTTAGAAAGAAAATATAATGTTTAAAAATGCTAGTGTATTTCAACTGCAGGAAGAATTCAAATGTTGCTTGTTCATCTTCTCAAGATCACCACGGTCATTGAAACTATTGTTGGGAGGGACCTTGGAGGTCTTCTAGTCCAATCTCATGCACAAGCAGGAGACCCTATACCATTTCAGACAAATGGTACCATTTCATACACATATATGTTGTTACACCAACAATAGTTTTCTGGTCCTAGCAACTGAATGCACTATATTCAAGTGTACATATGCACCATTTGCAGTAATATGTCTGTGAATCTATTCATGGCAAACATACCACGTTTGGGGCAAAAAAAAATATGAAAGAAACTGTTTAGGCTTTCCCTCAAAGCTAGGACAAAGTAATATCATATCACTTCACTTTTCCAGGGAATCCCATTCCAGATCACAGATTGCCCGTCTTTGAAATGAAATTTACTGAGTGAGATATTTCTGAACTCATATATATCAGAAGGTTTCACACTATCTCTAAAAATATCAACTTATATTCCAAGTGAGGCAATGGCAATGGTTGATAGGGCTTGCAACTTGGGCTTCTTCCTGGATTCACGGCTCAGTTTGGAAGACCATATAGGAGCCGTGACCAGGGGGGCTTTTGCCCAGGTTTGCCTGGTGTGCCAGTTGCGGCCGTATCTGGACCGAGATGCCCTACACACAGTCACTCATGCGCTCGTGACCTCCCGGTTAGACTACTGCAACGCTCTCTACATGGGGCTGCCCTTGAGGACCACTCAGAGGCTTCAGCTGGTGCAGAATGCAGCCACACAAGTTGTGATGGGAGTCTCCTGATACTCCCATGTAACGCCTCTTCTCCACGAGCTGCATTGGCTTCCAGTTGCCCTCCGGGTGAGATTCAAGGTGCTGGTGACGACCTATAAAGCCCTAAATGGCATGGGCCCGGATTATCTTAGGGAGCACCTGCTGCCAGCGTCAACTTCCCATTGTCCTGTGCGCTCCCATAGGGAGGGCCTCCTTAGGGTGCTGCCGGTCAGGGAGAGCCAGCGGATGATCCCCAGAGGGAGGGCGTTCTCTGTGGGCCCGCCTTCCCTATGGAATGACCTACCTGTGGAACTCCAGACCGCCCCCAACCTTTGTTCATTTCGTCGGGACCTGAAAACTTGGCTCTTTGATCTATCTGGCCTGGACTGAGGGGTTTTAAGTTTTAAACGTTGTTTTAATTTGTTGGGCTAGTAATTAATTTAATTTAATTTAATTTAATTTAATTCTATTTCTATTTTAACTTTTATATTGTTTTTAAACTTTGCCCTGTAAACTGCCCTGAGTCCTTCGGGAATAGGGTGGTATATAAAACTAATTAAATAAATAAATAAATGGCAAACAAATGCTATGTTTTTAACACAATACAATTATTATTTTATGAGGTACTTGTAATTAGTATCTTATGTAATCAGTGTCTACATAACTATCTAGTCTTCACTTTGCTTCACCCCAATTTAAATGTTACTTATATGCATCTCATGATGTTAGCTGAAGCTCAAGAAAGCTTATGCCTTTTAATAAAATGTGTTAAGCTAAAAAGGTCCTATTTTCCCCCCATCTGATTTTTGAAAACAAAATTAGAATGTTCTCAGAACAATGTTTGTAGTTCAGTCACTAACTTTGGAATATCACTAATTCCATAAATACTCTTCAAAGATTAACACACAATATAGAAATCATTTATATTTTGCAATCCAATAGTAAACTGGTTTGCATAAAAATTTGGAACAGCAAGGTTGGTCAGACTCTTCTTAAAATGTAAAGTCCTGGCAGAAGAATCCTTCCACCGAATGGCTTTCAAGGTAGCTATTTTTTCTAGGTAGTATGGAAGCACTTCATATTATGACTTATGCTAATCACAAGGGTCACCCGATCCTTTAGAGGACAGTAGTCGCCACAAGTTGAAGAACTGGTGAAAATTGTCATTCTGCCCCTTTCTAAACTGCTAATAAAATACAATTCTACTTCCATCCATTGATTTATTTATACAAATAGAAATTGGGTAATCATAGTTAGACTGTGTTAAGAAAGCTCCTAAACCAGAATCAACAAATAACAAGCTTTGATTCACCTTTATTTCAAGAAGTCTACTATGTGTCTTGTCTAGATTAAATAAATTGAGTTCTTTGAAGGAAGAATTTGATTAAAAAGTAAAATAAATAAGGATACAGCTCAAATAGTCATGTACTGATGTTTTTACTAGGTTATACATTATTGAAGTACATTGGAACATGTATTTTAGGACTGTGCCGTATAAAACCAACAGAAAAAAATAACACAACTTGTAAAGTTGTCATCATAGTCAAACATTTTTTATTGAAAAGGAGAGGACTGTGACAACCTGGATATGAAAATGAAATTGTATTGAAATAAAACAATAAAATAAATAAAGCAATGGCTTCACTTGCTTGTGAAAATAAATACTCATTCAACTGCTAAAGTACATTGCAAGTACTATTTGCATATGGAAATATAGATAAGTGAAATGACAAGTGACCTTACTACATAGGCAAAAGATGTGAGATGCATACTTTTGTGGATTTTAACAACTGCATAATATCCAAGGCAAGTTTTTCTTTGATGTGATTTTTTCCTCTTCTCCTTCTAATATTGTGATTTGTTAATACGCAGCAAGATAGGAGAATCTTATTTGAAACACTTCATTGTATTTTATATTAAATTTCAGGAAATTCTAACCTCTTTAATGCATAGAAATGTGGTTGAATTTGCATTTTCTGCTTTGTAATCAGCCATGTTATTGTCTGTTACTCTCAGCTGAATCTTCTGTCAGAAGCAATACTTTCATCAATCTATCAGGAGACCCAAGCAAGAAGTTTTCCTCATCCAAAGTTCCTATTAGCTTTGCTGCCTGGAGACTACAGCATATTTAAGAGTAGACAGTCACTCAAGCTTCTTGCAATGTCAGATGTCAGTGGTAGGTTCTTTTATTTATCTTTGTTGTTTGGTTCTGATAGACGAGGACTCAGAGTGGTTTAACAATGAACGAGTTTATTGAATACACAAAGTCAACTGACTAACTGTCAAATGTTGCAACCTTTTATATGAGAAGTGTGTGAACTGTAACCAATCAATGGAGTCTATTTTCCCGCTCCTAGGTTATTGCAACCAATGAATGCACCTTAATTTCCCGCTCTAAACCCTGCTATGCTGCAATCTGTTTGCAATCTGTTAAGTACCTTGTTAATAACTATTTACATACACAACACCCCTTACCCCCCAGTTGATGTTATTTCTTTACAAAATCCTTTAAATATTTTGGTGGCCTATGTATTCTAGAAGGGTATCTGTTATTCTGGCTGCTAGGGACCTCTCTTCCTGATTGATTGCTTGGCTGCATGTCACTATTGGGCCTGGGCTCTGGGTTGCTAGGCTCTGATGTTTCTCTGCTGCTGTTTTGTGTATTAGTTTGTGTTTGAAAATCAGCGGTCACTGGCCTACTTCGCAGGGGTACCTCCCAGTCAATTTGACTAAATTGATGTTGTTGTTGTTGGGAACCAGGGGATGAGATGTTTTGCCATTCCTCTACCGCACTTTGTAGCATGTTGTTATCCCTGAATCTGGATGTACTGTTTCCCCCCAATATACTTTGGTCCCCCTCTACTGGCAAGCATCCACTGGATCTCTTCCTCAGCTGATCTATGTGTCTTTTACAGATCCTATTCCCTTCCCCCTCAATAGTGTACGATAGGGGACCTAAGATTTCAGTCACCACCCCGGGAATCCATTTATCCCCTTGGCCGTAGTTCCTGGCCCAGATCAAATCCCCCACTTTAAATGTTCTGTTAGGAATGTCCAATTCAGTGTTTGATTGAAGTCTGTCAGGGTGTAATCTGTCCAATTTGGTAGTCAGTTTCCTGCCCCACCTCATTTCAGCTGGACTTTTCCCTGTAGCAGAACATGGGGTCGTGTGTTGGGCCAACAAGAACTCGGCCAGTCTCTGATGCCAGTCGCCCCGAATGATTCTTTTTAAAGCGTCCTTCGTGGTCCGCACGTTCCGTTCAGCCAAGCCGTTGGTGGATGGGTGGAAGGGTGCTGATGTCTTATGCTTAATCGAGTTGGCCTTGAGGAAATCCTGAAATTCAATAGATGTGAATTGTGGCCCATTATCAGACACAATTAAATCCGGCAACCCATGAGTGGCAAAGAGGCCCCTTAATGCCTGTATTGTTCTTCCTGAAGTTACTGAACTGACTGGTACTACCTCTAGCCATCTAGAGAAGCTGTCAACCACTACTAGAAATGTTAACCCTTGGAAAGGTCCAGCAAAATCAATATGAATCCTGGACCAAGGATTCCTAGCTAACTCCCACTTATGCGTACGGATGTGCTGTTGTTCAGGCCTAGAACGTTGGCACAGATGGCAATTGGCAACACATTCCTCAATGTCGTTGTCCAGTCCTGGCCACCACAAGTGACTCCTAGCCAACGCCTTCATCCGTACTATTCCAGGGTGTCCTTCATGTAATTCTAGTAAAATAGCTGATTTGTGAATTCCTGGAATAACCACACGATTTCCCCAGAGTAAGCATCCCAAATGAACTGATAATTCATCCTTCCTTCTAAAATAGGGCCTGTATTTTTCGTCCGGGTTGGCATTTGGCCACCCGCTCATGACCCAGGCCAATACTCTCTTTAAGGTGTGGTCCTTATTTGTTGCCTCAGCTATGTCTTTAGCAGTTAGGGGTAAATCAGGAATATCCTGTAGGGACATTATTTGTCCCACAGGTGCAGGGTCCTCCTCTGTTATGCTTAGGGGCAATCTGCTAAGGGCGTCAGCGTGTCCCATGTCCTTGCCCGGTCTGTATTGGAGGGAAAATGAGTATGCTGAGAGGAAAATGGACCACCTCAGCATTCTGGGCGACATAATTTGGGGAGTCTGTTTATCCGTGGTAAACAGTCCCAACAGGGGTTTGTGGTCAGTCAGTATGGTAAAGTTCCTACCATAAAGGTAGTCGTGGAACTTTTTTACTCCTGCCACTATTGCTAATGCCTCCCTGTCTATCTGAGCATAATTCCGCTCTGCCTTGGTTAGTGTCCGGGAATAATATGCAATGGGTCTTTGTATTCCTTGGTTGTCTAAGTGGCTGATCACAGCCCCTACACCATAAGGCGAAGCATCGCACGCCAGATAAATTGGTTTGTTTTCTATAAAGTGGGTTACAATTGATTTACTGGAAAGAATGTCTTTTAACGTTTGGAAACTCACTTTGTGTTTGTTCAGCCATTGCCAGGGAGTCTTCTTATCTAAGAGTCTGTGGAGGGGTTCTGCAATGGCAGCCTTGTGTGGCACAAACGTGTGGTAAAAATTTACCAAGCCAAGGAAGGCCTGTAGTTCCGCCTTGTTCCTTGGTTCAGGGGCCCATTTTATTGCTTTAATTTTGTCAGGGGTAGGGTGGATTCCACTTTTGTCAATCCTGAACCCCAAAAAATCAGTGGATTTAACCCCTATACTACATTTTTCCTTTTTTAGTTTCAATCCAGCCCTCCTAAATCTGCCCAGTACCTGTTCCAGCCGCTCTACTAACATTTCTTCATCTTTTCCAGCTATCAGGACATCATCAAAGTAAGGGCATACACCAGGTATGCCCTTTAAGGTCCTCTCCATCACTTCTTGGAAGATGCCTGGAGCAGCTGCAATACCAAATTGCAGTCTGTGGACCCGGAACGCCCCCTTGTGGGTAACTATCGTCTGTGCTTCTGCAGCCTCTTCAGAAACAGTCAACTGTAAGTACGCATGCGCCAAGTCTAACTTGGCAAACATGGCGCCGTCCTGGATCGTCGCGAGGACCTGCTTCACCGTCGGGACCGGGTAAGCATGCTTTTTCATTCCAATGTTCAGGGTGGCTTTGTAGTCAGCGCAGATTCTCACATCCCCATTGGGTTTTAGGGGTGTGACAATCGGCGTTTCCCACAAACCACCCTCAACAGGTTCTAATACCCCTTGGCCTACAAGCCGGTCGAGCTCGGCCTCGATTTTTCCCTTTAAGGCGAAAGGTACCCTTCGGGCCTTAAGCCTGATTGGTTTTACTGAGGGGTCTAGGTTAAATTTAATTGGGGGCCCTTTGTACTTTCCCAAAGATCCATCGAATACGTCTGCAAATTCATTGCAGACTGATTCGAGGGTCTTCTTCTTAATCACTGAATTTATCCCCCCAATCCAAATGCCCAGGGCAGGGAACCAGTTAAGTCCAATTAAACTAGTCCTTTGTCCCTCCGTAACAATTAATTCTAAGACCCCCTTAAATCCCTTAAATTTAACGTTAAGGCTGGTCTTCCCTTTTATTTTTATGGGGCTTTTTTGGAAGTCAGTTAATTGAATATTTGTTGAACTAAGTGGAATTCTTCTTCCACTTATTTGTTCAATCCTCTCAAGGGTTTCAGTGGAAATTATTGACACTGAAGCCCCTGAGTCAATTTCCATTCTGCAAGGGACCCCTTGCAGCTGGACTGTAATTTTTAATTTTCCTATTGGAAAATTGTGACTTTTCCCCTGTCTCCTCCGGTTGACTCGCGCCACCTCCCCTAGATTTGGGACTTTAACCCGGGGTTTAGGGGTCTCCTTGCCACTGAAATTAGGGGTTACCTTACCCTCGGGCCACACATCGACTTCGTGAAGGCGGTTGTCGCGAGCACGGCTCCTACAGATGGCCTGGATGTGGCCGGTCTTGCCACATGCCCTGCACTTTGCGGTTCGGAATCGGCAAGAGGCGCGGGGATGGTTGCCGCCACAGCTGCCGCACCGGTTCTGGTTGTCGATGTCTCGCGGTTTGGTTGCGGTGTCCCTCCATGGTCGTTGTGCCCCCGTCGCTTGTCTTTGCAGAGTTGCGGTTTGTTGACGGTGGGCAGGTTCAGGCCCTTCACTTCTGGGTTGTCTTGGCGCCAATTTTCCGAATCGCCTGGAGACTTCAGCGATATCTTCCTCCCACTGCTGGTCCACCTCCCCGCAGTCCACATAGCCCTCTTGGTTGATCTCGGACGCTGCTGCCATGCTGCTGCGGGGGGGGGTCGCGATACCCGGTTGACTCGTAAGTTAAAAGTTCGTCGATCACTTCCTGTAAATCGCCGGTGGGTTTGGCGATTATTCTGTTTTGTAGCTGCTCATCACGCAAGCCCAGTACTACTCGGTCCCGAATTCTAATTTCTAAATTATCGTATTTACATCGTACTGCGGCTTCCCTGACGGCAGCGACAAACTTTTGTATGGATTCTCCCGGTCTCTGGTTCCTCTTCTCAAAGATGCGCCGCCAGAAGAGCTCGGATCTCCTGGGTGTAAAGTGGACCTTTAGTTTGGCTAGGAGGTCGGCATAAGGCACGCTTGAGACCGGTTGCGGTTGACACAGTCCGACAGCGATTCGGTAAACCGGTGTGCCACAAATCGTTAGTAAAGCTGCCGCTTTTTTACGGTCGTCTGTGATTCCGTTCACTAACAGGAACCCTTCGACTTGTCCGATGTATTCTTCCCAATCCTCGGGGAAGTTTGGGTCGAATTCCTTCAATGACCCGATTTGCGCCATTCGGAGAATTTTTTTTTTTTTATTCTGCCGCGGCCGCTCGGTTGACTGTGACTCGTTCTGAATTTGCCGCCTTTGCGCGACAATTCCGCCGATTCTCTGGTCTTCTGTCTATCCCACCTTCGTCGCCAATTGTTTGGTTCTGATAGACGAGGACTCAGAGTGGTTTAACAATGAACGAGTTTATTGAATACACAAAGTCAACTGACTAACTGTCAAATGTTGCAACCTTTTATATGAGAAGTGTGTGAACTGTAACCAATCAATGGAGTCTATTTTCCCGCTCCTAGGTTATTGCAACCAATGAATGCACCTTAATTTCCCGCTCTAAACCCTGCTATGCTGCAATCTGTTTGCAATCTGTTAAGTACCTTGTTAATAACTATTTACATACACAACATTTGTTATATTGTCCATTAGTGTTCAACCTTACCCAAATTATGGTAGAAAAATTAATTTCTGTCTGGATCATTAGGAATTATTACCGGTAATTTTTAACTGTTTAATTTATACCTTTCCACCTTAGGTTTATCATATTTGTAATTACAATTTGAAGTCATTGTGAATTATCATTTATAAACAAAGTATATCTTTCTCAATGTACAATAATTTAAACACACACATAATAATTTGCACTTTTTCTTTTATGAACTGAACATACTCACAAAAAGATACTAATATTGTTTCTGTCCAAATTCATGTTTTGTAAACTGGTCAGAAATATTTGATCTGATGTACAGCTAGTTCTACAAACTAAGCACTACTAACTCATAGTTTGTCTTGGGATTTTTTTTAGCTTAACATTTTTTAGCTTAACATTTTTTTAGCTTAACATTGAATGAAGAAAAAGGGAAATAATGACATTCAACAAGGACAGTTTAGCTGATAAATTCAATCTGTTCAGAAATTTTTCTTACAGATCATTTACTCCTGAATGTGATTACTCAACAAAACTGGTAAACCTTTGAGACACATTCATGTTTTCTCTTGAAAATGTGGAAAGCTCAGTTAGTATAAAGTCAACATTTTTCTCCAAACTTGACATCTTCAATATCATTTAAAACACTTTTACTTGAAATTTTCTATAATACTTTATTCTTTAAGTACCACTTTAAAATACAATTGGGAAATACAAATGCTGAAATCCTCAGTGGATTCTTCCTTTAAAAAATGCATCCATTACATCTGGATCAGACTTATTTTGTTATATTGGCAGAGTAAAACATACCTCTTTTGTGCATAATATCTCTTTTTCCTGCATTAGGAAACAGTATAATGAATTTTATATGATAGATCTATATATTAATTATGCAATTCTCTCTGCAATTCTGTAATGACAATATGCAATGAATTTTTTTTTAAAAGCTTGGGACACAGGGGACTTCTTGTCTGTTATCAGCTATTGGTCATCAGTAACCTTTTCTTTCTTTTACAGTGGATTAGGAGAGATTAACCCACCATTTTCTCCTTTTCAAATATAAAATCAGACAAAAGTAAATTTGATTTCTGACTTAAAATTAGTACTTGTTTTATGAAGCCTTGTCATCACTGTACATTTCTTAAAATGAGAATGTCAAAAGCTCATAAGTTGAGGAAACATGGAATTTATTTAGCCATTTATAAAGCTACCTTTTAAAAGCATTTAAAGGGACCCTTACAGAAAAACAAAATATTACCACCCCCACACCCTAACAAGGAAGTTGTAATAATCAATATACTTTGAAGGAAAATATTCTTTGCAAGAGTTTTTTCCCCCTTCTTTTTGTGGAATGTAGGTTTATCAAGAATATACTTTGAAATATATTTTAAAACAACAATGTTTCATCTTATTTTTATCTAGATCTAGTCTGCAGCTATACTAAGGTCATTTATTGCTTATTTGATATGTATAAAATTTCAGGGGACTGCAATAGATAATTTAAATCAAGGGCAACCCTCCTTATTTTTAAGAATAGTTTTGACATATTTTGAAGTCAGGAAACCATTCAAACTATAGTATAGATCATAGTATATATCTAAAAGCAGCAAATAAGATCCTCCCCCCCATCCAAAAAGAAACCCCCACAAACATGCCCAGAAACTAGATCCCTCCTAGGTTTCATATGACCCTGTTTCTCTATGATAGTGTGCTTGCTTCTGCACAGAAGTTAAGTAATCTTAGACCTGTTGACTTGAATCAATGGAGATAGGGATGTTATCTAAATTAGCTTATAGGTAATTCTTGATCTATAGGGATTAAAGATTTTGCAAAAGGAAACACAACATTGTGTAAAATGTTGCTTGTATGAATTATTATATTATTGTACAAAATCATGTACCAGTGGAGCACTTACTTTGTAGATACATATAAAAGAAGATCAGTGGTTTGTATCTCAGGTTGAAACAGCAATTTCTAAAATGTCCATAAATATATTTCTTGAGAAAATAGAGTTCTTTCCATTTAAGGATATTGGACATTTGTAAAAAGAATACTGTATATGTGTCAGTTTCTTAAATAATTGCCTTAATCAAATAACAGTTTTAAGATGTAACAAGTCACAGACAAATTGTTGTTGTTGTTGTTAGTTGCGAAGTCGTGTCCGACCCATCGCGACCCTATGGACAATGTTCCTCCAGGTCTACCTGTCCTCTACCATCTTCTGGAGTCCATCTAGGCTCACGCCTACTGCTTCAGTGACTCCATCCAGCCACCTCATTCTCTGTCGTCCCCTTCTTCTATTGCCCTCAATCTTTCCCAGCATTAGGCTCTTCTCCAGTGAGTCCTTCCTTCTCATTAGGTGGCCAAAGTATTTTAGTTTTAGCTTCAGGATCTGGCCTTCTAAAGAGCAGTCAGGGTTGATTTCCTTTAGGACTGACCAGTTTGATCGCCTTGCAGTCCAAGGGACTCGCAGAGTCTTCTCCAGCACCATAGTTCAAAGGCTTCAATTCTTTGGCACTCAGCCTTTCTTATGATCCAGCTTTCTCTGCCATACATTGCAACTGGGAAGACCATAGCCTTGACTATACACACTTTTGTTGACAGGGTGATGTCTCTGCTTTTTAGTGTGCTGTCTAGATTTGCCATGGCTTTCCTCCCAAGGAGCAAGCGTCTTTTAATTTCTTGGCTACAGTCTCCATCTGCAGTGATCTTGGAGCCCAAGAAAATAAAATCTGTCACTACCTCCATTTCTTCCCCATCTATTTGCCAGGAATTGAGAGGGCCAGATGCCATGATCTTGGTTTTCTTAATGTTTAGTTTCAACCCAGGTTTTGCACTCTCCTTCTTCACCCACAACAAGAGGCTCTTTAGTTCTTCTTCACTTTCTTCACAGACAAATGCATGTGTACAAACAGAGAATATAGCATAGGTTTACATTACTGAATGCTTCACTCTAGTCCTAGTCTTGCTTTTATAGTGTTGTCTAACTGCTTGTAAGTCTGTAGTCTGTTGGCAGCACTTTCAAACAATCACATTTTTACACAAAGTACCCAACAGCTGAGTGCAGATGCAGAGGTTGCAAACCAATCAGTGTTATTTTCTTCTGCTTCAAACTTGTCAATCCCTCCAGCTTCCTGCAGTCTATATCAGGGGTTTTAAACCAGTGGTACATGTACCACCAATAGTATATTGGCACCTGGCAGGTGGTATGTGACCCTGCCTAACCTAGACAAGCATAGTGGGTGGTGGAAATGAACTAAAGTGGCACAGCACAGGACTTGCCATGAGAGAGTCCTCAGGAGCTGCAGGGCTTCTGGGGTGAGACAAAATGCCCCCGGATTGGCACTTCCTGCACACCCGGAAGAGAAAGGAAGTGTGGGAGGAGAGACTATAAAAAGAGCCAGTTTTGGCAGGAGAGGGAGAGAAAAAAAGATGGGGACACAGTGAGCAGAGTAAGAGTCCACATTACCTGCACGATACTGCCCAGCCCCCAAAGCCTGCCCTGTTTCGGCAGGCAATGGCACACTCTCTTCACAACACAGAGAGGCTGGTTTGGGTGAAGCGAAGCTAGCGAGAAGCCGAAGCTACCTGGGCACATGCAGGAGAGGTGGTTAGTGAAGGGCCTGGCATCCCAGGTGCCCATTTTGCCCAGCAGGCTGATCATGTTCTGATCACTTCTTTTTCATTGGGACACCAGACCCCGCGTGCTTGCTGCCTTCCATGTGTGCACTCAGGCAGGTTTGGCTTCTTGCCCGCTTTGCTTTGCCTGGCCCATATTAATAAAATTAAAATCTTTCCAGCTAGTTTCCTCACAGTCATTTACCTACTTATATTTTTTTATCAGAAGGTCGGCAGTTTGGCGGGTCGAATCCCAAGTGCCGCGTAACAGAGTGAGTGCTTGTTACTTGTCTCAGCTTCTGCCAACCTAGCAGTTTGAAAGCACGTAAAAATGCAAGTAGAAAAATAGGGACCACTACGGTGGGAAGTTAACAGCATTCCGTGCGCCTTTGGCGTCTAGTCATGCCAGCCACATGACCATGGAGACGTCCTTGGACAAGCGCTGGCTCTTCGGCTTTGAAACGGAGATGAGCACCGGCCCCTAGAGTCAGAAACGACTAGCACACATGTGCGGGGGAACCTTTACCTTTACCTATTAACAATTCATAAGTGGTTAGTAAACAACGTGTTGTCTGGGTCCAATTTGCTTAATAGTACACATTAAAATCCTAATCTATACCTCATTTTTCCAGCCATTGATAAAATACATCCCATATTTGAAAATATTCTGAGTCTTCTTTTTCTTTAATGTTCAATGTCAGTCTGTCCATTTCTGCACAGTTCAGTATTTTCTTGATTATCTCTTCTTCAAATGGTATTTCTTCATTTTTCCAGTGCTGGGCAAATACAATTGTTGCTGCTGTTAATACATGCAACAGCAAACATATATTTTCTTTATCATATTTTTCTGATATTATACCTAATAAAAATAATTCCGGTTTAAAATCTACATATTTAACATCATAACATTCCAATCTTAGGGTAAGAATGCTAGGAGAAATATACTGTAATGCAGGATTTATCCAATCCCTGACAAAGGTTAAAAAAAGTAATAAGGGATTTGTTTTTTCACTGTATGCAGAATATTATAATTTGCAGTCAATATCATATAAAATGTAATTCTATTGACTTACAATACGGTTGCCTGCTAAACCTAAAGTGAACTTATATAAGGTTGATTCTAATCAGGGCAAAACTTTCCAAAATGTTTAAGATCACAATGCATGGAAATAAAGTTCTGAAAAGGAAAAGTGCTTTGAGAGACAATCTTTGTGAAGGCCATAGGTCAGAAGATTGATCTTCCTGTCTTAGGATAACCAGCAAGTCACTTGTCACCTCTTCAGACAGAAAATGATGGTAGAATTTCTATTAATTTTGTAAGACTTTTCTTTAAACATATATGTGTGTGTGTTTGTGTGTGTGTGTGTGTGTGTGTGTGTCAAATGTTAACTATTTAGCTAACAGAGCGAGAGAGATCCTGTGGCTCAAGAGGTAAATACACTGCCCAATATGCAATCAGCCCAGGTTCGAATCTCAGAAGGGTATGGCTGACTGATGAAAACTAATGAGTTAGAAATGCATTTCAGTCTCCCTTAATTCTTTGTTAGTAATTTACACACACACACACACACACACACACACACACACACACACACACACATATATATATATATATATATATATATATATATATATATATATATATGACTACTCACAGTAATTAATGACATTTTAGGAAGACAAACTTATTAGATTCAGATTGTAATGTGTCAATATACCTTTGAGTATATAAACTAGTTTAGAGATAGATTTATTTTTGTCAAATAGGAAAAAACATTTTGAAATTGAAAATGTAGACATTTAATATTCAGTTGCAAAAATTAAGATTAGTTATGACATTATCATAATAGGTAGTCTCAAAGATATGAATCTAAACAAAATATGGTCAAATGTTCTGAGGTAAAAAAAATTGAAAATACTATGAAATTCAAATTAAATTTCTGTCCAGATTTTAGTATATTATGTGTGATAGTTTCAGCCTTTCATAAACTTACCAGTATCTATTCTAGTATGTTCTTTGGTGAAAGAGAAAAAGAAAAAGCATTATGATAATGGCCTTCTATACAATGTCAGTGCCAGGTCCTACTGTGCTAAAAAGAATTCATCATAATTACACGTTGGCAAGTCTTTAGAGAATAGCTTTAAAATCCTTATTTTACAATGCCATTCTGCTTGCTTTAGTTCCCCACTGTGTACATATTTAAGCTTCTGTTAGTAGCTATATGATATATCCATATTATTTTGTAAAGTGGAATTTTTCCATACACATTATTTATCACTGAAGATTTTTTTAAAATGTTCTTTTTAGATGACTAAGTAGTCTGGAAGTATTAGTAATAAAGTATATAGATGTTAATAATTTTATTTTTACTTTGTTTTATTCAGTATGACTTTTATCTTTATTTCTATTTTAGTATGATTAGGTTATTAGTTTTACACATCTCTATGGCCAAAATATACTAAAAGAAATCCCTACAAATTGAAATACTATACTAGTATGATAAACTGAGATTTATTGCATACGTAATTACTTTATTGAACAATCGCAGACTATATTCAATAAAATTAAAAAACATTTTAAAAAGGGCTGAGCTTATGAAAGACACTGCCTTATTTTAAAAAAGTTCTGAGACAGTTCTCAGGGGTATAAATGGTACATGAATGAAGCCCTAATAAGCAGGCATATACATAGAATGAAGGCTACTGCTAAGCTTGTAAGCCGCCCTGAGTCTTTGGAGAAGGGCGGGATATAAATGGAATTAAAATAAAAATAAATAAAAATAAATTATAAATTTTTCAACTACTGTTCCAAATAAGTCTCATATATATTATAGAAAGTCTATAGCTTTTTTTTTCACCCACATACACACAGGATAGGCTTATGCCCCAACTTTTCTCCTGGATATTGAAGTAGTATATCTAGCACTCCTCTAATTATCATGAATAAGAACAAGACTTAAGAATTGTTTTGAGAGATAATGGCTTACACAAAAGTGATCATGAGCTTTCATGGCTGAAAAGAGAGTTCAACCTCAGTTGTTCTGACCCTAGTCCAATATTTTAATCTCTACAAGGGAATGTCTCTTGTACCTCATGATGATATATACAGATTAACCTATCTCACCATCAAGTGACTTTGGATAGCATATATATAAGTATATATGAAAAGTAATGATCCCCAAAGGGAAAATGCACAACATCTTATAGTATGTTGACCATTTTTAGAGTTTGTAATATATTAAAAAAAACCTCATTGTTACATAAACCTTTAACACTTTTCTGCTAGATCAAATTTTCTTAACTTCATTCCTTAAATGTTTCCTTGCAAGAATGTTTATTTTATTTATGTATTAATTTTTTATGCCATCTCTACTACAAAACAACTCTGGATGGTTTACAGATAATTAAAAAAAGAAATATTAAAATAATAAAAATATTTAAACTATACAAATTAAAATTTGAAGACTATACAAAAATATCAGATCTAAGAGACAACAAAGAGATGAGGTCTTCTTACTGCATCCAGCACTTAGTGCCTCCCTGGGGTCCCCAAGCCAACTGGCTGAACTAAGTTTTAATACCCTTCCAGAAGGCCAAAATACAGGGAACATTGTCACTTCCAGTAGTAGAGTATTCCACAGGAATGGGGCCACAGTGGAAATGACTCTTCTCCTTGATCCCACCTGCTGGAATTCCATAGCAAATGGAATCCTTGCAGCCCTCTTCCACTAACATCAATGGGGGAGCCTAGTCTGATTGAAAGAAAGGACTAGAGGGGAACAGAATGGGACAGAATAATACAAATATTATACCACAGTCTTTTTCTGCAAACTTCTCTAACTAGTCTTCATTTCTAGGATTTCAAATATTTAAATATATTTGAAGATATGTCAATGTACAAATACACTCGGCATAAAATATTGTATTGCAAGATATTCTGTTGAGCTTGGGATTTTATCACAAGTACATATTATTGATCTCAGCTACTACCTCCAGTTTGAAGTCCAGTTCAGCAAATTTCTAAGGCTAAAAATATCTTCTGTCTACACAGGGGGTATCTACTTTTTTTCTTTAACTATCAACTGTAGTTCTCTCAAAATGACCAGTTATTTCCAAATAACCTTAATGCATTTTTAAAATCATTATTTTAAATTTACTGATATAGCTATTTAGTTTATATAGTTATAGTATAATATTAGGGGGAAGCTGTTAGATACTGGTTCATTGCTTGATTGACGAGACGAGGTGAATGAGTTCAGCAAGAATAATTCTTTATTCGGGTGCAGGAACTGAACTGAGAAACAGGACTGCAAATGCAGCAATTTATACCCTGGCCTCTAGGTGGCAGCCAATAGGTTTAAAGCAACCTATTGCCACCCTAGAAGCAGCCAATGGCAGTGCTGGAGATGGGTTGTCTGAGGAGCTGGGAGCCATTAGCCAGCTTCCCTGCTTAAGCAACCTTCCAGCAATTAACCCCACGTGATATACTTAAGTAAGACTAAGTCCAATACATTACAGAAGCAATCACTTATTACTTTCTAGATGTTGTTATTTTCTAGTATTTCTAGCTATTGCTATTACTTTGTTTTCTATTTTGTAACAGCATCAATCATTCTCAGCAAAAACTAATATAGCAATGGAAGAATAAAAAGACATTCTGGAAAAAAAATACTTTCTGGCTTTTTCTGAAATGAGAAAAGCTAGATTAACAGAACTGATTTCTGGACTTCTGGGGCAGTAATAAACATGTCTGAGTCTGGTTTTATTTAGGCTAAATTCTTCACTAGATGCAATTTAAATAAGGACTACAAATCATGTTTTGTTGCTAAAATATCTCTTATTTTGGGTTTGCTTTAACTATTTTGTTTTAATCTCTGTTTTTTTCATTAAGGATAGGAAAGAAAAACATAAATCAAAGTATACTTTTGTTAATATACCTCAGGATGAGCTACAGAGCACCACACAAAGCCCTAGGTGTAATTTTTTGCAGCCTTTGGTCAAAAGCCCTTTGTCAAATGTAGACTGCTGGTAAAAGCAATCTGCTTTTTCCTTTCCAACATGCTTTATGAAAAGGAAGAGGGAGAGAAAAAATGAATGTCATGAAAGGGTGAGAAAATCAAACATGCTATCAGAGAGTGAATGAGAAAGAGAGAATAAGTATCTCTATAATCCATTGACAAGCAATATAGCCTCCAACAGATTAGTCCTGTTGGAATGCTGTTTGTAATAGGAAAACAAAGGATTTCCGTTTTATATAATCTTAGCCGAAATATTAAGAACTAGTCATAATGAAAAGAAGTTAAACCTACTTGCCATTTTTTAAAAAATTATTTCACTGCGTGAAAAGCTTCTCCCTTTCTATCATAGCCTCAGGATGTTTGACTTCTTTTTTTTTTCCAAACTCTCCTAAAGGTATATTTGAGATAACCTTACTGCTGGATGTAGGAGAGGGTGCTTATGGCTGATACTATTATTTTCTTGTAGTCTTTCTTCATTGTGAAGCCTCCTTACAGTAGCCATCCATATCTCAAATCTGAAAGAGCCAAATGGAAACAGTTTATTTCTGTCTGTCTGATTTTCCTTGGTGTCACTGAAGTAGGAAAAGGAGAGATGTTGCAAATCACTGAATAATAATAATAATAATAATAATAATAATAATAATAATAATAATAATAATAATAATAATAATAATAATAATAATAATAATAATAATAATAATAATAATTTAATTTTTATACCACCCTTCTCCTGAAGGACTCAGGGCGGTGTACAGGGCAATACAATAAAATACAATATATAAAATTAAAAGAAATATTAAATACAGTAGCCCAATTAAATAAATTAATACAAAATGTTAAAATACCCCTAAACCCATCAGACCAGGCCGGCTTGTTCAAATAAATATGTTTTTAGGTCACGTCGGAAGGAGCGAAGGTCGGGAGCCATCTGGAGCTCCACCGGTAAATGGTTCCAAAGGTCTGGCGCGCCCACAGAGAATGCCCTCCCCCTGGGGGCCGCCAGTCGACACTCTTTGACCGACGACACCCTAAGGAGGCCCTCTCTGTGGGAGCGCACTGGATGAAGGGAAGTTGATGCCGGCAGCAGATGCTCCCGTAAGTAACCCGGACCCATGCCATTTAGGGCTTTATAGGTCGTAACCAGCACCTTGAATCTTACCCGGAGGACAACCGGAAGCCAATGCAGCTCACGGAGTAGAGGTGTTACATGGGAGTATCGGGAAGCCCCCACCACCACTCGCGCGGCTGCATTCTGCACCAGAGAAAGTTGTACAATGAAAGATGGAATAATCATATACATACCTTGGCATCTTCTATCTAAATAAATGTAAAACCAACCCCCCCCCTAAAAGTTTCATTAAAATTCTCTTATTGAAAGAAAAGTTAAAAGCAAATTCTATTTCATCAGATTGAATATAATCTGTTAAAAGAAAAATAATGCAGATTTAGTATTATACAGAACTAAACACTATTCACAACCATACAAAATTGAACAAAGTGTATACTTATGAATGTAAATCATGGGTGTGTGGAACCAATTAAATGGTACCGCCCCAGACGCTTAATGGATCCCCAGAGGTTCCAGGTGGCGCTGGGGTCCCCACCTGCCTCCCTTGCTCACAGCTCGGCAGATGCCTTAGTGGAAGCCTGGGAAAGGACAGCCACTGAGGCTCTTGACCGAGTTGTACCCCTGCGGCCCCTGACCCGGTGCAGATCCCGTCGAGCTCCATGGTTCTCTGCGGAGCTCCGGGAGATGAAGCGTCGGAGACGGGGGCTAGAGAGCGGTTGGAGATCCAGCCGATCCGAATCCGACCGATTGCGACTAAGAGCCTACATTAGGTCTTATCTCGCTGCGATAAGGGAGGCGAGGTCTAACCACTTAGCCACTCTTATCGCGTCCGCAGATAATTGCCCGGCCGCCCTGTTTAGGGTGACTCGCTCCCTCCTAAATCAGGAGGTGAGGGAGGATCCCTTGCAGGGTCGTGCCGAGGAGTTTAACCAACATCTGTCAGACAAAATCGCTCGGATTCGGACCGGTCTGGACTCTGACTGGGCAGAGTCTGACGATCAGGACACGGGCGGTCTTGTCGATATCACCTGGGAGGAGTTTGATTCTGTGACTCCAGAGGAAGTGGACAGGATCATGGGGAGGCTGAGTACCACCACATGTTTATTGGACCCGTGCCCTTCCTGGCTGGTCTATGCAGCCCGGGAGAGGACACGCAGCTGGTTCCAGGCAGTTATATCGGCTACTTTGAATGAGGGTAGCTTCCCCGCCATCTTGAAAGAGGCGGTGGTGAGGCCCCTCCTCAAGAAGCCTGCCTTGGACCCAGCTGTATTGAACAACTTCCGTCCTGTCTCCAACCTTCGCTTTCTTGCGAAGGTTGTTGAGAGTTTGGTGGCACATCAGCTCCCTCTGGTCCTGGATGAAGCGGATTATCTAGACCCGTACCAATCGGGTTTCAGGCCCGGGCACAGCACGGAGACGGCATTGGTCGCGCTGGTGAATGATCTCTGGAGGGCTCGGGACAGGGGACATTCCTCTGTTCTAGTCCTATTAGACCTCTCAGCGGCTTTCGATACCATCGACCATGGTATCTTGCTGCGGCGTCTCAGGGGATTGGGAGTGGGAGGCATGGTTTTACAGTGGTTCTCCTCCTATCTCCAGGGACGTTCGCAGTCGGTGTTGGCAGGAGGGCAGAGGTCGACCGCGAGGTCTCTCGTTTGTGGAGTTCCTCAGGGGTCGGTCCTCTCGCCTCTCCTGTTCAACATCTATATAAAACCGCTGGGTGAGATCATTCGTGGTTTTGGAGTTGGGTATCATCAGTATGCTGATGATACCCAGCTTTTCCTTTCGACCCCAAACCACCCCAGTGATGCCCTCAACGTGATGTCCCGTTGCCTGGAGGCGGTTCGGGTCTGGATGGGGAGGAACAGACTTCAACTCAACCCCGACAAGACTGAGTGGCTTTGCATACCTTCATCCCGGGTTTATTTGGACATTCCACCTCTTGCTATGGGGGGTGAACTATTACCCCCTGTAGATAGGGCTCGCAACTTGGGAGTCCTCCTAGATTCACGGCTCACCTTGGAAGACCATATAGGAGCTGTGACTAGGGGGGCTTTCGCCCAGGTTCGCCTGGTGCGCCAGTTGCGGCCCTATCTAAGCCGGGATGATTTATGCACGGTCACTCATGCGCTCGTGACCTCTCGTCTGGACTACTGCAACGCTCTCTACATGGGGCTGCCCTTGAGGACCACCCGGAAGCTCCAACTGGTACAGAATGCAGCCGCGAGAGTTGTGTTGGGAGTTTCCCGATACTCCCACGTTACACCTTTGCTCCGTGAGCTGCATTGGTTACCAGTTGCCTTCCGGGTGAGATTCAAGGTACTAGTAATGGTGTTCAAAGCCCTACATGGCAGGGGGCCGGAGTACCTCAGGGAACACCTGCTGCCGGCATCAATCTCCCTGCGCCCTGTGTGTTCCCACAGAGAGGGTCTCCTCAGGGTGCCACCGATCAGAGAATGTCGATTGGTGGCCCCCAGGGGGAGATCCTTCTCTGTGGGCGCTCCGGAACTATGGAATCAGTTACCGGTAGAGCTCCGGATGGCGCCCGATCTTCGCTCCTTTCGTCGCGATCTCAAGATGTTTTTGTTTGTACAAGCCGGCCTAGCCTGATGGGGGATTGGTGGGGTTTTTTATTCTTGTATTCTTAATATTATCTTTGGGGTTTTATAATTGTAATATATCAATTGTTTTAAAATCGGGCAATTATTTAATTTTCTTTTAATATTTGTAACTTTGTATTTTATTCTTGCCCTGTGAACTGCCCTGAGTCCTCAGGGAGAAGGGCGGTATAGAAATATTATTAAATTAAATTAAATTAAATTAAATTAAAAATATCTAGGTTTAAACCAAAGTCAGTTCAGGAATAAAGGCAAATACTTATATGTGTCCCAGAATAATGTTGCAAGATTAAATCTGGGTCAGTCCCCAGGACCAGAGATTTATTTTTCTGAGCTTTCAGACTTATGCTGGAGCCCATTTTTCAGGGAACTTCTCCCTACAGACTAAAACAAAATCTCAGGAAAGATGTATTCCATTTTTTTTACCCATCTGTAATTGTTCTCTTTGTTTTCTGCATCTCAAAGAAAGGACAGTAAAATAACCATGTAATCTTGTTTCTCATAGTATAAACTCTACAGTCTCACTCCAGTATAACATCCATTCACATCAGAAGGATTGCAGAGGGGAGAAATAAACAGGAGTATATAGTATTCTTAGAGGAGAAAGTATCCACAGGAAAAAAAAACCTCCTCTATTTCAATATCATTTACTTGAAGAAAAGATAAGATAAAGTAATAGTTTGATTAAATTTCTTTTTTAAAAAATAGTATCTTTTGAACATTTCTTGATTCAGTTTTGGGATTGCTTATCTACATTTTTTTATACTCAGAGGGCTGATCTGACTTAATTTAAGCCATTCTTAATTTATCTATGACAGAATAAAAATGCATAAAGCTGTATAGGGTGATATGATACTATCAATGCTGGAACATATGGGGAAATCAGTTGAGTTTAAAAGGTGACCGTTCAGGTAAGTAATTCTTGTCATATGCCATTTCACAACAGCTGAAGTTACTGAATGGAACAGAGGTCATTGGGGAGGGATGGGAAGCCAAAGCCATAAGAGATTAGTAATTAGAGGCAAAAACCTTTCACCTCGGGTCAACACTGAAAATCCATAAGTTTGCAGCAGCTAGAACTCATTATCATCTGCAGCTTCTGTTATAAGCCTCATGAAATGAACTGATATAGCTCATATCTTTGAAATTACCATATGGACTGCATCATATTCAGTTCAAATGAACATTTAATTTCTAAGCTGCTTTGCCAAATAGGAACTATGCCTGTGTCATTGCACAATGCCAGCTACTATATTGTAACCTCAGCAAAGGAATAGATAGTCATATTCAATGCCACGATTACTGCTTATAAGTACAAAGGAAAAGGATTAGAGCATAGTAACATCTCCTGTGCCTAAAGGAGTTCATCATAGAAACTTATCTAGAAATATTTAAATTAACAACTTTACTATTTTGAGCAGAATGACTGGTTGACATTCATTATTGCTATGTGGTTAATTGCATTCAAAGATGTCTTATATAACAGTTGCTACAGATACTCATACATATACATATGTTGATTTGTCAACCAGAAGCTTCAGCAGCTATCTGGGCTAAACAATTCTGACATATATAGGAAAGTATTGTAAGGGGTAGTTTCTTATTTTCAAGACTGAAGGCTATGTTAATATGAGAAAACATTAGTCTAGTAGTGTTTTAAAAGCCATTGCTTTTATTACTATATATACTGTACTCAAGATTTTCTAAGAGCTATAAGATTTTGTACTGTTTCCTTGCATTCTTTCCTTTGCTATCAGCCTTTCCTTTAGCCTTAATACATATTCAAAAGTTAATTTCTCCAGTAAGATATCTCTCTCTCTCTCCCTTTCTCTCTTTCATTGACATTTTAACTCAGTCTGTCCACCTTGCTACTAGCCTTGTTATTGACTTCCACCTTTCTAAGCACTATAGCCTTTTCTAGAGAACTGGATCTTCATATAATGTGTCCAAAGTAGGATAATTTGAACCTAGTCATTTGTGCCTCAAGTGAGAATTGTGAATGAAGTTGTTCCATGATAAACTGATTTGTTTTTTATGCTATCCATTCTATTCTTAATGTTTTCTCCAATGCCAGTTTCAGAGCATCAATTCTCTGGAGACCTGAACTCTGGTGGGATTCAGCTGGTTCACACCACTTCAGCAGAACCGGTAGCTAATTTTTTGTTGCCCAGGCCCAGAATGAACACAGAGAACCGGTTGTTCACATATTTGAATCCCACCACTGCCTGAACTCATTGGTAGCCTCACATTGCAATGAAGAAGGACACACATTTAATTTCACAGTTACTAAGATCATTGGCAAAACATGTACAAAGATAGCCAAGGAAATAATTGAAGCCTGGGAAACAGGCCCCTTGTAAATTAACAGAAGTAATGATTTACCACCAGCTTATCAAATACTTAGGACCTGAGGGCTAGGCAGGACAAGGAAATGACAGCCAATCACCAGCCATCAGCACACCAATTAGTCAATAGGAAGGCACCACATTAAACAGGACTCATAGAACAGCTCAAAGCACATATTCCTGTAGAAAGAAGGGCCTGAAGATGAGCTCCAGCATGAGGATAAATCTCTGGTCCTGGTGACAGACCCAAATTCAATCTCTCATCATTATCCTAGGACATGTATATTTGTTTTCATTCATCAATTCTATTTTTATCCTGCATTTTAAAATTCAGCTTTCACTTCCATTGTGTCACAGGGAATGCCATGGCTTGTACAAACCTGATCTTTCTAAATATGTTTAAATGTCTTCTCCAAGGCCTTTATGGCTGCTCTAGCTGACCACTGTCTCTTTACTGCTTGTTTGTTTATTGTTGATAATTCATCCTAAAAATCAGAATCTATCCACCACTTTGTTATCTTTATTGTCATTTCTAAGGTTGATTGTTCTACCTATTGTCATTATTTTGGTCATCTTTATATTTAATTTTAATCTCATGTTTTTCATTGTGCTCCTTCACTTTTAGTAGCTGAGTTGCAGTTCCTTTACATTTTTTTTATCAGGATAGTATATCAACATAGCAGAGGTTACAGATGTTTATTCCTCCAATTTTAAAACCATACTTGGTTTATCGGCAGGAAGGACAAGGGAGACGCGTCTTCGTTAACAGGTTTATTTAGTCAGCCCGGACAACGGGAACGGTAAACAACGTGCTTATATAGGTAGCTGTCTAACGGGACAGCAAATCAGCTGGGCGCATTTTTCCCTCCAAGACAGGGGGCCAATCAGTCAGCTGTTAGGGCAGAAATTTCCCCAGCGACAGCGCTTAGCAGGTAACTAGGCAGGGAATCCTGTCAGCTGGTTTTGGCGGGCGGCCGGTGTTTGACAGCTTGTCGCCGCGACTGCGCATGCGCCAACTTTGACAGCTCGCGGCGGCCGCCGGGGGTTGCCGCGAGTTTGACAGATGAGTGGTGAATGCGCATGCGTCAGTATTTGACAGCTCGAGGCTGCCGCTGTGGGATAGCCGCGGTTTTGACAGCTCGCGGCTGTGTGCGCATGCGCGGCGTTTGACAGCTGTCAAACGGCCGCGTGTGCTTGCGGGAGCGTCTGCGCATGTGTCAGATTTGACAGCTGTCAGTGCGGCCGCATAAATGCGGCCTATGACAGCTGTCATTATGGTTTGCAGAACATTGCACCCCTTTCCCCCCCCCTTGAACTGAACAAGGTAGTTTAATTTTAACTTTTAACAGTGTTAGAACTTGTTGGCGCATTCCCGGCCCATTCGAAGTCCAGTAAGTATGCTGGCGGCCTTTTCTGTCGCGTGGATCTGCGAGGTGAAGGTTTCTCCATTGTTGCGGGGGCTTCCTCGGGAGGAAGGTCGGCTGGAGCGGGGACATTCTCTGGGTGAACGGTGCTGGGGGGTGCAGGATCTTCCACCGCTGTTTCTGGCGTGGAGGTGTTGGGGGGTGACCTGGGTCGGAGTTGATCTGCATGTCTCCGTAGTGTGAGTCCCGAGCCAGCATTGATGGTGTATGACAGGGGCCCGGTTTGATCGAGAACCACCCCCTGGGTCCATTTATCCCTTCCCCCATAATTTCGGGCCCAGACATTTTGTCCCTTAGAGAATGTTTTGTGTGGCAAGGTGTTGGTTTTTTCGGCCGCTGGTCTGTCTGGGTGCAGTCTGTCAAGTCGAGTGACTAGTCGGCGACCCCATCTTAGTTCTGCTGGGGATTTACCGGTGGTGGACACGGGAGTGGAGTGGTGAGCGAGGAGGAAGCGGGCGAGTCGACGGTGCCAGTTTCCGACGATCATTCTGCGCAGAGAGTCTTTGGTGGTCTTTACCATGACCTCTGCAAGGCCATTGCTGGACGGGTGGAACGGAGCCGATGTTGCGTGTCTAATACAGTTCCTCCTCGTGAAGATCTGGAAATCACGGGAGGTAAATTGAGGTCCGTTGTCAGTGATTATGACATCTGGTAGACCGTGGGTGGCAAAAACTCCCCTTAAGGCTTGAATAGTGGCCTCTGATGTGGTGCTTGAAACCGGGAGAACCTCCAGCCATTTAGAGTAACTATCTACAATAATTAAAAATGTTTGTCCCTGGAACGGTCCTGCGTAATCGAGGTGGATGCGGGACCAAGGATTGGAAGTGGTTTCCCATTTGTGGACTGGGGCGTGCGGAGGGGAGGGTCTGGTTTGCTGGCAGAGATAGCAGCCGGCTACATGCTGCTCGATGTCCCTGTCTAAGGATGGCCACCAGATGTAGCTGCGTGCCAGAGCCTTCATTTTTGAGATGCCAGGGTGGCCCTCATGTAGTGTTTGGAGAACTTTAGCTCTGTGGCATGAGGGGATTATTACCCTGCAGCCCCAAAGGATGCAGCCTAAATGTGTTGAAAGCTCTTGTCTTTTTGCAAAATAAGGTTGGATCGAGGGTGAGGGGCAGGTTGATTGCCAACCTGATGTGACCCATGAGAGTACCCTGCTGAGGGTGGGGTCCCTGGTTGTGGCAAGTGCGATGTCTTTAGCTGTTACTGGGCATTCAGTGAGTTCTTGTATGGCCAGGACTTGGCCGGCTGGGGCTGGATCAGGGTCTATTTGGGGGAGTGGGAGCCTGCTAAGGCCGTCTGCGTGGGACATTTCCTTCCCAGGTTTGTAGATTAACTGATAGGAGTAGGCAGAGAGGAATGTCGTCCAGCGAAGCATTCGCGGGGATAAAATTTGCGGGGTTTGGCGGTCCCATGTGAATATGCCCAGGAGAGGTTTGTGGTCCGTATAGATTGTAAAAGGTCTGCCGTAGAGGTAATCATGGAATTTTTTAATTCCAGCCACAATAGCCAGGGCTTCTTTATCTATTTGCGCGTAATTGCGCTCGGTTTTCGAAAGTGTCCTTGAGTAGTAAGCGATTGGGGCTTGCGTGCCATCGTTAAGGGAGTGGCTGAGGACTGCCCCGATGCCATAAGGTGAAGCATCGCAGGCGATGCATAGAGGTTTGGTTTCGTTGTAGTGCGATATGGTTGTATCGCTGGAAAGTAATTGTTTTAGCTGTTTAAAGCTGTCATTGTGAAGTGGAGTCCACTTCCAGGGGGCCCCTTTGTCCAGGAGCCTATGAAGGGGTTCTGCTATTGTGGCTTTTGCGGGTAGAAATGAATGGTAGAAATTCAGGAGCCCTAGGAATGCCTGGAGCTCCGTTTTATTTTTTGGGGGGGGTGCGGCTTGTATTGCCTGTATTTTTGCGTTGGTGGGGTGAATGCCCTTGCCGTCTATTTTGTACCCCAGGAATTCTGCGGAGGGCACTCCGATTGAGCACTTCTCACGTTTTAATTTTAAGCCAGCTGCGCGGAATCTCGAGAGGACTTCGTGCAGCCTGGTTGCTAGGGACTGGGTGGAATCGCCCGCGATGAGGACGTCATCAAAATACGGGCAGACTCCGGGGATGCCTTTGAGGGTGCGCTCCATGACTTCCTGGAATATTCCAGGTGCCACGGAGATGCCAAATTGGAGGCGGTTCACTTTGAACGCCCCTCTGTGCGTCACTATGGTTTGGGCTTCTGCGGTTTCCCTGGTTACAGGGAGTTGCAGGAAGGCATGTGCCAAGTCTAGTTTGGCAAAAATGGAGCCGGACCCTATTTCTGATAGAACATCTCTTACTGACGGAACTGGGTACGCATGCGGGTTGAGTGCGCGGTTGAGGGTCGCTTTATAGTCTGCGCAGATTCTGACGTCACCATTGGGTTTGACAGGTGTCACTATGGGGGTTTCCCAAGTTCCGCTGTCAGTGGGTTCTAGGACTCCTAGTTTGAGCAAGCGGTCTAGTTCTCTGTCTATTTTTGGTTTTAGGGCGAAGGGAACTTTCCTGGCTTTTATTCTAATTGGTCCGACCTCTGGTTTGAACTTGAGGTCGATGGGGGGGCCATTGTATTTGCCCAGTGAGCCGTCAAACACATCCGCAAATTTTTTGCAGATAGTATCTAAAGAGTCGGTTTGGATGCGGTTTGTTCCCTCGAGGCGAATGCCTAATGCCTCAAACCAATCTAGTCCTATTAAACTAGTTCTTGGTTGCTTGGTTATTTGGGCTGTTAAGTGGCCTGAGAATTTTTTAAAATCGACTTTCAGGACGGCTTGTCCCCTTAAATCTATTTGCGCCCCTTGAAAATCTGCCAGCAAGACCCTGGAGGGTTGGATAGGAATGCGGTGATTTGTTTTGGTGGCTATCTTTTGGAGGGTGTCTCCTGACAGGATTGAAACGGAGGATCCTGAGTCGACCTCCATTTCACAGGGGATTCCCTGTATTTTGACCCACGTCCTAACTTTGGCTCTGGGGATGTTGTTAGCGGGGGTTTTTGTTAAGGAGCATATGGACCCTATGACCCTTGGTTGAGGGCGGGGAGGGACTGTCCTACCTGCGGGGATCTCGTCAAGGTCGTGGAGGGTCTCCCGGTTTAGGCTGCGACATGCTGATCGGATGTGGCCGGTCTTGCCACAGCCGTGGCACTTCGCGTTCCTAAACCTGCAGGTGGCTCGGGCATGGCTTCCGCCGCAACTGGCACACTTTGCTCTGGCGTTGGTCTGCGGCTTCTTCGTGTTGGGGCCCGATTGTCGGTCATGGTTGCGGCTCCTTTCCCGGCCGGCGGTCATCCGGTTGAAGCGGGAGAGGATCGCATCGACCCCGGATTCGGGCTCCGGCGGCCCCTGGCCGAGCTCCCTGGCCTGATGGACAGAGTTGCCCGGGTTTTCGCCAAACGGCTCGATTTCGTCGCGATGGCTATCTTCGTATGCCATTATCTCCAGCGTGAGCTCTGCGAGGTCCATTGTGGGCTTCGCCACAAGTTTCCTCTGCAGGCGCGGGTTCTGGAGACCGGCGATAACTTGATCGCGGATCCGGTCCTCCAGGTCGGGGAAATGGCATTTGCGGGCGGCGTGCCTGACGGTCGCGATGAAAGCGGTGGTGGTTTCACCCGGCTGCTGCTTCCGTCGGGCGAACGAGAGCCGCCAATACAGTTCGGACCGCCTTGGCACGAAGTGTTTGCTGAGGCGGTCCGTGAGCTCGGCAAACGGAATGGTAGTGACCGGGTCCGGGCTGCAGAGGCCAACGGCGATATCGTACACCGCTGGCCCGCTCAGGCATAGGAGCGCGGCGGCCTTGTGGCGGTCCTCCGTGATCTTATTTACAAGGAGGTACCCCTCAACCTGGCCCAAATGCGACTCCCATCCTTCAGGGTGCCGGACGTCGAACTCCCTTATGTGTCCTAGGGCTGCCATTCCGGGTCCGCGGTACTTTGGGCGCCTGGTAGGTTGGCTTGTCCGGTCAGTGACTTAGCAAGTGACTTCAGCGGTTGACCGGACAGCAACACTCCTGGCCCGTGGCTTCAGCTAGTACCGGGATCCCACCTTCGTCGCCAGGTGGTTTATCGGCAGGAAGGACAAGGGAGACGCGTCTTCGTTAACAGGTTTATTTAGTCAGCCCGGACAACGGGAACGGTAAACAACGTGCTTATATAGGTAGCTGTCTAACGGGACAGCAAATCAGCTGGGCGCATTTTTCCCTCCAAGACAGGGGGCCAATCAGTCAGCTGTTAGGGCAGAAATTTCCCCAGCGACAGCGCTTAGCAGGTAACTAGGCAGGGAATCCTGTCAGCTGGTTTTGGCGGGCGGCCGGTGTTTGACAGCTTGTCGCCGCGACTGCGCATGCGCCAACTTTGACAGCTCGCGGCGGCCGCCGGGGGTTGCCGCGAGTTTGACAGATGAGTGGTGAATGCGCATGCGTCAGTATTTGACAGCTCGAGGCTGCCGCTGTGGGATAGCCGCGGTTTTGACAGCTCGCGGCTGTGTGCGCATGCGCGGCGTTTGACAGCTGTCAAACGGCCGCGTGTGCTTGCGGGAGCGTCTGCGCATGTGTCAGATTTGACAGCTGTCAGTGCGGCCGCATAAATGCAGCCTATGACAGCTGTCATTATGGTTTGCAGAACATTGCAATACTCATCTTCTTCCAGTCCAGCTCTGCATATAAGTTGAATAAATAAATATGAAGCCTCATTATTCTCCTTTGCCAGAATGAAGCTAGTCTGTTTTACTACATTCTTTCCATACTGTGGCTTTCTGACCTGTATATTTGTTTCTCATGAGGTGAATCATATCCTTATTTGCACATAACATGTGGTGCTTAAATTTCCCTACTCTTCATGTCTTTCTGAGATTCTTTCTTTTTGTATGTCTCTTCTATCTGATTAATAAATCCTATCCAGGTTTTTGCAGATTCTTTATGGTAATTTGGAATAATTTATCTTGGATGCATGTTTGTAGGTGTAAGTATATTGTATATAAAATGGATGTCACTTTCAATTATAGTTGCCTATAGCATTTTTTTTACATTTTTTTTCATGAGTGGTGGGGAAAAACTTTTCCAGCTTTGCTAAGCATTTAATTTACCTTGAGTAAAATTTTCTGGGCCACATTATTTTTAACATCTCTTTTCAACTGAAAAAGTGATCACTATATCCCCCAGATTAGTTAACTTCATCTTCCATAAGACATTTTCTTACACTAACAGTTTTATTGTAGTAACACGACACAGGCAATTTCATCCAAAGCTGACATTTATCATCCTGCACAAAACTGAATAAAGTGGAATCATAGAATTAGGGAGTCATAAAGGTGTTTTTTTTTAAAGAACTACAGAACTGACAAGCACACTGGCCACTATATAAAAATGACAGTAACCAAACTGCACATTAAGATAAGCCACTGTCAGAAGTGTTCAGTTGTCTTGAAATTCCAAATGGCAATGTGTGCTGTTACTAGAGATGATACCAAGCTGCACAATGACTAACCATCATACCAGGCTAATGAGCCTTGAAGGCAGTAGAGCCTTGCCATTCTGCTGATAATAAATTCTACTATATTTTTAAAGGCAAAGGATACATATTTAGAAGTGAAATGTAAGCATAAAGAAAGAGGCATCAGCTGCTGCCCAAAAGCTAAGCAATCAGTGGCTGGTAAGCCTCTCCACATTTGCCAGGAAGGCAAATGTTCAGTTGCTCTATCCAAGTTTTATTGACTTGTGGATAGTCACCTCAGATGAACCCCAGCTGTGCTTTTATGCAGAAAAAGGAGATTACTGATGAAAAGGTTGTCTTTTCCCCTAGACTATCCATATTCCTGCTAGTCAAAATAAAAAATAAAAAATGTGTCATTTTTATTTACTATCATTAATATTACACTGAAACATAAATATATCCCTTCTCCCTAGACTGAAAAAATTGGTAGGAAAGTTCCAATGGGACTGAATATCCTTTCCTTCTACACATGCCTCAGATTATGTTATTGCACCTATTCATGACTCTCAGGCTCTTTTCTCTGTTTTAGGTCAAACTGCCACTATCATTACTATAAGAATATATTTGTATCCAAACATTCTTTCACTGAGCTCATCTTGGAATGCCTGGACATGAATTTGTTCACCAAAACTTCTTTCAATAGATTGTTTCTCCAACTACATTGATTGATTTGTGCATTTAGAAGACATTGTATAAAACAGAACATGTTCAAGATTTAACAAATAAGGATGAATTTCTAGAAAGAACCAACAATGTTCCAACAGTTCTTGTTATCCCTTCCTCAACAATGCTAAAAAGATGTGAAAAGCAGAATAATGATCCTAAAGGGCTATTATTTGAATTCTATTAAGCGTTCAAAAATGTATATTGAAATAAATTTAGCAGTCACTTCCCTTCAACCTATTGTAAGAAAAAAGAGGGTTTAGCTCTATGTGTGAAACTTTTTGTAAATGTCTAAGAAGTCAACTCTAATTGTAGGAAATTAACTTAGTATTCAGAAGCACAGATAAAGCAAAGTCATTCATGGTGAATCACCTGTATATCATATTCATAATGGACAATGATTTATCAGTAGTACCAGAGAAGAATTAAAAATTTCTGTTCATTTTCAATATTGGGACACTATTTTGATTCACACTAATCACTATTTAGAAAGGCTGTGCAGACTTTGAAAATTATTCAGAAAATGTCCTTTAGACTTCATGCCAGTGTGAGCATAGATCTTGTCTGATGTTAATTAAAACAGCCTCTATATTTTCAGCAGTCCATGCCAGCCTGAAAAAAAACAGTGTGGATGCTTTCAGAATTGCATTAACTTTAATTGGTGAGCTCTCCAAAGTGAAAACATTAAAAAAATTGGCTGCTTTAGGGAATAACACAGGAATGTTCTGTTTCTACTGGTGCAAGGTATGAACACTTTTCCCAAATACTATTTGAAATCTGTAGAGTCCTACTATTTAGTTACAATCCATAACATGTGTTGATGCCATTTGAATATTTTTGACTTGTATTTGGTGTTGTAAACAATTATTTTAATCCTAACTTCAGTCACAGATAGAACTAGAATTCAGTGAAGAAAGCTATTTTCTTCTATTTACATTTTCTCTATAGACCTCTCTGTAAATTGCTTTTGCATAGGCTTTCCTATTTATTTAGCCACTGTCACAACTTTACCAAGATTTGAGTAATTTGTGTCTTTAATACTCTTATCTGACTCCCTAAGTAAGGAATTTGTCCTTACTTAGGGAGTCAGAGTAAGTGTATTAAAGACTTACTTAGAAAAATATTCAAGCAATTTGTAACAACTCACTACTTTGGAATGAAAGTTGGCCATGTTAACATAAATAAATAAATAATAAATATAGATAATTTGTGAATTTTAATGAATAATATGATCCAGTGCTTTCCTTTCCTCAAGAAACCTGAAGAAAGAGACTTAGGTAAAAATATAGAAAATTCTTTATTATTTCTATGTCTGAATCTTTGTTTTGAAGAAATATAGGTCTCTAAGGTAAAAAAATAGAATTAAGTTTTCTATTAATAAAAATTGTTCTTTATTTCAATATGTGTTTATATTTACTGGAAACAAACCACTATTGTATTACTAAACATTACCAGTTTGACTCCACAATGTCTTATATGTAATACAGGATACCATAGGAATCCCACTGTATTTGATGATATATTAGGATTTGTCATCATTTTATCCTGACATTATTAGGCAAATTTTAGAATTAAAAAGTTCTAAATTTGAATATTAGTGCAACATTTTCAGCTAAGATATATATGCTAAAAACATGCATGTTCCAAAATTTATGCAAATTACACAGATTTTAGGACAGCATTTGCTAAAAGTGCACATTTTCAATATCCATTAATCCACAAACATTTAGCTTTTCACAAGAGCAAGATCTGCCGTGGAGATTGAACAGATCAGTCTAATGGAAGCAGAATTATGGCAATATTTTTTTTTATTTTGTCAAAAGCAGCAGATACTCATATTTAATAAATAAACCTCTCACCTATTCTTTTACTGTCCACTTGATCTACCGTAAATATTCTCTTCTTTCAAAATAAAAACAATTGACCAATAGAAGCCACTAGTGGGTTTTTGCAGTCCAGATCTCATAGTTTTATATAACTGCCAAACTTGGAAGTGTTTGTTTGCTAGCAGTGAGACCAAAATAAAATCTTCAGTTGCGTTGTTGTTTGAAGCAAGAAGAAAACACAAATCAGTGCTTTTCAGTGTCTTTAGTAACTCAGAAGTGATTTTTATAGCTTATTTAACATATGTGTGATATTGGAAACAATTAATAGCATAGTTAGAGTTTCTTTAAATAGTTTCAGTTAACAGAAAATGCATGCTATCTTGTTGAAATCCCTTTATCTCAACATCATAAGCACTAATAGTTGTCACCTTGTACTATCGTAATCAGTGACAGCATCTCCTAAAAGTTAATGAGCCATAACACAGTGAAAGGAACAGTCTCCAGAGAAAGAACTCACATCATTCTTACAGTTATATTACTTTCCACAGAAGGCAGAGAAGGTGCTAAATGGCCTTAAATATGCTAAGTGTTGATTCATGGAATGTGAGAATTTAACTTATAATAGTAGAAAACTATAAATACATGTAATTATATAACTGGTTACTATGTTAAATTCTCCCAAGTTGACAATCTGGAAGTTTATTTAATTGATAACCAGAGAGGAAAGTGTTTAATTTGGTTAGTATCTTTTGTTAGTTTCTATTTGATGGTGTCGATGTTTCTTGAGAATGGAATACAAGCCTATCAACAACATGTAGTGTTATAGAATCACTAGTTCGTATATTTCAAACTACTGCCTTCTTTTTCTTTTTCTGTGTTTCAGTATTTAGTTGAAAATGTGCTAATATAGTAAAATAATGTTGGGCTTTTCTATATAATGTAATGAACATGCTACTATTTATTGTTTCTTGTGTATGTCTAATAGACGTTATTTAAAATTCTGTTTTTAAATAAGGCATATTTAAGTACTCACCCATTTAACCGCCTTGTATTTATTATTTTAAAGCAAAATTACATGCATTAAATGGCATTGTTTAACTAGATTTGTTGACAGAAATGTTCCATTTGGCTTCACCTAAGTTTGACTTTAATTATATCTATTGACTGTGACTGATAACTACTTTAATCATTCAGTAAACTTTGCTCTTGTGTTTCAATGTTCAGACTTATATTAAAGCCTATTTTTACATTTTCTTGCACCTTTACAATTAGATGTCCTTTTGAACCAAGTGTTTCAGAGAATAATCATATTAGATGGAGCTACCATCTCCCAAAATTAATTTTTCAAGATTTGTGGATTTATTGTTGCTTGAAATGTCCATGCTTGCATTTGATCAATTTTAATACTTTACTTTGTTCCATTAGGTATATAAATGGCTTCAAATAATTTTAATTATGGTTTTGAAATTAGGCATTTTTCTGTATCAAATATTTGATATAGCAAAACAGCAATAAAAACTCAAGGGGTCTTTTTTATAAATTGTTCTTCTAATTAATCTAGTTACAGACTATGGCTGTGAAAGTTGGACGATAAGAAAGGCTGAGCACCAAAGAATTGAGGCCTTGGGTGCTAGAGAAGACTGCCATGAGTCCCTTGGACTGCAAGGCGATCAAATTGTTCAGTCCTAGAGGAGATCTACTCTGACTGCTCTTTAGAAGGCCAGATCCTGAAGTTGAAACTCAAATACTTTGGCCACCTAATGAGAAGGAAGGACTCACTGGAGAAGAGCCTAATGCTGGGAAAGATTGAGGGCAAGAGAAGAAAGGGACAACAGGGTGCCTCCGATCAAAGAATGCCAATTGGTGGCCCCCAGGGGGAGGGCGTTCTCTGTGGGCGTGCCAGACCTGTGGAACCGCTTGACGGTTGAGCTCCGGATGGCCCCCGACCGTCACTGCTTCTAAAAACGTATTTATTTGAGCAATCTGACCTGGTCTGATGGGTTAGGGTTGGGGTTTTAATATGTTTTTAATTATTGTTTTAAATTTTAAATTTGGGCATTATATTTAATTGTTTTTTAACTTTTGTATTCTGTTTTTTATATTTATTGCCCTGTACACCGCCCTGAGTCCTTCGGGAGAAGGGCGGTATAAAAATATAATAAATAAATAAATAAACAGAGAATGAGGTGGCTGGATGGAGTCACTGAAGCAGTAGGTGTGAGCTTAAATGGACTCCAGAAGATGGTAGAGGACAGGAAGGCCTGGAGGAACATTGTCCATGGGGTTGCGATGGGTCAGACATGACTTCGCAGCTAACAACAACAACAGACTATTTGGTGCAGGTTAGAAAGGTTTTCTCTTAAATGGAGGTATTTACAAAGGTGTCTGGAATATCAGTCATCTTTTACAAGTCACATATCATTTTGTTCTATACTGCCCTCTAAAATTCAAAAGGATATATCTAGAATTATTGGTATGCCTATAGTATATAAACATTTATAATATTTAAAGATCTAAACATTAAATAAACTTTTAATTAACTATGATTCAACATGGGGAAAAAACAAGAAAATGAAAAGCTGGTCTAAAAATATCTTAATATTTTAGAATTATTGGTTAAAATGAAAATCCTAACATTGCAATTTCAGAATATGTATCAAGGCATTGATAATGGTAATGAAACAAAATAAAACTTGACAATTTTCATGCAAATATTACACACACACACACACACACACACACACACAATGATACAAAAGGATCTTGACAGACTTGAACACTGGGGGCTATCTAACAAATGAAATTCAATGGTAAAAAAGTAAGGTTCTACATTTAGGTAAAAAAAAAACAAATGCACAGGTACAGTATAGGTGGTACCTTGCTCAGTAGATCATGTCAAACCAATTTTATTTCATTCTTTGATAAAGTGATTAAATTAGTAGACAAGTGAAATGCTGTAGACATAGTATACTTAGATTTCAGTAAGGATTTGACAAAGTAGACCACAACCTGCTGTTTAGTAAGCTAGAAAAAGGTAGGATAGACAACATCATCACCGAATGGATTTGTACCTGGGTGACAAAATTTACTCAATGAGTAATCCTCAATGGTACTATATCCACATGGAGAGAAGTAACCAGTGGGGTACCACAAGGCTCCGTCTTAGGCCCAAAACTCTTCAATATCTTCATAGATGACTTAGATGAGGAAATAGATGGGCAACTCATCAAATTTGCAGATGACACTAAATTGGCAGGAATAGCCAACACTCCAGAAGACAAGCTCAGGATCCAAAAAGATTTTGACAAACTTGAATAATGAGCCCTATCTAACAAAATGAATTTTAATGTGGATAAAACCAAAGTTTTACATTTAGGCAGGAAAAATAAAAGGTATAGTACATATTAGGTGAGACCTGGATGAAAAACAGTAACTGTGAAAGGGATCTCGGAGTCCTAGTGGACAATCACTTAAATATGAGCAGCAGTGTGCTGCAGCTGCCAAAAAAGCCAACACAGTTCTAGGCTGTATTAACAGAGGAATAGAATCAAGATCACATGAAGTGTTAATACCACTTTATAATGCCTTGATAAGGCCACATGTGGAATACTACATCCAGTTTTGTTCACCATAGTGTAAAAAAGATGTTGAGTGCAGAGAAGAACAACAAAGATAATTAGGGAACTGGTGGCTAAAATATATAAAGAATGGTTGCTGGAATTGGGTATGTCTAGTTTAATGAAAAGAAGGACTAGAGGTGACATGATTGCAGTGTTCCAATATCTAAGGGATTGTCACAAAGAAGAGGGAGTCAAGCTATTCTCCAAAGCACCTGAGGGTAAGACAAGAAGCAATGGATGGAAACTAATCAAGGAGAGAAGCAACCTAGAACTAAGAAGAAATTTCCTGACAGTTAGAACAATTAATCAGTGGAACAACTTGTCTCCATAAGTTGTGAATGCTCCAACACTGATAGTTTTTAAGAAGATATTGGACAACCATTTGTCTGAAATGGTATAGGGTTTCCTGCCTGAGCAGGGGGTTGGACTAGATGACCTACAAGGTCCCTTCCAACTCTGTTATTCTATTCTATTCTATTCTATTCTATTCTATTCTATTCTATTCTATTCTATTCTATTCTATTCTATTCTATTCTATTCTATTCTATTCTATTCTGGACATCCTAAATTAGGAATAGATAATCATAGAAAAAATCTATATAGTTGCTAAGAGTCAATGACAAATTTGTAGCAGATAATAAAATTAGGCATATTATTGCATTTATTTTGGAAAATGTATGGATTTAAACAGAATCCATATTAGATTTAAACAGAAATATCAGATATTTTTATAAATTAATGCATTAAAATATTTTTGTAAAATAAATTAATAGTTGTTTTATTAAATTGCTTTATTTACTGCTTTATTAAAACATTACTTCACATTTGAAAACATAAATATATCCTTGATAAAAGACACATTTATGACTTACATAGAGCAGAATAGTCTGTGCATAGCTTCTCTCAGATTAATAATAAATAATGAAAAACAACAAATAAATAAATAAAATGAAACTTCTGAGAAGTTTATCCTTTGGAACTAGTTACATAACATTGCTGAAAATATTTTTGGTTAGACTGCCAGGAACACCTCACCACTAAGCAAGGCAACAGAGGAGAACCTGGCAAGGATAAAGAAGCTTTGGGTACTAATTTTAGTGAAGGTAAAAAGGAGACAAAATGTCAGGCAAGTAGGTGGATGCACTTCAGCTTCTACACAAGACATTCAATGAAAGATTATACACAGCTGTCATTTGATATTGGTTAAATTAGGATACATTACAATGATATTTTCATACTTTATATGGTGGTAATGTAATAAAGAAAGTTATATGCTTCCAGCATAAAATTTTCAGTGAGGTACACATAATTTCTAAATAAAGAATAAATAAGAATCTAATTAAAGAATAGTGATAATTAGCACTATCTATTTATTTAGACATCAGCCTTTAAGCTTAAAATAAGTAACTTATTATTTACTTAATTTTAGCAGCTGAAATAATAATTGTTCAACTGTGGAAATAATTGGAATAATGGAAAATCTTAAATTGTCTTAACAGTTGAGTTGCAAATAAGTCTTCTTCAACTGCCATGCTATAAAAGCTTACAGATGAAGTGAGAATAATGAAACATCAGGGACAGGAACCAATTTTTTATAAACCCTGGGTGAATTATTTTAACTATAACAGACCTATTATTTGCAACGATCCATAGCAAAAAAGAAGGGGTTCATTATGTCTCTCTACTATTTATTTTCCACCATTTTTTCCCTATTACAGATTTAGTCATTTATTACAAATATGTATTGACTATTTAATTAAAAGAAGTCTGAAACATGCTATCAGCTATCAGTTAAAATCATATTTAATGCCTACTAATTAAAATGCTATGTCTACAACTTGATAACTCGGATCTTCCTTTTTTATTTATTTATTTTAATTCCATTTATATCCCGCCCTTCTCCGAAGACTCAGGGCAGCTTACAAGCTTAGCAGTAGCCTTCATCCTATGTATATGCCTGCTTATTAGGGCTTTCATACACCCCCCAAGCGGCATTATTACAAAGTCAGCTTAATTGCCCCCAACAATATGGGTCCTCATTTTACCTACCTCGGAAGGATGGAAGGCTGAGTCAACCTTGAGCCTGGTGGGACGCGAACCTGCACTAATTGCAGGCAGCTGGTGTTACTTAAGGAGGCATTAGCCCACTGCTCCACCAAGGCTCCTTTGATGATAGTATGTATATACAGTATATATAAAAAAACTAGAGATGACTTAGCCCTCATCTCAATATTCAGAACGTTCAGGGAAATTTGATTTGTCTTTCAGGAGTTCAAACAATTGTTCAAAAATATTCTTTAATATAAATAATATAATATAAATAATATAATATAATATAAATAATATAATAATATAAATAATAGATTATACATCCACTTGCAGTTTTCCATTACTACAAACCATTTTTCTCTTGATAAATTACATGAGAAAAAACATCAATGTCAAAGTACAGTGAATAACTTAAATTTCCTATCCTGCCTCTATTGTGCAAAATGTGTGGACATAAAGAAAAGCAATTTATTATCCCATTGTTATTTTGGCTAAACAATCTTGTTTTCTCACTGTCAATTGTCATTTGAGGCTACTAGCTTTAATATGAACATCTGCCTATATTAATTATAATATAGGTATAAGTTCATATTAAAGTTAGTAGCACTAATTGATGAAAGGATGAGATAGAGATTACCTTTGTAACCTGGTCCTGGGAATAAAGGAACTGGCACAAGTTATTTATACCTATTACTAATTTTTCCAAAAATATGTTTAAGAAGATAATAAACTTGGCTTCTTCCTGATCTGGGGCTGACAAGCACATAATGCAGCTTTAAAGCCATATTGGTCTGGGGCCAGAAAACCAGTCACAACACTGCACTTTCTCTTCCTGTCATGGCTATTCCCTTACTATCGGTAGTAATTCCATCTATACCCCCCCAGCCCAGTGGAAAGAAGGAAACTGCATTTCTTTTTTTAACAAAGCAAATTTCTTTATTTGTTCAAAGAGATAGAGAGAAAAGGGAAAAGGAAAAACTAGAAGAGAGGTTCTATCACTTTCCCCCTGGGTTTAGAGACTAAAATTATATTATTACCACTGAGAATCTGGGATCTGACTGCTATGTCAGGATATACTATAAATTATACTGCATTTTTCATTTTTCTTTTGGCTATTGATGTATATAGAGAAGTGGTGTGTGTTTGAGGAAACTAAGCTATTAAATATGGGTGTGAGAATGAAAATTAAAAAAAAAATAGTAATAGGTATGAAAATCAATTAAAACAATATATTGCCCATTAGGCGTCCTGTTCTCTCTCTCTCTTTTAGCGAGCAGCTTGTGACATGCTGTACAACAATACTGTACTACAAACAATGTAGAAATCACAATACTATCAGAAATGATGCATTCCTAGACTATGGAATACTAATACTAATAGCTAATATTTCTGAAATTTATTGAGATATCATAAGCATGATCATTAGAGTAAATGATATTATTTTTCTATGTTCAGAAAGAGGTAGTCCAGCAAATACATACTATAATACCCTGAAAAACATATTATTTAATTTCAAAGATGATCACCTTGTGATCAAAAATATGAACATTTGCAAGAAATACATCCCACCTCCAAGATCAAACTTTCCATATACCCTTTCAGATGAGCCAGAGCACAAAGTTCTCCAGTCAGCAATAATACTCCAATAATACCTCAAACATGAAATTTTGAGTCCATGCAAAAAGACCAATACAAAAAGATGGAAGCAGGAAAAGAAGCTGTTTTATCTCTTTCATCATATTAGGGTGTTGTTTTTTTTGCCCAAGATGGTGGCGGCTGCAGTTTGAGCTATGTGCGCTCCACAAGGGCTCTAAATGGGTCAATTTAGGGAGGCCCAGCCGTGGCACAGTATGGTGGGGCGATTCCAGGGGGGGTGGATGCAGAGACGTCTGCTAGGTGCTGTTTTTGGTGGCGCTGAGCCCCCCCCCTTCGAATAGCGGCGCTTCGGATGACGCTGGCCTACCGGCCCGGAGAACAATGCTGTGCTGCTGCAGGCTTCCTTCCTCTGTTTTCTCGCCGTGGATACCCTCCGCTTGTACGGAGGGGCAGCGGCAACGATTTCACCGATTTTACCGGCTGGAAACTCAATCGGGAGATGGGATTGTTGTCAGCCAGCAGGCACCATTTTTAGCGGTGCAGAGCCCTCCCTCTCCTTCCGGATGACGGCGGTGGCTGTTAGGCCCGGACATCGGCCTCGGTTTTTGCCCCGCCACGGTGGACATGTTGGGGAATGCTCTGCTCTTCAATAAACTACAACCTTCTTTCTAAAGCAGTCTCCATTTTGTTTATTCCTGGCCTTGTCTGGACCCTGATGAAGATTTTTCTTTCAATATTGATGGATAACCTCCAGGGTGACCAACAATGTCCTGTTATGCCTTTCACTGTGGAAGAAGGGCAGCTGTAGTACAATGAACATTTATATCTACCTCTTTCCTTAATGAAAAAACAGTTGTGACATAACAACAAAACATTGGGGTCCTGGAGATATTTAAATCCCAAAATGGAATTGTCAATGAATTTTGGTGGTTGAGGTCCCATAGTGACATTAAGGATTATGTTTCCTCTTGTCAAGTTTGTTGTAGAGCAAAACCAATTACTGGTAAACTGGCTGGGTTATTGTAACTGCCAGAGACCCCATTGCAGCCTGGGACACTGTTTCTTTAAATATTATCACAAATCTTTCTCCAGTTCAGGATTTAGTATCCAAGTTAGCTCATTTTATTCCTTGCAAAGACCTGGGAAATAGCTTAATTCTTTTTGGACATCTTTAGATATAGACAATTGGTTAATCATGTGACCACAGAGAAAGGGAGTAAGTTCACTACCAAATTTTGAAAGACCCTCTTGCATTTCTTAAATATTAAAATTCATGATCCCTTGCATCCTCTGGCTTCCATCAGAGAAGCTGAGAAGTTTACCAACTGTAACACCAATATTTAAGATGCTATATTTCATACCAGCAAGACAACTGGACAGATCTCATTCCTCCTGCTGAATTTGCATGAGTGTGACATACTCTTCTATCAGCATGTCTCTGTTCCAGGCAACTTATGGATTCTACCCATGTGTCTTATGAACAATCAAGCAAGAAAGCATCATTCCTTGTGCTGCAGATTTTTAAAATATAATTCATCTTAAAGAAACAGCTTGAATGTTCAAAAACCACATAGAAAAAAGCAGCAAATACACACAGGCAGGAGGGAGTTACAAAGTGTAGGGGATTTGGTTGTTTTATAGAACATTTCTGACATCTGTGAGACCTGCCAAGGAAATAGACTTGAAATTTGATGGCCTTTTCCCAGTTATTAAGCAAATCAACCAACAGTATTTTTTTTTTTGCAGTTGCCAGCATCAATAAATGATTTTCCTGTATTCCATCACTTGTGAAAGAAGCCCTCCCCTACATTCTACACTCACAGAGAGTACTATTCCCTGCCATTCTAGTAGATGAGGAGGAAGAGTATGAAATGGAAATGGTTCTTGATTCTAGATGTAAAGGGAAGCAGGTTAAAGACTTCATAATGCTGGAAAAAATACTCAGAGTTAGAAAAGTCTTCCACAATGGATGTGCATGGCTCCAATTGGTGTGCCCCTGCCATGAACAATACCCTAACAAAACCATCATTGGCAAAGCAGCTCATTCCATATCAGGATTAATGTGGAGGGGATTGACCAACCAATTTCCAATTCAAGAGGAGGATGAACCTGAGGGGGAGAGTGATGCAATGGTTTTTGGAAATGGCCTTAGGAGATTGGGAGAAGAAATGCTATCTAGGTAATAAAGAAATAGCATAGCTCACAGCTACATAACAGGCAATGAAAGCAACTCAGAAAGGGATTTGTACTTTTAGACTTCTAATACTGTGTTAATTTAGCCTTACAATAACATAGAATTAGTTCATCTGGTCATGCTTCCTCCCTGATATGCCTAGAAAGGCTGACATGCATTCATACATACATGAAGCAGTTTGGTATCATTGAAATAATAGTCCCTATACACATATAGTGAAACTTAGTCTTTCTTTCTTTCTTTCTTTCTTTCTTTCTTTCTTTCTTTCTTTCTTTCTTTCTTTCTTTCTTTCTTTCTTTCTTTCTTGTTGCATTTTTGTTCAAATAATGGGAAATTGTTTGTTGTAAATGTTGTTGTTTTATACTGTTTTTCTTCAAAATACTCTGAATCTGGACTTCGCTAATTCACATCTTTCCTGTTTCTTAATTTTAATTTTTAATTCATCTGATTCAGTACACAGTACACAGATGGTTTAATATGTAAAGTCCTTAAATGACAAAAAAAAAAGATTATAATGCCTGATCCTGCTGAGACTTCATTCATTTGAGAATGTTCAGTCTCTATAAATATATGCTGTCTCTCTCCTCCGGTCGCACAGTCCAGTTTTATATGGTTAAATGAAGTGCTTTTTTCTAAAAACAAAATGGTGCCGGAACTCTCATCTTGTTAATCTGGCATGGGCGTGGCCTACTGTGTGGGCATGGCCAGCTCAACATCACTTGCGTCAGGGGCACTTGTTCGGAGCTGGTCAGGACTGGGGCAAATCTGAGGGTTTCCGGCAGAGGGGAGATGGGACCAGGGCAAACGCTAGGTCATGGTCCATTGGAGGAGCCTCACTGATATTAAAGTGGGGGGGAAAACATAATATTAAAGGGGGTGGGGGAAGACATGATATTAAAGTGGGTGGGGGAATACATGATATTAAAGGGGGTAGGGGAAGACATGATGTTAAAGGGGGTGGGGGAAGACATGATGTTAAAGGGGGTGGGGGAAGACAGTGTGTGAGAGAGACAGACAGATTCCCTTTTTGTAAGTTTGCTGACTTTGCAATGCTTTCCTTTACCCACACTTTTGCTTCCCTGCTGGCTCAATCTCTCTTTCTCTCTGCCGCCCAGATCTACAGCTGCAGAGCAATTTCGCTCCCCCCGCCACAGCCGATCTGGGCAGCAGAAGCATTTTTGAAGCCTCTGGAGCTCGCATCGATGGCCGTGGGGTGATTTGGCGATGCTCCAGCAGCCCGATCCAGGCTTCAGAGGCCTGCAAAATGCTTCTGCTGCCCAAATCAGCCATGTGTGTGTGTGGGGGGGAAAGCGAAATTGCTCTGCAGCCCTAGATCTGGGCAGCAGAGGCATTTTGCAGACCTCCGACGCCCAGATTGGGCTGCTGGAGCATCATAAAATCACCTCATGGCCATGGATGTGAGTTTCAAAAATGCTTCTGCTGTTCAGATCAGCGGGGGGGGGGCGGGAAAGTGAAATCACTCTGCAGCCCTAGAAAATGCGAGTTTGGAGTTTGGGAAAGTGAGCAGGGCCTTAATATAAAAGGCTGGTTCTGCTTTCAAAAATAGAGAAAGGAGGGACGATTATTGGGTTCCTTGTCTCATTCCCGCTTGAAGCCATCCTTAACAACAAGGAAAAATCTAATCTATCCAACGCTACCCAACATTTCAAATATCTGTGCACTGAGAGGATAGCTATTTTTAAGACGCCAGTCCTGCACATCTACAGTATATCTAGGAATAAATCTCATTAAACTCATGAGGCTGTGAAACACAGAAAGGAAACACACACGCGCGCACACACAAACACAAAGAGAGAGAGAGAGAGAGCGAGCTTCCAATCTTGTGAGCAATTCCAACAGCTAAAGTAGCCTGAGAGAAATTCCAAATCTCCTCGCCTTCCCAAACTCCAAATTCACGTGTCCTACTTTTCCCGCTCGCCTTCTCCAACTCCAAACTCGCGTGTCCTAGTTTGGAGTTTTGGAAGATGAGCGAGGAAAGTAGGACGCACGAGTTTGGAGGGAGTAGCATAGCTTGTGCAAAAGCGTGTGTGTGTGTGTGTGTGTGTGTGTGTGTGTGTGTGTGTAAAAAGGTGCCGGAACGCCGTTCTGAGCGTTCTATGAGAAAAAAAGCCCTGGTTAAATGAGATCTGATATTAGTATGACCAGTACAGTTAGGCAAACCATAGAGGCCATTTAACAGAGATATCTCAGACCACTTTCAAAGCTACTGATTTAATTTTGAACTTAGTGTTATTCTGCTGGCACTTTTAATGGTTGCAAAACTTCAGTCCCCAAACTGACTTACCTAGCACATTAAACCAAATTTGTGCCTTCAGGAGATTTTGCAGTTACAGAGCAGGAATTAAGAAATGGCGCATCATTCTTTTCCTTAAAATTTCAGTTCATCATTAAAATACCAAGCAATTTTAAATGGATCAATAAGTTTTAAAATTAACATGCCAGACATTTCAAACTAGGGTGGTTTAAAGCTTCAAAGGGGTATTCACTTTGTATAAGTATGTTCTCAGAATTGCTTTGTAAAGCCTCTTCCAGCAATTGCCAGAAGGTCTAAGAAAAAACGGTGAGTCCAGGGCCTCCTCCACCATCACTTTTTGTGACTACATGCTCTTACAAAAGTGGAGTGAAAAGAGACTTTGGTACAAGTCCTGCACATGCACAAAAATATTTCTCAGTTTTTGCAAATTGAGAGGCAACTGCAAGGCAATAATAGTTATATTATTTCTGTGCATGGACAAAGTGAATTGTGATACCTTCACAACATTAATCAGCTATTTATATGTTTATAAAATAAGTCAGGAATGTATCAGATTAAGAACATAGCTAATACCCATACCTCTTAAAATAATTAAAGTGATCAGTTAAAAATTAGTGCTTAAATATTACTGGTAGGAAACTGCTGAGAGAAGATTGAAATGAAATGCTTTCACCTAAAAGTTATTTATTGCAAAAGAAAGCATGGTATGTTTTTATATCCAGACAGTGAGGAAAGACAAAGTTGGTTATAAATTTTAACTACCAGACTGAAGGTTTGCACAACCATAGTCAGCAAACCATTAAAAATAAGAACACTTTAGGAAAGCCTAAGCTAACTCAGACTAACCCAATTGGAATATATTAATATGCAAAGCATGTCTTCAGATGGAAAGAAATGAAGAGAAATCAGTATAAAAACAAGCCATTTTTAATATACTGTGAAAAAAATCACTAAAACAATAGGTTTTGGAAACCTTGCAATTGTAAAAGCCTTCTGGGCTTAAATTCAATACATACCTGTCAGAAAATATTGATGAAAAATGTGCATTTACAATTTTAAATAAAACATGAATATGGAACCTGCTTCTAAATTCATTTTTTCCAGAAGGGAGGTAAGCCTTATTTCAAAACATGTTATTTAGACAAAATGAATTAATTAAGACAGTGTTGTTGGCAACAAAATTACCTCTGAGCTAAGCCACTGAAATTATTATTGACAAAGAACACAAACATCAATTACCATAACCATATTTATACTCATTGCTCCTATAGACCCTTTTGATGAATTACTGTGATATTTGTTAATATGTGTGTGTCCCTACCTACGTATTTACCTGCTTATCCTTGGAATATATTCAGGTGAAATATCAATTACTTGAACAATGTTTTCTATTGTAAGCAAAATTCTTTCGTAATATGCAGTGTTTCCCATTAAAATTAACTGTGGAAAATTCAAAGCTGATGAAAGAAAACACAGTTTCCCATTAAACTATAGAACATGCTGTCTTCAGATGTAGTGATTCATATCCCAGACAGCCATTTACACAAACCTCTCCAGGAAAGCAGCAAACCAAACATCAATATCTAAGATCAAAGTGGCACGTTAATGCACTTAAACTTGGGGAAGAAACAGAAAATGAGAAAGATTTAAAACTTGGATTTTTTTATAAACAGCCCGCAAGGAAATACCTGAAGAATGTTGTGTCACATTTTAAAATATTAAATCCTAAGGTCATAGTTTCAAAAGAGAATTAAGGAGAAAAAATGAAGGACATTTTGATGATGAAACATAATGTCAATTAAGACATATTTAATCTCCCTTTCTACAAATCTACAAATTCTTCAGGAATAGAAACTATCACAAATAGTTTGGTCATAACTAATGTTCCCAGAGAAATTCTAAGTTGCTGAAGTGGTATGGTCAAGATGAGAGGAGATGGGACACAGATAATTTTAATTAGTGCTCAGGGATTTCAATCTGGTACAATTTCCTCTGAGAGATGTTGGATCTCTATATGAGGGAACAGATTTTTTTTCTGGGTATACTCTTTGGGGCAATCTTTGGGTGGACATATCTAAGCTAAGTGGCATCAGCCCCAGAAATAGCCATGGAGCAATTAACAAGGAGTGCACACAATTTCTTTCTTTAAGGTGTTAATTTTGGCATGTAAGCAAAAGACAACTCTATCTCTTTAGGAAGACGAAGTTTTGGAAGGCTGTAGGAATATCTAGAGAGGAAAGCAAGAAATGGCATCCTGGGGTAGAAGAAAGAAGAAGAAGCATTTTCAGATTCTCATGCTTTTATAAGAATGACAAACCAGCATCTCAACATCACAACACAATTAGTGGAATGCAAGGAAATAAATGTCTAAGTTCAATCTTTGTTTCATGTGTGCTGCAACTATTTGTGTTTCTGCATAATTAAACATATTGTCTTTTCTATTAGTTTGAATCAAAATATCAGAGATATCATGCTACTGGCTTCTTAAAAGCAAAAAACATTCTTATTGGCAGCAGAACAGTGTCATCTTGTCTGCCAGAATTTGTATATTTACTTTCAGTGGTGGAATTCAAATATGTGAACAACCGTTTCTGCCGAAGTGGTGCGAACCAGCTGAATCCCACCACTGTTTACTTTTATAAATTCTGTTAACTCCCTACTTTACCATTTATCCAGCATTCCATGTCTGGATTCTGAAACTGAGCAATACAGTCATGTATCTTTTCTATCATTAATTACCTGCTATATATTAAAACTAAATGGAGTTTTTTTTAATAAACTTTTATTTTACTGTTCCCTATAACATTGGATTAGTCACATACTTCAGTTTATAGCTAGGATGATCTAACATTATTCCTCTTTTACATATTAATGGCCAGAAAATGGAAACACTATTTGTCTCAGACACACCAAGTTGAAGAAGAGAGATTGCTAGATGAGATACTACTTATAATTAAACTGGTGTCAGCAAGAACTTTCCAGCTAGACTTCCGGTTTGGAGCGCAACAAGATGGGTGTAAGAAGCTGGGGCTCTGCCTTCCCAGCCCAATTTTGGTCTGCCCAGGGACCCTAAGGGGTCAGAAAGTTGCCCTGGAGGGGCAATGAAGAGGGAGGGATACTCCAGGAGCCAGGACCAGATGGCAGTCAATCTAGTTGGACTGAAGAAAACATGTGAAAGGCCGGAGGAAAGGCTGCCGGACTTGCCCAAGAAGCCAAAGTCGGCACCAGCTGGAAGGAAAGCCAGGAGCCGTGGTGCTTCGGCAAAGAGCTGACTGTGAACAGCATGCTGAAACTGGGTGAACCAGCCTTTTTTCCTTTTCCTTTTGGAACTACAATTAAAACGTTGATCCCCTGACTGGGAAGAGCTAAAAAGCAAAGATCCCAGAAGGACTAGAGGAGAAGTTAAAAGTGGCGAGCAATTACAAGGGAGAAGGTCTTTTAAGGAATACAAAAAAATCTTTTAAAATTGGACTCAGATTGATTTTTTTAAAAAGGTTACTTGTTCTATAAGAGGTGGAATTTTTTTCTTAGCTATAATCCTAAGAGTAAATAAGTAAATAAAATTTTAAAAGAAAAACTTTACAACAACTTTTTAAAAACCAGACATTGACTGAATAGCAAAAGAGGACATCTACTGGTGAAAGAAGATAATACAGTAATATAAAACAACAAAAAATATTTTTGAAAGACTGTGACCTTGAAACAACACCTGGTCTAAACAAAGTGCCTTAGTGTGAGTTTTTAAATGAGAAGACTTTCCACAACTAGATTTGGTGACTCTGGATATAACTAAACAGATATTATTTGGAGACAGTGAAGGTTTTACATCTGAGACCTGACCAGAGGAGTTAGATTTGGCCTAAAGTAGTTGGCTTGTTCTTTTTTCCCCCTCTCAGCTGGATTTTAATCATAGTTGGCTGTTTTCATTTTTTTTCTCTTTTTCTTTTTTTTCTTTTTTTCTTGTTGCCTGCATTATTCTGTCTTCTCTGCTTGAGATACTGGATTTAGCCTAAAGTAGTTGGCTCCTTTTACAGTTTGGATTTAAGCCTAAGATAGTTGGCTGGAAGAATGAGTGCACCAAACCTTACTAGTCTTATGAAAAAGACCTCCTCTGCACCATCTGTGGGAACACCTAGTCCACAGGTCTGCAACCCATGGCTCCAGAGCCCAATGCTGCTCTTTCAGCCGTCTCCTGTGGCTCCCAGTCCTCTGCCATGTGCAGTCCAAAAAAGAAAAAAAAGTGGGACTAAAAAAGTTCAACCAATCAATTCAAATATGCAGGGTAGGTGCATATCTCGCCTTGGCTCCACTCTTCAGTCAAACCCTGTTCTGTGCATGAGCACATGTACGCACATGCACACACATTTTTTGCGGCTCCCAGTTTTTCCTTTTGTGAGGGAACCAGTTCCGAGTGGCTGTTTCACTGTTTCAGGTTGCTGACCCCTGACCTAGTCCAACAACCCAGGGATCTATTGAAACAATGTTGCTGCGTGAAAAAATAAGCATCACTCAAAATGAGATGCAAAGTACATTAAAATCGATTCAGGAATTACGCAAAAAAATCATGAAGAGACAAAAAGTAAATTTGATAAACTGAAGAAATTTTGGATGTAAAGACACAATTTGAAGTTCATCATCAAATGTTGCTTAAAAATGAACAAAGAATTCAGAAAATGGAAAATAAATCAAGAGATATTGATAAAAAATGGAAATACTACTGCAAGAAAATGAGAAATTAGAACAAGCAAACCACAACCTTGAAGGAGCTGTGGCAATTCTAGAAATGGAAAAAGCAGAACATTACTTAAGATTTCAAAATATCCCTGAAAATAGAGAAGAAAATATAGCAGTTGTGATTATCGAACTCTTGACAGAGGCTTTGAAAGCTGATAGAGCAGAGATGCAAATGGAGATAGATGAAGTATTCCAAATGAATTCAAGCTATGCAAGGAGACTCAAGTTATGTGAGATTCATAAAGAAAAAAAACACGAAATGAAATATTGAGGAAAGTTCGAGAGGAACCATTACAACATAAGAATAAAGAAACTGTGGTTTTAAAGCAGATACCTAAGAGAGTAAGAGATACTTGAAGACATTACCACTTTTTAACAACAAAGCTGATTGCAAAAGGCATAAACTTTAGATGGTTAATGCCAGAAGGGATTTTAATCAACTGGAATAGTACAAGATACTGATTGGATTCAATCTGGAAAGCAGAAGATTTTGAGGGGAAAAACAGCATTCCTAGAAAAAGGAGCACAATATCGACAAGAGGAGAGAAAGGAACAGAAACAAATGGAAGAGACATCTGAAGAAGCAACTATACACTCAGAAGAACAGAAAGAGAAATTTGAAGAAGAGAGTGAAGGAGCGGCTGGAGAACAGAGGATCATGAGATCCACTAGACCTAAATATAAATAACTGAAATGGAGAAAGAAAATGGAATTTTTTCAGTGAACCTAAATGGACTGAACTCTCCATCAAAAAGAAGTATTTTTTTAGGAAACTGCAGGAATTAAATATAGACATAATTTGCTTACAAGAGACACATATAAAAAACAATTTCATAAGCTTTTGGAATACCCAAAAATTGAGAAACTTTATCATGCAGGTGTTTCTGTATATATTAAAGAGACAATAGACTCTAAAATTATCTATTCAGATGAAGACAGAAGAATTGTGATGGTAGAAATATATTTACGTCAAAAACAAATATTGGTGGTAGTAATTTATGCACCAAATAATAACCAGGAATAATTCTATCAAAATCTACACATAAAAATAATAGAATTGGAGTATCAACATATTTGTTTAGTAGGAGATTTTAATGCAATCATGGATGGGGCAATAGACTATACAAGTAGTAAAACAGGAAAAACTGGAAGCCTAAGACTTTTAAAAATATGATAGCAGAGATTGGTGTACAAGACATTTGGAGGGAAATTAATTCAGGAAAATTACAGTATACATTTTATTCAAATAGTAAAAAATCCTGGTCTAGAATCGATATGATTTGGATGACATTGGAACTGAGGATGAATATGCAGGAAATTGAGATAGAACCAGGTACATGGACAGATCACAACCCTTTAAAAGTTATGTGGAGATGTGGAGAGGAACACACACAAAAAACTAAGATGGACTTTGAACCAATCTATATTAAAAGAAAGAGAATTTATAGAATTAGCAACAAAAGAAATGGAGATTTTCTTCAAAGAAAATAAAAAAGAAGATACAACATTACAAAATGTATGGGATACAGCCAAAGCATATTTTAGAGGCATAGTTATAACATATGTGTCAAAGAAAAATAAACAGAAAATACAGCAGTATGTTTTACTAAAAAAAAATTTAAAAAAATAGAATTAGAACTGCAAATGAACCCACAAAAGAAGACTTTAAAAGGAGAAATCTACATAATAAAACATAAATAAAATTTGTTGGACTCAGAAAAATTGGCACAGCAAATAAAAAGATCAAAACAAAACTTTTTTGAAAATGCAAATAAACCAGGCAGATGGTTAGCCTATAAACTTAAAAAAACAGAAGAAAAAAATGATAAATAAATTAGTAGACGAAAAAGGTGGTGTACAATTTAAAAATGAGGAAATAAAAAAAGATAATCAAAGAATATTACAAGAAACTTTACGACATAGAAGAAATTCCAAGAGAGATAATGATTCAATATTTGGAAGAAAATAATCTTCCAAAAATTCCAGAAACTTGTAAGACTATGTTTGAGGAAAAAATAACAATGATGGAAATAACAGAGGCCATAAGAAGACCAAAAAGATGAAAAAAAAAATACTGGGTCTAGATGGATTACTGGCGGAGCTGTATAAAACTTTACATATTAAGTGAACTGTTGAAAGACGTTTGCAATGAACTTTTGTTGGAGGCTAAACTTCCAAAGATATGGACAGAAGCAAATATTACTGTAATACCAAAAGAAGACTCAGATTTGACACAGATAAAAAAACTACAGACCAATATCATTATTGAATGTGGACTATATTTTTTTTACTTCAATAATGGCTGAGAGATTGAAAAGATACTTAACTGAATTCATACATTCAGACCAGAATGTTTTCTTACCAAAGAGACAGATTTAAAACAATCTAACAGTGATAATGGATGTACTAGAATACTATGAATTACATCCAGGGAAACAAATGGCACTAATATTTCTAGATGCTCAAAAGGCATTTGATAATGTTTCCTGGAAATTTATGATTCAGCAATTACAAATAATGGACTTTGGACAGAATTTTATAAATATGATAAAAATGATATATAACAAATAAACAGCGAAAGTTATTGTGAATGGAGATTACACTGAGAACTTTGAGATAAGGATAGAAACAAGGGAAGGATGTCCATTATCTCCATTGTTATTTATTTTACTTTGGAAATCTTAAACAGAAATCTTAAACAAGGTATAGGAATCAAAGGACTAGAAATAAAAGGCGAAACATATAAATTGCAAGCATTTGCTGATGATTTGGTGTTCATCTTAGAAGAACCTTTGGAGATGATTTCTAAACTTTTGGGAAAGATAGAACAGTATGGAGAAATGGCAGGACTGAAAATAAATAAAGAAAAAACTAAAGTAGTAGTTAAAAATCTTACATATAAACAGAAAAACAAATATCAGAAAAAGCAGAATTACAATTAGTTAAAAAGGTTAAATATCTGGGAATACAGTTGACAACAAGATGTTCAACAATAAAAAGATAATTATATAAAATTATTATATAATAATTATTATATAAAATTATTAAATCAAATAAAACTGGACTTCAATACTATGAAGAATTGCTACAGTGAAAATGAATTTACTATTGAAAATCTTATTTCTAGTTCAAACAATACCTATAAAATTGGGAAAAATTTTCGATGATTTGAATTCACTAATTTTGAAATTCATTTGACAAGGAAAGAAAGCTAGAATTAAGATGAAAATGTTACAAGATGCTAAAGGAAATGGGGGATTTAGCCTACCAGAGTGGGTTCTATACTATCAAGCACCTGTAGTAGAATGGGTAAAAGAATGGATAATTCTTAACAATAAAAGTTTGTGATAACTGGAGGGGCATGAGTTACAATTGGGGTGGCACCACCTTTTTATGGTATGGGAAAAAATAAAGTTCATAAATATTTCCAAAATCACTATATAAGAAATGCATTGTTAACAACATGGGAAAAAATAAAAAGCAATTTTTTTTCCGGCTCCAAAGATGGCGGACGTGCTGGGGAGAGCTCCGTGAGCCCCAGCGGTAAGGCATCCCCCAGGAGCCCCTCAGGGATGTTTTTGAACCCCTGTGTTGGGGTCAGAGGGACAGGCAATTAAATCAGGCAATGTGCCATCCGCTGCTTCCCCGGACCGGCCGTAGGGGCGCCATGGCATCTCCGGCCCGCTCCCAAGCCGTTTGCAGCCATTTTTAATCAATGCCGACGTCTCCTCTCTGCCTCAACTGTCTCGGACCATCCTTGGCGACGGCGGCATCTCTGAGCAGTTTTCATCAGAGGAGATGCCCGCGGACCAGCTGGGAAGAGGAGACAGCAGCGGCAACAATGGTGACGACGTCTCCGAGCCTCCCTCAGACCGTTTTCAGGGAGCTTTCAACGGCAGCGGTGACAGCGGCGGCATGGCTTCTCCAGCCAGCGCCCGGGCCACTCGCGGCCGTTTAAAACCTATTCCGGCATCTTCTAGCTGCTCGGAGCCTCCTGGGTCCACTCCTGTCAGCGACGGCCTCTCTGAGCTCCTTTATCGGAGGAGACGTCCGCGGATCAGCTGGGCAGAGAAGACGGCAGCGGCGGCCGCCGCGGCGACATACTCGGGCCGCTCCTGGGCCGCGTCTCGGGCCGTTTCCGGGGCGCTTTCAACGGCGGCGGCAACGGCAACGGCATGGCATCACCAGGCAGCTCCTGGGCCGTTCGTGGCCATTCACAACCAATACCGGGGCCTACTCGCTGCTCTGAACCGCCTCGAACCACTCTTGGCGGCGGTGGCGTCTGTGAGCTGCTTTTACCGGTGGAGACGCCCATGGTTCATCTGGGCAGAGGAGACGACGGTGGCAGCTATGGCGGCGTCGCACTTGGGCCACGCTCGGGCCACTTTTCGGGCCGCTTTCGACGGCGTCGGTAACGGCGTCTGGGGCCTTGCTCGGCCTGCTTTGGTGAACAATGATGCCGTTTCCCAACCCCTCATTCCCCCCCTTTTTGAAGACCTGGGACTCCCGTACCTCTGGGAGGCCACGCTCTGGACGGTCCCCAACCAGCAGGGGCCTATGGAGCTGCGGCCGGGAACAACGCCCAGAGTATCAGTGCGGCGAGGGAACTGTAGGGGCGACTGAACCGCCAAACCCGATGCCAGTTGAGAATCTCACCACCTTGTGACTTCTGCCTGCATACAACCTTCCTTGCCTGCCCTTTCCCCATAGGACCTGATGGGCCTGGGTGCAAGCCACGGTGGCAGAGTGGCTTGGCCTTACACCTGCAGCCCCATAGAGGTGGGAGCTCTATGGGGTATGCTTCACCCAGAGTGTGTTCTGGACTACCCCCGGGAACAGAGTCACAACCCATCGTGAGAGGGTGGGGAGTGGCCTGCTTCTGGGGTTCACCCGGCTATGTGGCAGTGGCTGGATGATGGTCCAGATACCCACCTACCCTGACTCGACCCTCCTACTAACCACCATCTATGGGACTGCCTTCCCTGAATCCTTCTTGACTCTATGCACCTTCGCTACACCAGCACGGACCTGTTCGCCCTCAGGGGTTCCCCCCTCTCCTGGGTGCGACCTGCCTTCGCTACCACCGCCAATCTCGATGAAGGGCCCGACCATTGGGCTTCTGAGAGATGGCCGGGCAGGGTCAGGGGCCTCCAGCATAAATCCAACAAGAGGCCCCTGGTTAGCTTCTTAGTAAAATTTTTGTGGGGTTAGGGAGGGGGGTGGGAGTGGGCTATGGTTGTTCGACGAAGGGGGGCCATCCAACAACCGTTGCACAGGCCAGGCCTGGGATCGATCGCGAAGGGGAGGAGCGGGGTTTGGTCGCCGCCGAAGCCCGAAAGCGAGCCGAGGGACTACCGATTCCCAGGACGGTGGAGAACGGCAGAAGGTGTGCAAGCAGAGGGCCGTATCGACATTGGGAGGGTCATCTCCGCTATCTACAAGCGGTGAGACGCTCCAACCCTCTGTCTCTTCCCTGAGGACCCGGGAGTGAGGATGTGCAGCCTCCTGAGCTCAGGCTGGTCTACCTGAATGCCAGGTCCGTTGCTAATAAGGCTCCCCTTGTTCGAGATCTAGTTGAGGGTGAGCACGCGGACCTGGCTTGCATCACGGAGACTTGGCTGGGCCCAGAGGGCGGTGTTCCTCTGGTTGACCTTTGCCCACCTGGTTTCCGGGTGCTACACCAGCCCCGGCCTCATGGTAGGGGCGGAGGAGTGGCAGTAATTATCAGGGAGACCCTAAGCCCGCGGGAGACCACCGTTCCTCAGATAGTCGGGTGTGAATCTCTCTTTTTGAGATATGGTCCTGGGGCGCAGTTGGGCCTGCTGCTGGCGTATCTTCCTCCTAATCGTGCAGCAGCAGCCCTGCCTAAGCTGTTCGATGTCCTCTCGGGGTTGGTGGTTGAATTCCCCAAACTTATAGTTTTGGGCGACTTCAATATACCGTCCCTAGGAGGATCGTCTGAGCTAGCTCGAGAGTTCATGGCTTCCATGACGGCCATGGACCTGACGCAAATAATTCTTGGACTGACTCATGAGGGAGGCCACACCCCTGACTTGGTTTTCTTATCTGGACGGTGGCGTGATGATCTTGGTGGGGGCTCTCCAACCGTTATGCCCCTGTCATGGACCGATCATCACCTCCTGCGGCTGGACTTCCGCTTTGCCACCCCCCGCCGTGGGTGTGCGGAGCCAACCAGATGGTACCGCCCCAGGCGCCTAATGGACCCTGACAGGTTCCAGGCAGCGCTTCGGAACCCACCTGCACTCCCTGCTCACAACTCACAACTTAGTGGAAGCCTGGGAAAGGGCAGCCACAGAGGTACTTGACCGAGTTGTACCCTTGCGGCCCTTGACCCGACGCAGATCCCAGCGAGCCCCATGGTTCTCCGCGGAGCTCCGGGAGATGAAGTGTCGGAGACGGGGCCTAGAGAGCCGTTGGAGGTCCAGCCAATCCGAATCCGACCGGTTGCGACTAAGAACCCACACTAGGTCTTATCTCGCAGCGATAAGGGCGACGAGAGCAAATTACTTCTCCGCCCTCATCGTGTCCGCAGATAATCGCCTGGCCGCCCTGTTTAGAGTGACCCGCTCCCTTCTCAATCAGGAGGTGAGGGAGGAGCCCTTGCAGGGTCAAGCTGAGGAATTTGGTCAATATCTGTTGGATAAAATCGCTCGGATTCGAACCGGCCTGGACTCCAACTGGGCAGAGTCTGACGAACAGGACATGGGCAGTCTTGTCGATGTCATCTGGGAGGAGTTTGATCCTGTGACTCCAAAGGAAGTGGACAGGATTATGAAGAGTTTGAGCTCCTACACATGCTTATTGGACCCGTGCCCTTCCTGGCTGGTTTATGCAGCCCAAGAGGGGACACGAGGCTGGTTCCAAGCGGTCATATCTGCTTCTTTGAGTGAGGGTCACTTCCCCGCCGCCTTGAAGGAGGTGGTGGTGAGACCTCTCCTCAAGAAGCCCACCTTGGACCCAGCTACATTGAATAACTTTCGCCCGGTCTCCAACCTTCGCTTTCTTGCAAAGGTTGTTGAGAGTGTGGTGGCTCATCAGCTTCCTCAGGTCCTGGATGAAGCGGATTATCTAGACCCGTGCCAATCGGGTTTCAGGCCCGGCTACAGCATGGAAACGGCATTGGTCGCTCTGATGAATGATCTCTGGAGGGCCCGGGACAAGGGATACTCCTCTGTCCTGGTCTTATTAGACCTCTCGGCGGCTTTCGATACCATCGACCATGGTATCCTGCTGCGGCGCCTCAGGGGACTGGGAGTGGGAGGCACAGTTCTTCAGTGGTTCTCCTCCTTTCTCCTGGGACGCTCGCAGTCGGTGTTGGCAGGGGGACAAAGGTCGACCCCAAGGTCTCTCGTTTGTGGAGTTCCTCAGGGGTCGGTCCTCTCGCCTCTCCTGTTCAACATCTACATGAAACCGCTGGGTGAGATCATTCGTGGTTTTGGAGTAAGTTACCATCAGTATTTATTTATTTATTTATTTATTTATTTATTTATTTATTTATTTATTTATTTATTTATTTATTGATGGGATTTATATCCCGCCCTATCTCCCGAAGGACTCAGGGCGGCTAACAGCAAAACATATAATAAGTACAGAGATCAAGATAGAAATAAAATTGAGAACATCTGTGCAATAAATTAAATTAGAGAATTTAAGAGATAAATTAAAAATACTAAATATAAATTAAATAAAATGCCTGTCAGTCTAGGTCGGCCTGGTGGAACAGGAGTGTTTTGAGGCCGCGGCGAAAGGATTGGAGGTTTTGGGCCATCCGAAGCTCAGGGGGGTGCTGATTCCATAGGGCTGGCGCTCCCACAGAGAAGGCCCTCCCCCTGGGGGGTCACCAGTCGACATTGCCTAGCTGACGCTACCCTGAGGAGGCCTTCTCTACACCCAGCTTTTCATCTTGACTCCAAATCACATCAGTGATGCCCTCGACGTGATGTCCCGTTGCCTGGAAGCGGTCCGGGAATGGATGGGGAGGAACAGGCTTCAACTCAACCTGGACAAGATTGAATGGCTGTACATACCGGCATGCCAGGATACTCAGAGTATTCCATCCCTTAATATTGGGGGTGAGTTATTGCCCCCCGTTGATAGGGCCCGCAACCTGGGTGTCCTCCTAGATTCACAGCTCTCCTTAGAAGATCACATAGGAGCTGTGACCAGAGGGGCTTTCACTCGGGTTCGCCTGGTGCGCCAGCTACGACCCTATCTGGACCTGGATGCCTTGCGTACAGTCACCCATGCACTTGTGACCTCTCGTCTTGACTACTGCAACGCTCTTTACATGGGGCTGCCTTTGAGAATCACTCGGAAGCTTCAGCTGGTACAGAGTGCAGCTGCACGAACACTTTTGGGGGCTTCCCGATACTCCCATATTACACCTCTCCTCCGTGAGCTGCACTGGCTTCCAGTTGCCTTCCAAGTGAAATTCAAGGTGCTAGTGATGACATACAAAGCCCTACATGGCTTGGGTCCGGATTACCTACGGGAGCACCTACTGCCAGCGTCAACACCCCTCCGTCCTGTGCGCTCCCACAGAGAGGGCCTCCTCAGGGTGCCGCCGGTCAGAGAGTGCCGGCTGGTGGCCCCCAGGGGGAGGGCATTCTCGGTGGGTGCGCCAACCCTTTGGAACTGCTTGCCAGCCGAAATCCGGATGGCCCCCAACCTTCGCACCTTCCGGCGTGACTTAAAAACCTACCTATTCCAGCAAGCCAGCCTGGCCTGATAGATTTTGGGGTTTCACTTGCTTTACTATTGCTTTACTGTATACTTACCTTGCTCTGTACACCGCCCCGAGTCCTTCGGGAGAAGGGCGGTATATAAAACAAAATAAATAAATAAATAAAAATAAATAAAATGTATTTGAAAATTCCATGGTGGTTGTCAACAATGGAAGCATTTGTACACCCAAATTTAGTGGACTTTGAAAAAATCTGGACAAAATCTTGTTTAGATTTTAAGGACACTTAAAATCTAAACAAGAAATGGAAAATCAGGGCATCAACTTATCATGGTGGACACATTTACAAATATAAACTAGATACGATAAAGATGTTAAAATGTATGGGTTTTATAAGGAACAAACTGTATTGGATAAGATTTTGTTAACTTTAGATGAAAAACTAATTAAGAAAATGTATAATTTTTATTAACTTTGGAAAGAAAAGTGAACAAGTTAAAGAAACAATGATAAGATGGGTGAAAATTTTTGGATATAATATAGAACTAGAAAGATGGCAAAACTTATGGCAAAGAAATTATAAACTGACAATGTCAACTTCTTACAAATGTTTTACAGATGGCACTTGCCACCAGCAAAACTAGTAAAAATGTTAAAAAATATGTCAGATAGATGTTTGAAATGTAAACACAAGCCAGCCACATATTATCATGTTTGGTGGGCATGTGATAAAGCAAAGAACTATTGGAAAAAAATACATACTTGGTTAGAAAAGATGCTAGGAGAACATGTTGATTTTAAACCTGAACTTTTTTTATTAGGTATAATGCCAGAAAAGACCAATAAACAAAGCTTACATTTTACTTTGCATGCTACAACAGCAGCAAGAATTACATTTGTGCAATACTGGAAGAATGAAGGAATACCACCAGATGAAGAAATAATTTAAAAAAAAAAACTAGAATGCACAGAGATGGACAGATTGACTATGAGATTGAAAAAAAAGGGAAGAAACGGACTATTATCAAACCTGGAATTTATTTTACTATTGGCTAGAGCAGGGGTCGGCAACCTAAAAAAGGAAAAGAGCCACCGGGAACCGGTTCCATCACAAATTAAAAAAACTGGGAGCCGCGTGCGTGTGTCCATGCACGCGCATGCGCAAAAAACATTTTGCGCATGCGCAAAACGGTTTTTTGCGCATGCGCGGACGCACGCGGTTGCCATTTTTTTTTAAAAGTGAGATGGAACCGGTTCCCGGTTGCCCGACGGCGATGGCCCGTCTGCAAAGCTGCCGCTTTCGGCAGCTTTGCAGACGGGCCGCGGCAGCTTCCTCAAAGAGCGGCACCGCTGCCCGTTCGCCCGGAGGTACGCGCGCACCTCTCCAAAGGTTTGGGGAGGTGCGCGCGCAGCTCTGCCCATTCGGGGAGGTGCGCGTGCACCTCTCGGAACGGGCCGTGGCGTCGCTCTTTGAGGAAGCTGCCGTGGCCCATCTGCAAAGCTGCCGCTTTCGGCAGCTTTGCAGACGGGCCGCGGCAGCTTCCTCAAAGAGCGACGCCGCGGCCCGTTCGCGCGGAGGTACGCACGCACCTCTCCAAAGGTTTGGGGAGGTGCGCGCGCAGCTCTGCCCATTCGGGGAGGTGCGCGTGCACCTCTCGGAACGGGCCGCAGCGTCGTTCTTTGAGGAAGCTGCTGTGGCCCATCTGCAAAGCTGCCGCTTTCGGCAGCTTTGCAGACGGGCCGCGGCAGCTTCCTCAAAGAGCGACGCCGTGGCCCGTTCGCGCGGAGGTACGCGCGCACCTCTCCAAAGGTTTGGGGAGGTGCGCGCGCACCTCCGCCCATTCGGGGAGGTGTGCGCGCACCTCTCCAAACGGGCGGTGCCACTCTCCATTTGGAGAGGTGCGCGCGCACCACTGCCCGTTCGAAGAGGTGCGCGCGCACCGGGCGGCTGGGAGCCGCAGGAGAAGGCTCAAAGAGCCGCATGCGGCTCCGGAGCTGCGGGTTGCCAACCTGTGGGCTAGAGGAAAGAATAAAGGATTAGGAATTAAATATGTATTAGCATATGTAAATTCAGACAGCATGTTGGTTGAAAAATTATTATTGTTTGTATGGAAAAAATGAATAAAAAACTTTTAACAAAAAAAAGAACTTTCCAGCTACAGGGAAGAGGAAGAGGAGGAGAAGAAAGAAGAATTTTGATATAGCTAAGATGGTGGCAGCATAGGAAGCAGAAGCAGTATCAGATCACAGGGAAAGAAGTTATTAAACTAAGTAGGAAGGTACAAGGAGAGGGGGGGAAGGAAGGAAAAGGGAATAGAAAGTTAGATAAGGAATATAAAAAGGATAAAGAAAAGAAGAAATTGGGGTAAGGTGGAAAACACCAGCAAAAGAGCAGTGCAGTGAATGAATGGCTGCATGTGTGGTTGGAGGCAGCCAGCAACAGAGAACAACAAATCCAGCTCAGGAGCTCAACTAAGCAACCCAATGCTAGAAAATAGGCAACTGAGAGCAGCAAACGGGCAGCTGAACAGCAGAAAAGAAGGGAAGCTGTTGGAGGCAGCAAACCAGTGGGTCACAGTATATTCATGAATAGCCTAGTCCCATACTCCAATCTAGGCAGCCCAGCTCGAGGGGGCAGACAGGTATCCCCATCCAGGGCCCAGGAAACTAGAGGCATCCTGACTACCACAGCCCTTCCCCTGCATCTTTCCAGCCCTTCAACCCTCCCCAATGACTTGCCCCAGGTGGAGGACTTATGGAAGACTTGATCAACATTCCCTCCCAAGCCAAGATCAGTAGCCTCTCCGCCTCCTGCTAGCCTGGCAGCCCATCTGGTCTGGCGGAGGACAAAGGGCCTGGAGCGTCGTCGTCTGTGAGAAATTGGTTGTGACAATATCTGTGGAGAGGAGAAATACAACAGCAGAATCAACGAAGGGGAGAAATGCAGCAGCAACAGAGATGGGCAGCACAGCAGTAGCAACAGAGGTGCATTGAGTTAGAGAGATCTGATCTCTAAAGCTGAGTGGTCAACTAAGCAGAGCAGACTAGACGGTGCAGCTGACCGGAAAGCTGAACAGCAGGCCTGACCAGAGCAGAAATGAGACCAAAAAGAGCTCAGACAGAACCGAGCTGGCAGAGAAAGCAACAGACCAGAGTAGCAAACAATGGAAGTGAAGGAAACAATTAAGTTTGAGCTTCCAATAGGAATGGAGGGAATAAAAATAAATACAGAACAGAAAATAAAAGATAAATAGGCAAATAATGACAAGAGCGGAACTTTAAAAATCAAGGAAGAATAGGACTAATAAAGAGGCAAATCTTAACAAGGCAAATCTTAAATAATAAGCTAGGGAGAAATTAGAGCTCAAAAACTTTAAAAAATAGAGGGAAGAATAGGATAAATGAAACTAACATAATAGAAGGTTAAATAAATAACAAGGTATAAAAATGAACACAAACAGGCAGAATAAAGGATAAGAAAAAAATAGGCATATTGTAATTACCTACAGAGAAGGTAGAAACAAGGCTAACAGCAAACATCCACCAATCAAAAAGGAGAGATTTTCAAACAAACTCATGGAACAGGCAACTGATACTATTGTGGTATGTAATACGTGTTCCATGTATGTGCTTATGACCAAAGAACACTCAAATTATACATGCATTAAATGTAAACCATCTCAACTATTAGAGGAAAAAGTAAGGGACCTAGAGGCAACTCTAGCCAAATTCCAACCTAGGCAAGAAAGCTATCCCCAAACCAACCCAATAAAGAACAAATAATGCCCGGAGAATTTGACCCTATGGGTAAACTCTTGGAGGTAGACAAATGGAGGTATGTCACACATAGAAGGAAACACAATAATCAAAGAAAAAAGCAGTATAGATCTAACAAACCCCTACTGCCCATTTAACTCAACCAGAAGTAGCCCCATTAAAAGTGAGCAATCGATATCTCCCCCCCAGATGGAAATATGCAGACCCACAATCTCCCCCCTCAAAGAAAACATGAAGACACCTAGCAAAGAAACATCACCAAATATCCCTTAAAAAGTCATATCAAAGGAAGGTGGGTGTTGGTAATAGGAGATTCTATTCTCAAAAGAACAGAACCAGTGATCTGTAGACCAGATGTACAATCTAGGGAGGTATGTTGTCTCCCTGGAGCAAAAATCAAAGATGTGGCTGAGAACCTAACCAAAATAATTAGGCCCACAGATTACTACCCTTTCCTCCTCCTTCACATTTTGATGAATGACACAACAAACAACCTGAGTACAATACTGATAGATTATAAGGTCTCTTTCTCTCACACACAAACACTCATGCAACACTTGAGTATTACATGCTTGAAACAAATAATTTATATTTCTAGAATTTTGTTTTGAAGACAACACAAAAACTTTAACTGTTCTGTTTCTGTTCTGTGGAATAAAGCCAATTCATCCTGTTCTATTTTGTTCCAAACACACTTTTATTTTATTTATTATTCCTAGATTAGATTTACCAGCTACCTGCACTACAGCTTCATAGGATTACAATTCATTGGGTAACAACATTTTGTAATGTGTATATTGGGTACTTTAACATATAATTTGGAGAAATTGAATATCTACATTGTGTTTCAATTCTTTCTCCTACACTGAATGAGCAATCAGTGGATTCAATAGTGCAACAGGTCTTATATTATAATCTGATCAGAATGCCCCCAAGGGTCTGCAATAAGTACATAGATTTCTAAGTTTCATTCCCAAATACATTTTCTGTATTTCTGTATTACAAACTGTTTTTCATAGTAACTGATCAGTCCTAAGCTAATTAATTATTGTATAAGTACGGAATCTTTGAAGTGGTGAAAGCAAACTTTACACAATTTTATAAACAGATATTGTAAGTCTCAAAATGGAGGTTATCAGGTGTTTTGTTTTTTTTTTGTTTGTTTGTTTTTTTTAAAAAAAACCTTTATAAATAGTTACAGTCCCAGACTTTCACTCTTTGATTATACATAGAATCTCAAATGTAAAGATAATCCTCTTTGGACCATCTTTTTTTTTTTTAAGAAAATCTTCAGTTCAGTGAAACTCAAAATTCTCATCAAATATATAAATATTTGTACATAATGGTTTCTGTTCTCCACTCTACCAACTTTTGTAAATAATCATATTTTTTATCATGATATTTGACTATATTAAAAAGAAACTTTCATACTAAAATATTTCATATGCTAAAACTATATGGAGTATATATATACAGCTGTTTAACTGAATATTTATATTCTAAGAATGGTTCATAATGTTCTTCAAAATTTCATATTTGTAGATAGGGATGTTATGAAACTAACCTTGAAACTCTTTAGACGAAGTAAGTATTAACCTGAGGATGGGCCAATGAGGTTTGCTGGTCAGTAATTCTTTTGTGAAAACTTAGTATGAAAGTGTTCAATCAATAAAGTAAAAGTCTCCATCAATCCGAGAAAGGCACTTTTATAGAAACAGCAGGGGGGAAAAGTCTATTCTTCAGTTTTAACTGAGTAATTTATGGTGACTGATAGATGCAATGAGTTTATTTCACAAATTTAGTTTTTCTACCCAGTGTTTTTCCCAGAAATTCTTCCCATTTTAATAACTGTTTTACTGGGCACAGTGTAAGGCTAACTAGTTGCTAATAGTAATTAAGTATGAGTTTCATAAATTTTGGACTTCTTTAAAGCTATCTGAGAAATTAAGTAAGAAACTTACTGAGAAAATGAATATTACGATTCTTGGCATTTAATTGTTCACATAAATTGTATTTACTATATTTGCACGTAGGATTACTGTCTTATCTGATTTTACCTCACGGAATAATATATAGATATTAAAATGTGTAAAAAAACCATTTTATTTGTTTTTGTTTGTGAAATGAGATTTAATGAATCCGTAGGCATTCTTAAACATGAGCAACTGTTTTCAATCCTAATTAAATTTTGAAGTATATAACAGTATTTTTAAAACTGTTGTAATAAGTTTTTATTTAATTGTACCCTGGGTTCAAAAAAAGAGATTGTATTACAGTATATAATCCAGCAATAACAAATGGTCAAATATTGTTAAATATTCTTGTTACTGCTATATGCTTGGTAAGACTAGAAGCATATATCTTTTGTCAATGTTGAACAAGAAATATTTCTTCAAAATGACTACATTTTTAAGCATGATTTTAACACCAATGTCCCCTGTAACCCTATGGTAAAATAAAAACAAATTAGAAAGCAGTAAAATCAGAAGCTACTGGGTCCATAGAAACTTTAGCAGTATTTTGTTCACTTTTTAAAGGTTAAGGAGCTTTTGAACTTCCACTGAGGCAGCTTTAACTATCATTTTTGGTTTCTCTTGATACTTCATAAAGGTCAAGATAAAGTACTTCTTGATCAAGTCACAGCAATAGCAAATCCATGGCTTTTTCCCAGGCTTTTTACGGTAGAATGTAAAGCTTCTACACTTGTCCATCCTCTATTTCAATTTTATTTTCACAAAATAAAGTATTAACTCTTCATGTCTTCCTCCTTGGTTAACTTTTACTTGGTTCTCTCAGGAATGTTCAAATATAATCTTGAAAAGAATTCTAGTAAAATCAGCATTACTGAGGGCAAAAGGATGAGATGGTCAGATAGCGTCATCATCACAATGGGCATGAGTTTGGGCAGACTCAGAGAGTAGAGAAGACATAAGTTAGCAACAACAACAACAAATCAGTTTGTCTATCTTTTCATAAAAACCACAATTTTGTAAAAACGAGAATCAAAGGAAAATTCCCAATTCTACTCTTTATCAACCATCTGCTTTTGAAGAGGAGGAGCACTTGAGTGTAGATCTTGCATTTTGAATTTAAGACATTTATGCTATTCAGAATACTGAGTGACATGGTGAAAACCTACTGGTGAAAACACTCATCTCCCATTCAAAAGGTTGAGAGTTTAATCCTAGGTAGTGGCAGATGTTTCTCTCCTAGGATGCAAAATCCACATGGAGTTAGGAAGTAAACAGTCAGCTTTATTCAGTCACCCCAACTCTACCCCAAATTAAGGGATTACAGGTGGTGAAACAGGAGTTTTTTAGGCTAACCAGAATACTCAGAATTATCAGAGTCCTAAGAAATTATTTCCCACAAAAGATAGAAACAGAAAGCAGCTAAGAAAAGAAACAGTATAATTCCATTCTGTTCAGACCTCCCCAAGATTCTAATGGTATGTGCGAATCATCTAAGTGCAATGATTGTGATTATGGTGTTACTCTTATACCAGTAGAAATCAGGCCTAAACTTGATATGACCCAGTGCTGGGAAGCACAATACCTACAAAGTTAGCATGAATGCTGTCATGATTCCAATAGATGAAACCCATCAAAAGAACTTCAAGGCAAAAATTCTTCCTTAAAGAACATTTTATTCAGGTAACAAAATATCGGCACTACATAGTTGAACGCAAAAACTAAATTCCCTTCCCCCAGATACAAAGTAACAAAGTGCAATTCCTACCCACAATAAGCTGTCATAAATCACATTCTCCAATTAGCCTGAAATGCAGGCTTTCTTCCCAGCTCCTCAGCCCACCAAAATGTTATCAGCTCGTCCTTGGGTTCCCACAAAGCAATGTTATTATTATGGCTAGCTGAGCCATAATCATCCCAACACCCCCCCATTCTGCACCTGATTTCTAAATACTAGAAAAAGCATGTTAAAAGAAAAGTAAAAATGGCTACAATTCTCATGAGTTGTCAGAGCGGGAACATCCAATGTTTACAGTGTTGACAAATGCCACACATTACTCCTACCATAATGCTGATTACTACTACAACAATTGGCAATTGTCAATTTCCTCTTTTTTTAAAAAAAGTTAATAAAGTAAAATTTATGTCCAGATTAAGTCTAGATATATTCATTCCAATCAATCTGCAATATTTAAAATAAGCAGCTTGAATAAGGGCTTAAATGTTGTAGTTCATTGTGAAAGTAAAGTTTTTGATATGCATTTTATCATAAAGTAGATATGCTTTAATGTACTGATATATTTTAGACCAAGATCTTTATGAAAATTGAAAAGAAAAAAGTGCATCTGCTTAAAATTAAGACCAGATAATATCCTGAAATTTCTCTTCTTGGTGTATCATACTATGAATAACAAGTGCTGCTGCTGAAGAAGTAATTATTCTTTTTCTGAGCAGAAGCAGCACATTTGGCTGCCATTTAAATCTGTTATAACATACCATCTGATGTTTGCAGTTTTCTTCCTGTCTAGTTTCCCAAACACACAAGTATGCAAATGTTTATAAAAACTACAACATCTACCTGCTCATCCCCTCTGCTTTCCACAAGGCAGCTGCAATAGCAATAGGAAAAAGTATTTTTAAAATTGCTAGAATGAGCAGGCTCATAAGTATTCACCAGAGAGTGAAAACACAGGCCTTGACTTAACCCTGTAATTTTTGCTTTTTATTCTTTCCACTCCAAAAGTCAGGAGAAATAAAAAGAAAATCCACATCAAAAAGAAAAGCTTAGAATCAATCCTGGGATGCCAACTCAGCTGTTGTTTACTCGCCTCCCATTTAAATTTGCAAAGAACTGATCACTTTTTTTATGCACCAGCTTCCTTCTTTGCCTTTATGAGCACAGAACAAGTTAAAGAATGGAATATGGGCTTCAGCTTATACAATTTGGGGATTTCTAAAAATGAAATGGTGGTGATTCGTTCCCTGTTCCCATACTGGAATTCTTTGATGGAAAAAAAATGGAAAGATTTTGAGCTAATGTCCCTTTCTTTGTAATCCTTGCTGATCCAAAAAATTTCAACAATAATTAAATAACAATTGTTCCTACTTGCCACTTAAATACATTTCAACAGCTTAATTCAACAGTCACATAACAAAATTATATGTGCATAGGGAAGATTTGGGTGCATAGGTAGAGAGAAAAACAGTCACAGAACCCTTCAATTCTAAGGTTACTTGCCACCTTGCTTGCCACCTCACAGGATCCAGAAGAAGCAAAAGGATGGGGGAAGGATAGGCAGGTGGGGGAAATGGAGTCATTACCTTACTGAAACTTGGAGATGAAAGGGACAAAGCCCAGCCTGACTTGGCTTAAAATGAGTGAAGTAGCCGAAGGACCACTCGGGACGACAGGCTAATTACTAAAAGGGTTTATTTAGAGCAAGACAAACATAGAATAACATTGCCGGCTTTTATAGCCGGCAGCTGTCAGCGAGGGCCAATCAGGAGTGTTCGTTTTGGCGCCGCGTCAATCCGGACCAATCCGCGTCGTCTCTCTTTGACAGCTTAGGCTTCCGCATGGTCCGGTGTTTTGACAGCCGCGAGCTGTCAGTGGCTGCGCCTGCGCTGTGCGGGGGAACTTTGACAGCTGTCAAAGTTCCCGCGTGTTCTTCTGTCAGATTTGCTTTTCCTCATGTATACGGTTTAATCACATCTAACTTAACTGTTAACTTAACTGTTTACATATATAATACACCCCTTACCCCTCCCCTGGAGCGTTTTCTCCCCCTCTGTCGTTGGAACCTGCCCACTGGTAGTCCTTTAGGTAGGTGGGGGCCCTTCGGTTTCTGGTGGAACGACGTGGAAGTGGGGCGATGTCTGGGTCTGCCGGTGGTGCGTCTCTTTGCTCCTCTTCCTCTTGGTTTGGTAGTATTTCTGGAAGGGGCTGCAGGTTGAGTTCCGACGTTTGGGGGTCTGGTGTGTGTGGCGGTTGTCTGGGTCTGAGTTGGTCGATATGGCGGCGTAGGTTGCCCTGAGTCTGTGTGGAAATTAGGTAAGAAATGGGTCCTGTTTGTTGTAGCACTGTCCCTTGGACCCATTTGTTTTTATCAGAGTAAGATCGTGCCCATATCATTTGCCCTGGTTTGAATGTGCGGATGGGGGGGGGTTTGTTCGTTTTCTTCCGGATATGTGTCAGGATGCAGTCTGTCAAGCCGTGTTATCAGCCTCCTCCCCCATCTTAGTTCTGCTGGTGATTTGCCAGTTGTTGTGCATGGAGTTGCGTGTTGTGACATTAGGAATTGGCTGAGTCGCCTTTGCCAGTTCCCCTTGACGAACTTTTTTAAAGCTTCTTTTGTGGAGCGTACCATAATTTCAGCCATCCCGTTACTTGATGGGTGGAAGGGCGCCGACGTGACCAGCCTAATACAATTCTTCATAGCGAATATCTGAAATTCACGAGAAGTGAATTGAGGGCCATTGTCTGAAACTATGGTGTCTGGGAGGCCGTGTGTGGCGAATATTTTTCTTAGGGCTTGTATAGTGGCTCCTGACGTTGTTTTCTTAAGGGGGGTGACTTCTAGCCATTTGGAATAGCTGTCCACTACAATTAGGAAACTTTGCCCCTGGATAGGTCCTGCGAAATCTACATGAATACGTGACCATGGGTTCCTCGTAGTCTCCCATTTGTGAATTGGTGCTTGGGGTGGCTCGTTCCGGGTTGATTGACAAGTATAGCACCCTCCCACATATCTTTCTATCTCTTTATCTATGCCTGGCCACCAGACATAACTTCTAGCCATAGCTTTCATCTTGACGATGCCTGGATGTCCTTCATGTAATATGTGTAATGTTTGGTTTATGTTTTTCTCTGGTATTATGACCCGATTTCCCCACAGCAGGCATCCTTTATGAGTGGATATTTCATTTTTTCTGCTAAAATAAGGCTGGAATTGGGGGTGTGGGTTTTGTGCTGGCCACCCTGTTGTGGCCCATTTGAGGATTCTGCTAAGTATTTTGTCTTTAGCTGAATTGTTGGCTATAATGTTTGCGGACAGGGGACACTCTGGAAGCTGAGAGATTGCTAGAATCAGTCCAGCTGGGGCTGGATCTGAGTCCTTGCTTTGAATGGGCAGTCTGCTGAGGCAGTCTGCGTGTCCTAATTCTTTCCCTGGTTTATGTATTAACTGATAGGAATAGGCTGATAGGAATGTGGACCACCGTAGTATTCTTGGAGAGAGAATCTGTGGTGTAGTTTTATTCCACGTGAATATGCCCAGAAGGGGTTTGTGATCTGTAAATATAGTAAAGGGCCTCCCATAAAGGTAGTCGTGAAATTTTTTAACCCCAGCGACTATTGCTAGGGCTTCTCTGTCTATTTGTGCGTAATTCCTTTCTGCTTTAGACAGAGTGCGTGAATAAAAGGCTATGGGTCTTTGTGTACCATCCTTGAATAAATGACTTAACACTGCCCCGATTCCATAGGGAGATGCATCGCAAGCGATGCATATTGGGGTGTCTTCTCTGAAAAGGGTGATCGTTGAGCTGTGGCAAATAATCTTTTTTAATGATTGGAAACTATTCTCATGTATTTTGGTCCAGGACCAAACAGTTCCCTTGTCCAGGAGCCTATGCAGAGGCTCAGCGATAGTGGCTTTATGGGGAAGGAAGGCATGGTAAAAGTTTAATAATCCTAAAAAAGCTTGGAGCTCTTGTTTATTCTTTGGGCTTGGTGCTGTTTGAATAGCCCTTAGTTTTTCTGTGGTGGGGTGGATGCCTTGGCCGTCTATTTTGTACCCTAGGAATTCTGTGGATGTGACTCCAATAGAGCACTTTTCCCATTTCAGTTTGAGGCCGGCTTCTCTGAGCCGGCTTAGCACAGCTGACAGCCTGTCAGCTAAGTTTGCTTCGTTTTCTCCGGCGATGAGAACATCGTCGAAATAGGGGCAGACCCCGGGTATTCCTTTCAGGGTTTTCTCCATGATACCCTGAAAAATACCCGGGGCAGCCGATATGCCGAATTGGAGCCTTTTCACTTTAAAGGCACCGCGGTGGGTGACAATTGTCTGGGCTTCCGCCGTGTCATTAGTGACAGGCAGTTGCAAATACGCCTGCGTGAGATCAAGTTTGGCAAAAATGGCGCCAGAGCGGATAGAAGCAAATACGTCCCTTACTGCTGGCACCGGGTAAGCGTGGGGACTGAGGGCTAGGTTGAGGGTCGCTTTATAGTCCGCACATAATCTCACTTCCCCGTTAGGTTTAATAGGGGTGACTATAGGGGTCTCCCAGCTTCCCCCTTCCGTTGGTTCGAGCACCCCAAGCCCTATGAGGCGATCGAGTTCGTTTTCAATTTTTTCTTTAAGGGCAAAGGGTACTCTCCTAGCTCTTATCTTAATTGGTTGGATTGCTGGGTTTAACTGTAAGGAGATGGGGGGACCGGTGTATTTCCCTAACGTGCCATCGAAGACGTCTGCATACTTGTTGCAAACGGCTTCTAGGCTGGGTGATTGAATTGTATTTACCCCCGTTATGGCGATTCCTAGCGGCCCGAACCAGTTTAACCCTATCAAGTTGGTGCGGTTCCCTGGCGTAACTAGGACTTCTAAGGGACCCTTGAACTCTTTGTACTGCACGGTAACCTTAGCCCTCCCTTCCAGAGGAATGGGGGTTTTCTGGAAGTCTGCTAGGTGGACCTGGGTTTGTCTCAGAGGAATTTTTTCCTTTCCCTGTTGACAGATCTCCTGATAAGTTTTTAACGAAATTAAGGAGACTGCTGACCCTGAATCCACTTCCATGAGGCAGGGCACCCCCTGAATTCTTACCCTGATCTTAACCTTTGAGCTTAAGCTGTTTACCCTGTCAATTGTTTCTACCAGGGGCCCTGGCGGTTTTTCTCTGCTGGCCTGGGTAGCTGGCCTACCTGGGGAGTTTGCCTCCAAATCATTGATGTTGTCACGACCCTTGCTGCGGCACACCGGTTTGATGTGGCCGGTCTTCCCGCAATTGTGGCACTTAGCGTTCCTAAACCGGCAGCTTCCTCGGGCATGGTTGCCCCCGCAGCTGGCACAGGCGGCCCGTTGCTCGTAACGCGGCGGTGGCGGAGGGGGGTTCCTGGACCTTCGGCGATCCGAAGTGTCGCCTCTCCTTGGTTGCCTGCGTTCCATTCTGCGTTGCAGGGCTTCTCCGTCGGTGAAATCCACCGACTCTTCGCTGTCGCTGAGGGTGGCGCTTTCTTGGAAGACGGTCGCTGGGCTCTCTGGGGTCGTGGTAGTCGGCTTCTTCTTGTGGCTGTGCTCGTAGGCCATGATTTCTCTGGTCAGCTCTGCCAGGCTCATGTCGGGTTTGGATGTCAGCTTCTTCTGCAGCCTCTCGTCCCTCAACCCGATCACCACCTGGTCTCGGATGCGGTCCTCCAGGTCGGGGAAGCAGCAGTTCCGCGCGGCGTGTCTGACCCCAGCGATGAACTCGTTGGCGGGCTCGTCCGGCCGCTGTTTCTTCTGGGCGAATTGGACCCGCCAGTACAGTTCTGAGCGAGCCGGCATATAGTACTTGTTCAGCTGGTCCACCAGGTCCGCGTAGGAGACCTCGGTGATGGGCACCGGGCTGAACAGGCCCACGGCAGCGTCATACACTGGAGGTCCGCTGATGTATAGTAGAGCGGCGGCCTTTGCTCTGTCGTCAGTGATTTTACTGACGAGGAGGAATCCCTCGACCTGACCTAGGTGTGATTGCCATCTCTCGGGATGGCGGGTATCGAATTCCCTCACACGCCCGAAGTTTGCCATGTCGTCCGGTCCTGGGTCGCTCCTATGGAAGTTAAAACTTCCAGTGACAGCTCTTGCCGGGAACTCTCTTCCTCGGCCGTGACTTCAGCTCAGGAACTCTCTTCCTTGGCTGTGACTTCAGCTCCGGAGCGATCCCACCTTCGTCGCCAGTGAAGTAGCCGAAGGACCACTCGGGACGACAGGCTAATTACTAAAAGGGTTTATTTAGAGCAAGACAAACATAGAATCACATTGCCGGCTTTTATAGCCGGCAGCTGTCAGCGAGGGCCAATCAGGAGTGTTCGTTTTGGCGCCGCGTCAATCCGGACCAATCCGCGTCGTCTCTCTTTGACAGCTTAGGCTTCCGCATGGTCCGGTGTTTTGACAGCCGCGAGCTGTCAGGGGCTGCACCTGCGCTGTGCGGGGGAACTTTGACAGCTGTCAAAGTTCCCGCGTGTTCTTCTGTCAGATTTGCTTTTCCTCATGTATACGGTTTAATCACATCTAACTTAACTGTTAACTTAACTGTTTACATATATAATACAATGAGTGCTTGCTAAATGACCTGTGATTGTCAGTTAATAACTGCAATAGGATTACTGTTATAATCAGTGTAGACACATGCCATCTCACTTTAAAACCATACTAACTTATGATGGAAATTCCAGTCCTGATTGGGTCGTAAATCAAGAATTAGCTGTAATATCTTCAGGTTCCTATGTGTATAAACTGATGAACTAACATCATTACATCTGTGGTGGCATAAAACATTCACAATTGGGACAAAGCTCAAAGGACTTCCAGTGTCTCTGAAATTCTTGTATTATCATCAAGCAAGACAAACAAGGAAAAACTTTATTGATGCAGGTTGAATGAGAGTGAGTTTTATAAAAAAATATTCAGTTTACTGATAACAGCCATTGCTTTTCTGGAAATTACAGTTAATATGAACTTATTTTTAAAAAATGGTGGAGAATAGATAATGGAATAGTTTATTCCTTGGGTTTATTTGCTCCTTTACCATATTTCTTGCTGGAACTCCTGGAAGCTGTAAAAACTTGTGTCAACAATATTCAGGCACTAAGGTGTGTGTGGAGGGGGAGTTGAGTTTTGGCTTTTGCTATTAATAGACTTTATGTTTAAAAAAGAAAACCTAAACTGATTATCCCCTTCCCACATGTACCCCAAATCCAAAAAAATCGAAGCAAAACATCACAAAAATAAAAAGAGAGAAGAAAGGGGAAAATATTATGGAAACTAATCAAAGAGAGAAGCAACCTAGAACTAAGGAGATATTTCTTGATGGTTATTATTGTTATTATTAATAAAATGACAAAGTTACTCAAATTTCAAACTTATACTACTATTCTACAATTTCAAGTGTTTAGCTTTAAATTAATTCAAATAAATATTACAAAAGACCATATGGAATCATATTGTCTGATCTTGCACCTTTGTTGTTATTAAACTAATCCAAAGAATTAAGGCTGACATTGCTGCTTTGGGCTCAGATTTCTCTTAGCAGACTATTATCTTGGCTTCAGCTCTTTTCCTTTTCCTGATGATAATTCTCATAGTCAATTATACCTTCCAAGAGTCTATAAACCCCATTTTTGCAGCTGTCAAACATATCATATCCAAAGATCTTTCTGTATTGAGAGAGTACAGATTTTGGGGTTATAGTTTAAGAACAGATAACTGCAAATTAGATTTTTAACATACTTTGAGGGCCCAATAAACTATGCATAAGATCTATGAAATTATTTTAATAAGATTTCTCGTTGAAGCAGAGAAATTTTCCTATATTCTAGAAGGTAATTAACTATATATTATACACAGGGTTATTTCTATCAGTTCTAGTATATTTTTATCTTTTTGCTCATTTCTTTTTTATGTTCAATTATTTAAATGTCCAGATTCTGCACTACTTTAGTATTTAGGACCTGAAGACTCAATAAACCAAAAGGTAAAATAATTGTACAGAAAAAATTTACATCAGCCAATAGCTAAACCAATTACATAGGAACTTTATTTGATTGTCATGCATCTGTAAAATAAATTAGTATGACAAAAACTTTGCAGGTACAAAACTATCATTTTTATTTAGATTTTAGTATTAACTAAAATAAATATCAAACCAGACAAGATCCTTTTTACTTATTTAATGGCCTAACACTTACTATAGATTAAACCTCTTGAGCTAAAATCTCTACACCAATCCTTATGATAGTTCAGGAAGAAGAATGGAAAAGGTGAGGATCGAACAGAATAGTGCCTGGTGATACAGTCTGTTCTCCAATCAAATGTTGTTCCCAAAGGAAAATCTATAGCTTAAATTTTGCATGAAGCAGAAAAAGAAAAGAAACAAATGATCAAAACTCTCCCAGTAGGGGGAAAAATAAGCAAGAGCTCCAGCTATCCTATTTAATAAATAAACACCTTCATATGTGTAGGTTAATTTCACTGCAAGATATAACTTTAAATTATGTTGCCTATGCTATTTTTTCTAAAAGGCAAATGAAGTAAATTGACTCACTCTTATTAAAGATATTGTGTGCTATAAAATCACTGCATGAAAATTAAATCTAGGCAGATAGTGGGCAGACTATACTTACATATTATGAAAGTTTGATATTATCTGATATTCTACAGCTGAATTTCATTGTTATCTGAAACAAACATATGTATGTATTTGTGTGTGAAAAACATGTAAAAAGAAAATAAGTAAACCATAGACAAAATTAAAGAAAGATCTTATACTTTGTTATGGACAATTCTTGTTAACTAGACAGTGATATTGCTGAAGTCTGAAATAGCTGCCATGGATATGCACACTTAGTGTATTTAAATGACATATTAAAGACCTAAAAGGCAAACAGGCAAGTGTTCACTACCCAAGGATGTTATTCTGAGCAGTCAAGCCCATTTTTTCGTATTAAAAAGACATTTACACCCCACAAACATCTCCAAATTCCAAAAAAAAACATTAACTTAACAGTTTAACACTGTGCCAGTACAGTTTTGGAGGTGGATGACAGATAGATAGATAGATAGATAGATAGATAGATAGATAGATAGATAGATAGATAGATAGATAGATAGATAGATTGATTGATTGATTGATTGATTGATTGATTGATTTTCTTTTTAATTAATACCAAAAAGAGAAAAAAAGGAGCAAAACATAAAGATAATAGTGATAGAGTTGTACTATGAAAGAAGACAAAACACATAAAAGTGAAAGAAATGTGACAAGGAAAAACATATCATTATAACAACAAATAATTATATTTCCATATACTTTATACTTGCTTAATGTGAATATTATATTCTAATACATTTATAAGACTATCTATTTAACCTATGGATTCTAAATAAATGAGTCCTGTATTTCAGTATACCTATGTATACAAAGGGTGAAAGTGGACAACCTTGTCTAGTTCTCCTGAATAGTGGAAAAGTAACAGAAAACATGTCATTACTTTTATTTTAGATGTGGATAACTCACATAATATTTTAATCCATTTTATTAATTCCAAAGGAAATTCAAATCTATTTAGTATAGCAAACATGTATTATGTATTTTGTCAAAAGTCTTTTTCTCTAAAGACAATATTTCAAAATGATATTTATTTTTATTCAAGTCTACAACTAACCTAAATCTGCTGCTTGCCTATTTTTATAAAAATGCTTTATCATTCTTAATAATAAATATCACCTGCTTTAATCTATTTGCTAATATTGCTGTCAAAATCTTTTTATCAACACCAATCAATGAGATTGGATGATAATTAACTCTGAATTATTTTTACCTGCTTTTGGTATAACTGTAATATAATGATTAAATGTCAGTGATAAAATTCTTTTATTAAATATTCCTTCAGATATTCAACCAGTTCTGGCACCAAAATATCTACAAATGTTTTATACCACTGATAGGAAACCCATTTAATCTTGGTATTTTACCACCTGCCATTTTTAAAATTATTTAATCTATGCTGTAGATAATGAAATAAATAAAAGTAAATGTATCTTTATTTGATACTTTCTCTGGTTTATTATATAATTCTAGATAAAACTTTAAAATTGACAATTTATATCCATTTTAGTTTTATAGATTTCATCTCCTTGACTTCTAATTATTGGAATCATTGCTGTCTTTCTTTTGTTTGACGTAATTAGCCAAGTTCTTATGAGTCTTTTGTCATTCTCCCAGTATATCTGATATTACAGCAGTTAATTCATATTTCTTTTTCTGTATTTCTAGAAAACTGTGCTAATATAAAAAATTCCTATGAGCTAACATTTTAATAATTTAATTTAATTTAATAATTTTATTTGTATACCGCCCTTCTCCCGAAGGACTCAGGGTGGTGAACAGGGCAATACATGTTAAAAAACAAGAATACAAAAGTTAAAAGAGATTAAACAAGATGCCCCCAAAACTATAACAATAAGTTAAAATACATAAAAAACAATAAAACCCAAACCCATCACCCATCACCCATCAGGCCAGGCCGGCTTGTTCAAACAGGTAAGTCTTTAGATCGCGCCGGAAGGAGCGAAGGTCGGGCACCATCCGGAGCTCAACCGGAAGATGGTTCCATAAATCCGGCGCGCCCACAGAGAACGCCCTCCCCCTGGGGGCCACCAGTCGACACTCTTTGACCAGTGGCACCCTGAGGAGGCCCTCTCTGTGGGAGCGCACTGGGCGGAGGGACGTTGATGCCAGCCACAGGTGCTCCCTGAGGTATTCCGGACCCATGCCATGAAGGGCTTTGTAGGTCATTACCAGCACCTTGAATCTCACCCGGAAGACAACTGGGAGCCAATGAAGCTCGCGGAGCAGGGGTGTAACATGGGAGTATCAGGAGACTCCCAACACAACTCTCGCGGCTGCATTCTGTACCAGTTGGAGCCTCTGAGTGGTCCTCAAGGGCAGCCCCATGTAGAGAGCATTGCAGTAGTCCAAAAGAGAGGTCACGAGCGCATGAGTGACCGTACGCAAGGCATCCCGGTCTACATAGGGCCCAGCTGGCGCACCAGGCGAACCTGGGTGAAGGCCCCCCTAGTCACATTTACTATATGGTCTTCTAAAGAAAGCTGTGAATCTAGGAGGACTCCCAAGTTGCAAGCCCTATCTACGGGGGGTAATAACTCACCCCCCATAGAAAGAGATAGAATATTCTGAATATCCTGAGATGCCGGTACGCAAAGCCACTCAGTCTTGTCAGGGTTGAGTCGAAGCCTGTTCCTCCCCATCCAGACCCAAACCGCCTCCAGGCAATGGGACATCACGTCGAGGGCATCACTGGGGTGGTTTGGGGTCGAAATGAAAAGCTGGGTATCATCCGCATACTGATGATACCCAACTCCAAAACCACGAATGATCTCACCCAGCGGCTTCATATAGATGTTGAACAGGAGAGGCGAGAGGACCGACCCCTTTAGGAACTCCACAAGCGAGACGCCTTGAGGTCGACCTCTGTCCCCCTGCCAACACCGACTGCGAACGTCCCAGGAGATAGGAGGAGAACCACTGAAGAACCGTGCCTCCAACTCCCAATCCCCTGAGACTCCGCAGCAGGGTACCATGGTCAATGGTATCGAAAGCCGCTGAGAGGTCTAATAGGACTAGGACAGAGGAATATCCCCTGTCCCGATCCCTCCAGAGATCATTCACCAGAGCGACCAATGCCGTCTCCGTGCTGTACCCGGGCCTGAAGCCCGATTGGTACGGGTCTAGATAATCCGCTTCATCCAGAACCAGAGGGAGCTGATGCGCCACCACGCTCTCAACAACCTTCGCAAGAAAGCGAAGGTTGGAGACCGGACGAAAGTTATTTAACACAGCTGGGTCCAAGGCAGGCTTCTTGAGGAGAGGTCTCACCACCGCCTCCTTCAAGACGGCGGGGAAACTACCCTCACTCAAAGATGCAGATATAACCGCCTGGAACCAGCCTCGTGTCCCCTCCCAGGCCGCATAAACCAGCCAGGAAGGGCACGGGTCCAATAAACACGTGGTGGAGCTCAGCCTCCCCATAATCCTGTCCACTTCCTCCGGAGTCACAGGATCTAACTCCTCCCAGATAACATTGACAAGACCACCCGTGTCCTGATCGTCAGACTCTGCCCAGTCAGAGTCCAAACCGGTCCAAATCCGAGCGATTTTGTTTGACAGATGTTGACTAAACTCCTTGGCACGCCCTTGCAAGGGTTCCTCCCTCACCTCCTGATTAAGGAGGGAGCGGGTCACCCTAAACAGGGCGGCCAGGCGATTATCTGCGGATGCGATAAGGGTAGCGAAGTGATTAGACCTCGCCATTTTGCCTCTGCACAAGGGGCTATTGAAAATATAGCTCATGTCCTGTTACACTCTACCCTTTCTAGGGATCCTAGAATCTGTATCATAACTCTTTATAAGATAAAAACTTCAGGAAATTTTCATCTTTTTATGTAAAGTTGCAGTTTTCAGATAAGTATCATTAGCTTCCTTTAATGTAGCCAGTTCTGTTATACTATCTATAAAACCAGACATATCTTGATGTCCATCCAATGAATTCATCACATGTTGTAACTTTTAATCTTATTTTTATTTTTACCATGTTTTATTTTGAACTTAAATCTTTCTTCATAAAAAACTATACTGATGCCTTGAAATTCAAATTCAGAGGCTAGTTATGCATTAAGCATTACATTTTTCAAAATTAGGCAAGGAATTGTTACCTTTCACTTGTTTGGCAATTGTTCTGATTGTGATAAAATTTTCAAAGAGTTCTTCAATGTTAAATTTCTTGTGGGACTGATAACCAAAAAAGGGGAAATTATTTGTTTTTCAAGATATTGTAACACTTGAAATGTTACTGAAGCAACCTTCAAATCATCTTTGAGTTGTCCCTTATGTAAGCTCCTTTTCCATTGTGAAGAGGCAAGTACGATGAAGACTTGGTCTCAGCACTATCATTTAATCTGGTAAACCTGTTTTCAGCACAATTACACACATGTGTTTTCTAAATAAATAAAAAACAACTTTTTAAAATATTTGCATAAACATTTGGGCTTTGAAATTTCTGGTAATCCTAAACTTCTGGTTTATCTAAATCAAGAGGATTAGGTTGCCAAGCATTCACTTCAAACATGTAAAAATATGACTCTTTAAAATGTTGAATCCTTTTTAACTGTGAAAGCATTTTTCAAAGTTATTTCACATTCAGAATGTGAAAAATAGGGAAAGTCATTAAGAATAGTGCTCAGGTAGCAAATACCTAAGAGCTCAATTTCAAATGCCCACAAATAATTAAGCATAAACTTTAGCTTCACTGCCTTTGTAAACAACTGTTTCATTTCCTGACAGCCATTATTTTCACCTATAACTAGTTATAGAATCATGCCATTGTCATTTGCAGATCAGCACAAGCTAAATGAATATAGGAACAAATAACAAGGATATATGTGAACTAGGATAGAGTAAGATGGTCTTCCATCTCTGTTCTACTATTAATAGCAGTTTTTACATCTAATGAGTAAATGCTGTTGTTATGAGCTCCTGGCCAATTTCCTTCATGACCAGAAACAAGCTCGCCTGACCAATGACCAGCCAAGACACAGTGAAGGCCTTTTGTTTCATTTATTGCAATAAGCAGGGAGAGAAGCTATCAAAATTTGGTTCTCTCCAAAGTTTCAACCCAAAATATTCTCATTTTTATAGATCGCTGGCCCCGGACACACACCCTTCCTCTTTCCCCATTGGCTGAGGTACTATGAGGTTACACACTTTCCAACCGCCTCCTACATATTTCCTGCTACATACTAAATCATACATCCCATGTACATTAAAATTAAGAGATAATTTATGCAAGGTGTGTCAGTTAATATTAATCAACTAATTGCACATGTGCAGTTGCTTGAGTTCTAGCCCCCTTTTTATGATCTTTTAGAAAAAAATAGGTTATTTCCTGTTTTGCTACTTATCTTCTCTTACAAATGTATTGATAGCTTGTCTTCTTCCTTTCCCACTCTTAAAACCCAGTTAATTTTTGCCTACGTGTTTCACTTAACATCCTTTCTTTGTGCGCTCCTTTCCTGGTTCTCATGTTCTCTATTCACCTAGTAAATTTCCACTGGAGCATATTCAGTTTTAAATTTCTCTTTCAATATTAAAATTTTTGAAGACCTTTCATTTACTTCTATCACTGTCAAATGAAACTGAAGAAACTGACATGGATTTCTTTCACATCATACCCTCCATAAACAGCATACCAATATGCAGGGCTTTTTTTCTTATAGAACACTCAGAACGGCGTTCCAGCACTTTTTTGTTTTGCAAAAAAAAAAAAAACACGTCCCTCTGAAAGCCTATTGCAGGGCTAGGCAATCTTGGCCCTTTTTTATGACTCATGGACTTCAACTCCCAGAAATCCTGAGCCAGCCATGCTGAAGGGAAAAAGAGAGGTTTCCAAGCTGAGTCATGCTAGCTCAGGAATTCTGGGAGTTGAAGTCCTTGAGTCATAAAAGAGCCTGCACTAGAGGAGATTAAAATTATTTCAAGGGTTACTTCTTTAGGAACTAAACTTTTAGAATCTAAAACAGCTAATTAAAAGACGCCAACAGGAAAGAACCTCACATTTTTCATCTGCTTCTGTCTTTTGGAAGGTAAAATTAGATAACAAAATAATCTATTTCCTATGTTAATATTTCTGCAATGAAATCAATAAAGGTAAAGGAAAGAAATGAGAAACATTTTTCTCATTATAATATGTCTTATTTATAGCTGATGCTAGAAAAAAAATACTATCTTTTGTACATACTCTTGAAAACTATTTTGAATCTAACCATCTATTACAACTAAACCACTTTAAATTAAACAATTCTTAAGAATGAAATATTCTTAATTTGGACTTTACTTTTACTGTTTGGACTGTTGTGTGTTTTGAAAAATAGATTATTTAGAATCTAGTTATGTTGCACTTCAGTCTTTAAATAATTAACCTAGTATATACATAGCAATATATGATGTTTTCCATGGTGAGCTTAACATCAATAACAACATTTATTTAAAAGGTTAAAATAATTTCTGGTGGTATTATCTGTACATTATAATTTTGTTTAGTCACAATCTTTCACTTTTCACATTCTGGAAATGTAGTGGTCATGTATCCTAGCAAAAGATGTTACATATGTGCATAAGCGTAGTCAGTAGCATATGCCTTTTTAAAAATATCAAACATACAAAGAAATAAAAATAAGTCCAAAATATCTGTATTACATCCAGAAATGCCAACTTTGCAACCAATATTTCTCATCCATAACTATGGCACCCTAAGGATACCTGCATACATGCAAATGCTTCTCTGGGATCAGTAACGCAGCAGGGATTGCTTTTTTCTTCCAGTAACAGATTGCTGGGAAATACCAAACATGGCCTTAAGAATTCCAATGTTTGTTACATATTTTTCTGGATGTGGTTGGAAAGAGGCCTAGAAATGCCAGCACAAATACATCATACTTGCTGAACGTGCACATGCAACTAATTACAATCTTCAATTATATGTGATATATCCAGGGCTTTTTTCCACATAGAATGCTCAGAACGGCGTTCTGTCACCATTTTTTGCACACACACACACACACACACACACACAAAAGCTGAAGGAAACTGTTCCAGAGAGCCAAATTCTCCTCAGGCAGCCAGGTTGCAGAGCAGCAGAATGCATCACAGCGACAGGCCTTTAGATGGCTCAAATCAAAGGAAATGCAATCCGTACAGGCTAATTTAAAAGTGGGGGGGGGGTAAGAAGGGCCAAGTGTGAACAGGTTGCTTAGCAACCTGCTTAAACAGTCTCTGTAACTTTCAGCTCCCAGTGCCTTGCCATTTTTAAGCTGGGAAGTTGAAAAAAAGGCTAAAAAGAAGGCAATAGAGTGTTATCAAGGAAAATGTATAGATATAGCCAGCAGACGTTTAGGGAACCTTTATTTTTCATACACTGTTCAAATTTTGTTTTAATGCAATGGTGATACACAATCAAATGTAGTCAGTCTTTTTTTAAATCCCAAAGCATCTGTTCATTAAATGCAGTATAACAAAGTTTTGGATGATGGAATTATTTTTGATCTAAGGATAACTAATGATAACAGCTCTTAAATCTGTTATTTTGTTTTATTTTTGCACAAAAAATTGTATAATTTGCATTTGCATTCATTTACAAATAGACTATATTGTTGAAATGTATTGGAGTTGAAATAATTAGTGCACACATATACCTAAAACCAGTTTATTGCATTTGGCAATTGTACTAAAAAAAATTCATTGTCAACCAATATAATTCATTTAATTTGAAATCAAGTGAAAAATTGATTTAAATTATTTTATTAAAACAAATTAATGGCAATTCTTTTATAATAAGTTGCCTCAAACGAAATGAGTTTGACATGCCTGCTCTAGATAGTTGAATTCTCCAAAATAAATGCTAGACCAGGCCTGTACATGCAGCCTACCAAGCACCCTTGGACAGAGCACAGACTTTTTTTAAAAAAAAAAAAGTAATAAAATCACCACCACTGTCCTGAAAGTCATGTTGCCTAGTGTCTCCATGGCTTACCATAACCACAAACTCCAACACTGTAGATGCTCCTCTAGTCACCAAATCATTGATTAGCCCAGCAGCATTCCTTTGCAGACCACAAAGATTTTTAATTTATCAGTGTGGGCCTTTCCCTTCTCCAAGTTGCACAGACCTCTTCTAGATTTTCCTCTTGCCTTTCCAAGTTAACTCCTTGGTCTGTCATTGAGCAAGAATCAACTTTGTAGGGAAGCATATTATCATTTGATGTATATTTAACATATGTTCTACCTTTATTTACTGATTATATAATATTTGTATGCAATCCACATGGCGAGGTTTGGGGCAACTTACAATATTTTTAAAATCATAAGATTAAAACATAAAAGCAGGGCTTTTTTGTCATAGAATGCTCAGAATGGCATTCTAGCACCCTTTTTTGCACAAAAAAAGCTTTTGCTCAAGCTATGCTACTCTGTCTATTGGCTTTCAAAAGCCTATTGGCTTTTGAAAGCCAATAGGAATTGCTGCTTAGCGTGCCAAAAGTCTTGGCCGGCAAACATTACACCGGCAAGTTGTCTGCAGTGAAGGCGAGTTGGCAAGAACTTTGCATCCCTCCCTGCTGCCCAACTACACCATCTCAACTAGGTAAGTAAGAGAGGACAAGGAGTGGGAGGTGGGTTCTGCAGACTCCATGTGCACTCCTTCCTTGTGCTCACCCATGTCAGCCAGGTTGGTGGCCTACCTGGTGCTTGACCTGTGCCACCGTCGCCTCGCCCTGTGTGCCTAAGTGGCTACCCTGCATCGCCTGGCCCACACCACCTACGCCGCCAGCCCCGTGCAGCCCCACCATATAGAATGGGCTCCGCTGCTCCCACAGCACCAGCCGTGCTGGCGCTGGCCCCAGGCGGTAGCCCACCACCAACACCCCTCACACCTGTGACTGCAGCAGCACTGCCCCCCCCGCCTCCTGCACCCGGCAAGATAAGAGTTTTCGCACCTTTTTTTTTTAGAAAAAAAGCACTGCTAATATTTAATTACCATCTATAATTCTGTAAAGTGACTTCAGTAGCAAAATAAAATCCTTCTTAAACATGCAAAGAGAAATTAATCAAGTAGGATAAAACAAGTTCAATGGTTTACTGTTTCTTCTTTTAATAGGATAGATTTTTATAAATCCACATTCAAAATATACAGTGTATTCATTTTCAATACACTTAAGATCTTTATTCTATTTTATAATCCTGGGAAAATATGGCATCTCCAAGATTATTGGATGTAAATAGATAGATAGATGTACAGATTCAAACAATTGTGAAGTCACAATTTATATTTTCACACATTGCCTCATGAGACTTGAATATTATTGCATAAAATAAGATCTTAGGCAAGAACATCAATTTCCTGTCAATGATATAACTTTTATTTAATGTGGAAATGAAGTGGTCAGAAATTGTCAGGCTTCAAATGAAGCTCACTTGTAATCTAAATTTTTCAGACCATTTATTTAGGAATTGGCTTCTTTAGCAAGACTTTCAGATGTAATTTGTATTATCAGTTGAAGAATGTATTCAAATGCATTAAGAGGTTTACTGGTACAGTAAACGGAAATCTGTATTTAAAGTAACAAAGGTAATCTATATTTGATTCTCAATGGTGTTGTTATTTCCTGAGATGCAGTTAGCTCACAATCTGGAGTTTCTCCTGTACTCATAGCTCTTGCTTGACCATTAATAGAGGATGAGACCAAAAAGACCTTAACACATTTATCTCAACTGTGGCCATTTCTGGAACAGCAAATTAGGCTCTTGACACAGAGATACGTATCTTTTCAGATAAAGATATGCAATTTGTTTTTTCATGGATCTGCCTCTGAAGACAATTAGGAAATTCAGCTGGTGCAGTATACAGTATAACGACCCAAATAGTTATAGGGGTTCCTAGATTCACTCATGTAACAATGCTACTTCTGCTGGTTTTTCAGGTACAATTCAAAGTGATGGTTCTCACCTTAAATTGGTTTAGGGTCTGGTATTCCTCAGACTTCTGTTGTGGCCCCGACCCCCGCGCCTGTCCTAACTGAGGAAGAGGACTCTGAGGATGATGGGGAGGAACTGGCAAGGCCTCCATCTCTGGGGCCCTCCTCTCTGGCAAGGCCTCTGTCTCCATCTGAAGGCCGAGAGGAGCAGCCTGGGAGTAGCCAGGCTGGGAGCCAGGCTGGGACGGAGCTCGAGCAGCTGCAGCAAATACAGTCTAGTGAAGATGACTCATGGCTAGACCCTCGAGAAAGACACAGGGCCAAGTGTTTGCAGCAACGTAGGTTGAGTAGGAGGGCCAGGGAGTAGCTGAGTCATTGAGCCACACCCCATAAGGTACAAAAGGGGGTGTGGCTGCTCTCAGAACTTTGTGACGAACAATAGTTTAAATAACTTCTGGTCACATCTTTGGAACTCTGCTTCTTGTTTGAAACCCTGGTCTGAATTCTTGGCAACGCTTCTGTACATCTGCTTCTGGACTGTTTGTTTGGACGTTATCTCATTCCAGCTGACGTTTGAGGTAACGAGCCTATTTTGCTGCCAAGGCCTTATCAGAAGGCAATTAACTAAAGCCTGTACAATTAACTCTTACTAGTCATGCCTGCTTGTCTGTTTGTTTGTACTCTGGGAGGGGGGAACAGAACAACTTCCTTCTTCATATTTGCCTGCTCAGTGAGATCTAGTAAAAAGCACTTGTAAAGAATTGTCAGCCTATCCCAAGAGAGTCAGACTGCTTTTTCTGTCTAACTTTTCAAATAAGGATTTTTGGAAGAATAATCGGGGACAAGTGGATATTTTGATACATAAATTGTGACACATTAAGACTATCATGTTATATTTATGTTATAGATTTGCTATGTTTAATTTCATATTATTAATTGCAACCTATTCGGAAGCCTGAAACAAGTTTTCTCAAACTTTGTAATATTGCACCTTTTTAAATGATAAGGGCTATTCTTACATCAGCTTATTCCCAAGTCCTCTTAAAATGCTGCAGCTTCCAAAAGACTGCCAGTTTTAAGAGGCTTCTCCTCCAATGCACATTCAGAGAGGTCTCCCTTCCTTTCAGCCAGTTGCTTGATGCTTTCATTTTGTCCCCCTTCCTGCTTGTAGTTCTATGCCTTCTACACCCAAAGCAACTGGACTTTCTTGTTTTTCTTTGAAGACGTTTCACTTTTCATCCAAGAAATTTCTTCAGTTTTGACTGGATGGTGGAGAAATGGAAGGATTTATGCCCCTTGCAGATAGCTGGTCATTTGCATTCTTTTAGAGAGTCATTGATGCCAATTGGAGGCTTAGCTGTGTCGTTAGGGTCACCTGAGTGGCACAAATGGGTGTGGAGCCTTTTTGGAATTGTTGACAGGACTGTGTTGTAGACTGAAGATAGATGATGTCACATCTTTTATTATTATTAATCATCGCACAGTCAGCCAGATGTTCAAACTGGATTTGGCATTTTTGTCTACCTATCGAGTCCTTACCAAAAACCTGGGATATGCAGATGTGGATATTTGATGGTATTACAGATATCATCACAGGATGAAAGCAGTTCCTAGTAAGGCCACCTTTTGCAATTGACTAATGGCAAATTTGTCAATGCCAGTAGTGTTTAAGTGGTGCTCCAGTTGTTTTGGGATTGCACCCAAGGTGCCTATTACTATTGGTACTACCATTGCTTGCCTTTGCCACAGTCTTTTTATTTCTATTTGTAGGTCTTTGTATTTTGTTATCTTCTCCAGTTCTTTCTCATCTATTCTGCTGTCTCCAGGCACTGCCACGTGCACTGTCCAGACATTTTTGTCTTTCTTATCGACAATTGTTAAGTCCGGGGTGTTATGTTGCAAATGCTTGTCTGTTTGAATTCTGAAGTTCCAGAGCAGTTTAATTTTATCATTTTCTATGACTTTCTCTATTTTATGATCCCACCAGTTCTTGCTTACAGGCAAATGATATTTCTTGCAGATCTTCCAATGCACCATTGTTGCTACTTTGTCCTGTCACTGCTTGTAGTCAGTCTGTATGATCTTCTTGCAGCAGCTTACCAGGTGGTCACTGTTTCTTCAGCTTCTTTGCATAGGCGGCACTTACTGTCCATTGCTGTCTTCTCAATTTTGACTTTGTATGCATTTGTCCTTAAGGCTTGCTCTTGTGCAGCCAGAATTAGTCCCTTGGTCTCTTTCTTCAACTTTCCTGCTCTTAGCCATTGCCAGGTCTTCTTATTATCTGCTTTCCCAGCTATTTTTTTAATATACTGGCCATGTAGTGCTTTGTCTTCCCATGCCTCTATTCTGTTCTTCATTTGGTCTTTCTTGTAGGCCAGTTAGGTCTCTCCAGTAGTCAGTAAGCCTTCCTGATATACTAATTTCAGTGCATCTTCATCATTGTCCTTCAGATATTCTTCCAAAGCCATTTTTTTCTTCTTCAACCATCTGATGTACTTGCAGCATTCCACGTCCACCTATTTGCCTTGGTAGATAGAGTCTGTCAATGTCACTGCGTGGATGAAGGGCATGATTCATTGTCATTATTTTTCTGATCTTCTTATCCATTGCTTTTAGTTCTGCTTGACTCCAATCCACTATTCTAGCTGTGTATCTAATGACTGGAATTGCCCAGGTGTTGATTGCCTTCATGGTATTTCCTCCATTGATTTTGGACTTTAAGATCTTTTTCACTCTCTTGATGTATTCACCTCTAATCCTTTTTCTTGACTTCAGTGTGCTTGATGTTGTCAGCTTGAAAGATACTCAAGTATTTGTAGTAAGCTTTCTCATCCAGATTCTTAATGTTATTTTTGTGGAGCATCTTGATTCCTTCAGTTTTCACTATTTTTCCTTGTTTGATAGTAAGTGTGCCACATTTGTCCAAGCCAAACTCTATTGCAATATCTTGGCTATATATATGGACAGTGTTGAGCAGTGATTCTATTTCAGATGATGTTTTTCCATACAGCTTCATTCAGCTTTGTTGTTGTTGTTGTTGCTGTTGTTGTTGTTGTTATTATTATTATTATTATTATTATTATTATTATTATTATTATTATTATTATTATTATTATTATTATATCACTCCCCCTCTGTTGAGGGAGGGCTCTTTAGTTTTGACATAGATGGCCTCTTTGACCCCTCTTTCAAACCAGCGGTCCTCTCTGTCCAAAATGTGGACAGAAAAGTGAAACATCTTTAAAGAAAAACATGAAAGCCCAGTTGCCTCATGAAAAATCATATATGGGATAAGTATGACCTGAATGACTGAGAATCTCCATAGACATCTGTCTTCTAAAATTCCATATCTCCTCCTTCCTTTTCCCTCTGCACTAATTCTCCTTGCAGAGGAAGGTCAGGTCATGTGGACAAAGGTTTGCATAGGAGCAAGATTATTCCTTTCAACAGCAAATATAATGTCTAAAACAATAACAAAATGAACATTCCAGTAACATACATGTTGCCCTGAATGGAATTCTACATACTTTCAGAATTGAACTGATAATGCTGCTTAATACACTTTTCCAGAAAAGCACTCTTTTGTAACTCCCCATTCACTGTCATGCAATCTCTCCTTGAGAATAACAACCCCATTTTGATAAGTACTGCTCTAATGTTTTTGATATAGCATGATATGTAGTTTCACTCTAGCTTGTAAGTTTGCCTATCATATAGTGGTGAGATTCAAATATGTGAACAACCAGTTCTCTGTATGGATGCTGCTTCCGGAAGTCCATTCTGGGCCTGGGCAACAAAAGGTTAGCTACCAGTTCTGCCAAAGTGGTGCAAACTGGCTGAATCCCACCACTGCCATCATACCATGCCAAAAATAAGTGTATTTACAATCTGCATTTATTGGCTCCAGGGAAATGTGTGTCTCTGTAGTCTCTCTATGTTTATATTGCAAAATATAAGCTACAACTTTATAGTCTTGCATGCCTGAGGGTCATGAGCTGCTTTGAAAAAGTCTTTATTTGTGTATTATGTAGAACAGTCATCATTATTAATTCAGGAGAAGTGGGTTAAGAACACAAAGTACTATTTACTAACCAAGAGTACTAAGATCTTCTTTAGAAAGTCGATCAAGTTTTCCTTAGAATATTGTTGAACCTCTGAACATGGAGGCATAAAGGAAGATTGAAATAGTAGAGTTCTCCTATGAATTTGTGTTACATCCTTTGCATGTATTATATTCCTCATATATAAAATAAACTAGTGAACTATATTTAAGGAAACATACATCATTGATTAAGAATGTTTGACACACTTTGTTTATTCATGTTTTCCCACATAACAGTATATTTGCATATATTTGAAATGAATGCAATATTTTACATGTTCTAAATGGTTTTTTTTCCATTTGTGCAATGGTAAGAACACAGCTAATGATTATACAAAACGACTATATTTGGGTACAGCCATGCCATGTTTTCTTACCATGTTATAAAAAAAAATACAATATTATTAAATTGGAAAATACAACTGCAGTGTAATATGTGCATATTTCATGCGATATCCATTTGAAAAGCCAAGATGCCCACTGGCAAACAGCTGTATATTTTGCGATTAATATTTCCAAATTTCTGAAGAGCAGGACATACAATCAGCACCCTTAGAATTCAGATATTTCTACTAAGCCACTTAATTATGTGAAAGTGCATCTCTTCATTTTTCAACTCACAGAAGATGTGAGACTCACATATAGCTGACTGAGCACATTAAATAAATAGCCCACAGTAATTTGCAGTCAGAGAATAATCAGTGTGGGTGGTTTGCATTTTCAAAGAAATGTAGGATAGAGGTAACTTTTAGAAATGAGTGGCCTATTTTGCTGAATTTAAGAAATTCTCACATATTGCTTTTCTCTTTTATTTTGTATCCTTTTCTTATATTTTACATGTAACCTGCACACTTTTCATCCCATAGATGAATTTTGGAAATCCGGGGCCTTAACTAGTCCATTCAGTATTATATGACCAATCTGATTTTGTTTTTCCAGCAGTAAATCTAACCATAGGATACAAACTCTACTCTAATGAACTAATTTAATAAATCAAGCCATGGCATTGGGATAGTATTGTGACATCTCTGAGAAAGATTACTGAATGATAGTATCTGATAGTCCTTTTTTCCTAGAATTTTATATTAGAACATTTTAGTATCCATAATCTCATCACATTTTGTACATTTATCTCTTATTAGGTTCTTAATTTGCAAAGCTCAAAATATTTGCAAAGCTCTAAACATACTAAACTCTTTCTGTAAGACAGTATTGTTCTAAAAACAAATCTAATTGTGAAGCCATTTGATAAAATTCCTTATTTATTCCAAAACAGTTACAGATTTTAGTCCATGAGTAAACAAATGTGCCATTGTTAGAGTAACATTCAGTCAAAGTGCAATTTAAATTTGAGATTCAGAAATGGCCTATTTAGATTACTAGTTGAGTTTAGATTTGCAGCTAATTTTAGATTTGCAGTCAATTTTAGATTTAAGGTTGATTTAAATCAACTTTAAGATTTGATTTGAAGTTGATTTGAGATTTAAAGTATCAAGATTTTATTTGAGAAAACTCCATGATCAATACATTACAGTTTTTACATTCCCAAAAATGTTCAATTGTTGCTAATCACTTCTCTCAGGAGAGAAATATTAAAATGTGTTTTCAAGAGTGTGTGCTTTTGGAAAGCTATAATGTTGAGCACTTGCTTTCAAAATAACAGCTGTTCAATTGAGCAGAAAACAATCTTAAACTGATTTATAATCATGATAATGCACTGAATGAATCTATGGTAAAATACAGAATAATGCAGTATATGACTTGACATAGTAGAATTCTGTTATGTACTTATGTTGTATCCTTCGCATTTATGATATTCCTCTAATATCATGTATAAATTAGTGAACTGAATTTAAATGAACATACATGATTTGTAGAAGATGCTTGACACATTATATATGTATGCTTTCCCACATATACACAATAATATGTTTGCATTCCATGTAATGAAAAGCAAAGTCAGATCTTTATATTTACCTGCAAATTTTACAATTAAAAATACTTTTAAATATGACTTTGAAACTGACTTTCTTACTACCTTGCAGTATTCTGGTTTTTTTTTAATATACTTGGCATTAGGTTTGTTCCTTTTTTTCAAATCTCACATTAGAACTTGAAATATAATTACATCCATCCTTTAATCTCTACACAGCTTTTGGCTATATTTCATCTCCTGTTTATAAACAAACTAGCACATAATAGAAAGAAAGCAACATGAAATTAGAGGAACAACAAAGAATGCTTGATTATGCCTTTTTCTTTTCTTAACTGAAATCTCAAGATATTAATAAAAAGATCATCATCTTAAATATTTTGTATGTGTTTATAAATCAAAGAGGATTGTTTTTAATTGACATCATATATTAATCGAGAAAGAACATTCTAAACCTCAAGGGTAATGTATAATAACTACAATATATCAATTTTGCAATGTTTTCTCTAATAACTTTCAGGTAGAGGAAGCTTTATTTTTTAATAAATTAATTAATAATATACTAATTAATTAGGTGTAAAAGGACTACTGCCAGTTACCTCATCCCATTTGTTCCTGAGATATGTATGCCATATTTTTAAAGGTGATTTTATCACATTTAGACAGAAATTCATTCCAAGAAGATCAGCTAATGATGAACATACTGAAATTCTATACAGTATAGCTATCAATATCCAAGGTACCTTAAAAGATATTCTGTACTCTAAAAAAACCACTAGTATTAAAAGATCAGTCAGCACACAGCACACTCCTGAAATTCTTTGGCATTATTTAGGATTTATAATCTACATCGCCAGCTGTTATAACACCTTGTAATCATAGTTAAAAAAATTAAGAAAGTACTTGATGTCCATTGGGCATCATTATATTTCCAGATGCCTTTATATCAATGTTTATAGCAATGATGCCTGACTGTTTTCTTTATTACAAACCACCATTTGTCAAGTAGCTTCCCATCATAACAACACTGAAATGAGGAAGAAATTTATTTTCTTTTGTTTGATGTATGGAGTATGGAATATTCTCTAAAACTATGATACAAGAACAATTCTATTGATCAGCTGGAAACAATATTGATAGGTTTGTGGTGTTATCAGAATGCTTCATGCTGCCAAGAGTAAGGAGCAAAAGAAGAATATACATTTCAAGACATGTTCATTCATATACATTTGGGATTTTTAACTTTAGTCATGAAAACCACATGTACAAGTATTATATTATCAGCCTTGTGGGTTTTTCGCACCCGGCGGGCTCCTCATGAACTTGCCAATAAATGAGGACACATCTCTCTGAGTGTTCTCGGGATGAGGGCACAGACCGAAGTCCTAAGCTCTCTTTTATTGGAAACATAGGTTACAAAGTCAGCAAGTTAACATTGGTTACAAAGTTACAACACAAGCAACAAGCAGTTAAATGGTTACATTTTAGTTATTGCCCTATATGGAAGCTCATTGTTCTTGCCTCCTTCCTTGTACGTGTTCCAACGGATTATCCCGTCTGCACGTAGCAGGAGTAATGATTCACAAGACCCTGAAACGTATTTTTGCCTAAGCCAAACCTGAGCCATTTTACAAGCCTTATTTTTGTCATGTCTCTACACAGCCTCATTAAAATTTATAGAAAGAAATTACTGTATTTTTCGGACCATAAGATGCACCTGACCATAAGATGCACCAAGTTTTTAGAGCAGGAAAACAAGAAAAAAAATATTCTGAACCAAATAGTATCAGTATACTAAAACAGGGCTTTTCAACCTTTTCATCCTTTGTACCACTTTTAGGACAAAGCAATGTCCGAGTACCACCAGTCGCCCAGCAAGGTGTCAAAAACCTGACCCCCCCCCCAAAAAAAGGAAAAAAATGATAAAGTACAGGTAGGCCTCGACTTACGATTTACTTAGTGACTGTTCAAAGTTACGATGGCACTGAAAAAAGCGACTTATGACCATTTTTCACACTTATGACCATTGCAGCATCCCCAGGATCATGTGATTTACATTCGGATGCTTGGCAATCGATTCATATTTATGATGGTCACATTGTTCCAGGGTCATGTGATTGCCTTTTGCAACCTTCTGACAAGCAAAGTTAGTGGGGAAACCAGATTCACTTAACAATCATGTTACTAATTTAATTTCTCTCTCTCCTTCTCTTTCTCTCACTCTCTCCCCCTCCCTCTTTGTTTCTCTCTCCCTTTCTCTCCCTCTCCTTCTTTCTCTATTTTTCTCTTTCCCTCTATTTCTCCCTCTTTCTATCCCTCTATTTCCCTCCCTTTCTTTCTCCTTCTTTCTCTCTCCCTCTTTCTCTCCCTCTCTATTTTTCCCTTTCCCTCTATTTCTCCCTCTCTCTCCCTTTCTTTCTCTCCCTCTCTCTTTCCCTCTCCCTCTTTCTCTCTCTCCCTCTATTTCTCTCCCTTTCTTTCTCCTTCTCTCTCTCTCCCTCTTTCTCTCCCTCCCTATATTTCTCCTTTATCTCCCTCCCTATTTCTTTTTCCTTCTCTCTCTCCCTATCTTTCTCTCTCTCTCTCTTTCTCTTTCTCTCTCTCTATTTCTCTCTCTCCCTCCCTCTCCCATTGTCCCTTCCTTCCTTCCTTCTTTCCTTCCTTCCTTCCTTCCTTCCTTCCTTCCTTCCTTCCTTCCTTCCTTCCTTCCTTCCTTCTCTCCCTCTTTGTCCTTCCCTCTCTGTGTTAGAGCAGTACCCATGGAGGCGGCCCTGCAGCCCGGCTTTCTCTTGCAGAAAGCAAGCTGAAACGTAGCGAGGGAGATTGTCAGGAACGCAATCTCGCGTGGTTTCAGTTTCCCTTGCTACAAGAGAAAGCAGGCTGAAACAGAGCAAGGGAGATTGCAGCAGTGCGAGATCGCGTTCCTGGCAATCTCCCTCACTCCATTTCAGCCTGCTTTCTCTTGTAGCAAGGGAAGCTGAAACCAAGCGAGGGAGATTGCAGGAGTGCGAGATCGGTGTTTTTCAGCACGTGCCAATTTGTGCTCCTGGCAATCTCCCTTGCTTTCCACTTGTGGAGGTTGGGGCTGGCCATACGGATCACCTTCGGACCATAAGACGCACCCTCGTTTTCCCCCTCACTTTTGGGGGGGGGAAAGTGCGTCTTATGGTCCGAAAAATACGGTAATCATATGAGCAGCATTTAAATACAAAGTCAGTAAATATTTACATTTTAATGGTCAATAGAACAGAGTGCCATCATTTTTTTTTCATACAGATATTTCCACAATAATTTAGCCAAAGAACTTTAAAAAGACATCAAAATAGCATGGGCCATTAGGATATTAGTGCAGTCATAAATTTTAAACCTAATCCAATAACAACTTTTTATTCTTACACCTTTCTAGAATTAACATTATCTCAAATACATTTTGATAACTTGCATCAGCAGACTTAATTAAGAAAATAAGGTATTAAAAACAATAGAAATCTTTCCAACAAAATGCTTATAACAAATGAAGCATAATGCATCCAGAAAGTATTTGTGAAAAGAGTTAATTGATATCCTCAAACAAGCATGCAGTGGGTCAGAGTGGCTGCTGGATCATTCTCCATCTTGTTGCGCTGTCTGCTTTCAGCAGGTTGCTCCTCGTGCATAGGCATGCATGTGCATTGTGCATCCTCCCTCCCTGTCTCATCTGTGTTCTGTTGATTGGAGTGTTTGTGGGGTCATGATTTTGTTCCACCATCCACATTCAATCAGCTGTTGTTTATCTTGCTTCTCCTTTCTGCAGGTCGCACCATCATCTTCTATTCGTTGTTCTTCCTCCAGGGGTCCCTGCATCGATCCGCCCTCACCGATCTGTCAAATCCCCTCTGGACTTCGGATTGGGCATGCCCGTTTGCCTGCCTCACCTCCCAGTTGTTCCTGTTTCACCTCTCTTCATCTGATCGATTCCACTCTTTCCAGTCAATCTCCATTCACACATGAATGCACTGGATGCAGTCTGCTCTTTCCCAACCTCTTCTGCATTCGGCTGTCAGGAGTTATTGCAGACTCACTCCTCATCTGTTCCCTTTCCCTGGTCTTGACGAGTTGTTGTGTGTCTGGCCTCCTCCCCCACACATGGGTAGTGTGGCTGCCATCCTCTTTGGCCCCTCTCCTTCTAAGTGCAATCAGCATTTTAGATTGCTCTTCATACGCTTTCAATGCTTGATAAGCTGGTGGTAGCTCTATGTGCCGGTTGATCGAGTGTGCATCTGAGAACCAGGCTTCCCTCAGCAGCCGGCCTCATTTGGAGGTGTCCTGGGCAATATCTTCCATCCCCATGAAGTCAAATGAGTGGCCATTGCTGGCCATGTGTGTCCATATTTGTGAGTACTGTTCCTGTCTTTTGACAGCCAACCTATGCTTGTGGATTCTGGTCTTAATCCATTTGGCTGTCTCTCCGATATAATTGCATTGGCAGTCCTTACATTGTACCCTATAGACCACAGATGATTTTTCTTCCTCTAATAATGGCTCCTTGGGACACATCATCTTGGTCTGCAGTGTCTGGTTGGGCCAGTGGGCCACACTGACCTTATATAGCACCAGTGTTTGTGCTGTTGCTTCTGATACCCCATTGATGTAGGGTATCATTGTCCAAGTTGTTGTCTCTAAATCATTTTGAAATCAGTTGGGTATTACAGCTATTACAGCTAGAGGGACTACAGAATCAGGGCTCACTCAGGATAGAAGACGTAATCCAACTACTGTGCCTATGTCTCAGAATGCATTTTGTATTCCAGGGCATAATTTATGAACAAATCAAGGGCACGCCAATGGGGTCCCCCATCTCTGGGGTCATCGCAGAGGCGGTCCTACAGTGCCTGGAATCCAAGGTGATGTCTGACTCCTGCCCCATGTTTTGGGGTAGGTATGTTGATGACACGTAACCCATAATACATGTTTTGGGAGAAGGCACTTCCCATCCTTCTCCAGCCTACATCCACGATAAACAGCACCTAGTTCAGAAGCTCTGTGCCCATTCAGTGCACATATATTGGAGCCATCAAAGGCAAATGTGAGGGTACAAGTGCACCCATATACCAAGGGGACAGCAGACCTGATGCAGCAGACTTTAAAGTGTGGCCAGCCAAGGCACTTCCTCATCCATGTACAGTACCAACCCTGTCATGCATGACAGCTACCTTATGCAGGAGCAAAACAGCATCCAATAGCCTTAAAATGTCCCGTCCATATTGAATAGGAGCAGTGATTGAACCACACTCCGTCTATAATGCCCCACATGCTTGTATAACACAAACCTTCCCACAAATTTACTGTCTATAAATATATTAACTGCACCGTTTGACTTTTCAAGGCCCTCGTCAAGGCCATGAGGTCAGCTTTCTGAGCTGAAGTAACTGCAGGGATAGCCGCTGCTTCCACTATCTGGTCCAATGTGACTAGAGCATAGCCAGCTAGCCTTTCTCTCTGTCTCATAAAACTGCTGCTGTTTGTATACAGGTCCCTGTCCACTTTCTCCAATGGTGGGTCAAGTAGATCCAGCCAGCCAGAAAATACTTCTGTAATAGTTTATACACAATTATGATCACTATCCAGTTGGGGAAGAAGGGTCACTGGATTGAACCTGCTACTGTGCTCTATATGAACTTGTGAGTTGTCAAGGAGTGCTATCTGATACTGTTCCAGTCAGGAGGCTGTAAGCCAATGACCCCTCTTGGATGCTAACACATCCTGGATGGAATGGGGTGATTCCACAGTGATAGGAGCCCCAAAGGTTAATTGTTCAGCAGTCCCAAAAGAAGAATGGCACTGCAGCCACCCGAAGGCACGCTGGCCATCCTTGAGCAACAGGATCCAGTTGTTTGGAAAAATAGGCTACAGGGTAAGACCAAGAACCAAGGGTTTGAGTAAGGACCCCAGCAGCCACCCCTTTACTTTCAGCCACATACAAGGGGAATGGTTCAGTGATGTCAGAAATGCCAATGGCTGGAGCATTGATTAAAGTAGTTTGAATGTTATCAAATGCCACCTGATAATCCTTGGTCCATGCAAAGGGTTCTTTATCCATACCTGTAGTGGCCTGATATAGGGGCTTAGCCATTAGAGCAAAGATGGTGGCCTGTAACGTAGCAAGCAAATATATCCTAAAAGGGCATAGGGCAGTCTGAAAAGTAAAGAAAGATGATTAAGGCCAATACCACCCATAAAGCATTCCAAAGGGTTGAGTATTGCAACTGACACAGAAGGGCCATTGTCCCCAAAGACCCAAAAAGTTTGCGAGGAAGGGTCTCCAAGGGGCTTATTTAATACTGAATGTGATGGTCCATACCAACCAAAAAGGGTATTGTCCTCCTCTTGTATCAGGGGTGAAGAAGAAGAATCATCCATAAGGGCAGGGAGATAAAGGCCCCATCTCCTCACCTCCCCCTTTCTATCCACAGCATGGTTGCAGAACAGCACCCTATAGGACAGTTAAGAAGGGAACATAAAAGACATTCCCAACTCCAGTGGCCAAATGTCATGCATATACAACACCGGTCCTGTCTTGGGGCAAAAAAACTGCAGTGGGGGGCCTGGGGGTGCTTGGAATCTGGGTGACATCATCCCATTTCTCTCTTGAGGGGGCCCTACCACTCCTCACCATCCTCTTCTGCATCTCCCACTTCTTTCCCCTTCCACTAGGGCATGGCTGGTGGGTAGGGAACCTTGGCCCTCTTGTGACTTGTGGACCTCAGCTCCCAGAATCCCTGAACCAGCATGGATGAAAAAGTAGAAAATTCAGCCCCAGAAACCAACTATTACAATACGAAAGGCCATTGCAACCCCCTCCCCCTTTCCCTCAGGAAAGTCAAGCCAAAAAATAAAAGCACCAGGGAAGAGATTTTTTTTCTCTTTCTCTCCCCTCTCTCTTCCTCCCCCCACCCGGCACAGTTAACAGCCCCGGGCAGACAGCCAAGAAACAGGAAGGAAAAGATAAGTATTAACCATGAACAAATCAACAGAAAGCTGAAAGGTCTGCCACACACACACATAAAAACCAACAACAGTATTAACCCCAAACACACCAGCACCTATGACAAGTCAAAGACGAAGACAAGACAAAAACTATATCAACAAGTTATTCCTATCCCTGGGTGATAGGAGTAATCAATCCTACTGAAAGGGGGGGGGGAACCAAGCTAGGAAATTAAGAAGAACAAACTTCTTACAAATCTCATTAAAACTTAAAACAGGAAAGAGTATAAAGTGTACCACTCATGTAGGTGATTCTGACCAGCTAGTCCAGAAGTCATTGCCGAATAAAATCCACTTTCTGGCAGCTTGCTTTGCTTAGTGTCAACTATTTTTATTCTTATCTATCCTTAGCCTACTTTTTCCTCTTAAGTCCGAGTTACTCACTGTTCCTTTGTTCTACATCAATGAAATGCATATTCTCTATTTTCTTGCTCGTGTTTTGTCCCACAACTGACATGATGCAGAAGAGGTTTGGGGGGGTGTATTCTTAAATATTGTAACTGATATTGTATCCAAAAAGCAGTACAATGGGGGAAAAGGTTGAAAAGCCCCACACCAGGGTACCTGTTACAGAGCTTAAGCCAGCAAAACAATACTGTGTTCTTTTTCACCCTCTTCCATGCCGCTGGTTATCACTTCTGGTCATGTCATGTAGGCTTTATATGCTCCTTCCAACAATTTTTCTATCATCACCTGAAGTCCCCTTCACCTTCTGTAATTCACACTTAATATCTGGAGCGCTCAAAGAAGTCACTGGGACTTTCAGCTGGCAACTGATGAACATCATAAATTATGCCCACATTTCCTGCTTAGGGAGGGCAATCTGCAATGCAGTGACAAAAATATCTTGGAAATCTTTAAGTTGCAGACCAAGGACCTTCCTTCCTTTTAATATCATTGCCTACCAGATGTCCCTCCTCTGTTTTTAAAAAGACATTCAGCATGGATGTCCCAGTTAGTGGACAGAAACAATTCAGAATATTTGTGTGGGGTTTCACTGTAAGAACCCAATTGGTCCTCCCATGCAAAAAGATCATGTGGAGAAGGGGGTATGAACCAGGACCTCATCAGTGTCCCCCCTCCCAACAGCTACCCACCCCGTTAGGGAGAAGATCCCCTCATAGGGTGGTGGAGCAGAAGCTAAAGCAGAAAAAGACAGTGCCGTGGAAGGTCACCACAGCCCACAGTCTTTAAGCATCTGCTTATTCACATGTAAGGTCCAGGGGGAAAAAAGAGCATATTAAGTGTGCTGATCATGATTCATGCCTCTTTGAGCACAGTCTCCATGGTTTCAAAAACTCCTAAATTTATGGATTCCCCTGTGGGCCAAACAGTGGGTATGTCCTGGTGACAGAGGGCATTGTACTTAATCAGAGTTGCATTTTCATATCCTGACAGGTTTTAAGCTTACCAAAGTTCCTTATGACACAGTCAAGGGGGCTGAGGACACATCCCTTCCTTTTATTCATTCTAACTATCCTTTTATTCAGTCTAACTGGTCTTTCTGGGCTGAGCCCATGTGTTCAAGTCACTCATACCACTTGCACAGCCTGTTGGGCCACAAAAGATCCACTGACCTTCAGCTAAGATCAGTATCATGCCTAGGCCTGGTCAACAGTGGGAAATATATATATAAGGAACAACCACAAACCTCAAACCACACATCACTCACAAGCCGTTGGAGCATGAGAGTACAAGATTAATGCCTCTTGCTTTCTAATTGCCCCCAGCACCCCAAAAAAGGGGAGGGCTAGGTGCGGCTGGCATAAACCCTTCCACCCAGCTCTGGTCAACGGTGGCAAATGATTCAAGAAAACAGACACACGTTTACACATACACACATGCTCCCCCAGGCAAGCCGGTGCAACTAAGTAATATATATCTGTGTGTCCTACCTTGTCTTCAGCCCTCCTGAGTATGCAGGAACCAAGTAAAAGGCAACCAAAAAGAAGAAGAAAACTGGTTCCTGTTAAAACCACAATGAAGAGTCAAGAAGTGGGTCACCTCCAGGAAATCCTGGAGCGCGCTTGGTGCCTTTTCCTTTCCTGAGCCTCCCTAGGACCAACCAAGCACCTGTCCTGGAAACCAGGCTCGCCAAAAATGATATGCAGGTTCTGATGTTTTGCTGGTAAAAGATACAGGAAACCAGAAGTTGCCTTCAAACTTTATGTTTTTATTCAGCTGAACAAAAGATGGGCTCCTCTAAAGAGAGCAGCCCTGAAAGACAAGAAATCCTTGTATTTATTCTTTCTGGTTACATAAGCAAGCCATCCAGCAAAGCTGACACGCATACGATAAAGATTTCACCCAGTAAGTCTGGCATACTATAGATAAGAGAGCAGAAGTAACAAACATGTTCTCTTTTGGGTGTTTCCCTAAAGATATTGTATGTTCTTAGGACATTGGGTATTTTTCTTGCTGGCCTTTCATGACCCTGCATCCAGGATTTTGCAAGAGCCCAAAGACAGTAGGGCCATCTGCACATTCACAATTGATATTTCCTATATTGCCCCCTAATTCTGGGTCAACATACCTTTTGTTTAAACTGGAGTGTTTCAAGATCTAAGCATAACAGCCTAATTGTTCTGCATGTTAGTTTTATATTTATTAATGTAATGGGGGCTAATGGGTTCCATTATGAGAGATTTTGTCTGAAGAAAATTCCTTTCTTAGGTAGGCCATATTACCAAGTTAGTGGTTACTCTGCTGAAATCATGGTTAAACAAATGTTAAAATGGTATTAGACCAGTTAGTTTAAGATGAATGATAACTTGTATAGTTGCTAAGAAATTTCTAATGTAGTGTTTAATATGGTGCCTGATGCTTTAAATCACAGACTAGCCTAGAGCAATTTTAAACCTGAAGATACTAAACTGCAGTACTTCTAAATGCAAATGAGAGAAATAACTAAATAGTATGAGAATTTTTTCTTGATAGTAGAGAGTTTGAATTATAGCTGCATTTAACATTTATATTCAAAATAATGGCTTCAGGCTTAGAACTAAAATGTATCTTCCTTCTTTGTAAAAGTTTTGGAATAGTTGCTCTATTAATTGTGTGCTTTGGTATGATTCAGATTTCATGTAGAATGACATTAGCTGCAGTTTAGGAAATAGTCACCATTCTTCTTAACTATAAGAAGGATTACAATATTGCTCTATCCTGTGGGAAAGCCCATGGAAACATTTGTCCTATCATCAATGAAGTAAAAAGTGAATAGAGAAAATAGGAAAAATATACGTTTAGTATTCAATTGAATACTAATTCATAGTTGATTCGTATGATTATTCTAGGCTAAAATAGGGATTTATGAATCTTCTCCAAAAGGTATAATTGTGATCAAATCCACAAGCAGTATCAGAAAAAGTGTGTTGAATCTATAAAAATCTATACAGTTGCAAGTGTCATCAACCTGAAGCTCCAGATTAAATACAAATTCTGATTATATTGCTGAATTTTGTCACAAAGAGTTTCTTGGCTCTTAGAACTAGAAAAAAAAACCACCCAAACCCTTCAATCTAAATTTTACAGGTGTCAACAAAACATCTCCAAAATGCACATGGCTGGAAAATTTTTTTACTACTTTCCAATTCACATCATGCCATATTTACATCAATGTACTACCTTTCCAACTCTCCTCAATCCCAATTCATACTGAGATTTCTCCATCAATATAGAGGATCTTGCTGTATAGAAAAACTAAAACACACACAGATGCTCAGATATAAATTAATGTCCTATATCCATTAAGAAACTGCAATAGATATAACTAAATTAATAAAAGAAGCTAATAAAAAGAAGCCTGAAATTACATTAACATGATTAATTTTATATAAACAGAAATACAGAACTTTCTTGTCCTGATTCAGCATTTCAGTTAGTTCCTTACATAATGAACACATTTATAATGACGAAATAAATATTGTTGTTGTTGTTAGTTGCAAAGTTGTTTCCGACTCATCACAACCCCATGGACAACATTCCTCAAGGCCTTCCTGTCCTCTACCATCTTCTGGAGTCCATTTAAGCTCACGCCTACTGCTCCGGTGACTCCTTCCAGCCACCTCATTCTCTGTCGTCCCCTTCTTCTCTTGCCTTCAATCTTTCCCAGCATTAGGCTCTTCTCCAGTGAGTCCTTCCTTCTCATTAGGTGGCCAAAGTATTTGAGTTTCAACTTCAGGATCTGGCCTTCTAAAGAGCAGTCAGGGTTGATCTCCTCTAGGACTGACCGGTTTGATCGCCTTGCAGTCCAAGGGACTCTCAGGAGTCTTCTCCAACACCATAGTTCAAAGGCCTCAATTCTTTGGCACTCAGCCTTTCTTATGGTCCAACTTTCACAGCCATACATTGAAACTGGGAAGACCATAGTCTTGACTATATGCACTTTTGTTGACAGGGTGATGTCTCTGTTTTTCAGTGTTGTGTCTAGATTTGTCATGGCTTTCCTCCTCAGGAGCAAGCGTCTTTTAATTTCTTGGCTACAGTCCCCATCTGCAGTGATCTTGGAGCCCAGGAAAATAAAATCTGTCACTACCTCCATTTCTTCCCCATCTATTTGCCAGGAATTGAGAGGGCCAGATGTCATGATCTTGGTTTTCTTAATGTTTATGTTCAACCCAACTTTTGCACTCTCCTTCTTCACTAGTAACAGGAGACTCCTTAGTTCCTCTTCACTTTCTGCCATTAGAGTGGTATCATCTGCATATCTTAGGTTGTTGATATTTCTCCCGGCAATTTTAATTCCAACTTTTGATTCATCTAGCCCTGCCTTTCTCATGACGTGCTCTGCATATAAGTGAAACAGGCAGGGTGACAGTATACAGCCTTGCCGGACTCCTTTCCCAATTTTGAACCAATCAGTGGTTCCGTGGCCAGTTTTCACTGTTGCTTCTTGGCCCACATATAGGTTTCTCAAGAGACAAATAAGATGGTCTGGTACGCCCATCTCTTTAAGAACTTGCCACAGTTTGTTGTGATCCACACAATCAAAGGCTTTAGCATAGTCAATGAAGCAGACGTAGATGTTTTTCTGGAACTCTCTAGCTTTCTCCATGATCCAGCATATGTTGGCAATTTGATCTCTAGTTCCTCTGCCTCTTCGAAATCCTGCCTGTACTTCTGGTAGTTCTCGATCCACATATTGCTGGAGTCTAGCTTGTAGGATTTTAAGCATAACTTTACTAGCATTAGAAATGAGTGCAATGGTGCGATAGGTTGAACATTGTTTGGCACTGCCTTTCTTTGGAATTGGGATGTAAACTGATAATTTTCCAATCCTGTGGCCACTGTTGAGTTTTCCAAATTTGCTGGCAAATTGAGTGTAGCACTTTTATTGCATCATCTTTTAAGATTTTTAATAGCTCAGCTGGAATACTGTCACCTCCACTAGCTTTGTTGTTGCTCAGCTTTCCTAAGGCCCACTTCACTTCATATGCTAGGATCTCTGGCTCGAGGTCAGTGACCCCCACATTGTAGTTATCAGGGACGTTAAACTCTTTCTTGTATAGTTCTTCTGTGTAATTTTGCCACCTCTTCTTAATCTCTTTTGCCTCTGTTAGGTCCCTGCCATTTTGGTCCTTTATCATGCCCATTTTTGCATGAAACGTTTCCTTCATCTCTCCAATTTTCTTGCAGAGATCTCTGGTCCTCCCTATTCTATTGTTTTCTCCTATTTCTTTGCACTGTTCATTTAAGAAGGCATTCTTATCTCTTCTAGCTATTCTCTTAAATTCTGCATTCAATTGTGTGTATCTTTCTTTTTCTCCCTTGCCTTTCACTTCCCTCCTTTCCTCAGCTATTTTCAAAGCTTCCTCAGACAGCCACTTTGCTTTCTTGCATTTATTTTTCTTTGGGATGGTTTTAGTTGCTACTTTTTGTACAATGTTGCGAACCTCTGTCCATAGTTCTTCAGGCACTCTGTCTATCAGATCTAATTCCTTAAATCTATTTGTCACCTCTACTGTATATTCATCAGGGATATGATTTAGTTCATACCTGAGTGGCCTAGTGCTTTTCCCTACTTTCTTCAGTTTAAGCCTAAATTTTGCAACAAGAAGCTCATGGTCTGAGCCAAAGTCAGCTCCTGGTCTTGTTTTTACTGACTGTATAGAGCTTCTCCATCTTTGGCTGCACAGCACACAGTCAATCTGATTTCTATCTGGTGATGTCCATGTGTAGAGCCATCTCTTGGGTTGTTGGAAAAGAGTGTTTGCTATGACCAGCATTTCAGTCAGTTCCTTACATAATGAACACATTTATAATGACAAAATAAATATAGGCCAAAATTTAATGGTACATATAATTAGTTGCAGCAAAAAGAGATGACAGAAGTATATCATTTTGGGACTTCCTGTTTGGCATCCATTGGGACAACTGGGAAAAGCTTGGCTTTCCAGTTTCATTTTTCTTCATCTAGCGACCCTTAAAGGGTTGTAAAGTTGTCTTGGAGGGGCAATGAAGGAGGAGGGATACTTCAGGAGCTCAGATCAGGGGGCACCTGATCAGAGCAGACTGTAGAGCCCTCTGGAAAAGCGAAGAAAAAGGCTCCTGGGAGAGCCACAGCAGCCCTAGTTATCTCCAACAGGAAGAGAAATAATGCAAAACAGCTGATTCTCAACTATGTGCTGAAGCTGGGTGAGCCAGAATTTTTCTTTCCTTCTCCTTGAGGATTATAAATGTTGTGCCCCTGATGGGAAAGGGCTGAAAAGTAAAGACCCCCAGAAGGATTAAAGTTAAAAATGGTGAGCAATTACAAAGAAGGGGAAATACTCTTTGTTAAGAATATCGGACATTGATAAATAAGCCCAGGAGGACATCTACTGGCAAAAGAAGAATGACACTTCTGATATATAGTGAGAACTGGAAACATTGTTTTTGATTAAAGTAACCTTGAAAAAAAGACAACTGCAAAGAACAAAAGTGCCTTGTTGTGAGATTGTGAGGGAAAAGACTCTTCAAAGTTACTTTTATTGAATTTGGCTAAATCTAAACAGATGTTGTTTTGGCTTTAGACTGTAAGCTGTAAAATGACTTCATCGAATATTACCAGACTTATGAAGAAAACCTCTTCTCCACCCTCAGTAGGACAATCCAGTCCAACAACACAGGGATATATTGAAGCAATGTTGCAACATGAAAAAATAAGCACTGCTCAAAGTGAAACACATTAAAACTGCTTCAAGAAATGATGCTACGTACATAATCAAGAGGCATTGGAAAGAAATCATCTGGAAATACAGGAAAATCATAAAGAAATACAAAGTAAACTTGAGAAAGTAAGTGAAGAAATCTTGGATATATAGGGAAAATTAGAAGCTCAAAATCAAATGATAATTAAAAATGAACAGAAAATACACAAAATTGAAGAAAAAACAGATGAGAATGATAAAAAGATAGAAATGTTATTACAAGAAAATGAAAAATTAGAGAACACAATAAAGATTTTAGAGATGGAAAAAGCGGAACATTATTTAAGGTTTCAAAATATTCCTGAGGATAGAGAAGAAAACATAGCAGAGGTGATTATTGACATCCTGGAGGAGGTTTTAAAGGCAGACAGAGGACAAATCCAGCTAGAGGTCAATGAAATATTTCGCATGAATTCAAGCTATGCAAGAAGAAATAAACTTTGCTTTGCTTTGAAACCATAATTACATAACACCTTATATGAATAAAGCTCACTGTAAATTATTTAACAAAAGCATAGTGTTTTTTTTTTTAAAAGGAAGAAAATGTGGCCTAGCACAAGAATATCCTGAAAAGTTCACTTTTTAAAATCTGACCAAAAACTTCCTGGGATTCACATTGTTGTGATGATGTAGGTTGTGTTCTAAACAAGATACGGTTTGTTATGGATTATAGCATTCTACAGTAACCATAGCCATTCTATAACAAACCAGAAAATCTGTTCAAATCCCAGCTCCTGTGGGGAAGAACTGGGTATTTTACTTTCACTAAATGTTTTCTGCTTATACACTATTTTCCTCCCAGAAATTAAATATTACCCTAAAGTAGTATGCAGTTAGGTTAAAAAAAAAAGATGTTAATATCTATAGGCATCTATTAGGCATCTATAGGCATCTATAGGCATCTAATATCTATTTTCGGTGTATTGGTGAGTTTCAGTTTTATTATTTTTTTAATAGTAGAATGTTTCAATCATTAAGAAGGTTTGAGAAACTATTTAATAGTTTAATGCAGGCATACATAACATATGGCCCATGACTTCAAGCACTTTTTACAAAGTTGATAAATTTGTAGCTATCTTAAAAGGCACTCCATTAGCTTCCAAATAGCTGCTCAGTGTGCCAATATTTATTTTTTAATTTGAATATTAATTTATCAGTGTGGCCCAAGTTGTGCAGGCCTAGTTCAATGTGTATCCTATACATTAAATTAATCAATTTTTATAAGCAGGTTAGTGTACAACTGTATCCATGGTGATTGACACATTTACATTTAAGATTCATTGTGCAGAATTCAAAGCCATTGATGTCCACAGTAATAATAGTTTTAACTGTAGCATTAAGTTCAGTGTTAACGACCATTTAAAATGTAGCCTCTTGAAGTCTGACATGGGTTACAGTTTGCAAAATACTTCCCATGTGTATAATTTTTCTCTCTCTTTATATCATACAAAAGTATTGCAACTTTTTTCACAGAATCTGAATACCTTTTCCAAGGCTTTCATGGCTGTTCTCTCAAGAACTAGCCTGTGCCATATTTCTTGACTCTTACTCTTATAATCCAGCTTTCTGGAATATACAGAACTTCAATAAATAAAAATAGAGTGTAGTCGGTTTCCATCCTGGAGCCAGTCTGTTTCTCCATTTTCATCATACTGTGGCTTCTGTGTATAGCTGTCTCATGAAGACAATGATATGTTCTTGATTCCCATTTTTCTAAGCACATACCACAGGTTGATGTAATTGGCATCAACCAATTTTTGTATTCTTGGACTTTCTTATTTATGCAGTGTGTATCATCGTGCATGTTTCTCAGCTTTTGTAAAATCAGTTTGAACATCTGGCATCTATTTTTCCATAAAGGTTGTAATCTGTGTTAGACAATCTGAAGCATCTGAAATTAAGGGTACTGTATAATAGTTTGCTCAATCTGCTCAATCTCCTTTTTTGGTATGGTAATATAGATTGATCTCTTCCAATCTGTTGGCTTCTTGCAATTTAGTTTGTGCTAAAAGGGGAAGAATTTCCTTGGTAAATTGATTGAATTTGATTAATCCTAACAACTTTAATAGGATGGCATCCTAGATAGAGAAGCTAAGGATAAATGGTAAATAATCCTTCCCATTCTAGGTAACTTTCTTCCTGCAGAATAATAATTAGCTTAATTTTTGCTACTCCAGTTATTGCACTTACAGTAAAGGTTTCCTAGATGGAGGGTAATTTTTTTTCAATTTATAATCTCCTTCTGTTTATAAGATGATGCCCCAGAATGCAGCAACTGTTGTTGGAGTGTCATTAATACTTGTCTTCCTAAATATACTTATTCTTTTTTCAATCATTTTATTAATTTCTAAAAATCTTCCTGGATGTATCCCATATTGTTTGATAAATCTGTTTTCAGGACCTCAGCTTTTTTATTCAAACTGAATAGTTGTTCAAGGAAGTTTGAGAAAGTATCAGCCATGAGAAATGTTTCTTATTAAAGTTGAATTACCCACTATAATAGTTTCATTAATGGGACTGCTGAAGTTTTGAATCTCAACCATTAAAATATATTTTAAGCCCCTAGGATCTGAGGGGCTTAGCACAGCACATTAGCATATCCTTTGTCTGTATGTCCAGTTTAACCTGTTTACTAAATTACCTAAGTGAAAATATCAGCAATTTTTTAGTCCCTCATGTACACTGAAAACATGCTTTTGCCAATCTCTTCTTTCCTTCCAGGAGATTAAATTTCCATGGGTAGTGACCTATGCTGTATGTATAGCTGTGTTGATCTTAAATTCAGTGAAACCAAGAGGGCAAATTCAAAAATATAATTTATCAAGATAACAACATAAAAGGGAACTGCAATCTGATGTAGTAAAAGAATTGCAAATGTCTGTTAATCCCTTGCTGAAAACATGCAAACAAAGTCTCTGCATATGCCCTAAAGCATAAAATTTACAAGTTAATTTTGATTTAGAATATGGAGAGATTTAAATATGAAAATAACCTTAGACTCTGTAAATAAATACTAGATAACAAGCAGGATGGAAAAAAAAACTTGCATGAAATTTGTCAACCCTCAGTTTTTGAATGAATAATTCCATTGCTCCCAATATCATTCAGTTCCAATGATGTTGATGGCAATCTTCCCTGGCCACAAGGAAGAAAGGTATGTGTTAAAGGGATATCAAATTCAGGCCTACTCCCATCAAAAAAATAGTCTCCCATCTCTCTGTCCCATTGGCAGACTGCCATGAGTTCAACAATATGGCCAAATCACATTCTCTACTCATAGGTTTTCAAATGGAAAATTTACTGCCTTTGGAAAATTTGCAGAATAGTTCATATAGTTTTGGTCTGATAGATTCCTCATCATTTCTTTAACATTTTTTATTGTTACTATTACAATAACAGAATTAAAATGCCAACTTTAAAAGTAAAATGAATTCATTTTCCAGGTTTGGATGAATTTAGGTTGAAGTAAAGAAGCGAGAAATAAATTAGCATATATTAGCATGCCCTACAGGTAGACAATTTAGGAATAGAGTGAAGATTAACAGATTTGGAATTATATATTATTTTACATTTTGTTGTTGATATTATTATTTGTTCTTCTTTATCTCTCTGTCTCTGCCTCTCTGCCTCTCTCTCTCTCTCTGTCTCTGTTAAAAAGGGATACCATAGCAGTAGTAAAAATCCAGATGTCCACTAGGTAGCCACAAAGAATTAATTATTTCACTTTTCTAATGCTATTTAAAGGTTGCTCTGAATTTCAGAGTTCAGATAGGGTCATCTTAATTGTAGACATTTTAAGAATGCTTCTTGAAAAGAAAAACAGCACATTTCTAGAATTTAGGCATATATCTCTGATTAGATTAGCCTGCCTAATCTAATCAGCTGAAAAAGCTGTTAAAAATTTTGGCCAGCAGGATACAAGATAAGACCTTTTTCTGTAATAGACCCTGTTATATCTTCGGTTCGTTAGGCATTGAGTGAGACAAAGTGTTGAAACAGCAAACAAGTTTATAACTCAGAACAGAAGCTAATGGCTGCTGCGCAGCTATTTTTACTGTTGGCTTCTATGCAGCTACCAATAGGTTTAAAGTAACAGTTTCCTGCCCCAAACCTAATTATCAGCCTGGAGACAGCAAGTCTGGCTTCAGTAACAGCAACCGTTACATAACACAGAAAAATAGGTCAGACATTAAGCAAGTTATCAGACATTAACTAAGTGATTTGAAACAGAAATGGCCAATACATTACACGCCTTTCCCCTAGATAGCTCAAACTCTCAACTGTTTGACATAATCTTGCAGATATTTAGGTGGCCTTCTTGACTGTTAAGAATGTCTAGGGGTTACAGGAATCTTCCGCTCTACATGCTTGCCTGCCAGGCTGGGTAGACCAGGGCTCTGAGGTTCAGTGGAGTCGGAATGACTCAAGTCCCTTTGGCTGGCCAGTCCCGGTCAGCCCAAATCAAAGTCCAATTGTGCAGCAAAGTCAGCAGGGCTGACTCTCAGTGCAGTTTGCCTGTCCTGATCAGCTGATACAGTCTGTGTGTCTGGAGAAGACTCTTCTACGGCCAACTCCCCGTCTCCATGAGCAAGAGTTCTTTCAGAGATGCAAGCTGCTCTGTTGGACCACTGTTATGCAGGCCCTGTGTTCAGCCCTCTTGACAGGCCTGAGCCAGCAACTGATCTGCTAGCTGCCGATGCAGCTGGTCAATGTGCCAGCGAATGACTAGCCCATCTTCCAGGACTACCTCGTAGGAGAGTGGTCTTGATACCTTAACAACCTTTGCTGCCACCCACAAAGCCCCTTGCCCATATTTCCAGGTCCAAACCCGGTCACCTACTTGTAAACTTCTTGGTCCCTTTGGCTGTGCAGTGTCTGAGGTGACTCTGTCGGGGTGCAGCCTGTCCAGTTTGGTGATCAAACGCCTGCCCCAACGAAGCTTGGCTAGGCTCCTGCCTGTGGCGGTGCAGGGTGTTGTGCACTGGCAGAGTAGAAAATTGGCCAGTCTGTGGTGCCAATCCCATGACAATTCATTTCAGGGATTCCTTGGTTGTGCAAACCATGCGTTCCACTTGACCATTCAAACACAGGTGAAAGGGAGCCGACGTGGCATGCCTTATGAGATTTGCCCTGAGGAAGGCCTGGAATTCCGAAGTGGTGAACTGAACCCCATTGTTGGAGACTAAGATGTCTGGAAGCCCATGTGTTGCAAATATTCTGAGCAGTACCTGGATGGTCCTGGCAGTAGTCATAGTGGGAATTGGCACAACCTCTAACTATTTAGAGTGGCTGTCGACCACTATTAAAAATAGCTGTCCCTGAAAAAGCCCAGCAAAGTTGATGTGGATTCTTGATCACAGTGTGTGAGTGTCCTCCCATCACTGAACAGGGGCCTGTGGCAACTCCGATCTGGATTGTTGACACATGTAGCAACCATATACTTGGGCCTCAATAGCTTTATCTTGCCTTGGCCACCAAAGGTAGCTACTCGCCAGTGCCTTCATCCGGACTATTCCCGGATGGCCTTTATGCAGAGACTCAAGGACTCTGTGTCTCAATGAGCTGGGGACTATGACTATACTTCCCCAAAGAATGCACCCTTTATGAGCTGAAAGCTCATCTTTCCTCATGAAGAAACTGAAATTCCGGCCCTGGACATTTGTCCCCTCATCCTTTGTGAAACCAAGTTAGCACATGGCTGTTTTGTCAGCTGCTGTCTCAGCAGCTACATCTCCAGCATGGAGAGGAGACTCTGGCAAAACCTGTGTAGCTATGATGCATGCAGCCAGAGCCGGATCTGGCTCCATGTGTGGCAGGGGCAATCTGCTAAGGCTGTCTGCATGGTCCATTTCTTTGTCCAGTTTGTGAATCGGCCTGTAGCTATAGGCTGAAAGAAATATAGACCACCTCAGCATTCAAGGAGACAGAATCTGAGGTGTCTGCCTGTTCATAGTGAACAACCCTAGAAGTGGCTTGTGGTTCATAAAGACCGTGAAGTGGTAGCCCTACATATAGTGATGGAATATTTTAACCCCAGCCACAATGGCCAAGGCCTCCTTGTCAATCTGAGCATAATTGCACTCAACAGATGACAGAGTCCTCGAACAATAAGCAATGGGAGACTGTTTCCCATCAGCCAACAAATGGCTCTACACAGCCCTGACCCCATATAGAGATGCATCACACGTGATGCAGACTGGCAGCTTTTCATTAAAATGAGTGAGCACCAAGTTCAAGGACAGCAGTGATTTGACTACCTGGAAACTTCTTTTGTGGACATTGGTCCACAGCATTTTTGTCTAAGACCAGTGTAACACCTCTGCCACTGCAGCCTTATTTTTTTTATTATTTTAATTCCATTTATATCCCGCCCTTCTCCGAAGACTCAGGGTGGCTTACAAGCTTAGCAGTAACCTTCATTCTATGTATATGCCTGCTTATTAGGGCTTTCACACACACCCCAAGTGGCATTATTACAAAGTCAGCTTAATTGCCCCCAACAATCTGGGTCCTCATTTTACCTACCTCGGAAGGATGGAAGGCTGACTCAACCTTGAGCCTTGTGGGATGCGAACCTGCACTAATTGCAGGCAGCTGGTGTTACTTAAGGAGGCATTAGCACACTGCTCCACCAAGGCTCTGCATATGCTCTCCACCTTATGTAGGAGGAATGCATGGTGAAAGTTAAGAAGGCCCAAGAAGGCCTGAAGCTCCCCCTTGGATGTTGGGCTTGGGGCCTGCTGAATTGCTTTCAGCTTTGAATCCGCCTTTGGCATCGATGCAGAACCCAAGGAATTCAGTTGACTCTACCCCAATCTTGCACTTTACTTTTTTTAATTTAAGTCCTGCTGTGCAGAACTGCTGAAGGATGGCTCTAAGCCATTCAGCCAGAACCTCTGTAGACTCCCCGGCAATGAGTACATCATTGAAGTAGGGGCAGACCTCCAGAATGCCCTTGAGCATGCTCTCCATTACTTCCTGGAAAATCCCTGGATCTACACTCACCCCAAACTGTAGGCGCTTGACCTTGAAGGCCCCCCAATGGGTGACAATGGTTTGGGTGGCTGCCGTGGCCTCATCCACCATCAGCTGTTGATAGGCCTGCACCAAATCTAATTTGGCAAACATGCAGCCTCCTTGCAATGATGCCAAAAGGTGACTGACAACTGGCACTGGGTACGCATGCTGATGAAGTACCTGGTTAATGGTGCACTTATAGTCAGTACATATGCGTACTTCTCTATTGGCCTTAAGTGGCATTACTATGGGGGTCTCCCACACCCCACTGTCTACGAGCTGCAATACCCCCTGACTACCAGCTTGTCCATCTCTGAATCAATTTTTGGATTTAAAGCAAAAGGCACTCAACGAGGCTTGACCTGGATTGGTGTTACCAGGGGATCAAGCTTGAAAGCTATCGGAGGGCCCTTGTACTCTCCTAGGGTTGAACTGAAATCATCCACGAACTCTTGGCAGACTGAAGACAAGTTTGCCGCCTGTGTTCGGTGAATGCCGGTTACTTGGATGCCCAATGCATCAAACCAATCAAGCCCTATGAGGCTTGTGTGTTAGCCATCCACCACTACAACATCTAGTGGGACTGTAAAGCCCTTGAAATTCACCAGAAGTGTGGCTTCGCCCTTGACCACCACTCGGGAGTTTTGGAAGTCTGTGAGCAGAAGGTTAGATGGCCAAACTTTGATCCATCTGATACTGTGGTTGCATATGTGCCGAAAGGTTCCAATGGAGATGATGGACATAGCTGAACCTGTGTCCAGTTCCATATTGCATGGAACTTCCTGAAGCTTGACCTGAAGTTTAATTTAATTTAATTTAATTTAATTAGATTTATATACCGCCCTTTCCCGAAGGACTCAGAGCAGTTTACAGGGTATTTAAAATCAAGCAATACAAAATACAAAAGTTAAAAACAATTGAAAAAGATTAAATTATCCCTTAAAATAAAAACCCCAGTTAAAAATTCTCAGCCTGGGCCGGAGAGCTCAAAGAGCCAGGTCTTCAGGTCCCGGCGGAATGAACGAAGGTCAGGGGCAGTCCTAAGCTCCACGGGCAGCTGGTTCCAGAGGGCAGGCGTACCCACAGAGAAGGCCCTCCCCCTGGGTGTTATCCGCTGGCAATCTTTTACTGGTGGCACCCTGAGAAGACCCTCCCTGTGTGAGTGCACTGGACAAAGGGAACTTGATGCTGGCAGGAGGTGTTCCCTCAAATATCCCGGACCCAAGCCATTTAGGGCTTTATAGGGCATCACCAGCACCTTGAATCTCACCCAGAGGGCAACCGGAAGCCAATGCAGCTCGCGGAGTAGAGGTGTTACATGGGAGTATCGGAAAGCCCCCATCACAACTTGCGCGGCCGCATTCTGCACCAGTTGAAGCCTCCGAGTGGTCCTCAAGGGCAGCCCCATGTAGAGAGCGTTGCAGTAGTCTAAACAGGAGGTCACGAGAGCATGAGTGACTGTGCGTAGGGCATCTTGGTCCAGGTAGGGTCGCAACTGGCGCACCAGGGGAGCCTGGGCAAAAGCCCCCCTGGTCACGGCACCTATATGGTCTTCAAAATTGAGTCGTGAATCCAGGAGGACGCCCAGGTTGCGAGCCCTATCAACGGGGGGTAACACCTCACCCCCCATCGTTAAAGGTGGAATAGTTTGGTTAGCCCAAGATGCCGATACGCACAGCCACTCAGTCTTGGCAGGATTGAGATGAAGCCTGTTTCTCCCCATCCAGACCTGGACCGCCTCCAGGCAACAGGACATCACGGCGAGGGCATCGCTGGGTTGGTTCGGGGTGGAAAGAAAAAGTTGGGTATCATCAGCATACTGATGATACCCCACCCCGAAACCATGAATGACCTCACCCAGCGGCTTCATGTAGATGTTGAACAGGAGGGGCGAGAGAACCAACCCCTGAGGGACTCCACAAACGAGAGGCCTTGGGGTGGACCTCTGTCCTCCCGTCAACACTGACTGTGAGCGGCCCAGGAGATAGGAGGAGAACCACCATAAAATGGTGCCTCCCACTCCCAACCCCCTGAGACACCGCAGTAGGATGCCATGGTCGATGGTATCGAAAGCCGCTGAGAGATCTAATAGGACTAGGACAGAGGAGCAACCCCTGTCCCGAGCCCACCAGAGATCATTCACCAGCGCGACCAATGCCGTCTCCGTGCTGTGCCCGGGTCTGAAACCCGATTGGTACGGGTCCAGATAATCAGTTTCCTCCAGGAACAGAGGAAGCTGATGTGCCACCACACTCTCAACAACCTTCGCCAGAAAGCGAAGGTTGGAGACTGGACAATAGTTATTTAAAACAGCCGGGTCCAGGGCAGGCTTTTTGAGGAGGGGTCTCACCACCGCCTCCTTCAAGGCGGCGGGGAAGACACCCTCCTTCAAAGAAGCAGTTATTACTGCCTGGAACCAGCCTCGTGTCTCCTCCCGGGCCGCATAAACCAGCCAGGAGGGGCATGAATCCAACAAACAGGTGGTGGAGCTCAGCCTCCCCATGATCCTGTCCACATAATCAGGGGAATAGACCCAAGTTGAAGCTTCTGTTTAAGTGGGCGGTGGGCACCAGTGCGGAACATGCTCCTCTGGCTAGAGCAGAACGCTACTCGGTGTTGCCCCAGGGGGCCGGTACCTCTCTTGAAGGAGTCTTCCTGCTGGCAGTCCCTCTGGCGACCGTTACATAACACAGAAAAGTAGGTCAGACATTAAGTAAGTGATTTTAAAAAGAAATGACCAATACATTACAGACCCTGCCCTCTAGAACATTGTGCCTATGAGGTGAGATCCATACCCAGTGATTTGGCCTTCTGAAAGGGCTTGAAGACCTGGCTCTGCCAATGGGGGAGCGGCATCTTGGAAGTGATTAATTGGTTAGATAGGCCCCAATTCCTTTGTTCCTTTTCTCTCCATCTTGATCAATTGAACATTAATTGATTTTAAAAGTATGGTCTTTATTTATTGTTTTAATATTTTATATGATATTTTTATTTTTATCTGTGCCTAGACTTGCCTTGATGAGAAGGGCAGCATAGAAATTTAATAATAAATAAATAAATAAATAAATAAATAAATAAATAAATAAATAAATAAATAATAAAATATAAATTATTTTTATATTGCTCAATAAGTAAACAAGACTGAACAGAGGAATTGTCAAAGTTGTTATCTGTCTCTTCCCTTTACCTTATAGCTCAACAGGAGAAACAATATTAAAGTAAAATAATTGGATTGGCTAAATTAATAATGCAAGTAATTAATTGTCAGCAGAATGCTCTGTTAGAATATTTTAATCAGGTTTTTTGGATAAATGCAGCTCTAAATTAAAGGATGTTTTCTCAGTTGTACTTTTTTAAAGCTCTCAGTTATTTCTTCATGTCTTTTCCAATGTATATTACTGTATGCGGATTAAACAATCTAGTTATACTTATGTATTATAAATTTGAAATTAACAAATTTAGAGGAGAATTACAAATCAGCAATTACAACATCACTCTTAAGCATATTTAGTCAAGAGGAATAAATTTCTTATATGCAGTAGGATTTGTTTGCGAAACAGAGAGAAAGCGAGCAATCATGCTAAGCTTTTCTTCACATCCAGTCTGTCCCTATAGCAATGCAGTCATTACAAACTGTCTCTTTAGGCCCATCGATATGTAGAACTACATACTCAATTAATAAATTTAAATCCCATTTTAATTTAATATTCAAGCTACTTTTAAAAAACCTCTGGGAAATCTGATTTCATGACAAGAAGCTTTTAATGTTGTTTTTTCCACTTAGAAGGTAATAATCTGGCTATTTGATTTTCACTATATACTAGTTGTCACATGTATAAATTTCTTTACATAGATTTAATAGACATTAAAAAACCATTTCTTTGATTGACTGCAACATCACTAATATCAAATTAACAATTAATAATAGAAATGAGTAGGTCTGTAGCGGATAAATTTACAAATTTACAAGCACATCTGAAGAAATGCTTGCTTTTATAATAATAATAATAATAATAATAATAATAATAATAATAATAATAATAATAATAATAATAATAATAATAATAATAATAATAATAATATATGAAGTTGGAAGGGACCTTGGTGGTCATCTAGTCCAACCCCCTGCTCAGGCAGGAAACCCTATACCATTTCAGGCAAATGGCTGTCCAGTCTCTTCTTAAAAACCTCCAGTGTTGGAGCATTCACCAGCTCTGGAGGCAGGTTGTTCCACTGGTTAATTGTTCTAACTGTCAGGAAGTTTCTCCTTAGTTCTAGGTTGCTTCTCTCCTTGACTAGTTTCCATCTGTTGCTTCTTGTCCTGCTTTCAGGTGCTTTGGAGAATACCTTGACTCCCTCTTCTTTGTGGTAGCCCCTGAGATATTGGAACACTGCTATCATGTCACCCCTCACCCTTCTCTTCATTAAACTACACATACCCAATTCCAGCAACCGTTCCCTATATGTTTTAGCCTCCAGCCCCCTAATCATCTTGGTTGCTCTTCTCTGTACCCTTTCTAGAGTCTTGACATCTTTTTTACATCGTGGTGACCAAAACTGGATGCAGTATTCCAGGTGTGGCCTTACCAAAGCATTTTAAAGTGGTATTAGTACTTCACTTGATCTTGATTCTATCCCTCTGTTAATGCAGCCTAGCACTGTGTTGGCTTTTTTGGCAGCTGCAGCACACTGCTGGCTCATATTGAAGTGATTGTCTACTAAGACTCCGAGATCCCTCTCACAGTTACTACTATTGAGCAAGGTACCACCTATACTATACCTATGCATTTGATTTTTCCTGCCTAAATGTAGAACCTTACTTTTTTCACCATTGAATTTCATTTTGTTAGATAGTGCCCAGTGTTCGAGTCTGTCCAGATCCTTCTGTATCTTAAGCCTATCTTCTGGAGTATTGGCTATTCCTGTCAGCTTGGTGTCATCTGCAAATTTGATGAGTTCCCCATCTATCCCCTCATCCAAATCATTAATGAAGATATTGAAGAGCACTGGGCCCAGAACAGAGCCCTGGGGCACCCCACTACACACTTCCTTCCATGTAGATGCGGTTCCATTGAGGACCACACGCTGAGTACGGCCTGTCAGCCAGCTAAGAATCCATCTGGTGGTAATGCTATCTAACCCACATTTTTCTATCTTATCAAGTAGTAGGTTGTGATCTACTTTATCAAATGCCTTACTGAAGTCCAAGTAAATTATATCTACAGCGTTACTCTGGTCCACTAATTTGGTCACTTGGTCAAAGAATGTAATAAGATTTGTCTGGCATGATCTGTTTTTGACAAACCCATGTTGACTTTTAGTGATGACTTTGTTTGCATCAAGGTGTTCGCTGATTTGTTGTTTGATTATCTTTTCCACAATCTTCCCAGGTATTGAGGTCAGGCTGATAGGTCTGTAGTTTCCTGGATCTATTTTTTCCCCTTTTTTGAAGATGGGAACTACATCAGCTCTCTTCCAGTCCTCTGGTAGTTCCCCAGTGCTCCAGGATCTTTGAAAAATATAGTTCAGTGGTTCTGAGATCACGTCTGCCAGTTCCTTGAGAACCTTGGGGTGTAATCCATCTGGTCCTGGTGATTTGAACTCGTCTAGGCTGGACAGGTGCTCACTTATCATTTTCTTGCCTATCTTAACTTGCGTTTCTATTCTGTTTTTTATGGCACTGGTTTGGGTAGGTTGGACTTTTTTTTTCCCTTTGTGTAAAGACAGATGCAAAAAATGAATTAAATAGTTCTGCTTTCTCCCTATTGCTTGTCGCCTTCTTGCCACTTTCACCCACTAATGGACCAATCATTTCCTTAACTTTTTTCTTGTTTTTTATATGTTGAAAGAAGCTTTTTTTGTTATTTTTGACTTTGGTCGCAAGCCTTAGTTCATTTTGAGCCTTAGCTTTCCTCACTTCATCTTTGCAGGCACGGGCTATTTGCTGATATTCTGACTTAGTTATGTGCCCCTCTTTCCAATTCTTATACTTGTCCTTTTTATCTTTCAATTTATCAGAGAGTTCTTTATGCAGCCATGCTGGTTTCTTTTGAGAGCTGTTATTTTTCTTCTTTGTTGGTATTGTACTAGACTGGGCCTTTATTATCTCACTTTTCAAAATTTCCCAAGATTTTCTTAGTTAATAGTATAAAAAAGACATTAATTATGATTTGTGGATAATGGTTCATGGCAATATGGCTCTTTCCACTAAAAATAGCCATTATGTTCATATATGTTTGGAAGTACTAATAAACTTTTCAGATTGCTGGACATAAATTTCATCCATCCTAGACCAGGCAACTCAGATGAAGTGCAAAATTTACCTAAAAATTACTTTGCCAAAATCCTTTTTTTAAGTAATACATTTTGCCTTCCTGTCATGCAATAATTTATATCTCACCTCTGTCTTTCAGGGGGAGAATGCAAATAGAGCTCATTGGTTTAATCACCAAGCCCTGGATTTTAAAACATTAAAATATTCAATTGTACGAACCAATTTAGAATTTATTTTTGAGTAAAGAAAATTGAAAGTGAAGACCAGAAAATACCATGGCTATAAGGCTACAGTCATCTATTGAAAGGCTTGCAAATATTTGCCGCCCAATTTGCTAACTAAACCATAGACTGCACATGTGCATTCTTCATAAAAAGAAGGAACAGAGAACTGCATAGGGTATAATGAAAATGAAATTTCATCTTATTTTTTTGTTCTGCCCTGCTATCCAGAATAGTGAGAAAATTCTATCCCATTGGTCAAATATAGCCTACTAACTTCATTGAGTTTGCAGAGTGTCAAATGATATTTCTCTTAAAGATTGTGACTCTCCTTTCCTTCATACTTTGTGATGTTACACAGTCACACTGGGCAAATAATTCTTACACATTTTTCCTGCAAGTTCCCAACATAAACAGAATATAATTTAAGAAGAACTGGATAGTGCTGCAGTTCTTTAATTCTAAAGTAGCCAAGGAATACATGAGAATTTTCCTGTGCCACCATCATTTTCCCAATGATTTGCAGTTACACTGGCCACCAGAAGCACTGAATTACCAAATTTTACCTTATTGGGAATTGCTAGATGTGGGCAGCAAGATGTGATTCCTTGGATTTCATATTTTAGATTACTATATACTGAATATTCAGTGCTTTTTTCTTTAAAAAAAGGTGCCAGAACTCTCATCTTAGTGGGCGCAGGAGGCGGGGGGGTGGGGGGGCAGTGCTGCTGCAGTCACAGGTGTGAAGGGCGTTGGCGGCGGGCTCCCATCCCTGGGGCTGGAGCTGGCGCGGCTGGTGCTGTGGGAGCAGCAGAGCCCACTCTATATGGCGGGGCTGCGCAATGCGGGCAGCGGAGGTGGTGCGGGCCAGGCAATGTTTTAATCTTATGATTTTAAAAATATATTTTTCTGTTGTAAGTTTCCCCAAACCTTGCCATGTGGATTGTATACAAATATTATATAATTGCTAAATAAAGGTAGAACATATGTTAAATATACATCAAATGATAATATGCTTCCCTACAAAGTCCATTCTTGCTCAATGACAGACCAAGGAGTTAACTCGGAAAGGCAAGAGGAAAATCTAGAAGAGATCTGTGCAGCTCTTCAACATCTTCATCAATATCTCAGGGGCTGCCACAAAGAAGAGGGAGTCAAGCTATTCTCCAAAGCCCCTGAAAGCAGGACAAGAAGCAACGGATGGAAACTAGTCAAGGAGAGAAGCAACCTAGAACTAGGGAGAAATTTCCTGACAGTTAGAACAACTAACCAGTGGAACAACCTGCCTCCAGAAGTGGTGAATGCTCCAACACTGGAAGTTTTTAAGAAGAGACTGGCCAGCCATTTGTCTGAAATGGTATAGGGTTTCCTGCCTGAGCAGGGGGTTGGACTAGATGACCTCCAAGATCTCTTCCAACTTCTTCTTCTTCTTCTTCTTCTTCTTCTTCTTCTTCTTCTTCTTCTTCTTCTTCTTCTTCTTCTTCTTCTTCTTCTTATTATTATTATTATTATTATTATTATTATTATTATTATTATTATTATTATTATTATTATTATTATTATTATTATTATTATTATTATTATTATTATTATTATTATTATTATTATTATTATTATTATTATTATTATTATTATTATTATTATTATTATTATTATCTTGTACAAAGGAAAGGCCCACACTGATAAATTAAAAATCTTTGTGGTCTGCAAAGGAATGCTGGTGGGCTAATCAATGATTTGGTGACTAAAGGAGCATCTACAGTGTTGGAGCTTGTGGTCATGGTAAGCCATGGAGGCACTAGGCAACATGACTTTCAGGGCAGTGGTGGTGATTTTATTACTTAAAAAAAAGTCTGTGCTCTGTCCAAGGACGCTTGGTAGGCTGCATGTACAGGCCTGTTCTAGAATTTATTTTGGAGCATTCAACTATCTAGAGCAGGCATGTCAAACTCATTTTGTTTGAGGCAACTTTTTATAAAAGAATTGCCATTAATTTATTTTAATAAAATAATTTAAATCAATTTTTCACTGGATTTCAAATTAAATGAATGAGATTTTTTTTAGTACAATTGCCAAATGCAATAAACTGGTTTTAGGTATATGTTACTGGAAGGAAAAAGCAATCCCTGTTGCGTTACTGATCCCAGAGAAACATTTGCATGTATGCAGGTATCCTTAGGGTGCCATAGTTATGGATGAGAAATATAGGTTGCAAAGTTGGCATTTCTGGATGTAATACAGATATTTTGGACTTATTTTTGTTTCTTTGCATGTTTGATATTTTTTAAAAAGGCATATGCTACTGACTATGCTTATGCACATATGTAAAATGATCACTACTTGTCCAAAATTTTACTATACAGATAATACCCCCAGAAATTATTTTAGCCTTTTTAGTAAATGTTAAGCTCACCAGGGAAAACATCATATATTGTTATGTATATACTAGGTTAATTATTTAAAGACTGAAGTGCAACATAACTAGATTCTAAATAATCTATTTTTCAAAACACACAACAGTCCAAACAGTAAAAGTAAAGTCCAAATTAAGAATTTTTCATTCTTAAGAATTGTTTAGATTCAAAATAGTTTTCAAGAGTGTACAAAAGATACTATTTTTCCTAGAATCAGCTAAATTAGACATATTACATTGAGAAAAATGTTTCTCATTTCTTTCCTGTTACCTTTTCATTGCAAAGATGTTAACATAAGAAATAGATCATTTTGCTATGTAATTTTACCTTCCAAAAGACAGAAGCAGATGAAAAATGTGAGGTTCTTTCCTGTTGGCTTTTCTGAATTAGCTGTTTTAGATTCTAAAAGTTTAGTTCCTAAAGAAGTAATCCTGTAAATAATTTTAATGCCCTCCTCTAGTGCAGGCTCTTTTATGACTCAAGGACTTCAACTCCCAGAATTCCTGAGCCAGCATGGCTCAGCTTGGAAACCTCTCCCTTTCCCCTCAGCATGGCTGGCTCAGGATTTCTGGGAGTTGAAGTCCACGAGTCATAAAAAAGAGCCAAGATTGCTAGCCCTGCAATAGGCTTAGGAAAACCAATAAGGGAGCTGGGTTGTTGTTGGGTTTTTTTTTTTGCAAAAAAAAAGTTTCCAGAACACCGTTCTGAGTGTTCTATGAGGAAAAAAAGCCCTGTGAATATTAGTGGTAGGTGCATCCAGGATTTGGTGCTCAGCATTTGCAAGGAAGAATATTTACAGTGGTGGAAGCACTAGCAGAATGGAATAAACAGTTCATTTTTCTTTCAATTCTCAGATGAGAAAAATACAAATATTGTATTATGTTATGCCCTTATACAGGCAATTTTATATGACTTCCTGTTGGAGGGAGAAATATTTCTCTATCTTTCATAGTGTATCTTGTATGTGTCATTTTAATTACATTTACCACCAAAAGTGTTTGCATTACAGTTTAATTCCTACTGGGATGTAGGTAGCCCTATCTGGCCCTACATGACAATATAATTGTGGTGTAATATATTCAAAGATTTCAATTATAGTCAATACGCTGACTGCATTTTTTTCTACAAAACTTAATTTTGTACTAACTGAAAGACAGCACAACTCTATGTAACCCCATTGTTGTATCTGCATAAAGTTGCTCCAGACCTAGAAGATGCTGAACTGCTCACAGAAAAAAAAAATCTAAAGTATTGGGAACTTCTACTTATCCAGACCTAGAAGATGCTGAACTATCCAAGATTAATATTTTCTTCCTTCTGTATTCTCCAAACCAGAAAGGAAGTTGTCCAAATTTGGAAAGATTCTGAAGGTAAAAGAGGCACTTTCTAGCAGAAGGAATTAGAATTGCTCTGGAAAAAATCTATTCCAGAATTGCTCTGGAAGAAGCTATTTCAGTAGACGTATTGGATTCATTTTATAATCTACTGGACCCATTTTACATTGCTTTCAATTACCTTAGAACAAGTGTAAATAATAATTAATGCTAAATAATATTACAATTTGTAAAGAAAATAATCTACTGTATAGACCCGTGGTGGTGAACCTATGGCATGCATGCCACAGGTGGCACACAGAGCCCTCTCTGTTGGCATGTGTGCCACTGCCCCAGTCCTAGGCTTTCAACTGGGTTTTATAAAACCTTTTCACTTTTGGCCTCCGCCACCATGTGCAAAAAAAAATGGCTATGTCCATTTTGTTCTATGAGTTCATGGTGACCTAATCCTAATCCTAAGTGGAATCTTCCTCCAATGGGATTTTCCCATGTGTTTTACCAGGAAACATAGATAGGGCAACCTAGAAAAGTAAGTGCCCTCCTAACCATACTCAAGCACTCTGAGTTTGTTGGTGATGTCCATTTTGCTCTCCAAGTTCATGGTGACATAACCCTAACTCTAAGTCCATGGTGTCGAACCTATGGGACGCGTGCCACAAGTGGCACACAGAGCCCTCTCTGTGGGCATGCTCTCCGTCGCCCCAGTCCTAGCCTTCAGCTGGCTTTTATAAAACCTCTTCCCTTTAGGCCTCCGCCTCCGTGTGCAAAAAAAAGGTTCAATCAATCAATCAATTTCAACTTCTCACGAGAAAAAAAAGATCTCGCAAAGTTGGAATTAATTGATTGAACTTTTTAGTCCCACCCAGTCTGCCATTACCACCGCAGCCACACCCACCTAATGGGCCATGCCCACCCAATTGGCCACATCCACCCAATGGGCCATGCCCACCTGGCACCCAACAATACATAAGTGGGTTTTGGGTCACAGTTTGGGCACTTGGTCTCTAAAAGGTTCGCCATCATTGGCATAGACTATCCTAAATAGCATAGTTATAAATTCTCAGACTGTATTGATAATTGAAGTAAAATACTAGAAACAAGTTGAGAGGATACAATTATCAACAAAGTAATGCAACCATCTGTGGTTAACAGCAATTTAAATTATTTTTGTTGTGCACAAAGGAAGCCAGCTTTAAATCTGATCATTTTAGCACTATTCATTAACAAGACAGCATTTCGCTCTTCTGGCTTTGAAGAGCAATGCCATATGAATTAATAGTTAATTCAGATTTTAAATTAATGAGCTTCCCTTCATTGATTTCCACCCAATTTTCTTGAGCAGCTTTGCCTTTAAATAGGCTTTCACATAATACATGATCATATAAGTCCCCAATGAGAAACCATGTTGTCTTGTTAGTCTTTGTCACCTCTTAATCATTCATGTTGCATCTTAACCAAGCAACATAAATTGTTGCCTGGGGAAATTATTTTGGAATTATAGAAAAATATGTGCCAACTGAACTTGCAGCTTACTCTGGTAAATCGCTAGATTCACAAGAAAGTTACTTGCCATACAAAGTCCTTTTTTAATTAAATTACTTCTTTCCAGATCAATGTGATGTTCATTAAACATCAAAAAGCATGTTAATATCACAGAATCTCCCTAGAGATATAATATTTTCATCTGACACTATCAGTAACATTTTTAAAAAAATAAAAAGATAGTGCTTTATATCCTCATTGCTTTTATTTAACATCTATTGTACATAATGGGTAAAGGTCATTAAACAGAATGAAGCCAAACATCATAACTAAAGTGATGCTATCCAGTTGTAGTTTTCAAACTCCTGACTGACCAAATGATCCAGTCACAGTTTTACAGCTTTATGGCAGATTTGTTCAGTCTAAACTCAGCCCTACAATAACTATAGGTTCTGAGAAGTTTTAATTTACTCATATGGAAATGGTGCACAATTGTGGGGTTATTTAGACTTGCTACTCCTGCTAGAACAGCAGATGACAGTTGTAGTCAGGAAATCCTCCACTCTGTCCTATGTGCCAGTTGTATCATTTGCTTAATCAGGAAGGATTTCTTATTGTCACTCAGTTTACTCATTTATCCACATTTGTGGATTATTGCATTACAAGGGATTGTCCTTGAAGATCATTAGGAAGTTACAGGTGTTCCAGAATCAGATACACTAATTATGAATGGGCTTATTGATGTATTTCAAGATGCCGGTTATCAATATAAAGCCCTACATTGCAAACAATATGAATAAGTGTAGGATTACCTTTCTTCAATTGTTTCTGTTCCTCCTATAAGATCTAACAGGTTTGGTCTCATCTATTAATATTAATTATGGGATATTGGACATATGCCTTTTCTGTCACACACTGTCCTTTGAAACAGAATTCCAAGATCTATATCACTACAGCATCCTTTAACAAGGACTTAAAGATTTGACTCTTTTCACCAACATATGGCCAATGTTATATATACAGTGATATACAAATATACTATTTCAGGCTATAGTAATTAGTGTCTGTTCAACCTAACATCGACATTATATTCCTTTATTATTGTTCTTTTTAATTCTGCCCAAGCACCCCAGAGCAGTGGTGGGATTCAGCCAGTTTGCACCATTTCAGCAAAACTGGTAGCTAATTTTTTGTTACCCAGGCCCAAAATGGACTTCTGGAAGCAGCATCTATACAGACAACCAGTTGTTCACATATTTGAATCCCACCACTGCCTCAGAGGTATAAATGAATGAGCAGCTTTGAAATTCAGATTATAAATACATATAAATAAATAAAAATACAAGTTAATGGAATAATTAGAGGCAGATAATTTTGAGGAGATGAGTTCAGAGTTAACCTTATTAATTAATGTTAATTTTATGTTTTTTGTGATCTCCTAAGATTTGATCACATGATGTTTGTATTAAATTATTTCATTTTACAATATAAATAAAAAGCTATTTTTAAAAAGATATCGGACTTCAGAGAATATACTAATCGCTTTTAATATGGTCTTGTGCTTAAATTGCTATCAGAATTTTTCAGAAGAAAAAAGTAGTAATCTTACACAAAAATATACCAAAATGTCCAAACAATCTTGGCAAAAATATATTGTCTTTCAGAAAATTCAGTTGGTTAGTTCAGCTAAGTAGTCTTTATCAATTTAAATAACAGTAATAGTGGACTAGTTAGGCTTTTTTATCTGATATATTATGATCTTACATCTTAAAGTATATTCCAGGAATAAAAAAGAACAGATACTCCTTTACATATTATTATTATTATTATTATTATTATTATTATTATTATTATTATTATTATTATTATTATTATTATTATTATTATTATTATTATTATTATTATTATTATTATTATTATTATTATTATATTAGTTAATGACCCAATTCAGCTGTAATCAAAGCACAAAAGCTAAATAATTCTAGAGAGTAATGCAGTTAATTTACTTTGATATGATACTATTTGTCTAATGATTTGTTATTTGAATAGAGTTTTCAGTTATTAGATTATTTTATGCATTGGAGCAATAATCTTTAAGCAATAAACATGTCACTACTTTTGGAAACAGCATCCTATTTTTGTCCCTTTAGGAATTGTCTTTAAAATTTATATTGTTTGGATTATCAAGCAAAATTATGGACACACTTATTAAATACTAACACATGATGAAGAAGCACTTTTTCTTTTTATATGAGTTTAGAAAAGTTAAGTTTCTTTAATATTCTCTGGAAAGCAATTCTTTTAAGAGAGCATATTGTTTTAGTTAGCTTCTATGAGTTTAGCTACAAAAACTACTTTTGAGTTATAAATTTGTTTTAATCCTATATATCATTCCTTTAGTTACTATAGATATTTACACATATTAATAGACATATTTGTTCAAACAAGTATAAATGTTGGCTCTTATAGAAATATATTTTTATGATTTTTATGAGGTAGCTGGAAAACATATAGTAGCACTTGAAGAATTTGGACGAGACCCAAGTACATGCTTTCCATGTCCAAAATCAATATACAAGGGAAGAGTTGGATGTTAAGTGGCATGGGAATTGCAGCACGGTCCAACACCAAAGTATCTTGATGTGATACTCGATTTTTTGAGCAGTTTGTAGATTTATGCTATTTGCCAGGATGTATAGCAGTTAGTATGCTGTTGATTAGCCTCCTTTTCTACCTTAAGAAAATTTCAGTAAGTGAATAATAAAAAATTACTCCAGGTCAACTACAGGGCAGCAATTAGCTTCCATTTGTAAATTAAAGATTGGTAAAATATATTATTGAACTGGAAACAAAATTTAAAGGTTTAGTGGAAGTATAAGACCACACTTTCATTCCAGGTAAATCATTAATCTGATTAGAATGCTAGTTCAGAAAGTTAATATCATCTAGTGGATGTGTTATCCCATCACACCAGGATGCCTTATTAGATTATGACAGAAGACAAGGCTTGTGGATTAGTTTTTGAAATTTTGTGTAACTTCATTAGAAGTGGTGACCAATTATTCACTACAAGCAAAACCACATTATGAACCTGATGCTTTTTTGTTAATATGGATCTCCTCACTCATCATGGTTGGGAATGTGGAAAGTTTTACTAATCTAATACATGTATCAGACAAGGAAACAAGATTAAAACATTGCCTGAATTAATAATCAAGAGGAACCATGCTAAACTGATAAAATAATTCATTCTTTCTTAAAGAAAAGTATACTAAAAAGTGTGTATATGCTTACATCATAAGCAGGTTAATTTAAAAAGGAATAATTTAAGCACCTGAATAATTGCCTACTCTGGAGTCCAGAACCCATTTTTACTTAATTCTTAGACTTAGACTTAAACTCCTGGAAACACCTATGGATAAATATGCCAGGTGAGATCTTCAGGGACCTGTGCTTGATTATGAAACTTCATTATTAAACATAGATACAGGCTTTTTAGATTATTATTTTTTAAAAATATCAAACTAGCATTTAGCCTTTAATGTTTTCTCATAGTATATGGCTATCATAATTGCTTCTGATTTTGTATTTGAATTACTCTCTTGCTTTTCATAAAATTGTTTTTATATTAATTATTTTATCTGCAGTTTATATACTGCATAGTTGATTACAATACCTGCAGTGTTATATCCATTTCAAAATTATTTCAGATTAATGTTATTAGTGGTTATTTAATAGTAACTTGTTTTAATTTTTAAGATACAGTGAGCAGAACATGATACCTGAAACTGAATCTTAAAACTGGATGAGAAATGTGATTGATTTGCATTTTAAGAACTCACCAATTTAGCATCATATAAAACTATTGGTAAATCAACATTTACCAATTTGATTATCCTTTTTTTTACAGAACAATGCAAAAGATGTATACTGGGGAACTGACTGAAAAATGTACATGTTGCTGAAAGTATTGTGCAAAAGCATTTTATATTATCAAAAAGTGCTTGGAAAAATGTGCATATTAGGAAATGGCATGTATTTGAAGATACAGTATGTGAGGGGAAATATGAAAATGTGCCTTATAAAAAAATAGCTTGATCCAAGAATAGTCAGATATTAATTTAAAGTTTCTCAGATTATAAAAAAGACAGCATTTAACAAATCTGCTCATACCTAGAAAGCATAAATAAAAATAAGTGTTTTTCTAGTAAAACTTTCAAAATAATGTCAATAGAAATACAGTAGAAAAACAAGAAAGGATTTTGGTTAAAACTGAAATAACTTATATAACTCAAACAAGTAGCTAGATCCCTTAAAAAAGTATTCTTCCAGCTAACACATTGCACGTGTTATGTAGATAAATATCGCCAGAAGGGCTTTTCTATTACCAGAAAAATTTCAACAAAAGCTATGCCTAGAATTTTGAAGGAGATATTAATCCTCTATATCTCCTGAATAAAATAAGAATTGATTAAGTAGGTCTGATATAAGAGAGAAGTGGGGCAGTGTTAAAGTTCTATTGGAAATTGTTGCTGCAAAAAAGAGCTTTAGCCCCCTCAGAGATTTCTTTGCTACAGCATTTATTCATACAATACCAAAATGTCTATAAATGTTTTATAGTATTCTGATCTTTTAACAGTTTTATTTGGTTTGTCACATAACAATTGCTGTGGGAAATTACAGGTAGTCCTCAACTTACAACAGTTCATTAAGTACTGTTCAAAGTTACAATGGTACTGAAAAAGTGACATGACCATTTTTCATACTTATGACTATTGCACCATCCACATGGACATGTGATCAAAATTTAGATCCTTGGCAACGGGTTCATACTTATGACAGTTCCAATATCCCAGGATCATCTGAACTTTTGTGACCTTCTGACAAAGTCAATGGGGAAGCCAGATTCACTTAACAACCAAGTTATTAACTTAACAACTACAATGATTCACTTAACAACTGTGTCAAGAAGTCATAAAATAGAGCAACACTCACTTAACAACATAAATTTTGGGCCCAACTATGTTGTAAGTCAAGGACTACCTGTATTTCCCATGCTTTTCATACTCAACTATAGCTACAGATCTTCAAAAGCTTGCATTTTGGGGCAACAGTAATTATGTATTTATTACTATAACATTGTGTAAAACCCATAGCAATTAGCTTTATGATCCCCAGTTTGACTTTACAAATTCTCAAAATCCCTTGAAATTATCCAATCTAAATTTCTATGTTTCTTAGAATGCATCCAAGCCTTTGTTACCTTTGAAATCTCAAGTCATTTCTTGAGTGTATACAAGGTTCCACCATATCAGATTTTGGGTAGAATTGATCTTTAATTAGTAATATCTGGCTTCTTCAACTTTTTTGGACAGTTTTCAATAATTTGGGGGGGAAATTCTAAACACAGCTTTTTCAGTTTAGTGTATAGTTTCATTTAGAATTGAGGAAGTAGTTTGTAACTGAAATAACAACAACAACAACTTTATTGATTAGCTCTTGGGCCATATCAAAATGAAAAGTTCCAGCAACAAACCGTCACCAAAACTTGATAAAAGTTGTAACTGAAATAAAGATAACACTAATTAGTCTGAACTTCACAATGATGAAATTTAATATTCCAGTCATGTAATATAGGAAACAAATTAATCCTGCCATGAAATTAATCTATTAATTCAGCTATTACTTAGAATCCAAATATCAGGAGAGCTGTTGTGTTTTACATATATTTTTTTTCCCAATAGTGCTTAGCTGCTTCCTTCACTGGGTTCTTTTAAATCAATCACAAACTCTGAAGAACATATTTACTGTTCCCCCTCAGAATAATGGAAAGGAAAATTGTAATACAATTAGCTTAAGCATTTTAATCCATATAGTCAAGATTGTCCCAAACTTTTATCTGAATGCTGAATCCATTTCCCACGTTCATACATTCATCAGAAAATTCCCTTCCAATGTTGCTTCTGAATGAACCATTAGTTCTTGGATATTTGGGAATGGGGAGTGGATAATTATTTTGGTTTGAAAATCAGACTAATCCTATCTAAATTTTAGGTACTGTACTATCTAAAATTGATTTGATTTGAATTGTTGATTTGAATGTCTTGACTGTTCATTTGAAAATGAATGTATAGATCAAGTTTATTTCATTGAAAAGTTTGATTTAATTTTGACAAATTGAAATCAATATGAGATAACAAAGTGTCTAACTTTTATAAAATTGACTTAGTGTGTCAACTATTTATATAACCCAAACAGACAACTCATTTCTAATATTATATAAATGCAGTCAACTCTTTTCATGATGCTGTAAAATTTACCAGTATTTACCCAAACTTGCTACTGACAATGGAAACAATGTTATTAATCTAGAGGCAAGTAATCATTTGCTGACTGCCTAGATTCTTTATTTTCTACCACTATTAGCTCAGATAGTGATATGTTTGCTCCCTAACCATATACAAGTAAGCAGCTCCACCCTTGGCATGTAATGTAGTCAAATAATGTAGTTTTAATTCACTCACATCAGAAATTCCAATTTCTTATTTAGTCATTCATTTTATGCTGCATTTAAGAGCTAGTGAAAAGCATAGTAAAGTCAAACTAAAGTAATTTTATTCTTCCTACTGTGTCCAATTAACTTGAAACTTCCAACCATCTGCTACTGAAATCATTATCCAAACTAAATAAAAGATTATAGTGTATCCTTAGTATCATGTTAATTTCAAATAAATTGAATTTCCATCCATTATTTCTACTGTTATATATTGATGTATCATTGTATATCAAGAAACTTATATGCTGTTGATCATAAAAAATCTATATTTTTACTTATTTACTTAATGTACTTATTAAAGCTTCTGTTTAATGAAAGCTAATAAAATATGCACAAAGTCCCATTCTAATTTCATTCTTGCTTTAAATATTTATATATATACACATATACATATATACACATTTGTAACGATTTTATGATATTTGTGAATCTTACCATTTCATTGCCTCAAGCATAATGTAAATCGTTGTACAAAAATACTGTAAGTTTTTTGCATATTCATTCTGCAATTGCTTATATTGTTTAGTTTACAGCAGCCTTGTTGCTATAAAAGTGCTTTTAAATTACTAAGATCTTCAATATAATTAAACATGGATAACTACAGTGGATAAAGAGGTTCTTCCAAAATATGCATTCATCTCCCAAAGCACTGGTTCTGATGAATTATTTTGACTTCTTTTTCTGAACAGTCACAATGCGTTCAGGTGATCTGGACTAACCAATTAAAAATGACAACTTTGGAATTATACTATGCATTTAAATGTCAGGCAGAAACTCTTCAAATTAATGCTGTGAATTTAATTTAGTGCAGTAAGCTATAAGCAAGGTTACACATGTTCTGCTATACTGCAAAGACCATTATCTTTATTTGGCCAGATGCATCAGATATATATATATATATCTCACTACCACATGCTTCTCCCAGAAGAAGGAAGGAAGAAGGAAGCTGAAGCCACCAGCCTGAGGATGACGGATGGGATTTCGTCGAAACGTTGCTTTTACACCTTCAATTCTACGTGGGAAAAAACCCGAATGACCAAAGATCCATATATATTCTCTCGTCTCAGCGCCCATTTTCTTGGCGAAGACTTCTTTCGGGGATCCAGCCTCTGCCGCCCCCTTCTCTCAGCTGCCCAGGCACCTGAAAGAAAGGGGCGGCAGAGGCTGCATCCCCCGAAAGAAGTCTCCGCTGAGCGAGAGAATGAGGCGTTGGAGCGCTCCGCTGAGAGAATGGGGTGGTGGAGGCTTGCCGCCCATTCTCTCGGCAGAGACTTCTTTTGCGAGATCCAGCCTCTGCCGTGCTGCACCGAGAGAACAGCAAGCCACCCCATTCTCTCGGCGGAGCACTCCACCGCCCCATTCTCTCGGCGGCTTGCCACCCCGTTCTCTCATCTCAGCAGAGACGTCTTTCGGGGGATCCAGCCTCCAGCTGCTGCATTTCCCAGCCTCGGCTTATACTCGAGTCAATAACTTTTTCCAGTTTTTGGGGTAAAATTGGGGGTCTCGGCTTATACTCGAGTCGGCTTATACTCAAGTATATACGGTATACTATACACTATACTATACTATACTATACTATACTATACTATACTATACTATACTATACTATTTCAGAAAACAGTAACACGCTTCAAATATAATTTATTACAAATATTTCATGTCTGCTCTAGAGAAAGAGGAAACTTAAAAATACTTGAGTTGAAGAAGTTTATTTTATATTCCGGGGCAAAGCCACAGGAATTAATTGTCCTGAGAAATACACTTAATGGACTGTAAGGCTCAGCAGACTACTGAATCTTTAATAAATATCTAGTTGTAGCCTCTAATTATTACGATACAAAATTCAATTTCCCCCAGCAAATTTACCACTGCAATAATTCTTACTGCATTCATCCTTTCAGAACTTTATTTTAATCAACATTCATTCTGGATTAAGGCAGATCTTCATCATATGTAATCTGCTCCATTACTATAAATTGCTACTGTTGGACAGACAGAGTTCTCAATTTTGATAGGAATTCTAGGTAATAAAAACCATTCTTATTCCTTATTTTACACCTCCCTTTATGCTTGAATATTTCATTTAGTATTTTCTAAGCATTCCTTATAAAAGTTATAATAACTATTTTAGTTTGTTAATACCATTCCAAAATTTTCATATGTGTGTGTGTGTGTGTGTGTGTGTATGATAATGTACACAACATATGTGCACACTTCAAACCCAAGAAAACATTAAGGCAGAAGCTTGTTGACCCCAAGGATAAAACACTCAGACACAAACTGTAATATGTAGCATATGCAGCACAATGCATATCTGTACATTGGGGAAACAAAACAACCACTTCATAAACATATGGCACAACATACTATAGATGAGCAAACCCATCGGGACAAGATTCAGCAATCCATTTGCATTTAAAAGACAAAGGCCACTGTTTCAAAGACAGCAAAGTCCACATTTTGGACAGAGAGTACCTGTAAGGTCCTGCCTCAGCTACTGCTCCCAAAAAAACAGAACTCTTGAAACTGGAATTGTTTCAACAGGAACTTTTATTGAGAGAGTGAAAGCAGAAAGGCAATGCAAGATCTGAATATTTCCCATGTGAACCATTATATTAAAACCTCAATCTTCAAACCCTTCCCAAGTGCCCAATTCCCCAGTCCATTTCCAGCCAATCCACAGGTGTGAAGTTGTTATGGGAATTGGAAGGTGAAAGAGCAATAAAGTGCTACTTCCATGCATTGCATCTTCTTCCCAGAGAAATAGAGATGAGGCAGATTGCCCCCAGTACATTTCCCTCTCCCCTTGCACACTCAAAGTGATACATCAAAGTTTGAAAGGACAAAGCTGAGGAAACACATCCCAGAGCCCACAACTTCACCCCTCTCGAGAGAGCAAAGCCTTCCCCCTCCCAACTGAATGGCAGCACCCCGGGAATGTTTCCCGGGGCCTGACAGGACCTCTGGTTTGAAAGAGGGGTTAAAGAGGCCATCTATGTCAAAATTGAACAGCCCTTTTTCAACAGAGGGGGAGGGATATGACATCATTTATCTCCAGGTTACAATACAGTCCTTTCAACAGTTCCAAGAAGGCTCCACACACATTTGCACTACTCAGGTGACCATGAAGACACAGATAAGCCTTTAGGTAGCACTAAAGACTTACCAAAAAATGCAAATGACCAGCTGTCTGCAAGAAGTATAAATCTTCCCATTCCCCACCATTCAGTCAGAGCTGAAGAAGCTTCTTGGATGTCAAGTGAAACATCTTTAAAGAAAAACAAAAAAGACCATCTTTGGGATAACTATGACCTGGATGTCTGAGAATTTACAGTATTTCCAACAAATGAACTGTTGTACAGTGAAAGATAAATATATCATAATAATTTAATAAATTATAAAGATAGAGATTTGGTGTACCTAATAGATGAACATTGCATAATATTTAATATGTTGACTCTATAATGAATATCATTAATGAGTATATTAACAGCAGCTTTGAAAAATGTATCAAAATAATTAGAAGTTGTTTTGTTGTAATAAAAGCTTTAAGATTAATTACTAAAAATATTTATAAAAATAGAGAATAGTATCTTTTACTGTATCTAGTAATCACCTATCACAATTGCAATATTTTTCTTTGATTTTTGGGAACAAAAGGAGGCATGTTCAGAGAAGGTTGGGAAAACATGAGATGAGGAAAGCTTATTGTCTTATTGGTCCATTGTTGGATCAACTATTGTTTATTATTGTAGTAGTTGTTTTTAAGAAATACCTATACTGTATATTTCAGTTTGAAGAATAAAAGGAAAGAAGTCCTCTGTCTCAGTATTTTATTTTGAAAAGCCTAATAACAATAACAATGGGCCCTATCCAACAAAATATTTAATGTGGAAAAAAGCAAGGTTTTACATCTGGGCAGGAAAAGTCACAGGTACAAGTACAGATTAGGCAAAACCTAGCTCAAAAACAGTAACTGTGAGAGGGCTCTTGGAGTCCTAATGAACAATCAGTTAAATATGAGCCAGCAGTGTGCAGCAGCAATCAAAAAAGCTAATACAATGCTTGGTTGTATAAACAGAAACATAGAATCATGTGAAGTATTAGTACCACTTTATAAAGCCTTAGAAGGCCACACCTAGAATACTGCATCCAGTTTTGATCATCACATTACAAAAAAGATGTTGAGACTTTGGAAAAAGTGCAAAGAACAAATAAGGTGATTAAAGGCCTGGAGACTAAAACATATGAAGAAAAGCAATGGATGGAAACTAATCGAGAAAAGCAACCTAGAATTAAGGAGAAAGTTCCTAACAGTGAGGACAATTTACCAGTGATTAATTAACCATTGCCTTCAGACGTTGTGGATGTTTCATCATTGGAGGTTTTTAAGAAGAGACTGGACAGCCACTTGTCTGAAATGGTATAGTATCTCCTGCTTGAGCAGGGGGCTGGACTAGAAGACCTCCAAGGTCCCTTCCAGCTCTATTTTGATTTAAAAAGCCTAATAACAATATTGATGAATCTGTAGCTGTTTTAAACAAAAATTATTTTATTCTAAGTATGTTTATTGTTTGATTACTCCAAAGTGCAATTAACATTTTTGGAGGGAAAAGAGTCTCTCTCTCTCTCTCTCTCTCTCTCTCTCTCTCTCTCTCTCTCTCTCTCTCTCTCTCTCTCTCTCTCTCTCTCTCTCTTTTCAATCTCAACATAATTGAAAACTGAACCACTGTTTTCAGTGACACTTTCTGCTAAAATTCAATAACAAGATCAGGAGAAATCTATCAGCATTTAGAAAGAAAATGTGAAGCTGCTTTCTGTTGCCTTTGCCTGTGAAGCATTATGCATATTAGTAAGAACTGCTAAGGAATGGGACTAGCGTGTCATATCCATACATATCCGATTAATATTTTCATTTTCTTCTTAGAATTTTTTTTGCATTACAGAACATGATTATGATGATGATTTATGCTCAGTTAATTTGGAATGTCTTAGAAAACTGCATAGCTTGTGCAGAATGATCATTCTGGCTTTATTTAAAAAAATAGGATTCAGTTTATTTTGAAGAGACAGAGAAAAGGGGAATATACTTCAATAAACTGAAGACTAGTTTCTATGAAAGAAACCTTTACTTTTCCACTTGAAATAGCACATACATGTCAATGTCTTCTACTTCATTGCATTTCTTTAGCCTTTGAAAGCCAAAGCTTTTATGTTTATTTCATTAAAAAAGATCAAAGAATATATCTTTCTATTAAAGTAATTTTATATAGCCTTTAATAGATGCTTTATAGTGTTTCTCTATTTTTTTAATCCTCAAAGTTGTGTTCAAATATGTAGTTATGATTGGGTAATGATAATGAAAATATTTTTTGCCTGAAAATTCTATATTCTTTACTGATATCATACAAAGCAAGTTTCTGATTATATCTCCCAGTTTTTCTAATGCTTACTTTCTGAGTTCAAGCAGTTAGGAAACAAGTTGCTTTTCTGTATGATAGTCTATTATATCTCAAAAGCCTTATATTTACCTTATATTATCTCAATCTATAAGTGTTTTAAATGTTATCTTTATCCATTGTTGGAAAGGATGGATAGATGGATGGATGGATGGATAGATGGATGGATGGATAATTATTCAATTTTATCAGCAGACTTTTATTTATACACTTAATCTTCCACCTACATTTAAGAACCCTTTTAGATATTTACTGACCATTTTCATAGCTATACTTAGTCTCCTTTATTGTAGACTGAATGTGTCCAGATCTTATAGTTTCTGATTTCCAGATCTCTCATCATTCTCCAGTTCTCCTTGGAATTCATCCAGCCAGGATTCTCTGATCCTAAGCATTAGATTTTTCTTACCTAAATGTAGGGTCTTATACTCATCACTCTTGAATATCAAACTACCTGTATTGAATATGGCCCAGCATTCAAATCTCCCAAGGTTTTTTAAATTATGATTTAACCTCTGAAATGTTAGTAATGTTTGCTTTGTACCATCATAAACCTGATAAATATATCTTTTATTCACCTTCTAGATCTTTGAAAGAAGATTCCAGGACAATGTAGAACTATTTATAAGCATTCCTAATAATCTACTGGACTTCATACTTATAGCCATAACATTCACAAGGGCACAATATCATTACAAATATTGCCAAATGTTTTACTGAGATAGAGTATATCATATCAAGAGCATTCACTCAGTCAGTTTGTCATAAAAATAGAAAAAAATAGTTTTATATGGCTTGTTCTTGACAAACCCAACAAACTCCTTATTAGTTTAATAATCTATGTGAGTGTTGTTTTTAATACATTATACTACAGTAAATGGCATATGTTTTTTTCCAGATTTTCTTTTACAATTTTTAAATACTGGATCTAACTTTATGCTCATCTGAATTATCAGCCCTTGTTTCTATTTCCTATGCATCTCATTTTTGATTCAAATCTCAATTTACATTAAAATATAAGAAACTTATATTGCAATTACTAAAAGATTCTTTGGTTTTAATTTCAGTGAGAATTTTAAAGTTAATTTGTAATCCAAAATTCCAAAAAATCAATTATCTTCTGATATTTACAAATTCAATTTTGTGATATAGTTAACTAATAAAAATAATACGAAAAAACTTGAATACAAAAAATGTACAGTATGTACAGATGCTTTACTTTGGATACAAATAACATTTTCCCTTCTAGCAGCTGGAGACAGTGAGTAGAGCATTCTTCCAAATTCATCCTCAGAGAAAGAATTACCTTAAGATAGCCTGACATGAGTATTAATCTCAAAGTCACCCAGTAAGTTTCCAAACTGAGGATGAACTTGAATAAGGATTTAGCTAATCCTATCCATGGACTCTAACCAACATAACTATTTTACTTTCAGCATCACTCAAGTTCGGGAATAGGTGCAATACTGCATAAACTTTAGCATACATTTATGACTTATGATTTATGACACTTCTTCCTTGCCACTTGGTGCTTCTACAATTTATACTAATGCTATTTTAAAGCAATAGTGGTTTGCCACCTACTAGCATTTTCAAAAACTATTTTTCAGGAACTCAGTTTGGAACCAGTGATAGTACCTTCTATAGTTATACAGCTATCTGCAATCCTGCTTCAGCAAACAAGTTTCTGTCCCTGCCTTTTTATTATATTATTCTACAGTTGCTATACACCTTATTATTGAAGCTACTGTAATTATATAGACCCATCAAATATACAATGGGAGGGCCTAAAATGACTGCACATACTTCTTTTCTTCAAATATAACAGTGAAATTATTCTTTACTAGTCAAATTATATGAAGGTAGGAATTCACCTTATTGTTTACAGTTATTTATATCATTATTCAAATAAAGCACTACAGTATAATAAGTATATGGCAGTCAATTTTGTAAGGTTTAAGAAAGAAATAGAAGTAAGACAATAAGTTTACCACCTTGAAATCTTCAACTGTGAACTAGGTATTTAATTCCAATAAATAAACAGTAAGTGTAATGAAGAAATCCCAAAAGGTTTCTATCAAAATATTTATCTTTGAGATTTATAAAATCTCCTTTTTCCATTTATCTCTTTCTTTGTCAAGATCTTCTTTAAGCTCTTTACTATTTTTTTAAAAAGTATTATTTTCCTTTTTGTTTTACTTTCTGTAATCTGGAAAGAAAGTTAATTCACTAACAAGTTTTCTTTGTCTTCTATTTTCCAAAGATTTTAATGAAGAGAAGAAGTAGGGCTGACATGATAGCAGTGTTCCAATATCTCAGGGGTTGCCACAAAGAAGAGGGAGTCAAGCTATTCTCCAAAATGCCTGAAGGCAGGACAAGAAGCAATGGATGGAAAGTAATTAAAGACAGCAGCAACCTAGAAATAAGGAGAAATTTCCTGACAGAACAATTAATCAGTGGAACAATCTTGGTGGATGCTCCAACACTGGAAGTTTTTAAGAAGAGACTGGACAGCCATTTAAATGGTATAGGGTTTCCTATCTGAGCAGTGGGTTGGACTAGATGACCTTCAAGATCCCTTCCATCATCATCATCTTCATCTTCATCTTCATCTTCATCTTCATCTTCATCTTTATCATCATCATCATCATTATTATTATTATTATTATTATTATTATTATTATTATTATTATTATTATTATTATTATTATTATTATTATTATATCTTAAAGTGATTGTTAAAGTGACAGTTGGTTCAAAATTAGAATGTAGTATTCTTTAAAAGCCTGTAATTTTCAAAATAAGCAAGGTCTTTCTCATAATCTGATGAAAATCTTAATCTTAGAAGATAATATGTAGTATCTACCTTATATGTATCAATACATTTATACAGATACATTAAAACATTTAAGCATAACAAACAACAAAATAACCTGATTTTTGCTAAAAGTTGATAGAAATTTTCCAGAAAACTCTTTCAAGATACCACAGCTATAAATGAGTAGCACAGAAGATCATCGGGGTTGCTCTTCCCTCTATCATGGATATTTACATCACACATTGCATCCGTAAAGCCAGAAACATTGTGGCTGATTACACACACACCTCATACACACTTTTTACTCTTTTGCCATCTGGAAAGAGGTATAGGAGCATTCGGGCTTGGACATCCAGATTGTGTAACAGTTTCTTCCTACAAGCCATTAGAATTCTCAATACGAAGAAACTGGAACTATAAATACTTGTATTTGTAGGGTTTTTTTAAAAGTTTTTAGTTTAGAATTATGTGTTAGTTGTGTTCTGTTCTTTTTTGATTTGTGTTGTCTAATGTAGCACGTTGGTCCTGGGGAAATGTTGTTTCATGTCACTGTGTACTGTACTGTATATTGTTGAAATGACAATAAAGTCGTCGTCTACTACTACTACTAGTACTACTACTATTTTCTGCAGCAAGTTAATCTTTCAGAAAATTGGCATCTGAAGAAGAATCATTGCACAATCTTAAGAGCCAGAACCCCTTCATGGATTACTGCCTTGTCATGGCGAAGGGGCTTGCGTAATTCAATGAAGCTATGAGCTATGCCGTGCAGGGCCACCCAAGACGGAAAGGTCATAGCAGAGAGTTCTGACAAAACGTGATCCACTGGAGAAGGAAATGGCAAACCACTCCAGTATCTTTGCCATGAAAACCCTATGGACAGTACCAAAAGGCAAAACGATATGACGCTGGAAGATGAGCCCCTCAGGTCGGAAGGCGTCCAATATGCTACTGGGGAAGAGCAGAGGGCTAGTACTAGTAGCACCAGAAAGAATGAAGCGACTGGGCCAAAGCCGAAAGGACGCTCAGCTGTGGATATGTCTGGTGGTGAAAGGAAAGTCCGATGCTGTAAAAGAATTTTCTCCATAGGAACCTGGAATGTAAGATCCATGAATCAAGGAAAGCTGGACGTGGTCAAACAACAGATGACAAGACTAAACATCGACATCTTAGGAATCAGCGAACTAAAATGGACAGGAATGGGTGAATTTAATTCAGATGACCATCAGGTATACTACTGCGGGCAAGAATCCCTCAGAAGAAATGGAGTAGCCTTCATAGTCAATAAAAGAGTAGGAAAAGCAATACTGGGATACAATCCTCAAAATGACAGAATGATCTCAGTTCGAATCCAAGGCAAACCATTCAATATCACAGTAATCCAAGTCTATGCCCCAACCACCGGTGCTGAAGAGGATGAATTTGACCGGTTCTATGAAGCCCTACAGCACCTTATAGAACTAACACCAAAAAATGATGTCCTTATCATCATGGGGGATTGGAATGCTAAAGTAGGAAGCCAAAAGATAACTGGAATAACAGGCAAGTTTGGCCTTGGAGTTCAAAATGAAGCAGGGCACAGGCTGATAGAATTTTGTCAAGAGAATACGATGGTCATAGCAAACACTCTTTTCCAACAACCCAAGAGATGGCTTTACACATGGACATCACCAGACGGTCAACACAGAAATAAGATTGACTATATGCTCTGCAACCAAAGATGGAGAAGCTCTGTACAGTCAGTAAAAACAAGACCAGGAGCTGACTGTGGATCAGACCATGAGCTTCTTGTTGCAAAGTTTAGGCTTAAATTAAAGAAAGTAGGGAAAAGCGCTAGGCCAGTCAGGTATGAATTAAATCATATCCCTGTTCAATATACAGTAGAGGTGACAAATAGATTTAAGGAATTAGATCTGATAGACAGAGTGCCTGAAGAACTATGGACAGAGGTTTGCAACATTGTACAAGAGGTAGCAGCTAAAACCATCCCAAAGAAAAAAAAATGCAAGAAAGCAAAATGGCTGTCTGAGGAAGCTTTGCAAATAGCTGAGGAAAGGAGGGAAGCAAAAGGCAAGAGAGAACAAGAAAGATACGCCCAATTGAATGCAGAATTTCAGAGAATAGCTAGAAGAGATAAGAATGCCTTCTTAAATGAACAGTGCAAAGAAATAGAAGAAAACAATAGAATAGGGAGGACCAGAGATCTTTTCAAGAAAATTGGAGAGATGAAAGGAAAGTTTCATGCAAAAATGGGCATGATAAAGGACCAAAATGGCAGGGACCTAACAGAGGCAGAAGAGATTATGCAGAGGTGGCAAAATTACACAGAAGAACTATACAAGAATGAGCTTAACGTCCCTGATAATCACAATGAGGTGGTCACTGACCTCGAGCCAGACATCCTAGAATGTGAAATGAAGTGGGCCTTAGAAAAGCTGAGCAACAACAAAGCTAGTGGACGTGACAGTATTCCAGCTGAGCTATTCAAAATCTTAAACGACGATGCAGTAAAAGTGCTACACTCAATTTGCCAGCAAATTTGGAAAACTCAACAGTGGCCACAGGATTGGAAAAGATCAGTTTACATTCCAATTCCAAAGAAAGGCAGTGCCAAAGAATGTTCAAACTATCGCACCATTGCACCCATTTCTCATGCTAGTAAAGTCATGCTTAAAATCCTACAAGCTAGACTTCAGCAGTATGTGGATCGAGAACTACCAGAAGTACAGGCAGGATTTCGAAGAGGCAGAGGAACTAGAGATCAAATTGCTAACATACACTGGATCATGGAGAAAGCTAGAGAGTTCCAGAAAAACATCCACTTCTGCTTCATTGACTATGCTAAAGCCTTTGATTGTGTGGATCATAACAAACTGTGGCAAGTCCTTAAAGAGATGGGCATACCAGACCATCTTATTTGTCTCTTGAGAAACCTATATGCGGGCCAAGAAGCAACAGTGAGAACTGGACACGGAACCACTGATTGGTTCAAAATTGGGAAAGGAGTCCGGCAAGGCTGTATACTGTCGCCTTGCCTATTTAACTTATATGCAGAGCACATCATGAGAAAGGCAGGGCTAGATGAATCAAAAGTTGGAATTAAGATTGCCGGAAGAAACATCAACAACCTAAGATATGCAGATGATACCACGCTAATGGCAGAAAGTGAAGAGGAACTAAAGAGCCTCTTGTTGCGAGTGAAGAAGGAGAGTGCAAAGGTTGGGTTGAAACGTAACATTAAGAAAACCAAGATCATGGCATCTGGCCCTCTCAATTCCTGGCAAATAGATGGGGAAGAAATGGAGGTAGTGACAGATTTTATTTTCCTGGGCTCCAAGATCACTGCAGATGGGGACTTTAGCCAAGAAATTAAAAGACACTTGCTCCTCGGGAGGAAAGCCATGGCAAATCTAGACAGCACACTAAAAAGCAGAGACATCACCCTGTCAACAAAAGTGCGTATAGTCAAGGCTATGGTCTTCCCAGTTGCAGTGTATGGCAGTGAAAGCTGGACCATAAGACAGGCTGAGCGCCAAAGAATTGAAGCCTTTGAACTATGGTGCTGGAGAAGACTCCTGCAAGTTCCTTGGACTGCAAGGCGATCAAACCGGTGAGTCCTAGAGGAGATCAACCCTGACTGCTCTTTAGAAGGCCAGATCCTGAAGCTAAAACTCAAATACTTTGGCCACCTAATGAGAAGGAAGGACTCACTGGAGAAGAGCCTAATGCTGGGAAAGATTGAGGGCAATAGAAGAAGGGGACGACAGAGAATGAGGTGGCTGGATGGAGTCACTGAAGCAGTAGGCGTGAGCTTAAATGGACTCCAGAAGATGGTAGAGGACAGGAAGGCCTGGAGGAACATTGTCCATAGGGTCGCGATGGGTCGGACATGACTTCGCAACTAACAACAACAAGAGCCAGAAATCTAATACATTTTTACACTCAAGTAATTCAAATCAACTGATCTCAGTCATGTTCTATTTATATTGCTTATTTATTCTACATGTTATGCATGTATTCTACATGTTATGCAGAGGAACTAGAGATCAAATTGCCAACATATGCTGGATCATGGAGAAAGCTAGGGAGTTCCAGAAAAACATCTACTTCTGCTTCATTGACATTGCGATGCTGGACACGGAACCACTGGTTGGTTCAAAATTGGGAAAGGAGTCTGGCAAGGCTGTATAATGTCACTCTGCCTGTTTAACTTATATGCAGAGCACATCATGAAAAAGACAGGGCTAGATGAATCAAAAGTTGGAATTAAGATTGCTGAGAGAAATATCAACAACCTAAGATATGCAGATGATACCATTCTAATGGCAGAAAGTGAAGAAGAAGAGCCTCTTGTTGCAGGTGAAGAAGGAGAGTGCAAAGGTTGGGTTGAAACGTAACATTAAGAAAACCAAGATCATGGCATCTGGCCCTCTCAATTCCTGGCAAATAGATGGGGAAGAAATGGAGGCAGTGAAAGATTTTATTTACCAGGGCTCCAAGATCACCACAGACAGAGACTGCAGCCAAGAAATTAAAAGATGCTTGCTCCTGGGGAGGAAAGCCATGGCAAATCTAGACCCCACACTAAAAAACAGAGACATCACCCTGCCAACAAAAGTGCATATAGTCAAGGCTATGGTCTTCCCAGTTGCAATGTATGGCTGTGAAAGTTGGACCATAAGAAAGGCTGAGCGCCAAAGAATTGAAGCCTTTGAACTATGGTGCTGGAGAAGACTCCTGTGAGTCCCTTGGACTGCAAGGCGATCAAACCGGTCAGTCCTAGAGGAGTTCAACCCTGACTGCTCTTTAGAAGGCCAGATCCTGAAGTTGAAACTCAGATCTGATGGAGAAAAATGAACAAAGACTGCAACAAGCTGAAGAAAGAATTGAACTAACAGATAAGAGACTAGAGGAGATTGACAATCGACTTACATCAACAGACAGGAATCAGGAAAAAATTATTATCTCCTTAGAGATGGATAGAGCTGATTATTATTTAAGATTTTAAAATGTTGAAGAAGAAAAGGGAGAGAACCTAGCAGATGTAATGGTGGGAATATTAGCAGAAGCATTGGAGGAAAGCAAGGAAAAGGTAATTAATGATATAGATGAGATATTTAGAATACATACTAGATATGCAACGAGAAATACTCTCCTCAGAGAGGTGCATATAAGATTTACTAAAAAAGCATTAAGGGCAGATATATTACAGAAGCTAAGAAATGCTACAATAAAATACAAAGGAAGAGAGATAGTGATATTAAAACAGATCCCAAGAAGAGTGAGAGACCTGAGAAAGGAGTATCAATTTTTGATGAAATGCTTAATTAAAAAAGGGATAAATTCTAGATGGTTAATACCAGAAGGAGTAATGATAAATTGGCAAGAACAGAGACATAGACTGGACACATTAGAGAAAGCAGAACTTTTCTATGATCAATACTTTGGGCAGCAAGAAGAAGAAAGACGGAGAGGGAAAAGAGTAATCAGACAGCAGGGAGATGAGACAGAGAAGCAACGGACTAAGTATTGTATAGAACAGGAGGAAAGGATGTTTAGAGAAGGGACAAGAGCAAAAGAGGCAAAAGAGCAAAGAGAGATGAGAATAACGAGAGCAATTAAAACTTCAAATAAATAATCATGGAGGAAGAGATAAAAGCAATTTCAATAAATGTAAATGGACTAAATTCGGCTATAAAAAGAAAAAGAACACTAAATAAATTAGGGAAATTAAAAATGGACATAATTTGTTGCAAGAAGTTCATATTAGGAAACAACATAAAAATCTATTAGAATATCCAAAATTGGGAGAATTATATACCTCACTTGTAGAACAGAATAAAAGAGCTGTGGTATTATATATTCAAAAAGCAATACAATCTACATTGATATATTCAGATGAAGAAGGGTGAATTTTAATGGTGGAAGTAATTATGAATTGTAAAAAAACTTTATTGGTAGCGATTTATGCCCCAAATGAAAACCAAGAAAATTTCTATTCAAAATTACACCAGAAAATAATAGAATTGGAATTTGAAAGCATATGTATGATTGGAGATTTCAATGCTATCATAAAGGCTGAGCTGGATTATAATATGACCAAAAAAAAAAACAAGACTCTAAGGAGAACACTTCCAAAATCTTTTCATAATATGGTGGACGAATTAAATATATTAAATTCTTGGAGAGAAAAATACCCGGAAAAGAAGCAATATACATTCTACTCTAACAGACACCTGTCCTGGTCGAGAATAGATATGATATGGACGTCAATAGACTTATTCATAAATACACAAAATATAACCATAGAAACAAACACACGGGCAGACCTCAACCCAGTCACAATTATATGGAAAGGACAAAAAAAAGAGAACAAGATGGACATTAAATCAAACTGTATTGAATGAAAAAGACTTTCAGCAATATATGGAAAAAGAAATGACTTTCTTCTTCAAGGAAAACAAAAAAGAAGATACCTCACTTCAAAATGTCTGGGACACGGCAAAAGCGTACATGAGAGGACTTGGTATAACTTACTTGGGGAAAAAGAATAAAGAGATAAGACAAAATAGGGAAAAACTGGAGGAAGAATATAAGACACACGAGAAAGAATTACAGAAGGATACACAAAATAAAAAGATAAAAAAATTAATGGAGTTGAACAAACATAAAATGAACTTAATAGAAAATGAAGAAGTGGCAATAAAAATAAAGGCAGCTAAACAAACCTTTTTTGAACATGCAAACAAACCAGGGAGATGGTTGACATACAAAATTAAAAAGGAAAAAGAGAAGAGATGGATTAAACAACTGGAAGATGCTGAGGAGACTTTACAGCACTGGAATGAAGAAAATAAAAAATAGCTTGGGAATATTATGAGAATTTATATAAGCAACAAACGGTTTCAGATGATAGGATAAAACAATTCTTGGAAAAAACAGAGATACCCAAAGCACCAGAGAAATTTAAAAAGCTGCTACAAGGGAAAATAACAATGATGGATTTAACAGAAGCAATTAAAAAACAAAAGGAACACCAGGACCAGATCGGCTATCAGCAGAACTGTATAGAACATTGCAGGAACCGTTAGGCAGTGTAATGCTAGAACTCTATAATGAACTTCTCTCTGAAGCTAAGATACCAGATTCGTGGTCAGAAGCACTTATTACCCTGATACCAAAGGAAGAAATAGAAATACAGAAAATAAAGAACTGTAGACCGATTTCCTTGCTGAATGTGGACTACAAAATATTCGCATCAATCATGGCCAAAAGACTTTAAAAGTTCTTAAACGAATTTATTTATTTGGATCAAAATGGGTTTCTGCCGAAAAGACAGATTAGAGACAATATGCAAATTATATTAAACACATTAGAATACTATGAAACACATCCTGGAAAACAGATGGCATTGATGTTTTTGGATGTGCAGAAAGCATTTGATAATGTTAATTGGCAATTCATAATAGGACAACTACAGATTATGGATTTTGGGGGAAAATTACAAATGTAATTAAAACAATTTACAATAAGCAAGTAGCCAAAGTAATGATTAATGGAAATATGACTGAAAAGATTAATATTATGAAGGGAACAAGGCAGAGATGTCCTCTATCTCCATTATTGTTTGTATTGACACTAGAGATACTAAATAGAAGTATAAGACAGAATAAGGATATAAAAGGTATGAAAGTATTCCTGTTAGGCATTTTACCAGAGAAATATAGTAAAGAGAACACATATTTGACCACTGCAGCTAGGATTGTGTTTGCACAAAACTGGAATGCACTGAAAGCTCCTCCAGAGGAAGAGGTGATCGGGAAAATAATGGAATGTGCGGAAATGAACAGATTAACAATGATAATTAAAGATAAGACAGAGTCAGAGTATTATGAAATCTGGGGAAAATTTTATGAGTGGGTGAAAAAGAGAATATACCTAAAAGATGGCTAATACTAATTTAGATGGAAGAAAAAGGAGGAGATAAGGAGGGAGACCCAGTTGACACTGTATTGCATAACTGGAGGTAGTATAAAAAATTATAAAAGTATATACTGAGAAGGCCAGATTTATAGAAATATTGATGTAATAGAAAATTAATGTTATCATACCTGATATAGATATTGAAAATCTAAGGAGAGGAGCTGCTCGGACCTTACCCCTGAATTGATGATAACTTTATTGTCAATTTGAATGTACACCAATCGGCATACATCAAAATGAAATTTCATTGCATACAGCTCTCAAAGGGTCACCACCTCCGATATATACTCCTTGTTCGGGGCCTGCTCAAATTTCACATTGTCCATTTTAGTCTCTAGGGAGTGAACGATGGCAAATAGGACAGATGGAAATGGGGCTCCATGTGGATTAGCCCTCAAGTTAGCTTGTATTCTGACAACCTCGCCTTCTTTCCTTTTTCTGATGCTGACTCTTCCACCCTTTCCTTAAAGAGGCCTTGCTTCTTTTCGCCCCTGGAGCACGCTGCTGCCGCCACCACCAACTCCTCCAAAATCCTCTCTCTCTTCCTCTGGGCCTGCCGACAGCCTCATCCAGTTCCTTCACTCCATAAGCTCCAGGTCCTCTCCTCCTCTGCCTCCTCTGGAAACAGCCCTGATTTGCAGTAGAATCCATCACTGGGCCAGCAGTCAGATCTTGCTGCTGGTAGAACAAATTCAAACAGCGCCAACAACTTTTAACGGTCTCACCAACAGTTCCAAAACAACTAGAAACTTGCCATGCCAGCAAAGATTGTTGGTCATATGTCGTATGTTACCCTAGTTCCACCATGTTGCTCAAACACATTAAAATCTTCCTGATCATGTGGCCTATAGCCTTTACTATCCCTCCCAAAACTATTCACCTTCAAGAGCCAATGCAGCCGCAGCCATTCCAGGTGCCGCCATCTTAGAATTGTATCGGAAGAGGAATGGGAGGGAAGAAAAGAGAGGAGAGAGGGAAGAGAGTAGAGGAGGGGGAAAGAAGCAAGTTGCCTTTATTTGATGGTTGGGAGAACTATAGACATCAAATGCTTTGTACCTTCTACATAGAATGAGCAGTACCATATAGACCCACAATAGTTTGACCTCTCAAAATAATATACATCTATATCGCTCTTTTGCTCTTGCAAGTCAAAGAAGGTTCATCAATATGTTGCATGTTGTCTATCTCATTCATTCTACCTTTATCCAGTTTCATTGTTTATTGGTTAGTATTATTCATGGCTTCTAATTCCTGAGACTGGGCCCTTTAAAGAAGCCATTTATGGAGAACAGGATCACTGTAACTAGTTAACTTTTCTGCAAGAAAGAAAGTTTGGTATGATAGGGAACAACGGAAAGGAGCAGAAATGTTTTGAATATACCAAGACAACCATTTCCCTAGTACAATCCTGAGCTGCATTTATGTGGATATCATAGCTGAAATTGATAGAAAAAGTCAACATAATGACACAACTTCGCAAAATCACAAGACATAGAAGCACAATGGAAAATTTGATTGTGATAGGAATCCACTGAGAAAAGAGAAAAGAAAAAGAAAAGATCATGTTTTAGAAGAAAAAGCCATTATCAGCAATTGACTTTCTCAGTCTCAATCTACTTGCTAATATAAAAAGAAACGATGAATTTGAAGACAGAAAATCTGTCATTAATTGTGATACTCATACGAATTGTCTGTTTTAAGGCATTATAGAATGTGTAATATAGATTATATACCCTTTTCATCAGTTGCTATCAAGTATCTAATACAAGAGACAGTGTTCAGAGAGACAAACCTATCTAGTATTGTTGAGAAAATGAAACAGGTTTCAAAGATGACTTAAGGAAAATGATAGAACTGCACTTCAAACTGTATGAGTGGAAATAGATGTACTATGACCTGTAAATAAATGCAAAGGTGACAAGAAAGTTTTCTTGAATATGAACCAACATTATTTACATTCAATATCAAACAATTTACAGTATGCCTAATATTATAGCAAGTCAACATTGCTGTAATGTCTGGGTCAATGCATTGGAATTGTTCAAATATAACTTCTGTTTGTTAGTTTTAGTGGCAATATTCTACATTATTACTTGTGGCATTGAAATTTAAAATCTAATCAAACTAAACCATGTATATTTTTGACACGGGTACAGAAATGTGAGTTATTGCATTTCTTTATTATTCAGAAGAAGCATTTCAGAAGCCTAACAATGACATATAGCTTTTGTGCCAAGTAAGATCATTTGCAATGAAAAAGACTGTCAATTTATAACTATGAAGAGCTCTTATTAATGAACCTTTAAATCATGTAACACCAACACAGAGACAGAATGAATGAATGAATGAATGAATGAATGAATGAATGAATGAATGAATGAATGAATGTCTCTTATAAATATACTATATTTTCAAAACTATTTTCTGGGATAAATATACCATATTTTCAAACCTATCTTCTGGAATAGCCTCAGAAAAGAGAAAATTTCTGAAGGTCCCCAATATACTTACTTTTTCTCTGTATCAGTGATGAGTATGGTTTAGGATTTTCTGAGGAAAAGTAGATTAGAAGAAAGAATATTAGGGCTAGCATTAGGGAAAATTGAAGTGGAGCAGGAAAGACAGTCAAATCGAATAACTTTAATGCTGTCATTAACTAGTAGAATAAAAAAGGGAAGAAAATAGTTTTTTTTATATCCAGAATATTCAATAATAAATAAAAAGGAACATTAAAATATCCTAAAAAGCATAATTCTTATTAGTTAAAACTAACTAAAAATCTAGAATTATAGATATTCTGAACAATCTGAGGAATGTACAATAATTAGTTGAGATTTTTAAAAAATGACCAGTGGATAATGCTGAAGCTGAACCATTCTTTGCTCAAACAAGTTCAATTCTTTATCTAATTTTGTATGTCACTGCAGAGAACCTGGCAATCTTACATGTTATTTCAGGATTACTATCAGAATTGCTTGCATTGCTGGTCCTTATATCCTCTTTTATTAGCCAGAAGTGGGCAATTAGAACATTTTGGGGTGCTGTGTGAAACTACCAGTATAGAAGAACATGTCTACTTGTTTCTACATGCCCCAAGTCATAAGGGCATAGCCCTAAGGGGCATGGTATCTTTTTTCTCTTTTAGTTAGGACTGCTGAAGGCAGTGTATTACATCAGGCTAAGGTAAAGGCCTAGGAAAGGGAGTGCTATCTCAATCTCTGAAGACACCTGTACTACATCAGTAAGATTTTACCCTACTCCAATTCATTCTGAAAATTCAAAATGTCAAGGTATCATATGTTTCTTTATGCTTTGAAATTTAGGTAAAAGATTTTGATTTAATAAGTTTTGAATCAAGATTTTATTATTCTTTTTTTAAAGTACACCACAGAGACTTGTATCACAATATGATACAACCATTCAGCTATGTCCAACTCTTGGCGACTTTATAGGCAAGTGCTCTCCATGCTACCCCATCAGGCATAGCATCTTTCAGTTCTTGGATATTCATTTTTGTATCAGTTTTGATGGTATCAAGCCAGCATGTTCTTTGCTTACCCCTTCTTCTTGATCCACTAATCATTCTTAGCATCATTGACTTCTCCAATGAATTTACATGCATGGCATGGCCAAAGTAAATCATATGTAGTCTTGTGATTTTATGATTATTCTGACACACACACACACTCATGCACACACATACACACACACACAAACACATATGATTTCCCTGTTGAGAACACTTTTATTTTTTATTTAAGCAACCTTATTCTAGGTGTTCTTATATTTCTGCAGAAGTGAACAAAACTGGCAGGAGGAGCAGTCACCGAAAATGCCATTCAGAGTTGAGAGGTGCCAGACAAGTGGCCAAAGAGAGAGATAACCAAACAGCTCAAGTTGGAGACACAAACACAGAGGTGTTACTTTTAAAAGGTAAGCAGCTTTTGTACTGTAATATGGGTCCCATTCCCCCAACCCTGTTTACAACTTTGGTATTTTAATGCAATACTCATTTGGAGATATTGATGCTTAATCATATGCCTAACTCTTACAACAATCATGAACTAATGTTTAGGGAGACATGATGCATCTTCATGCCTCTCTTCTCTTGTCTTCTCTTCCTATAGGGTAAACTAGCAGGAGTGAGAGTTTATAAAGTTTATAAACCCTTATAACTCTGATAAGCAGTAAACATTGGTGTAATAAGGTTCAGTTTTATAGCTCTATAACCCAGTGCTCAGATTGAAACCTCAAGCAAACAGAGTTAAAAAAAAAAACCTTTGACCCAGCAAGATGTGCTAGTAGTTCCATACTGCTAAAAAAAACCTGGATGGATAGCAGTAGCAGCTATGATATTTTTGTTCTTTCTCAGCCTATTTGAGTCCTTGTTATGCTTACAAGGAGAAACCCTGTTCCAAGAAACAGGCAGGAACCACAAGAAAAAACCAACCCCTTTTATTCTCACAGACCTGAGTCAATGTCCAAGGCAAACAAATACAGTCCCCAGAAACTTGATCCTCAACATGAATGGTTGCCTTCAGCAACCAGCATCTCTGATACCTTCCCTTTTTTAATTCAGCCAAGGTGTGGCTTCCTAATGCCTTCTTCTTTGCCTTTGGAGCCACTCTATTGCATTCCTCTGTCCTACTTGCTTCTCTTGCCTGTGCTTTCATAAATCCTGGATTCGTCCCAACTGTTCTTCATCACTGTCCAACTCAGGCTCCCAGCACAGCTGTGTTTCACCCTGAGTGTGAGTAGAGAGGCCAGGCTCTTCATCTGACTGTAAGTCTTGGAGCAACTCAGAGCCTTCCTCTGACTCTAATGTCACTTCAGTCCCCTCCTCCTCATCTGATTCCTCAGACTCAGCTGCTGGATCCACTGGCTGTGAGGAATCACTTTTAGATAACATAAAATTTGATTAATCAAATTAATAAGTTTAAGATGTCGACAGCTGCCCAAAGCCTGAATAGTCAGAAAAGCATCATCAGGTCTGAATTTATGCATAAAAGGTGACACAAATAATGGCAATGAAATGACAATTATGATGATAATCCTCATTATTGCCATCAGCATCCAGTATACAGATTCTGATTAGGGTAGTCCAAGAGTGGAAAATATATTTTCAGGAATATTTCCTGCTCTATTTGTTTAGATTCCAAGGAATTGCAATAGGTGTAACTTGTCCTGTTAGTATCCACTTCCTTGTAAATACTGAGTGGTGGACAAGACAAATGGTAAGCAACTATGGCTATATTCTGCTACATTTGGAATTGGGATGCCAAATATTTCACTGAACAACTTCTCTACTTCCTTTGTGGAAATAACTTCATATTATCCACCTTTTTTGAATATGGGATTCAACATTCCATCAAAAATCAAGTCACTGGAGTCATTTGGTAGAGGCTTTTATCATCTGGTAAAAGAAACTTGGCTATTGCATATGTTGCCAGAAAGCATTCATCCTTGCCCATAGTGTACTACCTGCTTCCTGATCTAAATTTTTAGCTATGTAGCAGCCAGCATTTGTGAAGACAGTCATTTCCTAGTCACAAAACACTGGGCAAAATTGAGTATTTATAAAGTTAAGAGATTCAAGTAATAGTTTGAAATAAAATACAACTTGCTAGAAGATTCATTTTCCAATTTACTTATGGACTCACTGAAACCAATTTTTCCTACCTAGGGCACCTCCTGGAGAATCCATGAAGTTTCCTAGGTAAGAAAAAATGGTCTCAGTGAGTCCATAAGTAAATTGGAAAATGAATCTTCTAGCAAGTTGTATTTTCTTCTGGTCTACATGGAACATAAGTTCTATCTTACTATCACATTGTGGAAAGTCACCACAAAATGCCCCATTATCAACTGCTTGTTCTTTCACACTGTAGTGAAAGTATACATCCTTTTTTCAGTACAGCCAGAGGTAATTGGTTCTCTCCTGGCATTTCTATAAAATACCCTTCCTCCCCCAACATTACACCTTAGATGACATATTGGTGATACAAATATCAGAACCGCTGTATTGTCAAAGAAATATGAATTTCCTGAAATTCAAAATTACTCTGAATCAATTTGAAGCTTCCAAGTGATTTCAAATTATTTTATTGGTCAATGTAGTTTTCCAGTAGCAATGAAGTTATAACTGGTAGATGACAACAGGGTAACATCACACAATGTTTAAATGGCACACCTGGCAGTAGAGTAAAATGCTCATTATAATTTTAAAAGGTTGCTAAACAAACCATAAGTTCTCCTCCAGCTTTAATTTTAATTGCAGCTGTGTATCAAAAACTAGGTTATGTGATGAAACAGGAAAATTTGAAAGAGAATTTTCATTTATGAAAGCTGAAGTATATAGATTGAACCTTTCCATTCTTATTTGAGGCAATCGTGAAGGATTTGCATTTCGCTGGGTTTCTGAAATGCATCTATACCAAAACAAAAGCAAAATAAAAGACTCTATAAGAATTCAGGAAATAGACCTAACCATGCTAATAACAGGGACTGGTGTGGAGGAAGAAGGCACAGCCATTTGCATTATTACTATGCAAGGAAGTAGTCTACAAGAATATAACATTCCATTATTTTTGTTTTGTATAGAACATAGCATCAAATTGGATTATATTTCTCCAGAATAACATGAAAAGACTAAAAAAAAATCTGAACTTTAATATCTGTGCCTCATAGCTAGAGTAGTAGATTTTTAATTCAAATGGGAAAAGAAATACATTCTTATAAAATTCATAATACTTTTAAAAGATACACTTAAAAGTCACAAAATTCATTCTGAGCCCTGAGCTAAGAATAATTCACTTTTATCACTTATCTTCTTCCATAACTAGAAACAGCATCAATAATTTCCTTCCTTAGGTGTATACAAACAATAGTATTGATATGAAGTTATCAGGACAATGAATGAATTTTAAATTTATTTCTTGAGAGATGAAATGCCTGTGTACTTTAATGATAAGACTGTAACTTGCACATACTTCTATAATAAATGAATCTTAGAGAAGTAGGCAGGTAGGATGTCATGGAAAGACAAATAAACTAAAAGCAACAGAACACGGCTACTTCACAGAGAGATCCATCAGAAGTTCGTCAGCTCAGCAAAGGCTCTTGGCAAGATCATTTAACACACATTTTGAAAGCATTATGGAAAAAAATTGTTTTTGTGTGCTTCACAGAAATGTCTGGATAGCAATGTATTAGAGTTGTTTGATTGATTTTTGTTAAGACTTTAGCAGCATTTTGAGTTGTAAAAGGAAAACCAGAATAAGTGGTGAAATAATTTATATCCACTATATATCGTGAGCCATTTTATTCTTTGTAGAAATAAATCTATTCCTCTGTCTGAAACTATCAATTAAAATGGTGCCCATTATTCATGAAAACAAATATATAGTGTGCTATCCATGACAGGAAAATATATCATGTATAAGTGGTCAATAAATCATTTGACAGAAAAAAGTGATATGGGAAACGATGGCACTTAAGCTTTCAATATTCATTAAAATTATAACTGCAGCAAGCTGTTCATGAGAGATTCCACTTCAACAGCATATGCCTATGCCACCGTTTTTTAAGTACTTAAACCTTGGGTCTCATTCACAACCCTGATTTATTTTTTCTTCAGCTCTGGCTTTCTTTGCCATTGTCTACATTAGATGGAATGATGTGAGTGGAAGTTCACAACCTCTACCAACTCCCATGCAATAAGATCAGCTGGTATAATTGGTGAACATTGTAAGGATCTGTACATTTGTGATTCTACATATGGAAACTAAAAAGTAGTAGTAAAATTAGTGCAGAAAAGAACATTAATTTTTTTTTAAAAAAATCTATTTGAACTTCAGGATAGAAAATGTGATTGGCATCATAACCAAGACTGGTCAGCAGGAAGTTATATACAGATGCCATAGGTCAGGAAATGTGTTATAGTTACAGTAGACTCTTCTAATGGTTATCAAATGTCATGCCAGGTTAATGAGAATAGGCCATAGACACAAGCTGATGTTGTTTCTATTATACAATATTCCCAGCTGCATGTTGTTAACTAAACTACTTAACTAAACTAAACTACTAAACTACTTTCTTATTGCAGGGAGAATTATGAAGTGCCCACACTGTTTATACTGGGTAATTTTAAGCTATCCTCTTTGAATACAGAATCATCTTGAGAGTTCATTGCTGTCATTGCTACCAGAGGATTGTATTTTAGAACTGGCTTTATCTCACAGAAGATAAAACATAATCTAGTTCTGAGCAATATTTAATCCCTTGCAATGACCTTTCACTCCCTTCTTTTTATGGGGTTAACTAGATCCTTAAAATGCCAAGAAAGGAGACCCAATTAAGCTAGTCTACACTAGTGGTTCCAAAAAGCTTCTGGTTATCTGACTAAAGTTTAAGATTTTCCAGATCTGAAAAGCAGTTCTAGAGCATCTTTTTATCCTCTGGAACTAAGACATTCCTTAACAAAATTATTCCTGAGATGTTCTACATCTTCCCAATCCTGATTTTTTTGAAGACTTGGAAAATGAGAAGGTAGTTTGACCAGATATGGGCTGAAGCTTAAGTCTGAATTACAGCATAATGATAAGTAGAGAAATAGAATTGTTTTTCTGTCATTTGTATCTGAAAAATGTTGGCAGAAGAATCAATTAGTATAAAGTGTGATCATATGGCTAAATATTTTGTGAATGAAGTAAATTGGTTTTTATTCTGAGTTCGAAGCCAGATGGTCAAAATCTAAAGTTAAAGGGGTAACATCATGTGATGTTTCATAAAAGGTTTTTGAGCCTGTACATCTTGAAAAAGTGAATAATTATCTAGAACTGTAGGTCCTTCACTTAAGTTTGATACTTGATACTTAATTAATACTTAAGCCATTTAAGTCAGATAAAACCAGACTATTATCTCATTCTGATAAATGATAATAGAATGTGGCCAATCTGCAGTTGGTAAGTCCTGGATGTAGAGTTAAAAGTCCCTTCACTACCGGCTATGTTGTTGGCAGCCTGGCCTTCATGGGAAAGGCAATTCCAAGTTGTTATATCACAACAGAGAAACACTCTACACTGTTCCCTGATTGTTTCCTCCATGAGGGTTGGATTATATGATCTCCAAGGTCCCTTCCATCATCATCATCATCATCATCATTACACATCCTTTCCATTTTATGGTATGAGAAGTATTTCTGTTTCTCTACTAATTGCAAATTCTAAGTTATATTTAAGAGAAGTCACCTATAAAGGTCACTGCAAGAAAATAGCTGAATGTGGATTCTTATGACATCCGTAAGAATCTGGGAGGTTGGGATATCCACAACAAAAAGTTATACCTTGCCACATATAACACCATATAGGTTTATCCTAAGGTCCATTTGTTATATGAGACTAGAGAAGATAATTAAATGGAAAATGGAAATACTCTGAATAGTAGACACATCCCAAGTCAATCTAGGTCTTCCATTATTATAATGCTGATTGATAAAGCTTGGAAAGCAGAACCCATGACACACTTCTCTGATATGTAAGTGTAACTAGCAATGACTAATTCGTTGGTATTTATAGTGGGGAGAGATCATCCTCTAGATCTTTCCCTTGTGAGATGCCACAGGGTTCTATCTCCCCTGCTTTTCAAACCCTACATGAAACAACTAGGTGATGTCATTTACTAGTTTGGAGTACAGTATCATCAGTATACAGCAGTCAATTATATCTTTTGACCCTGAGTCACACAAGTGAAGCTGTTGAGGTTCTGTCCCAGTACCTGGAGCTGTGTGGATTTGATTTCACTATCAAGTTTCTGTGAGTGTTTGTACAATCAATATCAGGGAATATTCCAACTTTGATGTTGAATGTTGGGAACCTGGGGAGAGGGGTTCTTTCTGGATCACCTCTTACTCTATGGACAGGTGGTAACTGTAGCCAAGAAGGCTTTTGTCCAGTTTCATTTAGTGTGCCTATTACATCCTCTTCTAAATTGGGGAACCTTTCAAATAGTCACTCATGTTCTGGTCAACTCATTATGCACTATTCGTAGGACTGTTAATGAAGACCACCCAATAGCTTCAACTGTTCCAGAATGCCATGATGTGCATGCTTCAGTGTATCCAGGTAACACCTCTGTTTTTCAAGCTTGCACTGGTCACCAATTGCTTCTGAATATGACTCAAGATACTGGTTGCTGTAATAATGATGATGATGATGATGATGATGATGATGATGATGATAATAATAATAATAATAATAATAATAATAATAATAATAATAATAATAATAATAATAAATGGAAGGTACCTTGGAGGTCATCTAGTCCAACCCCTCTGTTCAGTCAGGAAACCCTATAACATTTCAGACAAATGGCTGGCCATTCTCTTCTTAAAAACTTCCAGTGTCGGAGCATTCACCACTTCTGGAGGCAGGTTGTTCCACTGGTTAGTTGTTCTAACTGTCAGGAAGTTTCTCCTTAGTTCTAGGTTGCTTCTCTCCTTGACTAGTTTCCATCCATTGCTTCTTGTCCTGCCTTCAGGCGCTTTTGAGAATAGCTTGACTCTCTCTTCCTTGTGGCAACCCCTGAGATATTGGAACACTGCTATCATGTCTCCCCTCATCCTTCTCTTCATTAAACTAGACATACCCAATTCCAGCAACCGTTCCTCATATGTTTTAGCCTGCAGACCTCTAATTATCTTTGTTGCTCTTCTCTGCACTCTTTCTAGAGTCTCAACATCTTTTTTAACATAGTGGTGACCAAAACTGGATGCAGTATTCCAAGTGTGGCCTTACCAAGGCATTGTAAAGCCCTATATAACATAGGACCTAGTTATTTTACCATCTTCAAAATATATATTTTATATATATTAAAATACTAGATATTCAATATTAGGTGGATAGGAGATAATTAAATAGGCAAAATTCAGTCATAGGCACATTTTTTTGATTTCTACAAGTTTGATTATCAATGTATCTATAAGTGAATAGTGTTTTTCAGTTGTTACTAATTGGGGTTTTACCTTTTGTTATCACTTTGACTATTGCAGGGGTAGAGTCAAATACCTAAGTAAGTATCATCATGGCACATTGTCTATATATGTTGCTGGCTGACTGGCTGGCTGGCTGGCTGGCTCACTCACTCACTCACTCACTCACTTATTTATTTATTTATTTATTTATTTATTTATTTATTTATTTATTTTCTATAGCCTTCAATCATACAAGTGACTCTGGGTGGCATACATAATAAAACATAAAAATAATTAAAACAGGACAAAACAAATATATATGCCGCCAAGTAAAACTGTTACTGTGAATGTTAATACAACCAGGAACTGTATTTTATTTCATAAACACTTCCTTTCTTGGTCTGTAGAATGGAAAGCCCAAAGTGCAAAAGCATTTCCTCTGAACATCAGAGACAAGGTTGGTAACAATGATATAATCACTCTGATGAAATGGGTATTGGAGATTCTACATGAAAAGATGATATATGATATATGATTTTGTAGATAGATAGATAGATAGATAGATAGATAGATAGATAGATAGATAGATAGATAGATAGATATAGATATAGATATAGATATAGATATAGATATAGATATAGATATAGATATAGATATAGATATATAGATGATATAGACATAAATATCTGCAATTATCCTAAAAATTCAAGTCCCAGGTATATTCATTTAAAAAGACTGCTAAAAGACTGTTAAACGCTGATCTCCGGGACGAAAAAACTTTATTCAATAATAAGCTTTCGTCAACAACTGTTGATGTTATCAAAGTATGAGCCAGCATCTGGAAACACTCATCCTTATAGCCATTAACAATTTAGTCATTGAGCATGTCATGGGACCGTCCGCCCCCCACCCTCCCATAATTGGCTGTATTGATCTTGATTTGGCTGTGCTGGCTGACATCCACTTCAATTTTGCTGCTCCGCATCCCCCTGCCTGCCCTACTCGTCAGCCACGTCCATCTTGCAATGTGAGGCTGTCCAGCATCACTGCTGGATCGCTCCCCCCGCTGTCCTGTCCAGATGTGTTGTCAGCATACAACATGGTTATTCTGGTTGGTAACCTTTCCGCTATGTTTATCACGTTGGCCACACTGATCTGCTGTCTTTTTCTCGACCTCATAATAGGTCCAGTCCGTACTTCCATATTTGCAGGACAGACGTGGCCGGTGAGCAGGGCAGGCAGGGGGAGGCAGAGCAGCAAAATCAAGATCAATATAGCCAATTATGGGAGTGGGGGCAGACAGTCCCACAACTTGCTCATTGGCCAAATTGTTAACATCCAAAGGGCTATAAGGACGAGTGTTTCCAGATACTGGCTCACAGTTTGATAACTTAGTACTGAATAACATTTTTTCGTCCCAGAGATCAGCTTTTTAGCAGTCTTTTTAAATAGATATAGATAGATATAGATATAGATATAGATGATACAGATATAGATATAGATGATTGGGGGACTGGAGGCTAAAACATATAGGGAACGGTTACTCGAATTGGGTATGTGTATTTTAATGAAGAGAAGGGTGAGGGGTGACATGATAGCAGTGTTCCAATATCTCAGGGGCCGCCACAAAGAAGAGGGAGCCAAGCTATTCTCCAAAGCACCTGAAAGCAGGACAAGAAGCAATGGATGGAAACTAGTCAAGGAGAGAAGCAACCTAGAACTAAGGAGAAACTTCCTGACAGTTAGAACAACTAACCAGTGGAACAACCTGCCTCCAGAAGTGGTGAATGCTCCAACACTGGAAGTTTTTTTTTTATTAAAGAGTTTTACAAAAACAGAATTTTACAATATATCCCCAAATCCCTCCCACCCCAAACCCACCCACTTCCCCCCCACACTTCCCAGAGCTAAATACAGGATTATAGTTACAATAATCATATTCTAAATAAAAATTATGCATAATATACAATTAACCAAATTCATAATGTGCTTTAACTCCCCTTTAACATAACTACAAACAAAGTACCAATAACAATATCCCACTAAAATCTACTCATAAGCTAAATGGAACTTTTTAGTCCCATATTTGTTCTGAATATAATTTATCCATCTCCTCCAAACTGAAATATATCTTTCCTGTGAATGATCTTTCAAATAAGCAGAAATCTTAGACATTTCTGCAAGATTCGAAACTTTAAACACCCATTGTTCTATAGTGGGCAAACTATCCTTCTTCCAATATTGTCCCACCAGTAACACTGGAAGTTTTTAAGAAGAGACTGGACAGCCATTTGTCTGAAATGGTATAGGGTTTCCTGCCTTAGCAGGGGGTTGGACTAGATGACCTCCAAGGTCCCTTCCAACTTCTTCTTCTTCTTCTTCTTCTTCTTCTTCTTCTTATTATTATTATTATTATTATTATTATTATTATTATTATTATTATTATTAATTATTATTATTATTATTTAGACAGTGGCGGGATTCAAGTATGTGAAAAACCGGTTCTCTGTGTCGATGCCACTTCCGGGTCTGGGCAACAAAAAATTAGTTACTGGTTCTGTCAAAGTGTTGCAAACTAGCTGAATCCCACCACTGGATATAGATATAGAGAGACAGAGAGACAACAGAGAGAAAGACAGAATACACACACACACACACACACACACACATATATTAATAGATACAAAGGGTAAAGAAAAAACACAGAGAGAGAGAGAGAGAGACAGAGCGAGAGAGAGAATAAGTAGGGTGTCAACAAAATCCTGAGCTCAGTATCCAAGTATCTTGACATTCATTGAACAGCATTCACATCTTTGTCTCTATGTCCATTGTTAATATTATATTTTTTGACTTCATCTCGCTTTTCTTTCATAAAGCAATTCAAGAAATTATCTTAAAATTCTCTTAAAATAAGATCCATCTCAGATAGATATTATAAGGTCACTATTACCATAAGAGACAAATACTGTAGATGAATAGATAAATATGAGAATAAATAGTTGATCCAATCCACACTTCAGCAAATAAATTACTACATTGACAAATATATTTCTCGTTAACAAGGATGGTATAATAGATTTTGTTTCAAAACAAATTGTACCCACATCTAAAATAAACTAGGTTGCTTTATTTTAATTGGCTTATTTGAAATAGTCTGTAAATTTTAATGATACTGTTAACAATAACAAATACATGAGAAAGCAGAAGTGGAGAAAAAAAGGATATCTTGTGTATTAAAAGTTTACATGCATAAAAACAATAAAGTCTGCCTGGGGATTTGAGAAAGCATTTATTGGAAAAAGGAATGTGATTAAGATGAATGCATTGTGGGGTTTTTCTCTAAATTCCCTTACTGATAAATGCTAATGCCTAGAAACCATCTAATGAAGACCAGTTTACCATGGAATAAAGTTATCTGCAATGAGCAGAGAATGGAACATTTGTAAATACAGTGTAACATAGAATGATAAAGCATATCCAATTTATGCAAAGATGTGCTTGCAGTGGCACAATAAATAATATCTGCATAATCAATTATTGAAGAAAGATGAATTCAGTAAATTGTTTTCTGGCATGAGTCTTGCAAAAAAGTGGACAATTTGACTTTTGTCTTTTAACAGTACTGTTAGCACAGCTGCTAAGATCATGATCGTTAATTATTTAAAAAAGGCAAAACACATTCAATTGTCTATTTTATCCAGTGACATGTTAAACTGAAGAAATGCAGCAACTTTTCATTGAAATTGTACAAACCCACCGTCATGGAACAATAAGAGTGGGGAAAAAACCAGGTCCTATAGAGCATGACCAAGTTTAGAGGGTTGTGTTTACTTCAGAATCTGATATTAAAACCTGAAATTATACTTAAGGAGCACCTATCAGAAAATGATTTCATTTCAATTTCATTTTAGCTACATATCAAAGGTTACAGATTTGAAGTTTCTATTTTTATTAAACACTGAAAAAAACCAAAGCTATCTCCAGTTAATATGCATAATCTCTCTGTATATTGGTTTAGCATCTGTAGGAAGTTTTCAGTCATTTGTAAGATATCTGCATATTTAACTCTGTGAACATTCTCTACTAAGTCACTCAATCTGAGTAAGCAAAAAAATATTTTCTAGACTTCCAGATATATATATATATATATATATATATATATATTTGTTTTCGTAGATTCTCGCGGGTGTCTGTATGTGTAGATCTAGAGTCTCGGGTTTCTTCCCGCGTTCCTTTCATCTTCAGAAAGTTGTGGCGACGTTTCGACGAAATCCCATCCGTCATCATCAGGCCGGAGTGTTCCTCCTGCTGCTTCCAGGAGCAATGCGTGGTCTGGCTGTTCCTTTCCTTCCAACTGCCGGTGGGGCTGTGTTCTGATTGGGTGGAGGCGTGGCTGCTTTCTGATTGGGTGGGGGTGTCCTCCGACTGGGTGGAGGCGTGGTTGTCTTCTGATTGAGTGGAGGCGTGGCTGTCTTCTGATTGGGTGGATGCGTGGTTGTCTTCTGATTGGTTGGAGGCGTGGCTGTCTTCTGATTGGGAGGGGTGTGTTCTGAATGGGTGGGGTTTTTTGTTGTGTCATAATATCCTGAGTGTTGTGATTTGGTGTCCTGAGGAGTGGGCTGTGTAGTGGCCTCCAGAGCTTTGGTTTGGCTCCGAGTTCGAGGACCTGCTATGTATCTCTGGTATGGGTCAGTCAGGTTCGTGTGAGCGTTCTTCTGCTTGGGTGATGGCACTTTTGCTTGACTTGTTCTGTCTTCTGTGTGGGAGAGTTTTTGTTCTGGGTGTGGATGAGTCTTGCTGGGGCTGGTGGCATTTGGGGTTGTTTGTTGGTTTTTTAAATCCTTGTTTGCTGAAATTCGTTTCTCTATCAATGCTGGTTTCCAAATGGCATGTAAGCGGGAGGTGTCGTCTCGCTTGTTCATACTGTCTGGGTGTTTTTCTATTTCAATGGCTTCTCTGATTATTCTGCTATTGAGATGTTCTATTTTGGCGATTGTTTTTGTACCTTCAAAATTGATGTTGTGTCCCGTAGTGTTTATGTGTTGTACTAGTGAAGATGTGTGATCTTTCTTCTGTACTGAGTTCTTATGTTCTTCTACACGTACCTCTATTCTTCTGTTAGTCTGTCCGATGTATGTTGCTGGACAGGAGGCGCATGGGATTTGGTATATGCCCTGGTTTTCCAGTTCTATTTTGTCTTTGGGATTTCTCAGGATGGTTGATATCTTTCTGTCAGTGTTAAATGCGGTTTTGATGTTATGTTTGCGTAGTACTTTACTGATTTTGTCGGTTGTTCCTTTTATGTAGGGCAAGATGGCTCGTCCGTTGTTCTGTTCTTCTTCTTGGATGTTTTTCTGTTTCGGAGTCCCCTGCTGAATCATATTGGTGATTTTGTTTTTTTGGAACTTGTTTGCTGTCAATATGTCTGTCAGGGTGTGTAGTTCTGTTTGTATATGTGTTTCATCTGCAAGGCGTCTGGTTCTTGTTATTAGTGTTTTGGCTACTGAATTTATTTGTGCTGGGTGATGATGTGATTGCGCATTGAGGTAACGGTTGGTGTGTGTTTTCTTTCGGTAGACTGTGTGTCCTAGGGTGCCGTTTTGTTTTTTGTATATAAGTACATCCAGGAAAGGTAACTGGTTGTTTGTTTCAATCTCCATGGTGAATTTTATTTTGGGATGTAGGCTGTTCAGGTGTGTTAGGAAGTTTTCTAGCTCCTTTCTTCCGTGGGGCCAGATCACGAAGGTGTCATCCACATATCTGAGCCACAGTTTTGGTTTGTTTGTAGTCTTTTCCAGAGCGTTAGTTTCAAATTCTTCCATGAAAAGGTTGGCGATAACTGGTGATAGAGGGGATCCCATTGGTGCGCCTTCTATTTGTTTGTATCTCTGGTCTCTGTGTATGAAGTATGTGTTTGATAAGCAGTGTTCTGCTAGTTCTATAATATGGTTTGGTGGTTGGTATTTGCTTCTTATTGTTGATAGAGCTTCTTGGACTGGCACCTGGGTGAATAGTGATACCACATCGAAGCTGACTAGCAAGTCTTTTTGGTCTATCTGTAGATTTTTCACTAATTCTATAAAGTGGTATGAGTTTTGGACATATGAAGCTGCCATTTCTGCTTGAGGTTGTAATTGTTTTGCTAGGTATTTAGCTAGGTTTTGTAGTGGTGAGCCTATAGAACTTACTATGGGTCTTAGTGGGATTCCATCTTTGTGTATTTTGGGGAGGCCATATAGTTTTGGGCATCTGGATGACTTCTCCCTAGGAATGATTGTTTGTTGGATTTCTTGGCTTATAGAAGTTGATTTTATCTTTTTCTTGGTGGTCTTTTCTAGATAGGTTGTGGGATCTGTATATATAGGTTTGTATGTAGTTTCTTTGAGTAAGTTGGACAGTTTCTCTTCATAGTCTGATGTGTCCATTACCACTGTAGCATTGCCTTTATCTGCTGGTAGTATGATTATGCTGTTGTCTTTTCTTAGGTTTTGCAATGCTACTTGTTCTTCTTTTGTTAGGTTGCTTTTGGGTGGTTTGCTTGTGCATAGGATGTGGGTGACTTCATGTCTGACTTGGTCTGCTTCATCTGCATTGAGTTTAGTTAAGCTGGTTTCAACTCCACATATGATGGTTTCTGTGGGAATTTTCTTTGGTGCAACAGCGAAGTTGAAACCTTTTGCTAGGACGTTTGTTTCTGCTGTTGTTAGTCTTCTGTGGGAGATGTTATGCACTACTTGTTGTAGATGTTGTTGTGATGTGGTTGTTTGGTTGTTGTAGTTCTCTAATTGTTTGAGTTTCTTTGAATGTCTGTTGTTTTTATAGATGGTCTCTGTTTCTGCTCTCCAAACCGCCAGTTGTTTCACTTTGTCCCATAGTATCGGGTGAATAATGTTGCTGAGTTTGAGATGTAATGTTAGTAGGTCCTTGTTTGTTTGGTCTAATTGAAATCTTTTATTGTGGAGTTCATTTCTTAGTAATGCCATTTCTGTTCTTCTTAGAATGCGTTTGGTTGAAGTGGTATTGATGTGGAATTTCAATTTGAAACAATTTGGTCTTATATTTTGGTCTCGACATTGGCATAGGAAAGGTATGTCACTTAGTATTCTTGCTCTTCGTACTTCTGACTTTTCGTAAGTCCTGGTTAGTTGGTAGATGTCCTCCCCGTAGAGGTATGATATTTGTTTTCGTAGATTCTCGCGGGTGTCTGTATGTGTAGATCTAGAGTCTCGGGTTTCTTCCCGCGTTCCTTTCATCTTCAGAAAGTTGTGGCGACGTTTCGACGAAATCCCATCCGTCATCATCAGGCCGGAGTGTTCCTCCTGCTGCTTCCAGGAGCAATGCGTGGTCTGTCGAGACCAAAATATAAGACCAAATTGTTTCAAATTGAAATTCCACATCAATACCACTTCAACCAAACGCATTCTAAGAAGAACAGAAATGGCATTACTAAGAAATGAACTCCACAATAAAAGATTTCAATTAGACCAAACAAACAAGGACCTACTAACATTACATCTCAAACTCAGCAACATTATTCACCCGATACTATGGGACAAAGTGAAACAACTGGCGGTTTGGAGAGCAGAAACAGAGACCATCTATAAAAACAACAGACATTCAAAGAAACTCAAACAATTAGAGAACTACAACAACCAAACAACCACATCACAACAACATCTACAACAAGTAGTGCATAACATCTCCCACAGAAGACTAACAACAGCAGAAACAAACGTCCTAGCAAAAGGTTTCAACTTCGCTGTTGCACCAAAGAAAATTCCCACAGAAACCATCATATGTGGAGTTGAAACCAGCTTAACTAAACTCAATGCAGATGAAGCAGACCAAGTCAGACATGAAGTCACCCACATCCTATGCACAAGCAAACCACCCAAAAGCAACCTAACAAAAGAAGAACAAGTAGCATTGCAAAACCTAAGAAAAGACAACAGCATAATCATACTACCAGCAGATAAAGGCAATGCTACAGTGGTAATGGACACATCAGACTATGAAGAGAAACTGTCCAACTTACTCAAAGAAACTACATACAAACCTATATATACAGATCCCACAACCTATCTAGAAAAGACCACCAAGAAAAAGATAAAATCAACTTCTATAAGCCAAGAAATCCAACAAACAATCATTCCTAGGGAGAAGTCATCCAGATGCCCAAAACTATATGGCCTCCCCAAAATACACAAAGATGGAATCCCACTAAGACCCATAGTAAGTTCTATAGGCTCACCACTACAAAACCTAGCTAAATACCTAGCAAAACAATTACAACCTCAAGCAGAAATGGCAGCTTCATATGTCCAAAACTCATACCACTTTATAGAATTAGTGAAAAATCTACAGATAGACCAAAAAGACTTGCTAGTCAGCTTCGATGTGGTATCACTATTCACCCAGGTGCCAGTCCAAGAAGCTCTATCAACAATAAGAAGCAAATACCAACCACCAAACCATATTATAGAACTAGCAGAACACTGCTTATCAAACACATACTTCATACACAGAGACCAGAGATACAAACAAATAGAAGGCGCACCAATGGGATCCCCTCTATCACCAGTTATCGCCAACCTTTTCATGGAAGAATTTGAAACTAACGCTCTGGAAAAGACTACAAACAAACCAAAACTGTGGCTCAGATATGTGGATGACACCTTCGTGATCTGGCCCCACGGAAGAAAGGAGCTAGAAAACTTCCTAACACACCTGAACAGCCTACATCCCAAAATAAAATTCACCATGGAGATTGAAACAAACAACCAGTTACCTTTCCTGGATGTACTTATATACAAAAAACAAAACGGCACCCTAGGACACACAGTCTACCGAAAGAAAACACACACCAACCGTTACCTCAATGCGCAATCACATCATCACCCAGCACAAATAAATTCAGTAGCCAAAACACTAATAACAAGAACCAGACGCCTTGCAGATGAAACACATATACAAACAGAACTACACACCCTGACAGACATATTGACAGCAAACAAGTTCCAAAAAAACAAAATCACCAATATGATTCAGCAGGGGACTCCGAAACAGAAAAACATCCAAGAAGAAGAACAGAACAACGGACGAGCCATCTTGCCCTACATAAAAGGAACAACCGACAAAATCAGTAAAGTACTACGCAAACATAACATCAAAACCGCATTTAACACTGACAGAAAGATATCAACCATCCTGAGAAATCCCAAAGACAAAATAGAACTGGAAAACCAGGGCATATACCAAATCCCATGCGCCTCCTGTCCAGCAACATACATCGGACAGACTAACAGAAGAATAGAGGTACGTGTAGAAGAACATAAGAACTCAGTACAGAAGAAAGATCACACATCTTCACTAGTACAACACATAAACACTACGGGACACAACATCAATTTTGAAGGTACAAAAACAATCGCCAAAATAGAACATCTCAATAGCAGAATAATCAGAGAAGCCATTGAAATAGAAAAACACCCAGACAGTATGAACAAGCGAGACGACACCTCCCGCTTACATGCCATTTGGAAACCAGCATTGATAGAGAAACGAATTTCAGCAAACAAGGATTTAAAAAACCAACAAACAACCCCAAATGCCACCAGCCCCAGCAAGACTCATCCACACCCAGAACAAAAACTCTCCCACACAGAAGACAGAACAAGTCAAGCAAAAGTGCCATCACCCAAGCAGAAGAACGCTCACACGAACCTGACTGACCCATACCAGAGATACATAGCAGGTCCTCGAACTCGGAGCCAAACCAAAGCTCTGGAGGCCACTACACAGCCCACTCCTCAGGACACCAAATCACAACACTCAGGATATTATGACACAACAAAAAACCCCACCCATTCAGAACACACCCCTCCCAATCAGAAGACAGCCACGCCTCCAACCAATCAGAAGACAACCACGCATCCACCCAATCAGAAGACAGCCACGCCTCCACTCAATCAGAAGACAACCACGCCTCCACCCAGTCGGAGGACACCCCCACCCAATCAGAAAGCAGCCACGCCTCCACCCAATCAGAACACAGCCCCACCGGCAGTTGGAAGGAAAGGAACAGCCAGACCACGCATTGCTCCTGGAAGCAGCAGGAGGAACACTCCGGCCTGATGATGACAGATGGGATTTCGTCGAAATGTCGCCACAACTTTCTGAAGATGAAAGGAACGCGGGAAGAAACCCGAGACTCTAGATCTACATATATATATATATATATATATATATATATATATATATATATATATATATATATATATATATATATATATATATATATACTTAAATAATATATTTCTTAAATATGTCTTAAAGTTGCAAAATCTAATCTGCTCAGGACTATCATGCCTGTCATTTAAATGGAAGACAAGTAGAATTCTGTACAATGAAAATAGGCTTAAGTTAAAACATAGCTTAGAGCTACCATTTTTTCCAATAGAAGGTAAAAGAAGATAATGTTCTCTAATCTCTCTGATTATTCTAAGTAATTCTAAGTAATCTTTTGATGCTTTACAGGAATAATAAAAAGCTTAGAAATTTAATATCATTTACAATATATAGTGTAGCACAATAACTTATAGAAGCATAGTCTAGATTTCCATTAAAAACCATGTATGAGTTATAATGAATTTACATAAATAATTTTAGGTTCACATAACTCAGCCAGGTTCTGTCAAGAACTGTATATGATTGTAGTGAGATATGAATAAATAAAAAATATCCCACCTGCATTTGCAATTTGATTTTAAAAGTTGATTATAATATTCACTTTGATTTCATAAAATTAACAATGTGTTTCCCTGCAAAATTATACTGCATTTTTGGATAAATCTAAGGCAGTCTCTTCACATAGACGAGAGGTTGCTCTGATGAGCTTGAGAGCTATGTTGGCAGTAGTCTGTTCTACTAAAGAACCACCCATGCTAGACGGATTTTAACAAAAAAGCCATTGTTTCAATTATTTTGATTAAATAGAGACAAAGATTTACTTCAAGTCAAAAAAGAAATCAAAGATGTCAGAGCATGCATTAGCTCATTATGTAAAAGACAGTTAAGAACAACCATTGATAAAAATTAAAAATGGGAACTTAATGAATGTTCAGGAAACAAAAAGTGAATATTGAAATAATATAATAAAAAACATCGAGAGGAAGATCAAGAGGAAAGTGGATAAAGATAAAACCTGGCAATGCTCATACCTAGAACATTAAAAAAAAGAAACTAAAGGCTTTATTTTGGGTGCTCAAGAGAAACTATTCAAACTAATGCAATCAAGGTAAGAATTGAAAAATCATTAAACAATTGAAAGTTCAGGCTGGGCAAAGAAGCAGAAGCTCATATATTCACTTGTGTAAGATCACACAAACTGACTATAAACAGCAACATAACACAGTTGTCAAAATGATTCATAGAAATATGTAAAAATTATTATTGGTATTGAAAAATTGGTGAGGATGGATAGTTGAAAAAATAATTGAAAGAAAGCAAGTTGACATATTGGATTGGTCATCACTTGAGTCAACAAGGACTGTGCTAGCTAGTGGAATTCCTGGACATCTAGTGACAAATGGGTTAAAGGAATCAGGACTCTTGACTAGCAACCAGAAACAGCAGCTGGAGAACTACTGAAAGAAATGTGTTTACTTGTAACAAAAAATGCAAATATAGTACCAATAGTAATACATGACTTAGATGCAATACCAGAATAACTAGAGCACAGTTTAAACACCATTGACATTGACAAAACCACCACCAGTCAATTGCAAAAAAAAAAAAACAGCTTTACTTGGAGCAGCTTATATCTTGCAACAATATTTTTAACATTTTCAAACAACAGCATCTGCCTATCTCAGATCCCTGGGAAAAACTTAATAGCTGAATAAAAAAATACCAAATCCAGTCTAAACATCTGACTCACTGTGCAACCAACTATAATAAAAAAAATTCTTTATAAACCATTAACATCATTTAAAAACAAAGTAAAATACAAAACCAAACAAAAGGAGAAAAAGTGGCAAAAAATGAAGACTAGCCAAGAGGAGAACAATGAAAAGGAAGAAAGGGTTGTCAGTCATCCTTGCTAAAAAGTCTGGGCAAGAGGCCCTTTTGAAATACCACTGGGGTGGGGGGGCTCTTGAAATCTCAGAGGCAACCTTATTCCAGAGTGAAGGAACTTTTAGAGCAAAGGAGCCTTCTAGATAAGAAATCTATTTGCATATCAATAAAACCTTACTCCCCTTCATGGATTACTGCCTTGTCGTGGCGAAGGGGCTTGCGTAATTCAATGAAGCTATGAGCTATGCCATGCAGGGCCACCCAAGACGGAAAGGTCATAGCAGAAAGTTCTGACAAAACGTGATCCACTGGAGAAGGAAATGGCAACCCACTCCAGTATCTTTGCCATGAAAACCTTATAGACAGTACCAAAAGGCAAAACAATATGACGCTGGAAGATGAGCCCCTCAGGACGGAAGGAGTCCAATATGCTACTGGGGAAGAGCAGAGGGCTAGTAATAGTAGCGCCAGAAAGAATGAAGCGACTGGGCCAAAGCCGAAAGGACGCTCAGCTGTGAATGTGTCTGGTGGTGAAAGGAAAGTCTGATGCTGTAAAGATTTTTTCTCCATAGGAACCTGGAATGTAAGATCCATGAATCAAGGAAAGCTGGACATGGTCAAACAAGAGATGACAAGACTGAACATCGACATCTTAGGTATCAGCGGACTAAAATGGACAGGAATGGGTGAATTCAGATGACCATCAGGTATACTACTGCGGGCAAGAATCCCTCAGAAGAAATGGAGTAGCTTTCATGGTCAATAAAAGAGAAAGAAAAGTAATACTGGGATACAATCCCCAAAATGACAGAATGATCTCAGTTCGAATCCAAGGCAAACCATTCAATATCACAGTAGTCCAAGTCTATACCCCAACCACCAGTGCTGAAGAGGATGAAATTGACCAGTTCTATGAAGTCCTACAGCACCTTATAGAACTAACACCAAAAAATGATGTGCTTATCAGCATGGGGAATTAGAATGCTAAAGTAGGAAGCCAGAAGATAACCGGAATAACAGGCAAGTTTCGCCTTGGAGTACAAAATGAAGCAGGGCACAGGCTGATAGAATTTTGTCAAGAAAGTACTATGGTCATAGGAAACACTCTTTTCCAACAACCCAAGAGATGGCTCTATACATGGACGTCACCAGACGGTCAACACAGAAATTAGATTGATTATATGCTCTGCAGCCAATGATGGAGAAGCTCTATACAGTCAGTAAAAACAAACCCAGGAGCTGACTGTGGCTCAGACCATGAGCTTCTCATTGCAAAGTTTAGGCTTAAACTGAAGAAAGTAGGGAAAAGCACTAGGCCACTCAGGTATGAATTAAATCATATCCCTGTTGAATATACGGTGTCAAATAGATTTAAGGAATTAGATATGATAGACAGAGTGCCTGAAGAACTATGGACAGAGGTTCGCAACATTGTACAACAGGTAGCAACCAAAACCATCCCAAAGAAAAAGAAATGCAAGAAAGCAAAATGACTATCTGAGGAAGCTTTGCAAATAGCTAAGGAAAGGAGGGAAGCAAAAGGCAAGGGAGAAAAAGAAAGATATGCCCAATTGAATGCAGAATTCCAGAGAATAGCTAGAAGAGATAAGAATGCTTTCTTAAATGAACAGTGCACAGAAATAGAAGAAAACAATAGAAAAATTGGAGAGATGAAGGGAACCTTTAATGCAAAAATGAGCATGATAAAGGACCAAAATGGCAGGGACCTAAGAGAGGCAGAAGAGATTAAGAAGAGGTGGAAAAATTACACAGAACTATACAAGAATGAGCTTAATGTCCAGGATAATCACAATGAGGTGGCCACTGACCTTGAGCCAGACATCCTAGAATGTGAAGTGAAGTGGGCCTTAGAAAAGCTGAGCAACAACAAAGCTAGTGGAGGTGACAGTATTCCAGCTGAGCTATTCAAAATCTTAAAAGACAATGCAGTAAAAGTGCTACACTAAATTTGCCAGCAAATTTGGAAAATTCAACAGTAGCCACAGGATTGGAAAAGATCAGTTCAAATTCCTATCCCAAAGAAAGGCAGTGCTAAAGAATGTTCAAACTATTACGCCATTGCACATATTTCATATGCTAGTAAAGTTATGCTTAAAATCCTACAAGCTAGACTTCAGCAGTATGTGGATTGAGAACTACTTGAAGTACAGGCAGGATTTCGAAGAGGCAGAGGAACTAGAGATCAAATTGCCAACATACTCTGGATCATAGAGAAAGTAGAGAGTTCCAGAAAAAAATCTACTTCTGCTTCATTGACTATGCTAAAGCTTTTGATTGTGTGGATCACAACAAACTGTGGCAAGTTCTTAAAGAGATGGGTGTACCAGACCATCTTATTTGTCTCTTGAGAAACCTATATGTGAGCCAAGAAGCAACAGTGAGAACTGGACATGGAACCACTGACTGGTTCAAAATTGGGAAAGGAGTCCGGCAAGGCTGTATACTGTCACCCTACCTATTTAACTTATATGCAGAGCACATCATGAGAAAGGCGGGGCTAGATGAATCAAAAGTTGGAATTAAGATTGTCGGGAGAAATATCAACGACCTAAGATATGCAGATGATACCACTCTAATGGCAGAAAGCGAAGAAGAACTAAAGAGCCTCTTGTTGCGGGTGAAGAAGGAGAGTGCAAAAGTTGGGTTGAAACTTAACATTAAGAAAACCAAGATCATGGCATCCAGCCCTCTCAATTCCTGGCAAATAGATGGGGAAGAAATGGTGGTAGTGACAGAGTTTATTTTCCTGGGCTCCAAGATCACTGCAGATGGGGACTGTAGCCAAGAAATTAAAAGATGCTTGCTCCTCGTGAGGAAAGCCATGGCAAATGTAGACACCACACTAAAAAGCAGAAACATCACCCTGTCAACAAATGTGCATATAGTCAAGGCTATGGTCTTCCCAGTTGCAATGTATGGCAGTGAAAGTTGGACCATAAGAAAGGCTGAGCACCAAAGAATTGAGGGTTTTGAACTGTGGTGTTGGAGAAGACTCCTGCGAATCCCTTGGACTGCAAGGCGATCAAACCGGTCAGTCCTAGAGGAAATCAACCCTGACTGCTCTTTAGAAGGCCAGATCCTGAAGCTAAAACTCAAATACTTTGGCCACCTAATGAGAAGGAAGGACTCACTGGAGAAGAGCCTAATGCTGGGAAACATTGACGGCAATAGAAGAAGGGGACGACAGAGAATGAGGTGGCTGGATGGAGTCACTGAAGCAGTAGGCGTGAGCTTAAATGGATTCCAGAAGATGGTAGAGGACAGGAAGGCCTGGAGGAACGTTGTCTATAGGGTCGCGATGGGTCGGACACGACTTCGCAGCTAACAACAACAAAAACTTTACTTTCATTCTATCCTTGACATTTAATGCAAAGAAGGCCACTAATTTTGCTAATGTTCCTAACTAGAAGGTTTTTCTTTTGTTTCTTGATTTAACCAACATTCTACAAAAGTGATGATGATATTGCACACATTTCATTTGTGACTCTTATTTCAAGAGGTGAAGTGCTAGCATACTAAGACATAGTGCAATTTACTCTAACAATAGGAGTATTCTTTTTAAAAAGCTGATATACAATTAAATGGAAATGCAAGACTTATTTCTGCTGTTAACAAGGCATTACAATTCAGAAACATTATTTATGAAATGACAAAGTTGCTGGCATTACAAAGGAGAAATAGTTTTTCAATTATAAAAAATCCTATCATATATGTCAAGTTCTGCACATGTTGAATTTATTATTTGTGCCTGATAAATTGCCAAATTTTCTTGTTTATTTCACAAGCATAACAAGTTCTCTTCAATGTAATTTGTCTATAGAGAGTCTCAGTTATCCAGGTCATGAAAAGTTGCTTTTTTCATGAGACAACTGGACTTTCTTTTGTTTCTTTGGAGATATTTTGCTTCTCATCCAAGAAGCTTCTTTAGCTCTGACTGGATAGTGGGAAATGGAAGGATTTATACTCTTCCTTAGTGTATTCTTGGGTGTGAAGTGTGCACGTATATTGTGTTGGATAAAGATCCTCCTGAGCTTTTCCAATATTCCTGCAATGTATGGAATGACCACATTGCTTTATTTATTGTTTTCTTCTTTGTATGTTATGGAGGAGCTCCTGCTGGATCATTTTTGGGATTTGATGAAGGCCAACATGGGATAGCCACAAATTCTGAGGGCTTCCTTGTGTTTTAATTCTTCTTTTTGCCATCTTTGCTGGTAGGCAGGCCTTCAGCTCAGTGGCGTAGGATTCCGATAACTCCCATTTTGTGCTCCAGTGGGTGGTGAGAATCAAAATGTAAATATTGATCTGTGTCTGTGGGTTTTCTGTAAATTTCATTGCTAAGGCTTCTGCACAGTCCAGAAAGGCTTCACGTGTGAATTTGATGCATCTGACCACTGAGTAGATATGTTTGGTGAATGCTTCCAATTCCTGTGTTTTGATCTTGATCCAACTATCGTCCACATACCTATACCAGTGAGTAGGTGGAATTCGTATGAAGAAGTTTAGGACTTTGGTTTCTACCTCTTCCATGTAGAGATTAGCCACAGTGGGGGACACAGGTGAATGCATGGCATAGCCATGTTTTTGTCTGTAGAAACCTTCACTGTATTTAAAATAGGTAGTGGTCAGGCAGAGGTTCAGCATGGCACATATTGGCCTGGGCTGAGGTTGGTTCTGTCACTAAGGTGCTGTCTTCTAGCAGTCATTTCTTCACTATCATGACAGCTTCAGTGAAGAAAAAAATCAACTTCAAATCCAAGAATGCACTAAGACAGAAACTTGTCCTCTCCAAGGATAAAACACCCGGATACAAACTGGGCACTGTGATATATGCAGTACAGCACAGTGAGCCATGTGCAGATCTGTACATTGGGGAAACAAAACAATCACTTCATAAACTTATGGCACAACATGGGAGAACAAATCCATCAGGACAAGATTCAGCAGGCCATCTGCGTTTAAAAGACAAAGCCTGTCTTTCAAATACAACTAAGTCCACAAAGAAGAAGACCACTAGTTTGAAAGAAGGTTCAAAGAGACCATCTATGTCAAAATTGAACAGCCCTTTCTCAACAGAGGGGGAGGGATATGACATCATCTATCTTCAATCTACAACACAGTCCTTTCAACAGTTCAAATAAGGTTCCACACCCATTTGCACTACTCAGGTGACTCTGATGACACAGATAAGCTTCTGGCATCAATGACTCTCTAAAAGAATGCAAATGACCAGCTGTCTGCAAGGAGTATAAATCCTTCCATTCCCCACCATCCAGTCAGAGCTGAAGAAGCTTCTTGGATGAGAAGCAAAACATCTTGAAACAGAAAAAAGAAACTCCAGTTGTCTCATAAAAAAATCATCTTTGGGTCTTCAATGTAATATTCTCTTTCTTTTCAGTGATGGATCTAAAAGGAACATAACTTCCTCTTCATTGAGATTTTGAAAATGTGTTCCCTCCTTCTATAGATATTTCATCCTGCATGGTCCTCTTTTAATGTTTGAAAATATATTAAAAGTATAAACCTAAGTACCTGCTAGTCAATCACCTTTCTGGGTCTCCTATGGAAATTAAGAGTAGATAGTAAAAGAAAGAGCCACAATCTTGTCAAATTCATTTTCAAATCAGCAACCTCTTCATCAAGAAAAAAAAATGTGATCCTATTTGGCAGAGCCCATAGCTCTTTTTTGTTTTGACAAGGAGTTCATTAGCCAAGGAACACTAACAAGTAAAAAATCTGTGAGGCTACAAGGAAAAATAAGGAGCTGAAGAAGCATTCCAATGTATTTTTCCTTGACTATTGGAACATTTAATAGAATAGAACATTCAAAGAGCCACATCTGGACTTTACAGTGCCTTAGAAATGTTATGGCTGTGTTAAATGGATAGATGGAGTGCTGTTTTTTTCTGTCCATGAAGTTACCTTGTTCCTCAATACCTTACACATACTAATTCAAACAAATATACATTGGTTGAGGCTAAAGAGATCACTGTCAGTTTTTATCCACATTTATTCCACAGATAGTCCTTGATTTATCATGCCAACTGAGTCCAAAATTTCTGTGGCTAAGCAAGACAAGTGTTAGGTGAGTTTTGCCCCATTTTACAACCTTTCTTGCTACAGATATTAAGTGAATCACTGCAGTTGTTAAGTTAATAACATGAGTGTTAATTGAATCTGACTTCCCCATTGACTTTGTTTGTCAGAAGGTCGCAAAAGGTGATCACATCACCCTGGGGCACTGCAAGTGTCATAAATACATGCCAATTTGCAAGCATCCTAATTTTGATCATAAGACCATGGGGTTGCTGCAATGGTTGTAAGAATGAAAAATGATCATGTCACTTTGTTTAATGCCTTTGTAACTTTGAATGGACACTAAACAAATGGTTGTAAGTCAAGGACTCCTGTATTTTAGTGAGTTGGCTAAGGTTGATGGAAATTGGTGCTGAACAATATCAGGATGGCCAGATATTACTATTCTTGGCAAGCATACTAAACTTATTTTTAGCAACAACAAAAAATAAAAATAAAACATGATTTATCTCTTTTACATTTCTGTTTAAAACGTGTAAAGCCAATTTTATTTAATTAAATTCTACACTCAGAAATTAGTTCAACCTTCAAGATTCAAGAGAGGATGGCTGTGATATGACTGCTCCATTAATAGTGGAGATAGACTGAAGATAGTGGAAATAAGAAAATAAAATGAGTAAAAGAAAGATGTTTAAAAATGTGGGTTAATTTATAGATAACTTCCCCCTTTTCTACTTCTGTTTCATCTTTGGTTTTCTTCTGTTTTCTGTTTTTCTATTACTTCAGATGCCCAGTAATGGATACACAGAACATTTCAAGATTATGATGCAGATTTTTTAGTCATCGAATGACAAATAGAATATGAAAAGCAAATCTGGATATATTCTTTGTTGCTCTAAGGTTTTCATTTTTCTGTACTGGCTTTCACTGAAATCTAGCCCTCTCATAAGCTTCATTATTGTACTCCTCTCCATGGTGTTCAAATTAGAGTCAGAGGACAGATTGCTTAAAAATGCACTGAAAGAACACAGCTGTGGAAATCACTAAATGAATAATGCATTATCAACATCTGTAGGATTTTTGAAATGCTAAGTACTCAAATATGAAATCTCTGCTGAGGACACAGATGGTAATGATGTTGTTGTGCTTGCAGTGACTTCCACAAAAAACAGATTGTGTTCTGTAATCAGATTGGACTGTTAATGGTTGAAACAATGCATTCCTTAAGAGAACTAGCACTCAGTTGCATCTCCAAATGATAAATGTTTCCTTTGGGTTGAATTTAATCCCAAAATTTGTTAAGCTAAAGAAATCCATTAATGAATATAGACATCTTTAAGATGAATACAGATGCAGAACCGGTTGATAATGCACAGTAGGTGAATTTAATATGATGATCCATTTTAAGGTAGAATAATTAAAATACAGTTTATAATCAGTAGGGGAAAATCATAGCAGGACTTCCATTTATCTCAAAGAAATGTTCACCATTAGAACAGCAATCACTGCCATATTTCTCTGGCTATATGGACATGACATTTTTATAGAGCTATCTTTTCAAATATCAGATTTTAATATGATAATCTAGTTTTATGTATAATCTAGCTGTTTATTAGGACCCATAGACAATATCAGAAAATAAAAGTCATTGTACCCAAAGAGTACAATCCTAACTAAACAGATCATATGAAATAATTCAAGCTATTGAATTCAAAGGAGTACAGTAACTGTCCTTGTAGCTGAGAGTTGAAAGGCATATACAATTCATGAAAAACTTCCTAAACTGTTTCAACTTCTCCCCTCAAGACTATACCACTATAGAGCAGTGCATGCCAAAACAATTAGACACAAAGATATTGTCTTCCCCCTTCCTTCACTCTGCTAAGTACCTAACTCCTATAGCACTGTTTTCTGCCCAAAGATACCCACGTAGTAAGCTGTCTTGCTATTATCCTTGTCATCTTCTCATCTTTCTCATCTCTCATCTTTCCTACTGCCTTTTCCTCTTGGCATATCATGGTTTATCAATTGTTGTATCTTATGATTTATAATTGTATCTTATGATTTATGATCTAGAACTTATCACTTTGTTGTTTGTATGTACACTGAGAGCTTATGCACTGGAGACAAATTCCTTGTGTGTCCAACCACAATAAAGAATTCTATTCTATTCTATTCTATTCTATTCTATTCTATTCTATTCTATTCTATTCTATTCTATTCTATTCTATTCTATTCTATTCTATTCTATTCTTCTAGATGTAAAACATTTGAGAAGTGCAATGCATATTTAAATAAACTGTGTTATTTAGTAAACTTTATTCTCATAGAAATCAGCCATTTCTGCAAAAATAAAAATAAATAAATAAATAAATAAAAAATATTTATGTAATTGCTTTGATGGCTACTAAATCACATTTTAGGGGTTTGATCTCTTCCAATCTGATCTGGCTCACTTTTCCATCTCTGAACACTTCAAGCTTTAAACTTCCCATAGATGGGTCATTGAATGATTTTTCTCTTGGTTGAAATTTTCCTTCCTTTCTCAACTTCTGATGAGCAAGTGAGGAACTGACAGTCCTGAATCCTTTATACCTGCTCCTCAACCACCTCTTCTTTGTTTGTTAGCTTCAAGAAGTAGAATCTCAGTTGAGCACAGTGCAGCAGAGAGAAGCATCTTTTTGCTGATTTCTTACTTACAAGTAGTCTTCCACTGCTAGTTAAATAATAAATAAATAAATAAATAAACATTTATTGTCAAAGTACAATATGTGTACATTGAGATTAGCTGAGCCTCCCCCCGTGCTCTCACCCGTCAACACACAGTGACAACAAACCCTCCATCCTACCACACCATGTGAACCAACTACACCACACACTGGCCTCCCAAGTCAATTCTGCATAAGTTCACTCTTCCAAGGCAACGAGCCCTGGCGATGTCATCCAGTGGTGTCAGGGGACAGCCCACAATGTCTTGTGCTGTGCTCACTACCCTCTGTAATACTTTCCTGACCCTCACTGTTTGTAACCGATCCCTAAGAAAGTCTTGAATCCAATCGCAGATGGCGGGGGAGAATTTCAAGTCAGTCAGCTTCTCGATGAGAATGCTCAGCAAAATGGTGTTGAAAGCCAAGCTGTAGTCAACAAAAAGCATCCTGACATAACTTCCAGGTCTCTCGAGATGACTTGCTACAGAGTGTAAAGCAGTAGCTATGGCATCGTCTGTCGACCTATTTCCCCTGTAGGCAAATTGATGTTTATCAAAGTCCAGTGGGAGGCATGTCCTAAGATGTTGGAGAACGAATCTTTCGAAGCATTTCATGACTACAGACATTAATGCAATAGGTCTGTAGTCATTCAGGCACTCAACTGCAGTTTTCTTGGGGACTGGGACAATGGTAGCTGCTTTCAAGCACGATGGTACACATGCCGTTTGCAAGGAGATGTTAAAAATCCTTGTCAGGACCCCTGCTAATTGATCGGCGCAATTCCTGACCACTATCCCCAGCACCTCATCAGGGCCTGCGGCTTTGCTGGGATTCACAGCCTTCAATACAGCTCTCACTTGGTGTTCACACAGGGTGAGTGGCTGAGAGTCAGAAGGCTGGCCAGCAAAGGCTACGGGGTCTGGTCTTTTAACCTTGTAGCGGGCAAAGAAGATATTCAGCTCCTTAGCCAATGAGGCATTGGTGTTTGCCATGCTCCTCATGCTACCCTTATAGTTGGTTAAGTGCTGCAGTCCCTGCCATACTTGCCTCGGATCGTTATTCGCTAAGTGGTCCTCCACCTTTTGTTTGTATTGTTGTTTTGCCATCCTAATGCCTCTTCTGAGATTTGCCCTGGCCTCTCTGTATGCGTCCCTGTCCCCTGCCTTAAAGTTAGTTAAAGCTTATTTCTTATTTTCTTTAATTCTTGCAAGGTATTTCATTTTATATTCATCTACATTTCTTTTCCTAGGCATAACTCTAAGATCAGGCTTCCAGGTGCTGCACCAGCCTCGGGCTCAGGGTAGGGGCAGTGGAGTGGCAGTAGTTGCGAGGGAGACCTTATGTCCGCGGGAGGCCACCATAGTCCAGATAGTCGGGTGTGAGTCCCTCCTCCTGAGATGTGGCCCTAGAGCTCAGTTGGGCTTGCTGCTGGTGTACTTTTCGCGTAGTCGTGTAGCAGCAGCCCTGCCTGAGCTTCTCGATATCCTCTCAGGGTTGGTGGTTGAGTTCCCCAAACTTATGGCTTTGGGTGACTTCAACCTACCATCCCTGGGGGGATCATCTGAGTTAGCTTGGGAGTTCATGGATTCCATGACGGCCATGGACCTGATGCAGGTTATTCAGGGCCCAACTCATGGGGGGTCACACGCTCGATTTGTTTTTTCTATCCGGACGGTGGTTAGATGATCTTGGGGTGTTCCCCAATTATTACACCCCTGTCATGGACCGATCATCATCTCCTGCGGCTGGTCTTCCATTTTGCCACTCCCTGTTGTGGGGTTGCTGAGCCAAAGAGATGGTTCCGCCCTAGGCGCCTGATGGACCCTGACCGGTTCCAGGCGGTGCTTGGGCCCCCACCTGCCTCCTTTGCCCACAGCTCGGTCGATGCCCTAGTGGAAGCCTGGGAAAGGGCGGCCACAGAGGCACTCGACCAAGTTGTACCCATGCGGCCCTTGACCCGGCGCAGATCCCAATGGGCTCCATGGTTCTCCATGGAGCTCCGGGAGATGAAGCGTCAGAGACGGGGCCTAGAGAGCTGTTGGAGATCCAGCCGATCCGAATCCGACCGGTTACGACTAAGGTCGTTCACGAGAACTTATCTCGCGGCGATGAGGGTGGCAAGGTCTAACCACTTTGCCACCCTCATCGCGTCCGCAGATAATCGCCCGGCCGCCCTGTTTAGAGTAACTCGCTCCCTCCTTAATCAGGAGGTGAGGGAGGAGCCCTTGCAGGGTCGAGCCAAGGAGTTTAGTCGATTTCTGTCGGACAAAATCGCTCGGATCCGGACCGGTCTGGACTCCGACTGGGCAGAGTCTGACGATGAGGATACGGGCAGTCTTGTCGATGTTATCTGGGAGGAGTTCGATCCTGTGACTCCTGAAGAAGTGGACAGGATCATGGGGAAGCTGAGCTCCACCACGTGTTTGTTGGACCCGTGTCCCTCCTGGCTTATTTATGCGGCCCGGGATGGAACACGAGGCTGGCTCCAGGCAGTGATTACTGCCTCTTTGAGTGAGGGTAGCTTTCCCACCGCCTTGAAGGAGGTGGTGGTGAGACCCCTCCTCAAGAAGCCTGCCTTGGACCCAGCAATATTAAACAACTTTCGTCCGGTCTCCAACCTTCGCTTTCTGGCGAAGGTTGTTGAGAGCGTGGTGGCGCAGCAGCTCCCTTTGTTCTTGGATGAAGCTGATTATCTAGACCCGTACCAATCGGGCTTCAGGCCCGGGTACAGCATGGAGATGGCATTGGTCGCGCTGGTGAATGATCTCTGGTGGGCTCGGGACAGGGGTTGCTCCTCTGTCCTAGTCCTTTTAGACCTCTCAGCGGCTTTTGATACCATCGACCATGGTATCTTGCTGCGATGTCTCAGGGGATTGGGAGTGGGAGGCACAGTTTTTCAGTGGTTCTCCTCCTACCTTCTGGGACATTCACAGTTGGTGTTGGCAGGGGGGCAGAGGTCGACCTTGAGGCCTCTCATTTGTGGAGTCCCTCAGGGATCGGTCCTCTCGCCTCTCCTGTTCAACATCTATATGAAGCCGCTGGGTGAGATCATTCGTGGTTTTGGAGTTGGGTATCATCAGTATGCTGATGATACCCAGCTTTTTATTTCGACCCCAAACCACCCCAGTGATGCCCTCGACGTGATGTCCCGTTGCCTGGAGGCGGTCCGGGTCTGGATGGGGAGGAACAGGCTTCGGCTCAACCCTGACAAGACTGAGTGGCTGTTCGTGCCGGCATCCTGGGAAATTCCGATTATTCCATCTCTTGCCATGGGGGGTGAGCTATTACCCCCCGTAGAAAGGGTGCGCAACTTGGGGGTCCTTCTAGACTCACAGCTCTCTTTAGAAGAGCATATTGGAGCTGTGACTAGGGGGGCCTTTGCCCAGGTTCGCCTGGTGCGCCAGTTGCGACCCTATCTGGACCGGGATGCCTTGTGTACAGTCACTCATGCGCTCGTGACCTCTCGTCTAGACTACTGTAATGCTCTCTACATGGGGCTGCCCTTGAAGTCCACTCGGAGGCTCCAACTGGTGCAGAATGCAGCCGTGCGAGTTGTGCTGGGAGTCTCCCGATACTCCCATGTTACACCTTTGCTCCGCGAGTTGCATTGGCTGCCGGTTCTCCTCCGGGTGAGATTCAAGGTGTTGGTAATGACTTACAAAGCCCTTCATGGCATGGGTCCAGATTACCTACGGCAACACCTGCGGCCGGCGTCAACTTCCCTCTGTCCAGTGCGCTCCCACAGAGAGGGCCTCCTCAGGGTGCCTCCGATCAAAGAATGTCGATTGGTGGCCCCTAGGGGGAGTGCATTCTCTGTGGGCGTGCCAGACCTGTGGAACCGCTTGCCAGTTGAGCTCCGGATGGCCCCCGACCTTCGCTCCTTCCAGCGTGATCTAAAAACTTATTTATTTGAGCAATCTTACCTGGTTTGATGGGTTAGGGTTGGGGTTTTAATATGTTTTTAATTACTGTTTTAAACTTGGGCATAATATTTAATCATTTTTTAACTTTTGTATTCCATTTTTATATTTATTGCCCTGTACACCACCGTGAGTCCTTCGGGAGAAGGGCGGTATAAAAATATAATAAATAAATAAATAAATAAATAAATAAATAAATAAATAAATAAATAAATAAATAAATAAACATCTGTTTCTCTCATCCTACTGAGTGTAAGTTGGTCTGTCATGTCAATACTACATAAGCACCCACAACTCCACAGCTGTATACCTTTCTGGTCTCTGAAGGTTTTTATTTTTCCCATCTCTTTTCTGTTTAGCATAGACCTCCTCCCTTTTAATGTCTGACAAGCAGCCACTTTATCAGTTACTTAACCTTTAGCTCTATTTACCTTACTATCCCAAGGAATGGTATTTACTCTGCTTTTTCAGTAAAGATCTCTGTGATCAAATCTCTACAATTCAAATTAACATTCTTATTTCTTTTAGCAACTTTTGCATGCCTGGCCCAAATTTATTTATTTTCTCAATCTACTACAATCATCTACATCTATTTACAGGGTAAAAACAGATGGGAGGATAAAGATAAATTAAAATTAAATCACCAAATTCAAACCTTTCCCATTCTTTTTTAATATCCTATATTAGAAAATACTTGGGTGGGGGTTTCTTATATTTAATTTTATATCATTGCCTCAAATGTTCTGTTTGCTAGCTGGAAATAAAATTAACATGTTAAAATAATCCAAGTTGGAGATGGATTATACACATAGTATGTGGGATCTGCATGGAAAATGAAACAATTCCCTTAGAGAATTAAGAAAAAACTTGGTGGAAATAAATATACTTGTCTTGATATTGAAGCAGATACCCCCATGCAAATATGAAAAGTATACACAAAAGGTCTGGAGATCATATAATCAAGAATATAGCACAAATCTCAATATGTATGAAAAATGATTTGTACATACACAAAAAACCAATATATTCAAGATTGTCTCAGAAGTATAAATATGATTTAATTTGCACATTTTAAACATTCTCTTATCCTCCATTTGCCTTTAAGCTGATATAGTCATTATTACTCATTTGTTTGAACTCATATTTTATTTATGTACTGTATTTTGTTTTTGTTTTTATGTGGCAATTTCTATAATGGGATCCAGCAATTAAAATAAGCATAAATTAATTTCTTGCTCAGAGACATCACTTTAATGCAGTGAACTGTAAGTCCTGTCAAAATATTTAATTAAAGGCCAGAGGAGTCAAATAAATTGTTTGCACTTTGGTCTACAGCTTCCAGAACATTGACTTCTATAGTAGTTAATACCCAGCAAGAGTCACAGAGAAGCCCTAAAACAATAGCACAAAAATAATGAGTCTGAATAATGTTCAACATTATTAATTTATAGAGTTGTTTACTTTTGATTCCATTTTTAAAGAGAAAGGATGGGATAAAATGAAAATAGAAACACTCACTCAGCATTTACAACAGTCTCATTTCATGGTCATGCTCTCCCAACAAGTCCGCCTGTGGCAGCTTTTATGACCAATGCTCTGAAATCTGTAATCCTATATATTTGGATGGCACGAGATTGGGAATACTATTTTACCACATTTTTCTTTCTCCTTTGTGGAAACACATATCTCAAAAGCAGTTTGAATAAGAAGGAACAAAAAATTCTATTTTATGTCGTAGAAGGCTGGCTTTTTGCAAGATTAAAAAAATACTATGAATACTATGAAACAGCTGGAGAGCTCAAGTCTATACAGCTTCTGGTAGCAATGTCCTTAATGGTGGTGCAGTGTAGATTTTTTTATGATATTTAATAAAGTTGGAAGTTTAGCTTTAAAGGAATCAATGCCACAATTCCACACCATATCCATTTTTTCTCCCCTTTTTTAGTGAAATTAAATCCAAGTGGCAGTCCCATATTCTTTTTCTTATAGAGATTAAGTGGACACTGTGGAAAAACCCTTTCCTTAATTCCTTCTGAAAACTATTTTGTAGAAGATTCTGTTGGTGAATGGAGCCATGATTCAAGGCCTTGTCTATTACAATTCAGTAGTAAACGTGATTTTTCTATTCAGATTATTTAGGTTTCAGTCCTTGGCACTTCCATTTAAAAGAATAGGAATGGTGTGATATCAGATAGTTGTGTCAGTCATTCAATATAATCAGACATGTGGCTTCAATGTGTAATTTTGCCCTAGATTGTAGGTGTGGCCAGGCACAAAATAACACTTACTAAAAATTAGTTTCCCAAAGGTATCAGATGGGGAAAAGCAAGAAAAACAAAAAATTATCAAAAACCCTAAATACAAGAGAGACATGAGATATGAATTCTAAATACCAAACAACAAATTTACACTTACGAAATATAAAAAGAAATGGCTTAAAAAGAAAAGAAAATGGTGATTCTTGGACAATTTTACAGAGATATTTAAATATCCAATAGTTCAGCAAATCAGATCAAACTCAAAATCATAATGGAGCAGAAATGTTAAGCTGAACAGATACAAATATGCATGGCTTCAATATTTTCTTAATGACTGAACATATAGAGTATTTTCTATATAATTCAATTTTGGCCATTCATTCATTTCACCTTAATTTGCAAACATATACATTTTTATTCCATAGCTTTCCTAATCTTACTAAATCTTTATGATGTATTACATTACACAATTTAGCTAAAGGGTCATTGGCAATTACACTATCTGCAAAAGAAAACTATAAATGAAATGTGCGAAGACTTTTCTCTGATGCAATGCAGGTTGTTCTCATGCCAGAACAACAAATAACAGCCATTCAAGATAGGAAAAATAGATGTCATTAAATTGTTAGATATCAAATAATTTAAAGTGTCTTTTTCAATATTTATTTGTATAAATCATGTCTCAATTGCCATCAGCTATAGTAAATTGACAAATGTAAAACAGGACTCTTTGGATACATTGCAGTTTTTAATCTTGGCCAGTGGGGAAAAAAGTTACTTGATGTAGAACCCAGACTGTGGAAAGATCATCTGTCCTACAAAATTCAAGAAAGGAGAGAACAATGAAGTCAGCCAAATTAAAGAGCAAACAAATCTATTCACAAGAGTCATTAGTAAAAAAAAAACCTCTTTATGAGTTAAGAGCATCTGTACAATATAGAATCCAAACAGAATGGGGCAAAGGAATGAGTGTGATACTGTACAAATAAAACTCAAAGAGACTATCTGAGGAAAACAAAGTTGAGGTATTTGGATATATGGCACACAGATTCCTGTCACAAACATTATTTAGAACATAGAATAACAGGGTAGTAAGAGATCTTGGAGATCTTCTAGTAGTCCAACCCCCTGTTCCAGCAGGAGACTTGTACCATTTCAGACAAATCATTGTCCAATCACTTGTTGAAAATCTTCAGTGATGGAGCACTCACACCTTCTAGAGAAAAGCAGTTACACTGATTAATTGTTCTCACTATCACAAAATTTTTCCTTAGTTCTGGATTGAATCACTCTTCCACGCATTACTTCTTTTTTCATATATTTTATTGATGTTTTTAAACATAAATCACTTAATAGTTGGTTCCATAATCCACATGGTACATTTAGTTGATTTCCCCCTTTCCCCAAAATGTCTTCTTTGCAAACCTTGAATTAATACAGTTCTTATTATTTTGATAAATAACAGTTACATATATGATTTTTCCCCAATATTCCTAGAAATGATCATATCAATATAATATTTCTTTTCTATCTAATCATTCTGGTTGCCCCATCTTATATCCTGTTATAATCCTTATTTAAATTTGTTATTCCCATAAAGTTCAAAGTATTCTTGCTGGCTAAGATCTTCTCAACAGTTATTTACATTTAAAGATTTAAATCCATTTTTCCCATATAAACCATCTCAACACTTTTACATTTCTTAAAGAATAGGTAAAAACAGTAAACAAAAGGAAAAGAGAGCAAGAGTAAAGAAACATAAAAAGTAAAACACTACTTAAAATATATATTCCTCCTAAGCTAATATATATTCATTCCCAAAATTTCTTATTCTTTTTAACCATAATTAAAAAAATATTTAATCTTTAAATATTCCATTTAATGTGTCTAGTCATCTAATCCCCCTTCATGGATTACTGCCTTGTTGTGGCGAAGGGGCTTGCGTAATTCAATGAAGCTATGAGCTATGCCGTGCAGGGCCACCCAAGACGGACAGGTCATAGCAGAGAGTTCTGACAAAACGTGATCCACTGGAGAAGGAAATGGCAACCCACTCCAGTATCTTTGCCATGAAAACCCTATGGACAGTACCAAAAGGCAAAACGATATGACGCTGGAAGATGAGCCCCTCAGGTCGGAAGGTGTCCAATATGCTACTGGGGAAGAGCAGAGGGCTAGTACTAGTAGCGCCAGAAAGAATGAAGCGACTGGGCCAAAGCCGAAAGGACGCTCAGCTGTGGATGTGTCTGGTGGTGAAAGGAAAGTCCGATGCTGTAAAGATTTTTTCTCCATAGGAACCTGGAATGTAAGATCCATGAATCAAGGCAAGCTGGACGTGGTCAAACAAGAGATGACAAGACTGAACATCGACATCTTAGGTATCAGCGAACTAAAATGGACAGGAATGGGTGAATTTAATTCAGATGACCATCAGGTATACTACTGTGGGCAAGAATCCCTCAGAAGAAATGGAGTAGCCTTCATAGTCAATAAAAGAGTAGGAAAAGCAATACTGGGATACAATCCTCAAAATGACAGAATGATCTCAGTTCGAATCCAAGGCAAACCATTCAATATCACAGTAGTCCAAGTCTATGCCCCAACCACCAGTGCTGAAGAGGATGAAATTGACCGGTTCTATGAAGCCCTACAGCACCTTATAGAACTAACACCAAAAAATGATGTCCTTATCATCATGGGGGATTGGAATGCTAAAGTAGGAAGCCAAAAGATAACTGGAATAACAGGCAAGTTTGGCCTTGGAGTACAAAATGAAGCAGGGCACAGGCTGATAGAATTTTGTCAAGAGAATACGATGGTCATACCAAACACTCTTTTCCAACAACCCAAGAGACGGCTCTACACATGGACATCACCAGACGGTCAACACAGAAATCAGATTGACTATATGCTCTGCAGCCAAAGATGGAGAAGCTCTATACAGTCAGTAAAAACAAGACCAGGAGCTGACTGTGGCTCAGACCATGAGCTTCTCCTTGCAAAGTTTAAGCTTAAACTGAAGAAAGTAGGGAAAAGCACTAGGCCACTCAGGTATGAATTAAATCATATCCCTGTTGAATATACAGTAGAGGTGACAAATAGATTTAAGGAATTAGATCTGATAGACAGAGTGCTTGAAGAACTATGGACAGAGGTTCGTGACATTGTACAACAGGTAGCAACCAAAACCATCCCAAAGAAAAAGAAATGCAAGAAAGCAAAATGGCTGTCTGAGGAAGCTTTGCAAATAGCTAAGGAAAGGAGGGAAGCGAAAGGCAAGGGAGAAAAACATAGATATGCCCAATTGAATGCAGAATTCCAGAGAATAGCTAGAAGAGATAAGAATGCCTTCTTAAATGAACAGTGCAAAGAAATAGAAGAAAACAATAGAATAGGGAGGACCAGAGATCTTTTCAAGAAAAGTGGACAGATGAAGGGAACGTTTAATGCAAAAATGGGCATGATAAAGGACCAAAATGGCAGGGACCTAACAGAGGCAGAAGAGATTAAGAAGAGGTGGCAAAATTACACAGAAGAACTATACAAGAATGAGCTTAATGTCCCTGATAATAACAATGAGGTGGTCACTGACCTCGAGCCAGACATCCTAGAATGTGAAGTGAAGTGGGCCTTAGAAAAGCTGAGCAACAACAAAGCTAGTGGAGGTGACAGTATTCCAGCTGAGCTATTCAAAATCTTAAAAGACAGTGCAGTAAAAGTGCTACACTCAATTTGCCAGCAAATTTGGAAAACTCAACAGTGGCCACAGGATTGGAAAAGATCAGTTTACATTCCAATTCCAAAGAAAGGCAGTGCCAAAGAATGTTCAAACTATCGCACCATTGCACTCATTTCTCATGCTAGTAAAGTCATGCTTAAAATCCTACAAGCTAGACTTCAGCAGTATGTGGATCGAGAACTACCAGAAGTACAGGCAGGATTTCGAAGAGGCAGAGGAACTAGAGATCAAATTGCCAACATACGCTGGATCATGGAGAAAGCTAGGGAGTTCCAGAAAAACATCTACTTCTGCTTCATTGACTATGCTAAAGCCTTTGATTGTGGATCATAACAGTGGATCATAACAAACTGTGGCAAGTTCTTAAAGAGATGGGAGTACCAGACCATCTTATTTGTCTCTTGAGAAACCTATATGCGGGTCAAGAAGCAACAGTGAGAACTGGACATGGAACCACTGATTGGTTCAAAATTGGGAAAGGAGTCCGGCAAGGCTGTATACTGTCGCCCTGCCTATTTAACTTATATGCAGAGCACATCATGAGAAAGGCAGGGCTAGATGAATCAAAAGTTGGAATTAAGATTGCCGGAAGAAATATCAACAACCTAAGATACGCAGATGATACCACTCTAATGGCAGAAAGTGAAGAAGAACTAAAGAGCCTCTTGTTGCGGGTGAAGAAGGAGAGTGCAAAACTTGGGTTGAAACTTAACATTAAGAAAACCAAGATCATGGCATCTGGCCCTCTCAATTCCTGGCAAATAGATGGGGAAGAAATGGAGGTAGTGACAGATTTTATTTTCCTGGGCTCCAAGATCACTGCAGATGGGGAGTGTAGCCAAGAAATTAAAAGACGCTTGCTCCTGGGGAGGAAAGCCATGGCAAATCTAGACAGAACACTAAAAAGCAGAGACATCACCCTGTCAACAAAAGTGCGTATAGTCAAGGCTATGGTCTTCCCAGTTGCAATGTATGGCAGTGAAAGTTGGACCATAAGAAAGGCTGAGCGCCAAAGAATTGAGGCCTTTGAACTATGGTGCTGGAGAAGACTCCTGCGAGTCCCTTGGACTGCAAGGCGATCAAACCGGTCAGTCCTAGAGGAGATCAATCCTGAGTGCTCTTTAGAAGGCCAGATCCTGAAGCTAAAACTCAAATACTTTGGCCACCTAATGAGAAGGAAGGACTCACTGGAGAAGAGCCTAATGCTGGGAAAGTTCGAGGGCAATAGAAGAAGGGGACGACAGAGAATGAGGTGGCTGGATGGAGTCACTGAAGCAGTAGGCGTGAGCTTAAATGGACTCCAGAAGATGGTAGAGGACAGGAAGGCCTGGAGGAATGTTGTCCATAGGGTCGCGATGGGTCGGACACGACTTCGCAGCTAACAACAACAAGTCATCTAATCATTTAACTCTGACTTATTCAAAACATTTTTTCTTTTTTTATACACTTTAATTTCTCTAAATTCAAACACATTTAATTATCTAAAGCATTTCCTTCATCTAAGCCATATCAACAGTATTATATTACTTATATCAAAAAATAAAATAAAAAGGGGGGAAGCATTATTTAAGGAACATCTTTCTTAGAATGACATATGTATTCAAAATGTTTTATATTTCTTTAACCATATTCAAACAAATGTTTCTTTTTTAAATATTCTCTCTGGTAGATCCCATCATCTATTTTCTTAATTTTCACTTTAATCTTTTTCCTTTGACCAGTATCTTTCTTGATAAATGTGTTTTGCTGAATCAAAAGGTTTTTCCATATATTCATGACTGTTGCTGTAGGTATAAGAAGTAAATTGTATAAAGTGTCTTTATATGAGGCTTTTGCCTTTCCATGTTTCTTGAAAATCTTTTTTCTTTTTCTTCTTCTCTGCTTCTCTTATCTCTTCCTTTCTCTCTGATGTTTTCAAGATCTCTACGTTCCATTTTATCCAATGTTTTTTTGTCCTCAGATTTTTTTTTGTAGTCTTAACAGATGAGTTGTTTGTTTTTTCCATTTCTTGTGAATTTCCCCCCACTAGGATTAAATCATGTTTTCTTGCTTTCTTTGAGTCTCTATTTTCAATTTTATGTCCACTTAATTGTTTCGTCTGCTCCTTCTCTGTTGTTGTTTCCTGGAAGTTTTTTTGTTGTTGTAGAGTTAACTTAGAAATAGATTGATATATATTTCCAAATTTATTTTGGATTTCTTTGTGATTTGAACTCATTGTTGTTTGAATTAATTGCAGTATACTATATAGATGGTAGAGGACAGGAAGGCCTGGAGGAACATTGTCCATAGGGCCGCGATGGGTCGGACACGACTTCGCAACTAACAACAACAACATACTATATATCTCCTCCTGAGAGGTGTTTTCTTGGTGTGTTCTATCTACATGTCTCTGATCCATGATGGCCAAAAGTTGAAGTTTTCCTTCTTTCCTGCAAATATCTTTAGAATCCTGGTTAAATAGATATCTGTAATCCAAAGAGTTCAAAAAAAGATTTTTTTCCCCTAAAGTTTATAATTCTCTCTTTGTCTGCAGCGCTGATTGTTGTCTCTACTTTTGTCACAGCTGTTCTTTATTATTAAAGCTTTGAAGGTCACAAACACAGATTAACTTTTCTCAGGTTTTGGCAAGTTCTCTGTGGAGATCATAACTGCCATAATCTTCATCCACCACTAGGTGTCAGCATCTATTTAGTTTTCAATATGAACAATGGTCTTTAAAATGAAAGTCTTAACCATTCAACAATTTTAAACTTGTCCAAAATTAAATTTTAGCTTTCAAGTTTATAAATTTATTTCACTACCGTATATTTTGATCCTCCATGGAAATTTTAATTTGCTGCTTTCATTAGTATAAGGGTGGGACAGAAGTTCTACTCCTTCACTTTCGGAGGTATTTTGCTTCTAGGGGAACTTTTCCAGGAAATTAAGTGTGGAATGGAAAAGGAAAATCAGATTCCTCACCCAGTTTCAAGCACACTGTTTACTGTTGTGCTGGTTAGTTCTTTTGGACTTTGGTTGCAAGTAGCTTGGGCTGATTAGTGAAATACAGCCTTTCTCCTGTTGGGTTAGAAGGCTTTCCCCAAGATGAACAGAATAACTGCCATTACCCCAGAGTCGCCGGGGCACCCTTCTTTCTTCGCCGCCTCTCCAGGGCAGCTTGGACCCATTAGGGTCTCCAGGCAGGATGAAAATTAGCCGCAGGGGTGCTGCAGCCTGCAAGCGCATGACCAGTCACTACCGTGCAGGACCAGAAGTCTCTTGCACCCATTACTTCTTGTCCTGCCCTCAGGTGCTTTGGATAATAAGTTGACCCCTTCTTCTATGTGACAGCCCCTCAACTACTGGAAGACTGATATCATGTTACCTCAATTCTCCTCATCATTAGACTAGATACAGTATACTTAGTTTCTTCAACCATTTATCATACAGTTTGGCTTCCAGGCCCCCTGTCATCTTTGTTGTTCTTCTCTGCAATCTTCCTAGGGTTTCAGCATAATTTTTTATATCATGGTGATCAGAACTGGACATATTAGTCCAAGTGTGGTCTCACTAATGTAGTATAAAGTGGTACTGTCACTTCACATGATCTTGATACTATCTCTATTAATATAATGTAGAACTGCATTAGCTTTTTGGCAGATGCAGCATATGGCTGGCTCATACTTAAGATGCTCTACTAGGATACCTAGATCCCTCTCATAGTTATTACTGTTGAGCCAGGTATCACCTATCACAATAATAATAGCACTTAGACTTTTTTCTTTTTCTTTTTTATATATTTGAGAGGAGCACAAACACACTTAGACTTATAAACTGCTTCATAGTGCTTTACAACCCTCTCTAAGTGATTTGCAGAGTCAGTATATTGCCCCCAACAATCTGGGTCCTCATTTTACCAACCTCAGAAGGATTGAAGGCTAAGTCAATGTTGAACTGGTCATGATCAAACTGCTGGTAGTTGGCAGAATTAACCTGCAATACTGCATTTTAACCATTGCATCACCACTGCTCTTTTATATTTGTGCATTTGTGCTTTTCCTCATGCATAGGACTTACATCAACGTCTAGAAGCCATAGCACTTCCTCAAATACAACTGAAAATATGGATCAGATATGTAGATGACACCTTCACCATAATAAAAAAGGACCAATTAGAGAACACCCATCAATAAGATTTTTACCAGAGAAGAAGAAAACAACAACTCGCTACCCTTCCTGGACATCCTGAGCAGCAGAGACCACAGTAGAAAACTAGAAATGCAAATCTACAGAAAAACCATGGATACTAACCAGGTGTTCCACTACCAAAGCAAGAGAAGCTGTGTAAGGACTTTATTTAAACAAGCCCAAACACACTGCAGCAACCCAGAACAGCAGAAAAAGGAAATAGAGCAACTATACAACACATTCCAACAAAATGGATACCACACAACTTCATCAAAAAGTCCCTGACCACTCAACCCAATACAGCACAAACAACACAAACCCTAAAAAGAATTACACTGCCATATATCAAGAATCCGCAAATAAACTGCTACAACCAGATAGAATCAGCTTAGCAAACAAGCCAACTAAAGCCCTTCAAAAGATTCTAATCAAACCAAAAGACCCAAAAAAAAAACAGGAGTCATGTACAACATACATACAGTATTATCATATAACTTTTATTCATTAAACATGAAACTCAGTCAACTGAACACTCAATTGACTGGCACTAATGGTTGACACAAGGGACGTGTGTGGCTCAGTGGGTTAGGACGCTGAGCTTGTCGTTCAAATGGTCAGCAGTTTGGTGGGTCGAATCCCGAGTGCCACATAGCAGAGTGAGCGCCTGTTAGTCGTCCCAGCTTCTGCCAACCTAGCAGTTCGAAAGCACATAAAAATGCAAGTAGAAAAATAGGGACCACTATTTATTTATTTTATTTATTTTATTTGATTTCTATACCGCCCTTCTCCCTGGGGACTCAGGGCGGTTCACAGGGCATATATAAATAGCTATACAAAAATTAAAAAAGAATTAAACCATGCCCAATTAAAATACAACAATGATAGAATAATAAAAAACCAATTAAAAAACCCATATTCCCCATCAGGCCAGACCAGCGTTCCATGCGCCTTTGGCGTCTAGTCATGCCAGCCACATGACCACGGGGATGTCCTCGGACAAGCGTTGGCTCTTCGGCTTTGAAACGGAGATGAGCACCAGCCCCTAGAGTTGGAAACGACTAGCACGCATGTGCAGGGGAAACTTTACCTTTACCTAATGGTTGACACGGGTTGCTGCCAGCATCCTAGGTATCAGCCAGGTATGTCCTTAAAATGTAAGATGTTCTGAGTAGCGCAATTTTTTGTAGCTTTGCTGGAGTTATTGCAGGAAGCTGCAATTTCTTGATGTATTTTGCAAAGTCTTTGGACATAGTTCCCAGTGCCCCGATGACAATGGGTATCACTGTTACACGTTTCATCCATAATTGTGCAGTTTTGTTGGCCAGGTCGCAGTATTTGTAATTTTTTCCAGTTCTTTTTCTTCGACTGTGGCATCTCCTGGTACAGCAATATCAATCAGCTGTATGCTTCAGTTCTCTACAACTGCAATGTCTGGCGTGTTGTGTTCAAAATTGCGATCTCTCTGTATTCAGAAGTCCCACAAGATCTTCACCCTTTCATTCTCAACAACTTTTTCCACCCTATGTTCCCACAACTTTTTGGACACAGGCAAGTTGTATTTTTTACACAATGCCCAGTGGATTAGTTTAACAACTCAGTCATGTCTAGCTTTATAATCAGTTTGCGTGATTTTGCTGCACTCACATATTAAATGTGAAACAGTTTCAACTTTGTCACTGCAAAGTCGGCAATTTTTGTATCTTCGCTTTCATGGCATTAGTTTGTAGTGCTTGTTCTTGAGCAGCCAGTATTAAGCCTTCCATTTCTTTCTTGATGGTTCCCATCTTAAGCCATGCTCATGTCAAGTTGTTATCACATTTTCCTTCAATGTTTTTCAAATGTTGTCCATGCAAAGCTTTGGTTTTCCATCTATTTAATCTGTCATCCAGCCATTTTTCCTTATATTCTGCCTTTGTTTCTGTTATTTTTATAATGCTCTCTGTTTTCACAGCCTGTAGCAATTTTTCTGTACTTTGATTCACATAGTCATTCAAACTTCATTTTCCTTCTTCTACAGTTTGGTGGATTTGCAGTAGCCCTCTGCCCCCTATTCTTCTTGGCAGGTACAACCTGTCGATGTCACTTTGTGGATGTAGAGCATGGTGCATGTTCAAAAGTTTACGTGTTTTCTGGTCTAGCTGGTCCAATTCAGCCAATGTCCAGTTGATAATTCCAGCTGGGTAGTGTATCACTGGAACTGCCCATGTATTAATGGCTTTAATTATATTTCCAGCATTCAGCTTTGATTTTAGTATTTTGCAGACTCTTCTGATGTATTCCTTTTGTGTTGACTCTTTGACTTTTCCATTCAAGATTTTATCTGCTTCCAATATGCCTATGTATTTGTAACCATCATCCTTTGCTACTGCTTTCATAATACTTCTGTTTCCCAGTGCTATTCCTTCTATTTTTCCCAGTTTTCCTCGCTGCATGGATAATAGAGCACATTTTCCAAGTCCAAAGTCCATTCTGATGTCCCTGCTAAACAGTTGAACTGTGCTGAGTATTGATTCAAGTTCAGTGTGGCTTTTCGTATACAGCTTTAAGTCATCCATGTATAGCAGATGGTTTATCTTGCCATGCTGGCTTGAGATGTGGTATCCCAGTTTTGTGTTTCGTAATATTATTGTCAATGGAATTAATGTTATGTTGAACAGTAGTTGTGAAAGTGAGTCCCCTTGGAAGATTCCTCATCTGATGTTGATTTCACCAATGTTCTCCCCATTTGCTGTTAGAACTGTTTTCCATTTTTGCATATTTGCTTTCAAAAATGTACAGATGTTTTTGCTGATTCCAAAGTTTTCCAAACATGCATTAATCCAACTGTGGGGTAATGAGTCAAATGCTTTCTTGTAATCAATCCATGCCATATTTAAATTTGTTTTTCATTGTTTTGCATTTTTAAGTACCATTTTGTCAATGAGCAGCTGATCTTTTGTTCCTGTTGATTTTTTATAATTTTTTATAATTTCCTCTTTGTTCTGCCGGATACAAATTGTTTTCCATCAGATGATTGAATACTGAATTTGCCACTATTCTTGTAAAAAGTTTGAACGTTGTTGGCAGACAAGTAATTGGGTGGTAGTTGCTTGGTTCTGTGCTCTTTTCTGGGTCTTTCATTATCAAGTATTTTCGACCAGTTGTTAACCATTCTTCACTTGTAGCATTTTGAAGCATTTCATCAAACTGAATGGCCATGCGGTGATGGAGGCTGGTGAGGTATCCATGCAGTTTGCCCAGGCCAGGTGCACTCCAGTTCTTGATCTTATTTACTTGTTTTGCAACCATATCAGTGGTTATTACAATATTCTCCATTTTGTTTTGTGTTGTTTGCTTTTGGATATCTTTGATCCAGGAGCAGTTTTATTATGTTCCACTGGATTTTCCCACAGTTCTTTCCCAAAGTTTAAGGTTTTTTCTTTACATGGTAGAACAGTAGTTTGGACTTTATTTTCATCAAGTGACTGATAGAAGAGGTGCTGGTTTCTTCTGAACTGGATGTTTTCACAATATTGTTTTATTCATCCTTCATATCTTTCAATTTTCTTTGCTGTTGCTATTACACGCTGTTTTAGGTTTTCCATGATTTCTGTTACTGTTTTTGCTCCAGGTTATATTTTTTGTATAAACCATTTTTCAGCTTTTCATTCTTTAGTTTTCCTTCTTTCAAGTATTTCAATTTTCTAACATCTCCTTATAGTGGTTTTTTTTATTTTCAAGTCGAATTTTTCACATTGGTGTTCCAGTGGGTTTCTTTTTTGGGATTTTCTAACCCAATTCTGCAGTTATAATGGCGGCTGTACTATACATTAGTAGCTTTGTTTCATACAGTGTGCTGGATGGGATGGAAGTTAAAATGTTGTCGACAGCATTTAGTAGATCTTTCACTCATTTGCTATGCTCTTCATGGATGGCAGTCAGTCTTTTTCTTTCTGTGTTTTCTTTGATGTGGTTTTCAATCTTTTCTTTCAGCATTTTCACTGCATTACTTAGCTCTCTGCATTTGAGTTGTTGCACAGGGGAATCCTGTGTGGTGGCTTCTTCGGCTGGTTGGTCAGTTTGTTGGTCAGTTTGTTCAGGTATTGGAACAATTTGTTCAGCCTGTTCATCATCATTGCTTGTTGTTTTCTTTTTAGCCAATGTTGAATTTCCACATCTGTAAAAACTTTATTATGGATGATGAAACGTCTTTGATCCATTAATCGTTGTTCACTTATGTCACTTTCCAGATGCTTTTCCTTCCACAGTTGCATCATTCTTTTTTGAAATCCCCTGGCTGTTGCTTCTGCCTGGTAGTAGCATTGGATGATTTCTTGATTTTCTTCGGTTGTCCAGGTTTTGTGCTTTTGTTCCAGTCACTTTACAGTTGTATGCTCTGGTTCCCCAGAAGTAACAACTGAGCCCTGTGGCCCATTTTTTGACAGATGTCCAGAAGCCATAGCATCTGACGCGGTCCTTGTTGACCTGGGCGATGGCTGATCCAGTATGGGATTTTTTTATTTCTTCTCATCATTGGTGATGGGAAGTGCCTGGGTTGGTTCACGGTGGCTAAGCCACTACCAATCAGAAGACGGATAATCCCATAACCATAGGGACCGGATCCGATAGCTGTCCAGGCCCAGCCACAGGAATATTGTTGTTGTTGTTGTTGTTCTTGTTCTTGTTTTCTTGTTCTTGTTGTTCTTGTTGTTCTTGTTATTATTATTATTATTATTATTATTATTATTATTATTATTATTATTATTATTATTGGCATTTGTTGCAAATCTTAGTTCATCTGAGTTTATTTAATTACTTGTGTCTGTTTTATGTTGAATTCTAGTATGACATATTCATTCTCCACCAAAGTTCCTGCAACTTCAACTCATCTATCATTTCACTTCTATCATGACAAATTTGTCACCTAAGTTCATCAGGAATCTGTTCGATCTCCCACTTGCTGAAGTGTTTGTTTCTCAATTGATGTCAGGGTAGTTAAAGTCTCCCATTACTATTGTTTTGTGTTTCATGCACACCTGTATCTGATTAGCAAAAAGTTCATACATTTCCTCTGCTTTGTTGGGTGCCCTGTAGTATACACCTATCTATTTTATCTTTCCATCATCCTGGTCTGTGTCTATTATCTTATCTGTGTCTTTTTATGTGGTGAAATGAGTCCCTGCCAGCCTCAATCTGAGTTTTTTTTAATGCTTCTACTACTTTCAAGGAGAACTTTTCTTTCAAAAAGTTATTTTGTTGACCCTTGGCTTTTCCTATCAGGAAATGTAAGAGCATAAGAATTAGGGGTCTGAATTGTTTGTTGCTACTGATAACTCAGAAAGGGAGTGTAAAGACAGAAGTAATAACTTCTGCCAATCCAAAACAGTATCACTTAATTCTGTTGACTCACATATTGGTCATTTTCTTTAAATATTTTTAGTTTCATTAGCCATGAAACTGAATCAGCAGTTATTTCTTTTCTATTACTAATCAATTATGATAAATTAGATGAAAGGAGTTATAGGTTTTGCAATTGTATATTCTTACCTATCAGAGATGAAACAAATAGCTTAATGGTTTAGTACGTTAGCTCTGTAAACCCACATAGCACTCCCTGTGTCTTCATTCTTCAATTACAGCAATCAGGCAGCTGGAACCCACAATATGTGATGCAGCAGCAAGCTTCATTTAGCCCTTGGGTTGCATATTACATATCTCTCCTTTATTGTTTGATGTGCTGAGAAATATGGGACTTCCTACTGGGTATATAAACAGATAATGACATTGCCTTAATGTTTTGCTGTCCACAGCATTATCATGAGGGTCATTTTCCTGTTTTTAGTACTTGCCACAAGGGGAGATGAGAATCAAGTTGGAAACAATGGCTGTAAACATTTCAACAATAAAGTAATGGCAGTGATGTAGGAATATCGATTTATGTTAAAATTGTTCCTGTAGATACTTGAGGCTTTCCTCTTCTGAGCTACAGTAAGAAACAATGTGATGTCAACATTGCAAAGAATTCCAGATTTGCTCAGTACAGAACAAAGATGATTCACAGTTTCATTTGGACATTGTTAATGACAATGTGCATTTAGCATATGACAAGCTATATTTAAAATAAATTATTATCTAGGCAGAAATATATGCACTGAAACTGAAATGCAATAAAAGTTCTAATGTTTCAAGCAATTTTTACTCTTATTTTTCTCAAAATCATTGTTATTGCTAAAGATCTCATATGCTCATAATAGTTTACACCTAGCACTACAAAATTGGCAAAGACATCTAATCTCTGTAAACTCTTCTTCTCATTAGAGCTGGTGACATTAGAAGAACTGGTAGCCTAAGTACTGGAGGCAGAGACAGTAAGCAAGAACAAAGCTTCAATCTTGAGGTCCCAAGACTCTTAAACCTTTACCAATTTATCAAGTTTTCTTTATTATTTTGTCAATTAAGCATTAAAAAAGTTAGACACAATAAAGTTCCATTACTTCATCAATTTAGCCTATTATTCTTTGCCCAGTACTGATGTTTTTGCTATCTCTTTTGGAAGATTAACTCATTAACTTACTGAAAACTTTCAAGAAAAACTATAGAATAACAGAAAAAATCGCAAAGAGAGATATGAGTAAATCAGTTATCCAACTGGAAGGATGAAGATAAAATATCCATTAGCTACAGTTTTTCAAGCTGCAACTAACAGCTTTACATTAACACTTAATAGACCCTGGAGCTTGGAAATGAAGGAAAAATGCAAGAAAATGTGTACATTATTAAACCATTGATACTGTTGATACAGTTTCTAGCAAAAAATACTTAAACTGTTAGGTAGAAGAACATGAGAAAGTGTTGTGTCCTTAGTTACGGGAGGGTTCTCCTTCGGCTGGAAAACCCAGTGCAGCCATTGGCTGTTACTTCTCGGCGGGAGGTTCAAGGCTGGGGATTGGTTACGTTTTGAATAGCAGTTAGTATATAAGGTAGTGTTTAACCGTTGTTAGTCAGTTGACATATGTGAGTTCAATAAATGTTCCTTGCTAAGCCTTGCTGTCTCTGCTCGTCAATCCGGACATAACAGTGGCGACGAGGGTGGGATTTGACGGCAGATCAGCGAAGGAACCCGTGGTCTAGGATCCATATTGACTTCGCTGGCCCATTCCAGGGCCTCACATTCCTTGTAGTAGTGGACAGCTACTCCCGCTGGCTGGAGGTCGTGCCTGTTAAGTCCATGACATCAGCCAAAACCATACAGGTCTTAAGGGGACTCTTTGCCACTCATGGGTTACCTGACGTGATTGTTTCTGACAATGGGCCCCAATTCACGTCTAATGAATTTCAGGACTTCCTCAAGGCCAACTGGATTAGGCACGCGACATCGGCACCCTTCCACCCCTCCTCCAATGGATTGGCAGAACAAAACATCAGGACAGCCAAGGACGCCCTTCGAAGACTCATCCACGGCAACTGGCATCAGAGACTGGCTCAGTTCCTGTTGGCCCAACATACCACACCCTGCACGGCCACAGGAAAGAGCCCAGCCGAAATGAGGTGGGGCAGACGTTTAACAACAAAACTGGACAGACTGCACCCTGACAGGCTACCTGCTGAACAAGAGCTGGACGTTTCAACCCGGTCTCTGAACATTGGGGATATGGTTTGGGCTAGGAATTATGGACAAGGGGACAAATGGGTTCCTGGGGCAGTAATTGACAAAACTGGACCACTGTCATATTTAATTGAGGGGGAAGGGAGGCAACTGCTTAGGAGACACATTGATCAGTTAAGGAAAAGGGCCCCCGAATGTGTACTAGCCAACAAAGTAGGTGAGAACACCACAGCAGACACTGTTCCTTCCCCAGCCAGGGTAAACACAGCACCAGGGGGTAATGGGAGGGAAATACAATTCAGGTCAATAGAAGCAACCCCCCAGTTTCGCAATGCTGAAACAGAAATTGCGTCCCCTGACAGCCCAACAGAGTCGTCCAGTCAGTCCAGTGAACCCCAACAACAGCATCAACAACAACAGCCCGATAGGGATTCACCATCTGAAACACCAATACACACACCTGGGTCAGAGGCAATTGGCAATGGTGGAACTGAAACGCATTCAGCAGCTAGTATGGTCAGCAGATACCCAGTCAGGAGGCATAAGCCTCCTGGGTACTTGAAGGACTATATCCAACGGTAAATTTCATCCTGGGGGGAAGGGGTGTTGTGTCCTTAGTTACAGGAGGGTTCTCCTTCGGCGGGAAAACCCAGTGCAGCCATTGGCTGTTACTTCTCGGCGGGAGGTTCAAGGCTGGGGATTGGTTACGTTTTGAATAACAGTTAGTATATAAGGTAGTGTTTAACCGTTGTTAGTCAGTTGACATATGTGAGTTCAATAAATGTTCCTTGCTAAGCCTCGCTGTCTCTGCTCGTCAATCCGGACATAACAGAAAGCAATATCCAATGACTAGGCAGATTTATAACATGATTTATCTAGTATTTCTGGATAATAGGCAGACAAAGACCATTTAAGAAATAGGTTTACTTTTATTTTATTCTGATTTTAAATGTGTTCATATTGATGGTGTATTCTTTAAGAAATGATAACAGTAAATTAATACTATCAGAGCTGAGGGTTGATAACAGAATGGCTCAAAACAAGAAAGGGATTAATGGAATGAAGCATTGTCCCCATATCCATTTAACTTGTACAGCAAACAGAAGAATATCAGGTTTAGAAGATAGTGTATTTAGAATTAAAAATTTCAACATGGAAATTGAAACACTATTGGTTCAAGACATACAGGCCTAAGCAAACAATAACTTCTTATGGTATCATCTAAAATCTTCTACACACATGTCAGAAAAGACAAATAGCTAAAACAGAGAATGCATGACTATCAAATATCATTACTATTTGAATTTTAATATGTTTAAACTGATAAATATTTATAAAGCAAGTTCTTGCACTGCTAATGCTGAAAATGAAAACCAAAGGCATGAAAATATTTGTCTATGGGTACTTCCATCCCATAACAGAGTGTAAGAAGCATCACAGTCTCTCACATAATACAAGCTCTGCTTTAAAGAAAAATATGCTGTAAGAAAATTATCAAATAGTTTTACAACTCTTTTCTGGCAATATGAACATTAAAATGTTCTGGTTTACAAGACATTTGTCTCAATGTAATATAATGTAACGTAGCAAAAGCTGCCTATTAAAAAGTGTCACTGTCATACTTATTTTATTGTCTCTTTTTTGGTTTGTTTTTTATTTTTTTTGTTTTAAAAGTAGAATCGGCAGCAGTAGTATCTTTTCTCCACTTTCTTAACTGCTCTTAAAGATTACAAAATTGAGATTGCATTTAGGGATATTTATGCGGAGTGGCAGCTAACTGAATGACATAATTCTAAAGATAATGAAGTTAAAAGTCTGATAAATACAAATGCACACACAATTACACAGAAACACAACCTATGCATAACTACAAACATATGAAAATGCTCTCTTTGTCAGATAAAAGAAAAAAATAGAAAATCCAGCCAGGAAGGATCAGATCAAAGCTTAACTGCTCTTTTAACCACACTTTTTCACATTTATTTCAATGAAACATATATTTATTTATGTGGAATTTAGTTAAAATGAACAAATTAAACCTGAGTAGTTATTCATTTGTAACCATTGGAGCAGAAGGAAGAAAATGACACTAGAACAATTTGTAACTGTCTAATATATTATCATCTTCACTATCCCTTAATTAGCCATTATTAATTTTATCAAATATGAAGTCTACTGGCATCACATAACATGATGTGAAATGAGAAACAGGAAACTGTTAAGCCATTAGATTTTAGCAAGTTGCCTCAACCTCTTACAGTCTGTGTAGTACTCATGTACACCCAAATAACTAATATATACCACTGTCAACTGAATATGTTTGTTAAGTTGGTCTTGGTAATATCACATGTATAGATGAAATATTTTTAAAAGTATCAGAGTTCATATAGTGATACTATCAACCAATAAACATTATGTATCAATGTTTGCATAATTATTTGCAATTCTAATAATTAATAACAGTCACTGAATAAACAGTTGGCCTTTTGAGGAAAAACTAGTACGTTAATTTAAATTATGAAGAGTCAGTTCAAGACAAAGTTCACAGTTTCATTTTGCAAGATTTTCTCTTTGAAAGAATAAAATTGTCAAACAAAACCCTATCAGTACAAAAACTTGTAAATATAAGAAAATCAGACTGCTTACCTTATTATCTCCTAAAGCAAAAGTTACATCTGTCGGTTTTCAGCCAGATAGAAGCTGAGAGCTCTGGTTGTTCCAAAATGCAAAACTTGCTGATGTCATTCTGACATGTGATTTAATAGGTATCATATTGGAAGAAATTGACTTGTTCAGTTGAGTCAGGTCTTTATTGGTTGGACAATAATGTAGATCCAATTAGACATGTATTAAGTGTGGTCATTAATAAATTAGTAATTGTAACATTTATCTACTATTTTGGTATTGGTCAGCTTTTTTCTGAATATACTGTATGGAAATTTAATTTAATTATGGAAACATGAAAAAAACAGATAATGTCATATGTTCATAATAAAGGAATACATATAGCACACATTATTAAAATAAGATATGTCTTAAAGGAACAATAGCATATTTTTCCTACAATGTTAAGTAGCAAAAAGGATACCAGAGTTTCATAAACTTTGCTGCTCTTGCCATTTTGATTCCTAGCAGCCACGTAAAAGGGTAACGAAAATCATCTACTACCATCACATTAATATGGAGTGGAATTGACAAGGTGTATAACTATCATCCACAGGATACAGCAAAAATAGTATGATGGCTATAATGGCGCAATCTAAGGTCTTAAAGTTTTTTAGTTTCTTAGCTACTAGGTAAAGGTAAAGGTTCCCCCGCACATGCATGCTAGTCGTTTCCGACTCTAGGGGCCGGTGCTCATCTCCGTTTCAAAGCCAAAGAGCCAGCGCTTGTCCAAGGACGTCTCCGTGGTCATGTGGCCGGCATGACTAGACGCCAAAGGCGCACGGAACACTGTTACCTTCCCACCGTAGTGGTCCCTATTTTTCTACTTGCATTTTTACGTGCTTTCGAACTGCTAGGTTGGCAGAAGTTGGGACGAGTAACAGGCGCTCACTCTGCTACGCGGCACTCGGGATTCGACCCGCCAAACTGCCGACCTTCTGATCGACAACCTCAGCGTCCTAACCCACTGAGCCACCGCGTCCCTAACTCTTAGCTACTAGCTTACACCTAATAATTTAAGGCCTCTTTTGTTAAAATACAAGGAACATATAATTTTGTGTTTGCTATTTCTTGAACCTTTTCTATGATCAAAGGATTACTTTACTAGTTACTGTCCATACTGATACAGGAGCAGTTCAGCTTAACTTCACAAACAGTTTTTGAATGGTAACCTAAGGTGCCAACTTACTTGTTATGCTGAAAACTAATGATAAAATAACCAATTTTCTAATATGATATCTCAGAAAGTTTGGTTAAATTAGAGATTAATATTTTGTCTTATTCTCTGAGTGCTAATGAAAATTTCAGTGGATATCCTATATTTCTAATTAGAGTATACTATTAAAAGATGTACTCATGGCGCATACTATCACCTCTGGTGGACATGCCCTAAAGCAAAAAAAATGGTAAAAATACACATGTGGTTAGAGAAAATGTTAAGAAAACATGTAGATTTTAAGCCAGAACTATTTATTTTACATATAATCACAGAGAACTATGACATTATATAGAAGAAGAAGATATAATTAAGAAAATCTTGGATTGTGTAGAAATGGATATGCTAGAAAAATGAAGTAGAGAGTAGAAATGGAAGTTGCATTACTATTAATGTTAAATATGTGAACCCAAACAGGTTGTTTGTTAATCACTAAAGATTTGTAACCATAAAAACTTAATAAAATATCTATAAAAAGGTGTATTCATTAAAACAAAATATTTGTTAACATGCCGCCAACCTTTCTGTTAACCACACAAAATAATCAAACAAAAACCTAAACTCCCACTCATCCAAGCTTCAACTGAGTATCTGTATTATAAAATCCTATTATACAAAGTGTTGAAACTGGTATATTGAGTTTCTGCATTTTAATAATATTGTAATATTTTATAAATTCCCTAAATCCAATTAGATTAGCACATAACTTTAAATGTTTCAACAAATATATATTATTTATTTATTTAGTTATATTTATATACCGCCCTATTCCCTGAGGACTCAGGGCGGTTTACAGGGAATTAAAAATCCAAAATACAAAAATTAAGAACCAAATTAAAAAATATTAAATTAACCCTGTAGTCAGTTAAAAAGAACCCCAAATTAACAATTCCTCCTCAGTCTGGGCCCGAGAGCTCGAAGAGCCAGGTCTTCAGGCCCCGGCGGAATGATCGAAGGTCGGGGGCAGTTCTCAGCTCCACCGGCAGCTGGTTCCAGAGGGCAGGTGCTCCCACCGAGAAGGCCCTATCCCTGGGTGTCACCCGCCGGCAGTCTCTTACCGGCGGGACCCTGAGCAGACCCTCCCTGTGGGAGCGCACTGGGCGAAGGGCATTTGATGCCGGCAGCAGGTGTTCCCTCAGATATCCCGGACCCAGGCCATGTAGGGCTTTATAGGTGATAACCAGCACCTTGAATTTCACCCGGAGGGCAACCGGAAGCCAATGCAGCTCACGGAGTAGAGGTGTTACATGGGAGTATCGGGAAACCCCCATTACAACTCGCGCGGCCGCATTCTGTACCAGTTGAAGCCTCCGAGTGGTCTTCAAGGGCAGCCCCATGTAGAGAGCGTTACAGTAGTCCAAACGGGAGGTCACAAGCGCATGAGTAACTGTGCGTAGGGCGTCTCGGTCCAGATAGGGACGCAACTGGCGCACCAGGCAAACCTGGGCAAAAGCCCCCCTGGTCACAGCTCCTATATGGTCTTCGAAATTGAGCCGTGAATCCAGGAGGACGCCCAAGTTGCGAGCCCTATCGACGGGGGGTAACACCTCACCCCCCATCATTAAAGATGGAATAACTTGGTTAACCCGAGATGCCGATATGCACAGCCACTCAGTCTTGGCGGGATTGAGACGAAGCCTGTTTCTCCCCATCCAGACCTGAACCGCCTCCAGGCACCGGGACATCACGGAGAGGGCATCACTGGGTTGGTTCGGGGTGGAAAGAAAAAAGAAAAAAGAAAAAGAAAAAGAAAAAGAAAAAAAAAGAAAAAAAAGGAAAAAAAGAAAAGAAAAAAAATTAATAAAATATTGACAATAATCATTACTTATTATTTTAATAGCTTCTCCCAAAATGTTGGTTGTATTGTCACCTTGAAATTTCAATCAGATAAAAATTGTGGATTTAGATTTGCTTAGCATTGTTTAAATGTGGGCTACATAGAACAAGTAATTAATTAGGTGACTCTCCTGATGAATATACGGATAAATAACATTATATCTCAACCTATCCTCCCTAGAAACTACTTGCAGCTTTTTCAAAGATATTCCAAATATTCATCATTGCATTCCATTCACCCTATTTATCACTTTCTCCTTCCAAGCATAATGCTATCATAATCTTAGGTTAAACTGCTACTACTAAGGCATGGGAACATGTCAGCTGAGACATGACACAAAACTCACAATGGAGGACAGAAAAAGCTTGACAGAAAAAGCTCAATCAACAGTGTTCTCTGTGTAGTCAGGCTATTTGAATGCTCATACAGCCTGAGGATGTCATAATTTGAACACGTTATATGATCCAGAAAAATGAAGAGACAAGTCAGAGGTTGCCAGTGTTCTGGGAGATAATTAATGTACATATGTGATGCACTCTTCTAATAAATAGGCAGTGGTAGAAAGATGGATTGATGTTCACTCTCTAAAGGTTTGTACAGACTGCAAATACTTCAGTAAAAATAAGACATTCATATGTACTGTGAACAAACTAAAGGAAAAACAGGAATACTATACTATACTATATTTCCTACATATAATCTATCACCTCGGTAGTAGGTGGGGGAAAGTGTTCGCGGTTTTTTTTTTTATGAAAGTGAATAATATTGCTAATACATTATTGCAGTTTCTATTTTCTATTCAGGGTTTTTTATACTTTTAGGATTATTTTGTAATAATTCTACCAGCTAATACTTTACTATGCTCATTTTGTTTGCTTGACATTTTTAAAGGATATATTCACTAAAGAGAGAAAATCAACTTGTTGGGAGAGTAAATAAAAATATTATTTCTACTTGTCTAGTAGTAAACAAAGTCTTTTTTCAGAAAGGCTGCCACCATATTTTAAATTGTGCAAATATGAATCAATACAAATAATGGTAAAAGCTTTCTGTAAACATTAATGCTAGCAATCCACCATCAGACAAATATTACATTCTGCTGACATAATTATATGGTTCACATGCTTACAACATTGTTGATTGCAAAATCTTTATTTGTAGACCTTAGTTACAGAGCATGTAAAAACAAATATGCACAGTTCCAGTGCAAGCTGAGACCAGAAAAATGACAAAGTTCACAAATAAAAGTATTTTATTCACCACATTTTATATCATATTGTTGAAGTAATCAAAAGAAGATAAAGCATAAAATTAAGTTTACTTGAAAGAATATTTCTCAGAATTCTTGGCTAAATTCAAGCATGCTATATTTTCCTTTTAATTTCAGTTGAAAAACTTACCTATTTCCTCCAACAGGTAAATTATATTCACCATCTTCTGAACTCTATTTTTGGAAGTGTTTTTAACAGAACCAGTTGCTCTAATTAACTGAAATGAATATTTAAAGGTTATAATTGCTGGACTCTGGCATCCTGAGAAATAATCATTACCTGTCTGAAGTGTTGTTTTACATGCCTACAGCTTTAAAAAAAAAAGACTACCGCTGCTTAGATTCTTGTTCATTTGAACAATATTATTATGTTGTAGGTTGATTATATGGGGTGGATTTTAGTCAATCAGTTTCTTAAAGCACCTAAAAATAATGTTTTGTTCTGCTGTTATAAAAAGCAAAGCATTTTACACTTAGAAATATGAGATAGATTATAGAACTGAAGCAAAGACTCAACAAACTTACTGGGAAACTTCATTTCAAACAACAGAAAGATTTTATACTGAATTTTAATTTCTCTGATGGGTGAAGGAACAGATGACAAGCATATATTTTCAAATAAGATGGTTTATCATGAAAAGAATAAGCACAAACCTATATTAAAAGATAAGAAACTACACTTTGAAGACAGATCAAAATACGATAGGGAATGGCTACATTCTGATAGAACAGAACTCAAGTAAGGTCAAATAATACATTTTTTTAAAAAAAATGAAACAATTTTTTTGGAGACTATAAGAAATAATGAGAAATTCAAACAAGGTTTTTGTCCCTTGTTCTTCACTCCATAGCTACAGGAATAATCAAGTGACAGTCTGTACTAAGTAGTACCAGCTAAGCAACTAGGTAGACTGATTATTTGCATACATTTTTTAAAAAAATATATAAATTATATGGAATTAATTTATACTTTTTTATATTAATGCATCTCCCTTTCTCTTTGGAATAGAATAATTGAAATAAATGAGAAGAAGGAAGGAAGGAAGGAAGGAAGGAAGGAAGGAAGGAAGGAAGGAAGGAAGGAAGGAAGGAAGGAAGGAAGGAGGGGATCTAATATCTCTCTTCCAGTAATAATTCAAACAAACAATTTCAAACAATAGCATTCTAAATGCAGGAGTTAAGGCAACACATCAATCACATTGTCCAAATCAATTTGAAACATTCAAAAGAGAACTACTCAAATATATAGACGGGTTTTTTTTTAATTGATTATGTGCCATCATTACAGTGCTGATTTTTAGTAATCACTTCTTTATACGGTCTCCAGGATGATGTGCTACCAAATTAGACCTTCAGACTTCAAATGATGTACCACACCACTGTAATCAAGTTCAACCACCATGCTGTTGGTTACCCGCTTTTTTTTTTCTTTCCTTTTCCTTGTTTTCTTGTTTTCTTTTTATGATATTCTCAGGGATCTTGTCCAACACCAAAGTTTAAAAGGCTCAGTTTCTGTTCTGTCTTATTTCTACAAGTACAACTTTTGCTACAATAGAAAGTCACGAAGTAAACAACTACCTTCATGATTCTTATCTTTATCTTTACAAGCATATAAAAGACCTGGCATCTTAATAACATTTTGAAGACCTTATTGCTACCTCACCAAATGCTGCTTTTTGACTGCTGGTTCTTTTACTAGATAGCTTCTGCAATTTCGCTGCCTCAAAGCCTCCTATCTGCATGCAAACAATTTTGCGCTAAGACTGGAAGTCTTTGGGGGAGACTCACTGAGGCCATCCATAGCTCCAGAAGTGGCATGCAGCCTCCATGAGTCAGAGAAGCCAAGGAGAACTCCCTCATCCCACTCTCACCACTCTGCTTTTGAAGTATTTATTTATTTATTTTTCGGACTTATATGCCGCCCTATCTCCCGAAGGACTCAGGGCGGCTAACAACAATAAAATACAATGATACAAAAGTTAAGAAGAATTAAATTAACAGCCCCAATAAAATACATTAAAATTGAAGTTAAAAATTAAAAAAAAAACATTTTAAAATCCCTGTCATCAGTCCAGGTCAGCCTGATGGAAAAGACGTGTTTTAAGGCTGCGACGAAAGGACCAGAGATCCAGGGCCATCCGGAGCTCAAGCAGAAGTTGGTTCCATAGGGCTGGTGCTCCCACAGAGAAGGCCCTCCCTTTGGGGGTCACCAGCTGACATTGTCTAGCCAACAGCACCCTGAGGAGGCCCTCTTTGTGTGAGCGTACTGGGCGATGGGAGATCATTCCCGGCAGCAGACGGTCCTGCAAAAATCCCGGGCCTAAGCCATGTAGGGCTTTAAAGGTAAGTACCAGCATCTTAAATCTCACCCGGAGGACAACCAGTAACCAATGCAGCTCACGCAGGAGGGGTGTAATATGGGAATATTGGGATGCTCCCATCACTACCCACGCGGCCACATTCTGCACCAGCTGGAGCCTCCGGGTGGTCTTCAAGGGCAGCCCCATGTAGAGAGCATTGCAGTAATCTATACAGGAGGTAATGAGTGCGTGAGTGACTGTACGTAGGGCATCTCGGTCCAGATAGGGGCACAACTGGTGCACCAGGTGAACCTGGGAAAAAGCCCCTCTGGCCACAACTCCTATATGATCTTCAAAACTGAGTCGTGAATCCAGGAGGATGCCTAAATTGCGTGCCCTATCAACGGGAGGTAACACCTCTCCTCCCATAACCAGAGATGGAACCTCTTGGGCTAAACGAGATGCCGGTACATAAAGCCACTCAGTCTTGGCCGGGTTGAGCTGGAGCCTGTTCTTCCCCATCCAAATCCGTACCGCTTCCAGGCAACGGGACATCACATTGAGGGCATCACTGGGTTGGTTCGGGGTGGAGATGAAAAGCTGGGTATCATCAGCATATTGATGATACCTCACCCCGAAACCACGGATGATCTCACCCAGCGGCTTCATATAGATGTTGAACAGGAGGGGCAAGAGTACCGATCCCTGAGGCACCCCACAAATAAGAGGCCTAGGGGCTGACCTCTGCCCCCCTGCCAACACCGTCTGCGAACGGCCCAAGAGGTAGGAGGAGAACCACCGTAAAACGGTGCCCCCCACTCCCAACCCCTCAAGCAAGATACCATGGTCGATGGTATCAAAAGCCTCTGACAGATCTAATAGGACCAGGACAGAGGAATAACCCCTATCTCAGGCCCGCCAGAGATCATCCACCAGCACAATCAATGCCATCTCCATGCTGTACCTGGGCCTGAAACCCGATTGCTACGGATCCAGATACTCAGTTTCCTCCAGGACCAAAGGGAGCTGCCGTGCCACCACGCTCTTAACAGGATGAAAGTTATTTAAAATAGTTGGATCCAAGGCAGGTTTCTTGAGTAGGGGCCTTACCACTGCCTCTTTCAAGGCAGCAGGGAAGCACCCCTCACTCAAGGAAACATTAATAACTGCTAGGAGCCAGCCTCGTGTAACCTCCTGAGCTGCATAAACCAGCCAGGAGGGACATGGGTCCAAAAAACACATGGCGGCACTTAATTTCCCTATGATCCTGTCCACTTCATCTAGAGTCACACGATCAAACTCTTCCCAAATGTTCTCGGCCAAACCCATCGCTTCCCCCTCATCAGATACTGCCCAGTCAGAGACCAGACCAGCCCGAATCTGAGCAATTTTGTCCACCAGATACTCACTAAATTCCTTGGCCCATCCCCGCAAGGGGTCCTCTCCCGTCCCTTGATTTAAAAGGGAACGGGTCACCCTAAACAGGGTGGCTGGGTGGTTATCTGCGGACGCAATGAGGGTGGCGAAGTAAGCACGCTTCGCCACCTCCATTGCCACAAGATAAGATCTAGAAAAGGATCTTAACTGTGTTCGGTCAGACTCGGACCGACTGGATCTCCAAATGCTCTCTAGGTCCTTTCTCCACTGGGAGCAGGCACAGAAATCATGGCAGAGAGGCTGCAAAAAGAACAGCTCTCTAGATCTTTGCAAGTTAAGAGAGTCTTGGGGGTGGGGAGAATAGGCAGGGCGAATGTTGCAGTGCCTCTGCACTTGTTCGTAAGGGTGAACAACTGCCGTGGTGCTGCAACATTCGTAACCTCAGGACTGTGTCATAAGTATTTCCGGGGGGGTTATGTTGCAACTTTGAACAGTTGCTAAGTGAACTGTCATAACACGAGGATTATCTGTATATCATTAAAAACTCTGTACAAAATTCTAAGAAAGAAATTTACTGATAGAGGTATGCAGTGATAAATTTTAATATATAATCAAAGAACATAAACTTTTTGATACTATATTCCAATTACAGCTGTTCATAATTATCTCTATCACTTCTTTATGAATTATATTTTACAGAAGGGAAAAAACTCTGTGAAGACTTTTTAACATACGTCAGAAAACTATTATTTGATTCACGTGAGATTTTTACATAGCCGATAATATAAATTAATATTTTGACTTAATTACTGCTTTTTGAAATCATTTCCCTGTCTTGAAACTAAGTGCTGAATGGATTTTAATTGTTCCAAAAGCAAGCACTACTTTCAGTAATTAACATGTCTCTGTAATTATGGGTGCTTAGGGGTTTCAGTATTTAACTGTTAAGTTCAAATGTTGAAAGTCAAGATATTGCAAAGGGAAAAAAGACATAAGATGTTGTGCTCAGAATACAAAGTTTCATCCCTTTAATAAGAAAATAAGTATAATTTTATAATGTGAATCGATGTCATTTATTTTTCTTATACCGTATATGTGAAGGGAAAAATAATTAATATAGTAGCCATAAAGAACAAGGCAAATGATTTATTTTTAGATGAGTTTACTATTATAAATTGTTATTATTTCTAAATAAAAATATAACTGTTCTGTATTAACTATCTCTGTATCTTAAAATTGTTAATTAAGGTTATATTGTATATGTACACATATAGTACATATACAACACATATTTAAATTGCAATTCTAAACCCTCTTCTATATAAATATATTCAATCAAAATGAAATTGACTTCAATCATTTTTTCCACAGATATACTGAAAAGTTCTAATCTCAAAAAACCCTAAAAGGATTTGTGAAAGAGGATGAGCAAGAACAATAAAGTCAAAGATTCTTATCACAAATACAGAATGAATAAAAACATAGCTATCAGTGTATCTGGAATGTTAATCTGAACTATATAATGCTTTCTAAGAGTCAAATTGGTCCACTGTTAACTTATAGCATTGGATTGTTCTATCAAGGGAAGGAAGGAAGGAAGGAAGGAAGGAAGGAAGGAAGGAAGGAAGGAAGGAAGGAAGGAAGGAAGGAAGGAAGGAAGGAAGGAAGGAAGGAAGGAAGGAAGGAAGGAAGGAATATTATATATCAGATATAACTATTTTACTATCAAAGTATCCCTTGATTTTTATCCTTCAGTAGCTTGCCAGATATGTGGTTATAATACTTTAGAAACAAAAATCTTTACATGACAGAATGAAGCATATGACAAAAAGGGGAATATTTCATTGCATCTGAGTCAAGACCACTTTTCTTGACAACTTTGTTCAAATAAAGCTATATATTAGAGATTCTCATATATTTTTTATAAGAGCCCTGGTGGTGCATTTGGTGTGGTACTTAAAATTATTCAATTAAATAAACAGGTTTGAATTATTTTCTGATCAAGTATATGGAGACATATATGTGATTTTAGTTATCTTTCTAGTAGACTGCTGCTTTCCTGATTCTCTATATGGTCCACATTTCAAAAGGAGAACTCTTTCTATAGAACTTTCAACTCGGAAAACACGGACAGCTAAGAAGTCTCCTAAGTGAAGAAAAGATGTACAGTAGATGAGAAAGCAGTTCTCAAATTTACACAAATGACATAATACACTAAGGAAAATATGAAATAATATTTCATGTATCAAAAAACAATGTAGAAAAGCAAAGTTCTTCTCATAAAAGAAAAATCTGATAAATTATAGAATGGATTTTGACATGGTGTACTATAAATGTTACTGTTCACTGGGATAGAACAATAATAATACTAAATTGTTAAAAAGGCTCAGATATTTTATTAATTGTTCTTAGGAAGTCTCTTCCTTCCATGTTTCAAGCATTTCCTTCTATTAGTCCTGCCACACAGTGCACAAATTCATATAAGAGAACCTGTACTGAGTATGCTCATTTAACTTTAGAATGCTATATAATATTTGTTACAACAAATTAATAATGTATTGATTAAATCTGAAATTAATTAATTTCAGCCAGTTTGATCTAGTGGTTAAAGAACCAAGCTAGAAACTGGGAAACCATGGCTAAGTCCAGCCTTAGCCATGAAAGCGACCTGGGTGACTTTTGACTTTTGTTACAGGGAAAATAGAAGGAAGAAGAAGAATTAGATATGCTCACTATCTTGAGTTATTTATAAAAACTATAAAGGTGGGATATAAATTAAATAAATACATTTTGTTGATTAATATTAAAAACTGGCATGCCCCCACACTGTTTATAAAACTATTTGTACCTTATTTTCCCATTCTGATCAAAAATATCCAAAGTGTTAATACAGAAGATAAGAAATAATATTACTTTAATAATATTAGCTTGAAACAAAGTAGGAAGACAAATTTATGTCCCACACTCATGTCCACATCTATGACCAATCTATATGCAGAAACTTTGATTAATGATAAGATAAGATAAACTTTATTGTCATTGTTTTACTGTGGGCACAATGGCACACATAAAAAATGAAATTTAGTTGCCCGCTCTCAAAGTAGAACACATACATGACACACACCTAACCATACTATATACACATATGTATAGACCCACATTCCTACATATACATAACAAATAAATATTAAATACTATCCATCTTAAATATTTAACAGAAGAAAGAAGCTTGAGAGTTCACAAGGTTAATGCTGTGTGGAATGAAACTATGGCTGAATCTGGATGTTCTGCTACAGATACCATGAAGCGTCCTCCCAGAAGGTAACAAGGAAAAGAGGTCGTGAAGAGGATGTGTAGTGTCCCAGATAATCTTACAGACCCTGCTCAAGCAACACTTATGTGCTATGTCCTGGATGGAGGGGAGGGAACTGCCAATGATCTTTTCGGCCATCCTCACCACTCTCTGCACCGCCTTCCTGTCTGAAGCAGTGATGCTTCCAAACCAGACTGTGATGCTGTATGACAGGATGCTCTCGATCATTCCCCTGCAGAAAGTGGTCAGGATAGGGGAAGGAAGATGTGCTTTTCTCATGCGATGCAGAAAATGCAGGCGCTGCTGTGCCCACTTCACCAGTTTCTCACTGTTGAGCAACTAAGCCACCCTACTCGTTAGCTGTACACCCAGGAATTTGATGCTGGTAACCATCTCCTCAGGTGAATCATTTATGCACAGAGAAGTGTGGCTGTGCCTGCCTTTTCTGAAATCAACAATGATCTCTTTGGTTTTTCTGGCATTTAAAACTAGGCTGTTTTCTTTACATCAGTTCACCATCCCCTCAACCTCCTTGCAGTAAGCTTCCACCTTGTCATCATGAATAAGGTCCACTCCTGTTGTATTATATGTGAACTTCACATATGGTTGGTGGCAAACTTAGCACAACAGTCATGGGTCAACAGGGTGAACAGCAGCAGACTTAGGACGCAGCCCTGAGGAGAACCTGTGCTCAAGAAAATGGTATTAGAAGTATTTGTTCCAACTCACACATATTGAGGCCTGTTGGTAAGAAAATCAAGAATCCAGTTGCACAAAGGAGTTTTTAAGCCTGAAAGGCCCAGTTTGTCTACTAGATCCTGGGGAATGATTGTGTTAAACACTGAACTGATATAGCACTTAGACTTATATACCATTTCACAGTTTTTTACAGCCTTCTCCAAGTGGTTTATAGAGTCAGCATATTGCCTGTAACAATCTGGATCCTTATTTTACCAACCTCGGAAGGATGGAAGGCTGAATCAACCTTGAGCCGGTGACACTTGAACTGCCAAACTGCTGTTAAGCAAAGGAGAATTTGTAACATCTGTTTATACGTGATATAACAAATGATCATTTTGAGGTACCAAACTGTTGTTTTATATGACTAGTGAGAATCAAAAATAGTTCAAAGAAATTAACTATGATGGTGTTAGGCAGAACTGATAAAACACTGAAAAAATCTCCACTAGGAACCACTTATTAGAAACCATTAGAAGTTGCTCCTAGTGGAATTTTTATCACATAATTTTTTAATGTCACAAAAAGAGAGAATCCTATATTAATTTAATCTGCCAACAGAAACAGAAATCATGTGTGATGCTCTATGCTAATGAAATAAAAGAAATGTGTATTATAAAGAATACACTGCCATCTATTGGATGTCACTGTTTTGTTTATTTAATTTCCTGGATAATGGAAATTATCCAGGCCAAACAAAACAAATCCTATGTGTCATATGATTTTCTTTCTCTCTTTTTTAGCAGATTTACTGACAAATCTCAAAAAAGTATTCTTTGTTTTCACAACAATGCATATTCTTCATAGCAATAATTTTGTCTCTAAATTCTGCCACCAACACAGTCACATTTTATTTATTTATATATTTCTTTAGTAAGTATATAGGCTGCCTATTTTATATATTGTACATCAGCAATTTTGGCACTAGGGACTGGTTTTGTGGAAGACCATTTTTCCATGGATGGGGTGGGTAGGGTGGGGAGGAGGAGCAGCATGCAACCTAGATCTCTTACATGTGCAAGTTACAGTAGGGTTTGTGCTCCTATGAGAATCTAATGCCTGATGATCTGCAGTGGAGCTGAAACAGTGATGCTAGTACTGGGGAGCAGCTGCAAATACAGATGAAACTTCACTCACTCGCCTGCTGTTCATCTCCAGATGTCATCCCAGATCCTAACAGGCCACAGACCGTTACCATTCCATGACCCAGGGGTTGGGAGATGCCTGCTGTACATGACTCATGGTGATTTATATTAAAAAACGAACAAAAACAGTAAAACAAGTAGATAATACAAAAATAGCAGCCGAGAAGACTCTCAACATTGAAGCAAGCCACGACATTGGCTCGTCCATGCTGTTAGGGGTCCATGCATATGGTAAAGCCAGGTTTTTAATGTTTGTGTAAGGCCAGCAGGGTCAGAGCAAGTCTAATTTCTGGGAGGATGATGGCATGCACCACAAAAGAAAGTAGAGGGCATGCAACACAGTAGAAAGGCTTTTTCCTGGATCCTGACAGATAACAATGTGTCATGGATGGAAGCTGGAGCATACCTATTCCTGCCAGATCTAACAATATGGGTAGATGGGTGGACATGACTAGGGAGAGATGATCCTATAAGTAATCTGGCCCCAAGTCATGAAGAACTTTAAAAATAACCACTAGCACCTTTAATGATAGTTATGTTACAGACCCATCAGTTAAATAATTTCTGCCACTGCCCCCACACTAAGGCATATTTTCCTTCCAGAGGTGAAGCAATTCCGCTTTCTCCTAGCCTTTCAAAATGATGTCAGGGCTCAAAAACCAAGAAACACACATGGAATTATTTCTGAGCAGTTTCCTTTATTGTTCTTCACTTATAAATAGAAATCCCATGAAACCAAAGCATAACTTTGCATAACTAAAGGTATACTGTGAGAATTGCTAGGGAAGACCTTATTATCTCTCTTCTTCCCAACCAAACCACCTAAGCTTCATGCCTCTTTGTTCTCCTGGACATCCATTCTACCACTTTTGTGAAAACCTGGGTCTGCTCATATGGCAGCTTGTAACCCTGGATGTGGTTAGTGCCTTGAATGTGCTCCCCACCCTTTCTACCTTTGTTTTTACTGATATATTGTTTTTTTATATGATTTGTATGCTTTTAGCTGTAAACCACCAAGAGACACTCTGATGTGAGATAAATAGTATCTAATTTGATGAATATTTAAATAATCTTATCTCAAACCATGAGGGGCCATAAAGATAACCACCAGCACCTTGAAATGTACCTGGATGCATACTAGCCAAGAAAAGCAGAGCACATGTGTCATGTATCCTAAATAACCAGCATCAATAATTGCCCATGCTACCATATTTTGCATCAGCTGAAATCTTGAAATACTCTTCAACTCGATGCATTTCAGTAATCCACTTTGGAGGTGACTATAAGTGACTGTTAATAAGACCCTTTCCCTGATCCAAAACAAGTGTAACCACCACACAGCACAACACTGTGCATAGCACACACATACCCCAGCCACAGCTGCCAACTGTTCACCAAGCAGGAACCATGAATCCAATTGGATCCCAAGGTGGCATAGAAGATCTGATTAAGTTCTAGTAACATGGGATCATAAGATCTAAAACTATTCAGTCTCAGTAGGTTTGAGCCAAAGCCTGTTGTTCCCTATCCAGACCCCCACAGCCTGCAGACACTGAGGCAGGGTCTCCACAGAATCCCTGGTACTATTTTATCATAGTATCAACCAATAACACATTCTAAAGTATGTGAAATATTGATATTCCATTAGATATTAATGCATAGAATGCATGATTTTTTTCACAAGCAGTCCAACTTAATGGTTTCTTTGTGTTGTAAAGAAAACATAAAGACTGATTCCCAATTTTAACAGTGCTATAAAGCTACTGTTTTTAACGCTTAAAACTGTTTTACTAGTGCTGTTCTAAGAAAATGAAACTAGTTTTCAGATTTACTGAATGATCAATTGCTACTAAACCAGTAGAGAGAGAGAGAGAGAGAGAGAGAGAGTGGTTAATATAGACATATGCATATGCATATACATAAAAAAGAGAGCCAGTTTGCCATCAGGGTAGAAAGCCTGAAACCATGACATCTAGTCCTGTCTTAGCCACAAAAGCTACCTGGGTAACTTTTGGCTAGTCATTCTCTGACAGACCAACATGTTCGCCTCCTGGAATTATTTGTAAAACTAATAAAAGCAGGATATAAATAAATAAATAAATAAATAAATAAATAAATAAATACATAATCATGTTATAATCTGAAATCTCTCATCTCTATTAAGCATGTCATACAGCTCTGAAATATAATCACATATTTAAGGTTAGTCCTAAACTGTTTTTAGTGATTCCTTTAACATGTACAAGAAGCATGTGTAGAATGGTATTATGCACCTTAAACCTGCCTTCTAGAATTATATATTTACAAAATAACTTTATTTGCATTCTAGCATATCTTTTTTGTCACCTGTCACTTCAGGTTTATCTCAGGCAATACTTTTGATATTTTAAAGGAAATAAATCTTTCTCAAACATCTTTGCATAGAAATGTATTTTTAAAATAGTATTTTAGCAATTGACTTAAGGAAAATAAAAAGATCATAAATATTAAGGCCTAAAGAAAAGGAGATAGTCTATAAAAGTAAGAAATCCTTAACAGCATTTCATTTGTATATATACACTGTGGCATGTAACAGAAATACTATAAAACTATGTATCTTGTTTTATCCTGTCATGTGTTGGAAGCACAGGACCATATATATTACACTGCTCTGAACATGCAATCTTCTTTTTGTTCCAAGATGTTTATCAGTCTGAAGATGTATTTCAACTTTCAAGCTCAGCATTGTTCCTGAAGGCTTCTAAAAAATATAAATCAACAAACACTTAAATTCAGCAGATATTTTTCATCACAGAAGTTCTGAATTACAACATAACATGTACCTTAGAACTCTATGTACCTTAGAAAGAGATGAGATGAATTATGTCCAGTTCTGTCATTTATTCAAATAATCAGTGAATCTTCTTCACCACCGTTCAGATATTCCAGCCTTGGTTCTCCTTTTGGTCTCTTCTCAACAGTATTGGCATCCCCCAACTTTCAGATCATCCTTCTCCAAGCTCTATGCTTGTGCTGGTCTACACTGCTGCCCAGCTGTCAGAAAGCAGCAGAGCAGACTTCCGGTTTTGCACCCACAGCACATGGCTGTGTGAGAGCGGACCTCCGCTCCCCACAGCTAGTTTCTTCCTGCTTGGGGGACCCTAGATGGGTCTGAAGTTGCCCCAGAGAGGTGATTGTGAAGTAGGGGTGCCTCGTTGATCACAAAGTGATGGCAATCGCTTTATTTGATCTGGGGAAAGCCCTCCATACCCAACAGGAGAAATGCTAGCATGAGATTATCATATAGCCCACGGGTCGGCAACCCATGGCTCTGGAGCCACATACAGCTCTTTCAGCCTTCTTCTGTGGCTCCCAGTTTATAGAGAAAAAGACAGAGACAGAGAGAGGCACTTGCACTTCCCTTCTCTCTCTCTCTCTCTCTCTGTGTGTGTGTGTGTGTTTGTGTGTGTGTGTGTGTGTGTCTGTGTCTGTGTGTCTGTGTCTGTGTCTGTGTCTGTGTCTGTGTCTGTGTAACTCACACTGTCCTCCAAGAAGCTGACAAGCTTATTGGGTGGGGCTCCTGCCTTTGCTGCATCTCCACAGGAAGCAAGAAGCAGCAGGAGAGCCACCACAATAAGAATGTGTGTCAGCTTGTCCGAGAACAGCATGAAGCCAGCTTGCCAGGTGAGCATAAGATTGGAGAGAGGGAGAGAGGGGGGAGAGAGAGAGAAGGAGGGAGAGAAAGAGAGGGAGAGAGAGAGAGAAGGGAAGTGCAAGTGCCTCTCTCTCTCTCTCTCTCTCTCTCTCTCTCTCTCTCTCACACACACACACACACACATACACACAGAGAGAGAGAGAGAGAGATATGCACAAACATACAAACAAACTGAGTGAGGGAAGAGGACTGGCAGACCAAGGGCAGAAAGAGAGAGGGAGGGAGAGAGAGGGAAGGAGAAAGGAAGGGAAGGAGAGAGAGGGAGAGAGGGAGGGAGGGAGAAAGAGATGGAGGGAGAGAGAGAGAAGGAGGGAGAGAGAAAGAGAGAGAATATGAATATATGTGGTTGTCCTTACTGGACTTTTAGTAAAGAAGATTTAATGAAATATTTTGATTTTTTTTAAATTAAGAGGTGAGGTATGGGGATAATTATGCTATATTTAAAGATGGTAGATAAGCTACTAAAATTGTTTTTACCTGTTGGGATGAGGGAGAAAGGGTTTTTCCCTCTTTCTCCTGTCCTTTTCTCTTTTTTCCCCCCACAATTTTTTTTCTTTTCTATTTTTCTGTTTGTAGTTTTTATAGTTTGCACTGGCTTTTTATTTCATAAATACAAGGAGGACTCAAATAGACTTTTGAGTATTTTATTTGAAAGTAACCTTTGACCCAGCATTTTTTTTGGAGTTCAAAATGCTTTTGTTGCATGCAGAAATAAAATTTTGTTTTCTTTGTAGCAGTTCATTGATTTCATAAATGCAGCACACTAGGTTTTTTTAAACATAGCATAAAGGTAAAAAAACAATATATGCAGTGTTATCTTCATTTTAGATGTCAAAAGGGTTTTGCAGCTCCCAGTGTTTTCTTTTCAGTGGGATATGGGTCCAAGTGGCTCTTTGAGTGTTTTAGGTTGCCTACCCCTGTGCTAGGCAATGAGTGGGCGTAGATCACTTAGATGTTTCAACCAAAAACCAGTATCTGCAGTTGATCAATTGTTGATCTCCCTTGTTGTTTTCGCCACCATTTCTGCTGTTACTACAAGCTTTATCAATTCAGCTTCTTTTTTTATTCTTATGTACATCCTTTATATTATCTGCATTCTTGTATTTCTTTGGGTTGTCCCATAAGCTGCGCTCAGAATTGCATGTTTTCTTATTTTTCAGTTGTTGATTGGTCCATTACAATCTCTCCATTGATGAATTAGCAAAAACATTTCTGATTTGACTAAAATTGGAGATTCTGCCAATAATATGTAATGTGAGCTATGTATTTGCTGAGCTTCTTGGCTTTAGCTGTTATTTGCTGCTTTATTATTCCTAATGTTTCCTTGATTTTACTTATTTTAGATGATATTGGTTTTCTTGTCCGTTCATCTATTTTGGTTTGCTTGCATCTGAGCTTACCTTGCTGATCTTATTTTCACCCTGATCTTCCATTTTGGTGCATATAGTATTTGCGATAGCTGTTTCTTTGGAAGAAGATTCAATGCAGGCCTTCTCATTCTGCTATTTTTGTGCTTTTCTAGATGCTCAGTGAGAAGGCTTTGTTCTTTCTGAAGAGAAGACAAAGGAGAGGATGCCTGGCTTCTGAATGAAAATGATTCAATAGCTATGCTGGCTTCCTCTACTGCTGACTCCCTCTGGTTTGCCTCTACAATCCGAGTTATTTCTGGCAAGGCTTTTATGGCCCTGGAGAGACTGCAGTTATTTAAATACTGTTTCTGTGAATAGTCTATTTCATAGTGTAAAATGAAATTGATTTTCTAACCTCTATTCTGTTATTCCTGGATGTTAATCTTTCCAGAACTGACTCCAATAACCCATTTGTCACCAGATGCCCAAAAACTTCAACCCCTAGTATAGTCCTTGTTGACCTGAGTGATGAATGATAGTAAGTATGCATGTAAATGAATCTCAGCATATTGTTTATGGGAGAGACATTCTTCATCCGGCTCTGAGACATGTCCAGTATGGTTGAACCTCTGATATGATTCTCCTTGGAGCATGCAAGCTTCACATCCAGCTAAATGAGTGCATCACTGGAGAATCATTGCCATTATTTAGAGAACTTCCAACTCCAGAAAAAGTCAAGTGACTTAAACAAAGAGAATATAAAAATAGAGAAAATTCTGTGCATCTGTATATACCGTGAAACACAAATGACAGCAATTCTGCAAGCACTTTATCCCAAAGATTTCGTCATTCATTTTTAAAGACTTCTAGACCATCATCAGTATGTTAGCCAAATGGATCTTTGTGGTGATATCATTCCAGAGAGCAGGTGTCACAACAGAAAATCCATCTTCCTGAATCCTGATGGATTGTTTGATTGAGGGCCCCTGAATCAAACCAAAAATTCATAATTTTATTTGCCAAGTAAAAATTATGTGCTAGTTCTATTTAGAGCTTCTATGGATAGAACTCAGCCCCCACCCACAGACACACACTTCAAACAGTTGACACCTAAATATTGATATGCCTCCATGAGGCGAGGTACTTCATCTTGGCAGTGGTTCTTCAATCCATGCACCCATGGTCGTTACGTTTTAAGTGTCTGATTAGAAAGATAGGCATGTAATCTGATTAATTATGCATAGCTTTAGATTGTTGACAACTCACTGCTCTCTTTTTCTTCATTGATGGATCTATTATTTCCTGTACTTCAAAATGGTTTTGGGATGGATAGTTGTGTGCTGACTAAAAGTTGGTGGAATCAGTTAATGGACTTCCATTTCATTGAGAGATACTGCCCCTATCTGACCTTCGATATTAGTACCACAAAGAATATGGGATTTAGCATTATGCTTAAAATGCAAACACCTTTGAACAGCAAAATTTAGTATTCAGCCATGTTGGCTGTTGTAACCTCTCAGTCATAAAAAGTGTTGTCATTTATTCAGTGTTTCCCTCTGATACCTTTCTTCTCAGAGGTTGTCACACCAAATTGACAGTACACAGTAATGCTTGATTAAAATAATTTAGGTTCCAAACAGATATGACATGAACAGTAAATGGGAAGGGAAAGTGTCAGAACTCCCATTGCTACATTCTATTTTCAGCATTGTAATAATATGAGATAATATAGCATAATTTATTTAATGAGTTGCAGTTAAGGAACATTTTTCCACATTATACATAATTTCTTTCTCTTATTACTTACAAATTGCTTATTCAGAAATGTGATTTAATATTGGATTGTTTGAGCTATAATAAGTGATTAAAGCATGTTGATATTTTAATTCTTTGGGTACAGCTGAGAAAAAAACAGAGTTTTTACCATTAAATTTCTTCTTTCCTTTTAACCACATAAATACAAAGAAAAATAGGTAAAAGAATGATTGGACAACCAATCAGTTTAATTTAATAAAAACAAATAAAAACAGAATGGAATTGTATACATAATTACATTGAACAAAGTGCTCCTGAACATGATGAGACTTACTCTCAAATAAACATGCAAAGGATTTGAATCATAATAAAAAGTTTCCTTCTGAATACAGGACCCAAGCTAAGAAAATGAATCCCAGGAGTCCGACCATCTGGTGAAAGACAAATTTTATGAATGTTTAAAAAGCAAAAGTAGAAAAACAATGCATCTTTCATAGCATAACTTCTGCTTAATAGATTAAGTTTTTCTAAATAAAAGAGATGCAAAGACAATAGACTGTAAATACATGAAGAAACAAAATTTGTATTTTTAAGCATCTACTGTAAGCAAAACATTTGGCACACTGACAAATAATACAGCCTTTAAATGGGGGGGTATTGTTTAATAAACATTATTTATAGTCACATGGCATATACAATACTACTGAAGTGTTTTCTTTATTTTACATGTTAAAATAGTATGTGTGCCTTCAAAATAGTTCTGGATTCCTGGCAACTACGTGGACAAGGCCTTGCAGTTTCTTGCCAGATTTCAGAAGTGATTTGCCACTGCCTGCTTCCAAGAGGTGAGAGATTATGATTGGTCCAAACTGACCCTCTGGCTTCATCCCACAGGTGGAATTGGAACTCAATCAATACCTCAAACTGGCCTTTGAGCTTTTCCTTCATAAGGAATGATATATTATATGTCTTTTGTTCATCCAATAATAATTCAGGTAGAGCTCTGGTTTAATAGTCATTACTTGAAGTGGCATATAAATTTGGATATAAAAAATGTAACTGTTTTTATATTGACCAGGTTTCAATGCCTTTCATCCATCCTCCATGTAATTTATTTGAAAACTATTTATCTATTCCTTTAGTTAACAACTATAATGTCCACACACAAGTACACACAGAGACCCCTTATTTTCAATGTATCTAAAATATATTTTGACTAGTTGCACTTGCCAAGGAACATAACATACATTTGGATAAAGAAAATACAAACAATGATAACTATATCTTAGATTTGTAAATTTGGTCAACTCTGTTTTCATGGCAACAGGTAGATAGAGCTTCATTGTTTTTTTTTTCCTTCCAGTGGATTACCAGGCATGAAGTATTAATATATGTGTCTAAGGTTTTTGTAATATTTCTATGTCACTGGCACCTAGAAATTTTATTATGGCTTCTTGTGAATGCAAAATAAGTTTTTTAGTTCAAATTGTTTGGGAATTCTGTGTAAGAAATCTTCAGTACAGAGTTACCTTTAACTCTCTGCAGGTGTAGCTCCTGTTGCAATAATATACTCAGTTTCATCTAATTTTATCATATTTATTATATTGTAACTTTTTTGCATGGAAATAAGAAATGTTATCATGGAGGTATTTATTAACAAGCCTTTATTCTATTTACATTATTAGAAAAGGGTTTTTGTTTTGTTTGTTTTCAAACAATCTGTACCTGCAAAAATACTGGACCCACAGCAAGTTATCCTTTTTGAAATAACAAGAGCAACAGCAATAGCCAACTTTAGTTTCTATACAGATAATTCTTATTCAAGCAAAATGACAATGTTATATATAGTTTTATATTTGAGGGTGAAAGTCCGTTCTCCAACCTTGTGGGTTGCTTTCCGAACATTTTGTTACCAGGCTAGGTAACATCTTCAATGGAGTTTAGGGGACGTCAGTGTGAGTGTTCTGTTTACAAGGGCTTCAAGTGTGGGTGTGTCAAGTGAGGGTCTTGTGATGGGTCTTGTGATGGGACAGGTGTGAGTCACCAGTGAAAGGCTTGTGATAGGTCTTGTGATGGGGAGGTTACATCAGGTCAGGGTCACTGAGAGGTCAACTGGTGGTGGAGGCACCAGAGAGACTTGTGTGGGTTGGTTGAGGTTGGTGCTGTCTCTGGTTGGCTATGTGGCTGATTTGGATTCTGAGGGGTTCATAGGCTGGTTGTAGGTCAGGGTGTCTGTTGATGGAATTGCTTGTGGATTACTTTGATGAACTCATGAGCATGGTGCATGGTAATGTGGACAATGATTTTAGTGTTGTTCCGATCAAATTGATGTTGTTTGCTGTTGATGTGAGTAGAGATTAAAGATTTGGAATTGTGGTGTTTGACTGCCAGCCAGAGTTCATGGATCCTGTTTTTTAATTGACATGATGTTTGTTCCACTTCAAATTGGTTGCAATAGTTACAGTTGATTTTGTAGATTACATCAATTCTTTCATTTCAGTTTAATATTTCTTTAGGATTGAAACTTCTTGGACATGGGCCAACCTTAATAATGTTTGTTTCTACTATATTTATCTTATTTGCAATAATAATAATAATAATAATAATAATAATAATAATAATAATAATAATAATAATAATAATAATAATAATAATAACAAGCGCTACAAACTAATGCCATGAAAGCGAAGATACAAAAATCTACTGACAATCCAAATTGCCGACTTTGCAATGACAAAGTTGAAGCTGTTTCACATTTAATATGTGAGTGCAGCAAAATTGCCCAAACTGATTACAAAGCTAGACATGACTGAGTTGCTACACTAATCCACTGGGCATTGTGTAACTGCAGTTGTTAAATTAGCAACACAGTTGTTAAGTGAATTTGGCTTCCCCACTGACTTTGTTTGTTAGAAGGTTGTAAACAGGGATCACATGACCCTAGAACACTGTGACCAAGCAAATGTAAATAATATGACCCTGGGGATGCTGCATTGGTCATAAGTGTGAAAAATGGTTATAAGTCACTTTTTTCAGTGCCATTGTAACTTCAAACAGTCACTAAGCAAAGTGTTGCAAATCAAGGACTACCTGACTTTTTTCCCTTTTTTTTGGTCATCAAGTTTTTGATACCTCGTCCCTGCTTCTGCCAACCTAGCAGTTCGAAAGCACGTAAAAATGCAAGTAGAAAAATAGGGACCACTACGGTGGGAAGGTAACAGCGTTCCATGCGCCTTTGGCATCTAGTCATGCCGGCCACATGACCACGGAGACGTCCTCGGACAAGCGCTGGCTCTTCGGCTTTGAAACGGAGATGAGCACCGGCCCCTAGAGTCGGAAATGACTAGCATGCATGTGCGGGGGAACCTTTACCTTTACCTTTATGTATGCACCTCGGAAGGAGGCAGAGAGAAGCCACGCCCTGAACTGTATAAAAGGGGAATGCGTGGGAGGGCTGGTTTGCTGAAGGCAACCGCTTGAAAAGCTCCTGTTTCTGGGTTCGTGTTTTGTTCCGTTTGTTTTTGTATTAATAAATTTGGCAGGCTTAATTCCAGCCTCTTGCCTTCTTGTAAAAGGGGTTGTCCCTGCCTTTTCTGCAGGGCCGGTAGCAGGCTGGTACAGAACAACCTCGTCGAAACATCGCCAAGACACTATCAATCTTACACAGGAAAAGATCCGAATATGCCAAGACCTATATATATATATATATATATATATATATATATATATATATATATATATATATATATATATATATATATAGAGAGAGAGAGAGAGAGAGAGAGAGAGAGAGAGAGACTTAGGTTGAGAGACTTCATTACAATTTTATTTCAATTTCTTATTCAAAATTGGGAGAATATATAAACTTCATTTTACTTCGAGACTAAATCAAGGTGTGCTCTTCCCTTGGCTATATTGCAGAAGATAGAGGGTTGCTTAAATCTGGTGTCCAGGTAGCAGTGAAAAGTACAGGAGCAAAGAGAAAGAAAAGCAAAACAGAAATCTTAAAGACTACCTCCTAAATTTTTTGTCAGTATCTTTTTAAGCTTTTATTTTGCTGCCTGAAGATTAGACTCATCTTGACATTACCCTTCAAGTGTTAAAATGATAAGTACTGATGAAGGTAAAGCTGATCAGCTTAGAACTCTTACAGCTGAACAGTATGTTTCTGTTGTTCAAAAAAGTCAGTTAATTATCAAAATGTAAAAGACACCAAGAAAAGACCTGCTGAGGTTTATAGCTGACTTTCTGGGAATTATCCATAATATAGACCTAATAAGAAAATTATGATAGATATGGTACCCAGGGGCTTCTTCTTAGTCTCTGTGAGGATTTAAGCAAGACCTTATAATCAAACAAAGCTAAGACATACATCAGAATTAAAAGGAAATTATTCTAAGGTACAAGAGGAACCCAATCAGCTTCACAACACTCAGTCACACGAACCCAGAGAGAATTCTGGAGTCACATATGTTAATTGCCTGCTATAGAAAGATAACTGGTGCTTCTTCTGCTCTAATGACAATTTTTCAACATCTTAATTTTCCCATGAACTACTGCAATCTGTCTACAAGTAAAGTTACCAATATGCCTGCACCTTTCTATGGAATTTTTTTCCTTCCTTCCTTCCTTCTTTCCTTCCTTCCTTCCTTCCTTCCTTCTGTACAATGAGAAATTGTACAAATGTCTGTCAATAAAAACCACATGTCTTAAAAGATCCACTCACATAAATGAAAGCTGCTAACTTGGTTTCTAGTACAGGTTAAAAAAATCAGAGAAAACAGCAGTGGAGGGCTGTGTTAACTACTTTTTATACAGAAGAACCTGATCTGTATCTTTGTAAAGTTGAAGAATAAGTTGAAATTTCACAAACTGCTCTAAAATCTAGACAATTTCAATACCAGAGACAAGTAACAATAAGGTTCAGCAGAAAATCTAAAATAGTATAGCAACCTCCAAATATCAGCAAAAGGACTACAACAAATATCCTAATGCAGAATTTCAAAATAAAATAAAAATATTCAAAAACTGTTTACAAAAGCATACTCTTAGTAAATATTCAAAAGTCCCTTGCCCTATGATACTTGCTTTTCTGGGCATTCATTTTCTCAACAAATGTTAGTGGTCCATCTGCCTGCCAGGAAAAGTACACATATAAAGAAGAGTCTTGGTATTATAAGATGTGCAGGGGGATATTTCAAAACTATATTGTAAACTATTTGACAGATGTTTTATGTTTCTGTCATCTACAAGAACATTATCTCTCCAGTCTCCATATCATTCTGCTCAACAATGGTGCTGTTACACATATGTAGATGCATCTTCATTAAAACACATGGAACCTTTATTGAATCAAATCTAAAATCTTCAATTTGAGTTGAATTGTATTGTCCTTGAATTGCAAGCTTCAATTAAATAATGTCACCTTTAAATTGCAAAACTGGTATTTGAATTGTATCTCAGCTGATTGATACAATTCTATTTGCTAAAGTACTATCTAATGCACCAAAATCATAAAGTGGGTTTTGAACCTGAATCCATTATTCTTATGCAATGTTTTATTAAAAAAAGAACAACAAATGTTCTGTTGAAAATAGGAGCAGATGTTCAGAGATGCCATTTGCTCACAGCTTCACCACAGGAGATGAGTGGGAATCAGAGTGTGTGAATCCATATGACATTCATTTAGCACTAAACCATGTCTTTATCTTTTATGTTCTTATAAACTCTGGCATCTTCCCAATAAAGACAAATATTGCTTACCAGGGATATGCTGTAGTCAATACATAAAGAACTACTATCATATTTAGACAAACTATTATATAGGAAAGGGTTTTTTTTAGAATAAACCAATTTTTATTAAATACAATTACCCTATTCTTTCTTGATAATATGTTTAGAAGAAGGATATTTTGAACCAGGGAATCAGTTCTTCTGTTGTTGAAGGCTTGCTGAACATCCTTACAGGATCTGGATTCAAGCATCCATTTTTGTTGCCAGACTGCAAATAGCTAAACATTACCAGGTTTTATTTAAAGAAATGATGATGCCGAAACTATTCATCTTTTCTTTACAATTTCATTTTTTGGCAGCTAACTTAAATCCCTAAACCTTGAGCTTTAAGCTAGATGCACTGAATAAAAATTTAGTTGTTACTGAAGGGCTCTTGGGCAATTATATTAGTACAGTGAATAGTTCTGTTGACAGAATTCTAGATTAAATTTAAACACTGCCTTTTACCGTAATGCGAATGCTCATCCCTGCAGGTTTTAGAATTTGTTCCTTCAGCAATTGTGTTTTTATTTTGCTTACAGCAGTGCATTAAGCTGGGGAAAAGCACAACATCTTCAGACTCTTTTGTTTCTTAAATTATATATAGATTTATGTACATTCTTTTTTTTAAAAAAAACTATTCTTCTCAGTCAATCTGAGCTGCAAAGGCACAGGGATACATAAATACAAGCAAAAATTTAAACTTATTGTATGTCTTTGCTGCTATCTGGTGATTAGCCAGAAGTTTGCAGCCCAAATTTGATAATTCTGTTCTTGCCAATATAAATAATGAATTTTATTTATTACTTATTTAAGATTAATATCACTAATACAAAGAATAAAAAGCTACTTTTGTCAAATGTAGCTCAAAGACTTATTTTATAACATAATCTTTTATGGCAAGAAAACAATTCAACATCATAATAACTTCAAATTAAATATGTGCAAATTAAACAAGTTTTATTTCTAAGCCACCAAAAGCAGCTGTATAGAGGATTACAAGAATATAACTTCCATTAGCTTGCATAAGCTAGGTTTAAGAGCCTGCTGGCTTCTGAATGTTCTAATGCTTCTATGATGGATTACCACAGCTGGCAACCTATTGATAAGCCAGGTTAGTGTAAATTGCTTGGAGTTTTGCTGATTTTCAGTAACAGTCAATATGTGAATTTGCCATTTAGCTGATAAGAATCTGACAATTGGAAAAAATTGTGTACTTAATAATAGACTTCAGCAGTGTAATAAACTTATAAAACATGATAAATAAGATTGCATTTCCTCACTGTGTAAAGAAATTATGTGTGCTCAAAATCTGCATTTATGCTTTCTTGAACACATATTCACATAATATTTTTAAAGGAAATCTATCACTGAATGAATAGGTTCATATTCCCTTATTATTGCAGTTATTATTGTTACTGTCCTTATTACCACAGACTGTGCTAAATGTTTTAATTCACAGTATATGGATGTTGAAATATCCCTTTTGAGTTTGAAATAGCCCATTTTGGCTGTGAATCAGTTGTTTCAAGCATAAGGCATTTTGTTTTCAACATTTTGAAAGGCTTTCAAACTCAAAATAATATAGTCAGCTCTATTTTAGATTAAAATGTTTCCAATATACTTTAAGAAGCTACAAGTGCCAAAGCCTGGCCATTTCATATTCAAAATAGGTGTTTTGCATTTGAAGAGGTTTGAACTGAAAAACTTTGCTTTCTCCAACAGATACTTCCCATGCATTAACTTATTTTGTTAGTGCTTGGTAAAAAAATACCTGGAACCTTTGCTCCATTTCTGGTAAATATAATTTTATTTAACATTTTAATAGAAATCCCAAAACATCTCCTTATCTACATGAGCAACTTATATTCTAGAAGTCCTTAGTACAGTGAGAACAAAGCAAAACAGTCCTGTTGCAAGTGTGAGAAAGATGCATACTCTTCCCTTGTTTCCATGGAAATTCTCAGTCATCCTGGTCATAGTTATCCCATCTCTTCAGCTGAAGAGCTGAAGAAGCTTCTTGGATGAGAAGTGAAACATTTTCAAAGAAAAACAAGAAAGTCCAGTTGCCTTCTGAAAAAGCACCTTGTTTATTTGAACTATATGGTGAGTATAACCTAAGGGAAACTGGATTGGAAGAAGATGTACATGGGTTTAAAGTTGGAGGGGAAAAACATCAATAGCCTATGCTATACTGATTTATTTATTTATTTATTTATTTTATTATATTTGTATACCGCCCTTCTCCCGAAGGACTCAGGGCGGTGAACAGGGCACATATAAAATACACATATAAAATTACTACTCTGATAGCTGAAAATGCAAAGGATCCCCAGCAAATGTCATGAAAGTCAAGGAGCAGAGTGAAAAAAATGAGATTAAAACTAAATATAAAGAAAATCAAACAAACATGTCCAGCAGAAGAAATATATTGCAGGTTATGTCAGGAAAGGAGGTTTATTTGAAGAGATACAGAAAAAGATTTTTTTTAGGCCCATCATGAGATTGGCTCCAAGCCATGAAGCTTGGGAATCCAAGGAAATATGGAGTGGTTAAACCCTATAGAGTTAGATTGTACTCTCTTCTACTTTTTATATTTTTAAATGTAGTTTTTTAATGTTAGAAGATTATGATTTTACTTGCATTTTAAGTCTGCATCTTGCTTAGAGTCATATGCAAGTGAAATGGATATCAATGAAATTTATTTATTTATTTATTTAATTAGATTTCTATACCGCCCTATTCCCGAAGGACTCAGGGCGGTTTACAGGGCAGCATAAAATACAATATAAAAGATAATATAAAATTAAAATAAATTAAATTAATTAAGCCCAACAATTAAAACAATATTTAAAAAGCTAAAACCCCTTCAATCCAGGCCTGATAGATCAAAAAGCCAGGTTTTCAGGTCCCGGCGAACTGAACGCAGATCGGGGGCGGTCCGGAGTTCCACAGGTAAATCATTCCAAAGGACAGGCGTGCCCACAGAGAACGCTCTTCCCCTGGGAATAACCCGCCGGCATTCCTTAACCGGCAGTATCCTGAGAAGGCCCTCCCTGTGGGAGCGCATGGGACGAAGGGAGCTTGATGCCGTCAGCAGGTGTTCCCTCAGATAACCCGGACCCAAGCCATTAAGGTCTTTATAGGTCATCACCAGCACCTTGAATCTCACCCGAAGGGCAACCGGAATCCAATGCAGCTCGCGGAGTAGAGGTGTTACATGGGAGTATCGGGAAGCCCCCATCACAACTCGCGCAGCCACATTCTGCACCAGTTGAAGCCTCCGAGTGGTCCTCAAGGGCAGCCCCATGTAGAGAGTGTTGCAGTAGTCTAAACGGGAGGTCACGAGCACATGAGTGACTGTGCATAGGGCATCTCAGTCCAGATAGGGTCGCAACTGGCACACCAGGCGAACCTGGGCAAAAGCCCCCCTGGTCCAAGCTCCTATGTGGTCTTCTAAACTGAGCCGTGAATCCAGGAGGACGCCCAGGTTGTGAGCCCTATCAACGGGGGGTAACACCTCACCCCCCATAGTTAATGATGGACAAAACTGGTTCTCCCGAGATGCCGGTATGCACAGCCACTCAGTCTTGGCAGGATTGAGTCGGAGCCTGTTTCTCCCCATCCAGACCCGAACCGCCTCCAGGCAACGGGACAAAATAAATAAATAAAATAAATATAAATGAAATGATATACATGAAATAAATAAGCAAGGAGGTAAAACAACCAGCCTTACAACTGACTATGGAGATACTGAAGTGATAAATAGTTTTTGCCTTTTAGGATCAACCATCAACATTAGAACAACCAGCAGTCAAGGACTATAATGCAAATTAACACTTGGAAGAGCAGCCATGAAGCCTTAGAAAATTGTTCAAATATGATGATGTGTCTATACCTACAAAGATCAGAACTGTATTCCCTGAAACATTCTATTGAAGTGAAAGTTGTACTTGGAAGAAGCAGGTTATCATAAGATACAAATGACCAAGTGCAAATTATCCTATTTCAGACACTTTATATGAAAATCTAATTCTCTGGACAAGACTCTATTTCTCGAAAATAAATAAAGGTTATTCTTTGATAAATTGTATAAAATGTAACACCAATAAATTGTATAAAATGTAACACCAATGAATTGTATCAAATGTAACACTAAGATGTGGGGCTATCTATTTCCTGCTCAGACAGAGAACTCACAAATGGTAATCAACAAAGTTCTTTTGAAATGTTAAAAAGCTTCTGAGAGACAGGAACATCAGCCCAAGGTGGAAATTACAACCAAGGTGGAAATTACAAGTAAATGAGATAAGATCTAGATAAGATCATAACGCATAGATGGAAATGGTCAGAAGGACCCCTTTAGAAATAGGAAACAACTTCAAAGAATGACTTAAGCTTCTTAGGTATGGCGTGTATCGTGAAAGAGTATAAAATGCCTACTTTGAAACTTGCTCAGCATGCTCTTTGAACCCAATCCAATTTGGGAAGGGTCTAAGAGGCCACGTTTGCAAGCGCTTTCTTTCTTTATTATTTTCTTTATTATTTTCAATTTTCTTTTCAATAAATCTTTGCCTTTGTTAACCAGACTTTTCTTTGAGTTGTGAGTATCAGATTTTGGGCTTTTAAATCTCACAATAAGATACAAATGACCAAGCTCAAATTATCCTACTTCAGACATTTTATATGAAAATCTAATTCTCTGGACAAGACTCTATTTCTCAGAAAGAACAAAGAAAGAGTGGAAGATGCTTAACAGCAGAAAGGTGAATAGACTAGGCAATAAATGCACCATCAGAGGACCTGAAAGACAAAACAATATAAGGAGCATTTATGTATTTGCCAAGAGTCAACAATAACTTGTTAGCCCTTAATCAACATATTTTCTGAAAACTAGATTAGCCACTATAACAACAAAAAATAGATGTAGTACTCTAAATTGGATCTGCATAAGTTACTATGATACATACAGAAAGCTTTAAGATGCCCTGCATAGTCCAAAGTACTATATGAGATGGAATAACATAATACTTAAGAACCTTACTAAGAAATACTAATTACATTGATTACCACTTTTTTGTGTTATTTAATTCCATTCTTAAGGCATTAGATTGTCTGTAGATTGGTGACTTTCTTATGCCATTTGTAGTCCTTACAAATGTTGCTGGATGTAGTTTAAGCAATATATAAAATACATTTTACATCTTCTGATATAAATATATGTTCAGTTCAGATCACATTGATCTTGAGAATTACAGTATATGGTTTGCCAATTCTCCAATGTTAATCAAATCACCTTAATGACCCAATCCTAAAATTCCTCAGAATAGCAAATATAAATAGAAAATGTTATGCTTTATGTTACTCTATGCTCTTGAGAAAAGCTGTGTCAATGCTATAAACATTGGATGTTCCCGCTCTGACAACTGATGAAAATTGCAGCCATTTTCTCTTTGCTTTTAACATGCTTTTTCTGGTATTTAGAAACCAGGTGCAGAAGGGGGTTGGTGTGGGGTGGGATAAAAGCTTAAGCTCAGTTATCCATAACAATAACGCTGCTTGTGGGAACCCAAGGACGAGCTGATAACGTTTTGGTGGGCTGATGAGCTAGGGAAGAAAGCCCGCGTTTTAGGCGAATTGGAGAATGTGATTTATGTCAACTTATTGGGGGTAGGAATTGCACTTTGTTACTTTGTATCTGGGTGAAGGGAATTTAGTCTTTGGGTTCAACTATGTAGTGCCAATACTTTGTTTCCTGAATAAAATGATCTTTAAGGAAGAATTTTGCCTTGAATTTCTTTGATGGGTTTTATCTATTGGAACCATGACAAGCTGTTTTTGAAGAGATAGCTTGTTAAATATTCAAAAATCTGGATAAAATTTGATTTTAATACTATAACGTTTGGATGGAGCTCATGAGGATAACCCTAAACAAGTCAATAGCTGTGCTACAAAACCAGTACTCAGTAGTTGGAAGTTCATATTATTCAGGAGTCTCCAAATCCATTGAAGAGAAACTCAGAAAAACAAGGGAAGAAACAGAGTAGCTGGAGAAGAAATAAAATATATTAGCATACACTATTTGTAACCATCCTGTCATTTTTCATTCTATCTTCTAAGAGGCACTTGCCATATCCCTTGTAGGTGTATAAAATCTAAATCTCAGAATACTTTGTTTCTTAACATTGTATCATCTGATTAGCTTTTCTGACTGCTGCTAAAAGTATTTATAAAGGTTTGCCAGCACATGCGTGCTACTCGATTCTGACTCTAGGGGCCGGTGCTCATCTCCGTTTCAAAGCCGAAGAGCCAGCACTTGTCCGAGGACATCTCCATGGTCATGTGGCCGGCATGACTAGATGCCAAAGGCACACGGAACGCTGTTACCTTCCCACCGTAGTGGTCCCTATTTTTCTACTTGCATTTTTACGTGCTTTCGAACTGCTAGGTTGGCAGAAGCTGGGACGAGTAACAGGCGCTCACTCTGTTACGCAGCACTCAGGATTCGACCCACCAAACTGCCGACCTTCTGATCGACAAGCTCAGCATCCTAACCCACTGAGCCACCGCGTCCCAAAGTATTTATACCTAATCCTATATTCATAATCCATCTTTCTGCCACTACTAAAATATTTTAGCCATAATATTATACTATAACATTAAGTACAATATCCACAGTTTAATACACAGTCTTATACTAAGGAGAAAAACCAATTATCTAAAATTTCTGTTGGAATGAATAAGAACAATCAATGCATAAAAGCAATGTAATGCATGAAAAAGGTTGAGGGAGGGTGAGAGGTTTTTTTACTTGACAAACAGTGCTAATGGTGATATACTTCTCTAGCAACCAATAAAATCATTTGAAAAAAATGTGTCCCATTTTCCTATTCTTATGAGTTAAATTTTTTAGTTTAGTTTATGTAAGGAAGCTTATACAGAAGAATTTGTAACATGCAAACTCTTCCTTTCTATATGTATAGAGAATCATAGTTCTAATTATAAAGAGCCTTGGTGGAGCAGTGGGCTAATGCCTCCTTAAGTAACACCAGCTGCCTGCAATTAGTGCAGGTTCGCATCCCACCAGGCTCAAGGTTGACTCAGCCTTCCATCCTTCCGAGGTAGGTAAAATGAGGACCCAGATTGTTGGGGGCAATTAAGCTGACTTTGTAATAATGCCGCTTGGGGTGTGTGTGTGAAAGCCCTAACAAGCAGGCATATACATAGAATGAAGGCTACTGCTAAGCTTGTAAGCCGCCCTGAGTCTTCGGAGAAGGGCGGGATATAAATGGAATTAAAATAAAAAAAAATAATTGACTGGAATAATGCATCTTATTTTTTTCACCTGCTGTTTAACAAAAAAACAACAACTATACTTCTGAAAAATACAAGTTATTCTCTTTTTTTTAACAAAACAATATTAATTTTATTTTATTTCAACAGACAAGTCAAGCAAGAAAAAAGAGGAAAATAAGAAGGAACAAAAATAAAAATGTTACAGGTTTATAAAACTGAATAAGAATTGTCATGATAATATTATAGTAGTAATACATGGAAATATGATTTTTATATCAATTTACCACTTTTAAACCAATGTCAAAATCGAATTAATAATTAGCAAAAGCAGCCAGTATAATAATAATAATAATAATAATAATAATAATAATAATAATAATAATAATAATAATAATAATAATAATAAACAATCAGAATAAACACTTAAGAGGAGATCCTATCAAATGTAAAGCTTTATATTCAGGGACATGGTGGCTCAATGGGTTAGGACACTGAGCTTGTCGTTCAGAAGATCGGCAGTTTGGCAGGTCGAATCCCGAGTGCCATGTAGCAGAGTGAGTGCCTGTTACTCATCCCAGCTTCTGCCAACCTAGCAGTTCGGAAGCACATAAAAATGCAAGTAGAAAAATAGGGACCACTACGGTGGGAAGGTAACAGCGTTCCATGCGCCTTTGGCGTCTAGTCATGCCGGCCACATGACCATGGAGATGTCCTTGGACAAACGCTGGCTCTTCGGCTTTGAAACAGAGATGAGCACCGGCCCCTAGAGTCAGAATCGAGTAGCATGCATGTGCAGGGGAAACTTTACCTTTTTATATTAAGAGAACTCAAACTTTAGGTGTATTACAGATTCATGTACAGAAACTGTAAATGATTCCCTTATATACAAACTATTTTTGACATATAGGTTATTTCTAATTACAACTTAGTCTGCCATTTTTCCAATTAGGGGCTTCTCTGTAGACTAGATGACAAATGTTACAGAAGAAGCAGTTTATCTTATGGTTTCTGAATGCTGATAGAAATCAGAAGTAAGGGTGGCTGGAGGCAAGATTACTGATTTCTTTTAAATGGCTAGTGATGTTGGTGTTTGGACTGTGATCAGAGAAGGGAAAGGTATATTTGAGCCTAAAGCTTGTTAGTTTGTCTAAAAATGACAGAAGACAGAAGTCCAGGAAGAAATCATATGGGATAGGTATTAGAAATTAATAAAAAATGGTGTAGATGAGAGCTACATGCTAGCAAAGGAAAACAAAAAAAGATAAAGTAGGTTTCCACATGAGTCTCCTAGCTGAAATCACTGAGAGAGAAACATACAGCATTAATTAGTAGGCTAAAAGGTGGAAAAAAAACCCACAGTATTAAAAGCAGAAGCTCAAATAAAAGTAGAGGCTGTGTGTGTGTGTGTGTGTGCGTGTGTGTGTAAGAGAGAGAGAGAGAGAGAGCAACAGCAATAGCACTTAGAATAGGGTGTCAAACTTGCAACATCATGTGATGTGTCACGATATATTGCGACTTTTTTCCCATTGCCAGCAATGGGGTAGGTGCGGTTTTGCTATGATGCATCTGGCCCACGGGCCAGCAGTTTGACACCCCAGACTTAGAAGGATGGAAGGCTGAGTCAACCTTGAGCCAGTGAGGATCAAATTACTGGCCATGAGCTGAATTAGCCTGCAGTACTGCATTCTAACCACTGTGCCATCACCACGCAGATATAGATATAGAGATAATATAGAGATGATATAGAAATAGAGATGGAGATGTTATGGTTAACATTTTAATTTATACTCTTAGTTCTTGTTACATTTATGGATCTGACAATTCAAATGATATTATCCAATTGTTTTTTAACTAAACATTATTTGAAGAGAAAAATGTGCTGGTTTGGATCATTCAGATTTTCTCTTGCATTAATTCTAGATTCATATTCTGCTTTCCTCTTACACTGGTATCCTAACAAATAAGCTTATGACACAGGTCAAATTGAGAAAGAGTAACTAGCCCAAAATCACCCAGTAATTTGCATGGAGATGAGTGGGCTTGAACTTGACTCTTTGCAGACTTTATCCATTGTCTGTGAGAGAGAAAGAATGGAAAATAGTGAGAGAAAAACTGAATTAATGTCAACAATTGCTGGCTTAATATTTGACCTGAATCTTTTACTACTGTTTTATTGTAATCTCCTGCATTTCATTATGCATTCTAAACTTATCTACAACAAATTTGTATATTGGAGAACCCATAAATACAGTAAGTATTAATCCAAATTGATGGTATTAAAATGTGAATCAACAGCTCAGCTGTTGGGACAGTAAGCTTTAATCCTTATATCCAGTGAAATTCCTGAGATAGTATTAGAGTTTCTGACTTCCAACTTTATCATATATACTGAAAAGAGATCAAAACTTTGCTGTTGACATTATTTAAACCTTTTAAGAGTCAACTTACAATCCTCTATTAAGTAATATTTAAATTACTGTTAATATTTATTAGAAGTGTTTATACTGCCAGTTATCGTTCACTTATATTTTCAAAATTGGCAGAAACATTATATTTCTTTCTTAAGTTTAAACTATTATTTCTATCTTCCTGTACATTTGTTTACTTAAAATGGAAAAATAGATAAATTACAGATATAAATAATAGATAGTCCCAGTGTCTGTATAAGTTCTTGCTTTTCACTAATTTTAACATCTTACTATGAAATTATATCACAGTAGTATATTTAGTCAACAGTAAAAGAATATGCTGTGGACTAACACTTGGGAGAGCAAGCCTTTTGCCTTTATATTTCTATTATTAAAAAGATCAGAATAACACAAGCAAAATTTTTAAAAAGCAGGACAGAAAGCATTTTGAGGCTTTTGAAATTTAGTATTTCAGGACACTTTTGAGAATACCACATACAGCCAAGAAACCAAACAAATGGATCATTAGACAAATCAACCTGAAGGTCGTACTCAAGACACCAGGCTCCTACTTTGGATACATTATGCAAACACCTACATCTCTGAAAAAAGCTATATTGTGGGAAATTTGATCAACAGCAAAGTGATGGACTTAGTAGCAGTTGCAGTGGCTACACGATAAAAGAACTAGTTCCAAGACATAAATTAATTTAGAAACAAAAAATATTATTTTTAATATATTAAGAAATCTTCATTATGTTTATTAAAATTGATAATTAATATAGAATGTAAATGTATTTTCTTCATATGTTTCATGTAAAATGTGGGGTAAAGTTTAATAGGTAAAGTAAAGGTAAAGGTTCCCACGCACATGCGTGCTAGTCGTTTCCAACTCTAGGGGCCGGTGCTCATCTCCGTTTCAAAGCCAAAGAGGACATCTCTGTGGTCATGTGGCTGGCATGACTAGACGCCAAAGGCACATGGAACACTGTCACCTTCCCACCGTAGTGGTCCCTATTTTTCTACTTGTATTTTTTACATGCTTTTGAACTGCTAGGTTGGCAGAAGCTGTGACAAGTAACAGGCGCTCACTCTGTTACGTGGTACTTGGGATTCAACCCGCCAAACTGCCAACCTTCTGATCGACAAGCTCAGCATCCTAACCCACTGAGCCACCACGTCCCTAAAGTTTAATAATAATAATAATAATAATAATAATAATAATAATAATAATAATAATAATAATAATAATAATAATAATATTCAGATGTGTTTGAACAGGATCAAATAAGTATCAACAACTTTTAACAATACTACACTAGGGTATAGTATTCTTGAGAGACTTCTAAAAGTAGACATAATATATAAATTGTTCTTAATATTTTGAAGTCAGAAGCCATTGTAATCCAAGTCAATTTCCTGTAAAATAACAGCATTTTCACTGTAATGTCCATTTGGCATAATCTTTATAAGGAAATTCCATCATCATTTATGATTATTAAAAGTGGCACTCAGTCTTTGTATGTATACACGGTCTTTGTATGTTTGTGTGTGTGTGTGTGTGTGTGTGTGTGTGTGTGTATACACGCACACACAAATGTATTTTACATACACTTTGCTGTTTTTGACAGTGGTCAAAATTCAGTAAATAGTTTTAGTGTGTTTAAATGATACTGTGTCTCTTTCTTTAAATGATCACCAATAAACACTTTCCCATTTTTTAAAAAAAATGTTTGTGTGTGTGTGTGTGTGTGTATTTGGGTCGACAGGGTACATCAAAAAAACATTCAAGGCATACACACACACACACACACACACACACACAGATCTACACTAAAGTGTACAAAGTTAAACACAAAATGAAAGGCCAAATCTATTTAAAAGAAAATGTTTTTCAATAAAAAAGAAATACTAATATTTAAAATATGCAATACATGGATATTTCTATTTATTAATTATTTGTTGTTTGTTTGTTTTATATTTTCTTCATAGGTGATGTATTTTGTTCCTCAGTTTTATTCCAATAATAATCCTGTTGTTGGGATGCAAGATAATAACATAAATTTCCATGTCTGGAAAACTAAACACAGGTTACCTGGGTCTTGCTCAAATGTTTTAAGATGTGTAAACATTTTTAGGAGATCTTTAGTTATCATGATGGGTTCTAGAATTATGATAAGCTCCTGTTCTATAAAATCCAATAAATTATATGGTTGAATGATAATTTTCTATATAATACTTTCTTCAATGGTCTTCCAGTATATTCTTATTGAGTTACTGATACAAAAAGGAGGTAATATATGAGCTTCCATCCCATTAAATTAGCATGAGAATAAAAATTCCTACAGCAGCATAATTAGCTGTTGTGCAGATTGTGACAGAGATCTCTTCAGTATATCTCCTATGAGTGTTCCAAGACCAAAATGCCATGAAAAACAAACTATTGATTTTTTTAAAAGAAATTGTTGAATAAAATCTGTGCATACTGTCACTGTTTATGAAAATATAAGCATCAGGAACTTTCTATGAGACCAAGTTCTTGTTTCTATGGAGATATAATGAAGCACATTTATAATGGGTACTTCCTTACCCCCAAAATGTTCTGCAATTACCCCATCAAACTATGAATATATATTGTTTAGTTAATAGGAAAAGAATTATCCTTTCTCTTTAACTTTCATGCATACTACAAAAAAAGAATGGCTTTTTTCAATTTTCTAGTAGGGAACTGAATTAAAATAACCAATAGAGTTAATTCTCAGAATTACATTTCCTCAGTTGTCATATGTCAGCAAGGATACTGGACCACAGAAAAACATTTATTTGGTTGCAAAAGTGAGGAATGTAATAATTGTTATACTTTATCAGTCAATATACTTTTCATATTTTACTTTTGAATTCAATATTTCAAAGTATAACAATAAATTATATAATATTTTGAAATATATCAAAAATAAAACAAGAATAAAACAATTGAAAAACAATATTTTTGTTATATTTTGCTGAGCAGAACTATTCATGCAATTCAAATTAGAGACAACAACTTCCACACACCTTTTCCTATGTAAAGATAGCATGCACACTAGATGTAAACCCAAAAAATTCCATACATTCATGCTATAACACTGTTTCAGTTTTAGAGCACAGTAAGTAAATGTCTACATTTAACAGGATAGAATAGAAAGACTGCAAAATCTTACTTTAAAAAAAGGCTACTACAGTATAATGCCAGGAAAGATTAAAGCAAAATGATTAAACTTCAGGAGGAAAATTAAAATAACTATGACGTTTTTCTCTAGGAGATGGGCAACTAACACAATAGTATGACAGAACTTCATAAAAATTATTTATTTATTTATTTATTTATTTATTTATTTATTTATTTATTTATTTATTTATTTATTTATTTATTTATTTTTAAATTTATTGGCTGCCCATCTTACTACAGGGTAAGATTGCATAGATGGATGTGAAGAAGGAACAAAGTTTTTAACTACATTTAACAAATTAATTACTGGAACGTTTAGACCAGGCATGTCAAACTCATGACGTCACGTGATGTCGCATGATGTATTGGGACTTTTCCCCCATTGCTGGCAATGGTGTGGGCACAGTTTCAGTGTGACGCATCTGGCCCATTGGCCGGCAGTTTGATATGCCTGGTTTAGACAGTTCAGTGGAACTAATTAGCAAGAGGTGCAAGATAGACCTATTCTCCACCCCAACCTCTTCTTTCAAGTAAGAATGAGAAAAAACAAAAGAGAGAGAGCAAGAGAGTAACAAGTCATGAAGAAGTTGCAGTGTGAGTTAAACTGACTTAACTTAACTTCTTGCTTGCAACTTACAAAATAGCCCCTCCCCCCAAAAAATAGTGAAGTAATTTATTATTCATTCATTCATTCATTCATTCATTCATTTATTAAAAATAATCTAATTTAGATAGTCCAAGTCAATTAAGCTAGTTCTACAAAATTCCATTTGCCCACCATTAGCCACAGTCTAAACTTCAATAACCCACTTGAGGTATAGAACTGCATGTTGAAAAATGAAGGTTAATAGTTACAACACAAATAATGAAAGAGATTAAGCGATTAAAATTTCTGTTGTGAAGTGAAGTATCCCAATCCTAATGCAAATAAATGACAATTTCATTATTTGATTTTATTTTCTTTTATTATTTGGTTTGTTGTTGTTAGCTGCGAAGTCGTGTCCGACTCATTGCGACCCTATGGACAACGTTCTTCCAGGCCGTCCTGTCCTCTACCATCTTCTGGAGTCCATTTAAGCTCACACATACTGCTTCAGTGACTCCATCCAGCCACCTCATTCTCTGTCGTCCCCTTCTTCTATCACCCTCAATCTTTCCCAGCATTATGCTCTTCTCCAGTGAGTCCTTCCTTCTCATTAGGTGGCCAAAGTATTTGAGTTTTAGCTTCAGAATCTGGCCTTCTAAAGAGCAGTCAGGACTGACCGGTTTGATCGCCTTGCAGTCCAAGGGACTCGCAGGAGTCTTCTCCAGCACCACAGTTCAAAGGCCTCAATTCTTTGACGTCAGCCTTTTTTATGGTCCAGCTTTCACTGCATACATTGCAACTGGGAAGACAATAGCCTTGACTATACACACTTTGTTGACAGGGTGATGTCTCTGCTTTTTAGTGTGCTGTCTAGATTTGCCATTGCTTTCCTCTCCAGGAGCAAGCGTCTTTTAATTTCCTGGCTACAGTCCCCATCTGCAGTGATCTGGGAGCCCAGGAAAATAAAATCTGTCACTACCTCCATTTCTTCCCCATCTATTTGCCAGGAATTGAGAGGGCCAGATGCCATGATCTTGGTTTTCTTAATGTTAAGTTTCAACCCAACTTTTGCACTCTCCTTCTTCACCTGCAACAAGAGGCTCTTTAGTTTTTCTTCACTTTCTGCCATTAGAGTGGTATCATTTGCATATCTTAGGTTGTTGATATTTCTTCCGGCAATCTTAATTCCAACTTTTGATTCCTCTAACCCTGCCTTTCTCATGATGTGCTCTGCATATAAGTTAAATAGGCAGGGTGACAGTATACAGCCTTGCCGGACTCCTTTCCCAATTTTGAACCAATCAGTGGTTCCGTGTCCAGTTCTCACTGTTGCTTCTTGGGCCACACATAGGTTTCTCAAGAGACAAATAAGATGGTCTGGTACTCCCATCTCTTTAAGAACTTGCCACAGTTTGTTATGATCCACACAATCAAAGGCTTTAGCATAGTCAAAGAAGCAGAAGTAGATGTTTTTCTGGAACTCCCTAGCTTTCTCCATGATCCAACGTATGTTGGCAATTTGATCTCTAGTTCCTCTGCCTCTTCGAAATCCTGTCTGTACTTCTGGTAGTTCTCGGTCCACATACTGCTGGAGTCTAGCTTGTAGGATTTTAAGCATAACTTTACTAGCATGAGAAATGAGTGCAATGGTGCGGTAGTTTGAACATTCTTTGGCACTGCCTTTCTTTGGAATTGGAATATAAACTGATCTTTTCCAATCCTGTGACCACTGTTGAGTTTTCCAAATTTGCTGACAAATTGAGTGTAGCACTTTTACTGCGTCGTGTTTTAAGATTTTGAATAGCTCAGCTGGAATACTGTCACCTCCAGTAGCTTTGTTGTTGCTCAGCTTTTCTAAGGCCCACTTCACTTCACATTCTAGAATGTCTGGCTCGAGGTCAGTGACCACCTCAATGTGATTATCAGGGACATCAAGCTCATTCTTGTATAGTATTTCTGTGTAATTGTGCCACCTCTTCTTAATCTCTTCTGCCACTGTTAGGTCCCTGCCATTTTGGTCCTTTATCATGCCCATTTTTGCATGAAACGTTCCATTCATCTCTCCAATTTTCTTGAAAAGATCTTTGGTCCTCAATATTCTATTTTTTTCTTCTATTTCTTTGCACTGTTCATTTAAGAAGGCATTCTTATCTCTTCTAGCTATTCTCTGGAATTCTGATTTCAATTGGGCGTACGTTTCTTCTTCTCCCTTGCCTTTCACTTCCCTCCTTTCCTCAGCTATTTGAAATGCTTCCTCAGACAGCCATTTTGCTTTCTTGCATTTCTTTTTCTTTGGGATGGTTTTGGTTGCCACCTGTTGTACAATGTTGTGAACCTCTGTCCATAGTTCTTCAGGCACTCTGTCTATCAGATTTAATTCCTTAAATCTATTTGTCGCCTCTACTGTATATTCAACAGGGATATGATTTATTTTATACCTGAGTGGCCTAGTACTTTTTCCTACTTTCTTCAGTTTAAGCCTAAACTTTGCAATGAGAAGCTCATGGTCTTGTTTTTACTGACTGTATAGAGCTCCTCCATCTTTGGCTGCAGAGCATATAGTCAATCTGATTTCTGTATTGACCATCTGGTGATGTCCATGTGTAGAGCCGTCTCTTGGGTTGTTGGAAAAGAGTGTTTGCTATGACCATCATATTCTCTTGTCAAAATTCTATCAGCTTGTGCCCTGCTTCATTTTGTACTCCAAGGCCAAACTTGCCTGTTATTCCAGTTATCTTTTGGCTTCCTACTTTAGCATTCCAATCCCCCATGATGATAAGGACATCATTTTTTGGTGTTAATTCTATAAGGTGCTGTAGGGCTTCATAGAACTGGTCAATTTCATCCTCTTCAGCACTGGTGGTTGGGGCATAGACTTGGACTACTGTGATATTGAATGGTTTGCCTTGGATTCGAACTGAGACCATTCTGTCATTTTGAGGATTGTATCCCAGTATTGCTTTTCCTACTCTTTTATTGTCTATGAAGGCTACTCCATTTCTTCTGAGGGATTCTTGCCCACAGTAGTATACCTGATGGTCATCTGAATTAAATTCACCCATTCCTGTCCATTTTACTTCGCTGATACCTAAGATGTCGATGTTCAGTCTTGTCATCTCTTTTTTGACCACGTCCAGCTTTCCTTGATTCATGGATCTTACATTCCAGGTTCCTATGGAGAAAAAATCTTTACAGCATCGGACTTTCCTTTCACCACCAGACACATCCACAGCTGAGCGTCCTTTCGGCTTTGGCCCAGTCGCTTCATTCTTTCTGGCGCTACTAGTACTAGCCCTCTGCTCTTACCCAGTAGCATATTGGACGCCTTCCGGCCTGAGGGGCTCATCTTCCAGCATCATATCGTTTTGCCTTTTGGTACTATCCATAGGGTTTTCATGGCAAAGATACTGGAGTGGGTTGCCATTTCCTTCTCCAGTGGATCATTTTGCCAGAACTCTCTGCTATGACATTTCCATCTTGGGTGGCCCTGCACGGCATAGCTCATAGCTTCATTGAATTACGCAAGCCCCTTCACCACGACAAGGCAGTAATCTATGAAGGGGATTATTTGGTTAGGTATGTTATAATTTTAAAATTATAAATTATATAAACTATAAATAGCAACAGCATTTAGACATATACCACTCCCTAAGCAGTTTATAGTCAGCATTTTGCCCCCAACAATCTGGGTCCTCATTTTACCAAAATTCTATCCATCAGAAGGATAGAAGGCTGAGTCAACTTTGAGCCAGTGAAAATCAAACTGCTGGCCATGGGCAGAATTAGCCTGCAATACTGCATTCTAACCATTGTACCCTATGGCTCTTTTAAAATTATAAAATTATAACCGTTGTAATAAAATAACTAAACAAATAATCATGGTATTTCTAATGTAAGGAATATCATTAGAAAACCAGTATGAGATTCAATATTTTTGCAAAAGTTGGAACTCGCATCCCCTGAAAAGCTAAGTAAAGTAGTTGCTAATAGCAACATTGTAAACAAAGAATCTCAGAATTCACAGTCACAGTTACTGTGGCTAATGTATGGTGATATGGTGAGCAATTCTTGATGGGTTTTGCATATTTACAGTAACCTAAGCTAGTAACACTAGCTAGAAGCTGACAATTTAATCATGTGAGAAGCCTAGTTGGAAGTAAGATTGATTGAACTGAACTGTACAGTATACTTGTACTTCCAAATGCTTTTGAGCTATCACAAAATAAAATTGTTATATAATTAAACACAAATACTGAGCTATTCTGCTACAAAGTGAAGCAAATAACATTGCTGTCTATGTTATTATTCATAAGATGCATGTCGTGTCAGAGAAAGACAGACAAGGAAAAAGTATGAGTAAGTCTAAGAAAAATGTACTTGAAAGACTGATCAAATTTATTAAGACAGATATCCTATATCTATTTCCTTGAGAGGATGAGCCATTTAGCCCATTGGGATTACTTCTGAGTAGACACATAGAAACTTAATTACATAAATTGTCATTTTATAGCAATTTATCTTCTTGCACATTCAACTCAGAAAAAAAATAAAGATCAGCTGAATATCTTTATTAACATATCCTTTCTTGTCATGGTCTTTTAGCCAATTTTGAAATGTTTTGCTTCTGAATATACTGTTAAGTGCTTCTGTTGAAACAAATTTCTATTATTTAATCATAGTTTCAATAAAAGCTTATTGTGTATCAGTGATTGTGCTTTTTTCATGTCCACATCACATTACTTAAGTACATCATTTTTTAAATTCTCATTTTGTTTATACAGGATTGATTTGTTTTTAATTTATATATATAGATCTATAAATATTTTTTAAAAAACATTGAAGTATTAAATAAAAAGACTTAATTCAAGATTAATAATAAATCTACTTTACAAAGATAGGATTTGTTTATCTTAAACTTTTCAAGGAAATGTGTGATGTGTAATACAAGCACCTGGAAAAGCAGCCAGCAATCTTTACTATATCAAAATGATCCCCCACATTTCAAACTTGATTATTTTTAGAACATTTATTTGTTTGCGTATTTCTAAACCACTCATCTCCCTCAAAGTGCACGGTACAAAGTATAAAGAAGATTCATATCACAACTCTAGTAAAAATATTTTTGTAATTACTTCAAGGTGAGTTATTGTGGAAATTTAAAATCAAAATCAGGCTTCTGCTCTGACAAACAGCTGTATCAATATATGATTATGTGGGTGTGTGTATAAAGATAGCTGAGGTTCATAGAGAAATATGAGAAGATTCTGGAAAAAGAACAAAAAGCATGGAATCTAAGATGAGGCTTCCATATAGTCCTGTTTTTCCTTCAGAGATAGTTCTAGAGCTACTCATAGTTTTAATGCCACCACTGAAGATAACGGAAGAACAATCAATTTGGTAGCATGTCTCAAGTCTGTTCTTCTGGATCAGAATTCAAATAAATATAAGAACTTTGAATTCTAGAATCTATGATGCTGCCACACTAAATACCCTGAAGTGTTCTCATTCCCTGATCCCTGAACAAAATTAATCATTTCAATGAAAAACTGAATTGTTGAGGAAGAAGAATATGATCGAGCTATATTTTCAAAAGGGATGATACTAACCATGTTTCCATCTCTACCTTCTACAATTACTAACATAGTTATGTACCATTTGTAAAACATTTTCTACTAATGTGCCCTTAAAATGTAGTAAAAAAGAAAAAATGATTTTTTTCATATGCTTCCATTGATCCACTCTTATACTTTTTCTCAATTTTTTTCAACCATTTTACAAAACAGTTTTTAATTTGTTCTATATCATATTTCAATAGCTATTTATAAATACACTAAAATATTATCTTGATTTTGTATAAGCACTTTAAATTCTCCTCTTTTTCAAGCCGCCTATTCTGAGATAGTTTTAAATGTTTTAATTTAAATACAGTACAATACATAAATAATGGTAGATTCCATTGACTAGTTTATGTTTCATCTTTAATATTTGTTCTGAATCTCAATATATCATGTTGTATGTTTATATTTATAATTATATATTATATAAAATATACAATTATATATTTTACTATGTTTTTTAGAGTAAAAAATATTTTATTTTGGTGCTACTGGTAAGGTGGGTTGGATTTATCTTTGCTTTCAGAAGACACCAACTTTTTAACAAATATCGTCTCAGGTTATATTATTTAGATGATTTTTATCTTTTGTTCTTCTCTATTACAAATAGCTATGAAGTCCATTAGCTAGATCTGCTCCATCTATTATTGATGTTCTGTTATTTGAAGATATTATCTATTCTGTTTTCCATAGTGTGTAATACAGTCTAAGATTGGAAAATGTTAAACTGCATGTTTCTTCTGAAACCTACACTTTTTTTGTTTTCCACATTGTACAAATCTATTAATTGTTTTTTCAGCTATCTAATACTATTTGGAATGGAACATTTATCCTGAGTTATTTATTAATTTATGTTATCACAATGTATTAACCAGAAAAGTTTTAAACTTTTCTATCTTTTGACTTTTTAAAAAAATATTTCTAAGATAATCCTGTTTTTCTCCATAGACTCTAAATAATAATGAAGAATAAAAGTTTATGGAAAATATTAGACTTCTGGTTTTGCGTGGTAGTGACCGGTCATGGGCTTGAGGATTCTCTGCACCTCCGGAGCTAATTTCGCCTTCCCAGGGGACCATAAATGGGTCTAAGTGCCCTGGAGAGGCAACAAAGAAAGACAGGTGCTCCAGCGATTCTGGAATGGTGGTAGCCGTTCCATTCAACTTGGGGAAAGCCTTCTAACCCAATAGGAGAAAGGCTGGCTGTATTGTATTGACCAGCCCAAGCTACTTGCAACCGAAGTCCCAAAGCACTAACCAGCACAACTGTGAACAGTGTGCTTGAAACTGTGATCTTCTCTTTTCTATTTTACATTTAATTTCCTGGAAAAGATCCCAAGAAACAAAATACCTCTGAAAGGGAAGGAGGGGGATTTTCACCCCATCCTTATATGAATGGAAGCGGTGAATTAATCTTTTTATGGAGGATCAAAATATATGGAAGTGAAATAAATATAAAACCTGAAACTTAAAACTTAAATCTGGATAAAATCTAAAATTGTTTTAATGGTTAAAACTCTCATTTTAAAGATAATTGTTCATTTTGAAAATTGAAAAACAAATAGTTGCTGACACCTAGTAGCAGATGAAGACTATGACAGCTATGACTTTAATATAAGACTTGGCAAAATCTGGGAAAAGCTAATTTGTGTCTGTGACCTTCAAAGCTTTAGCAACAAAGAGCAGATGTGACCAAAAAAAGACAATAATCTGGGCTGTAGACAAAGAGAGAATTATAAATTTCTGGAAAAAAATCTTTTTTGAACTATTTGGATTACAAATATCTATCTAATTGGGACTCTAAATCTATTTACAAAGAAAAGAAAGGAAGAGGAAAAGTCAAATTCTTGGCTATCATGGATCAGAGACATGTAGAAAGAACATATGAAGAAAACATAAATATGTCACAGGAGGAGATATATAGTATACTGCAACTAATTCAAACAAAAATACTTTAAACCACAAAGAAATCCAAAATAAATTTGAAAATATAAACCAATCTATTTCCAAGTTAACTCTACAACAAAAAATTCCCAGAAAACAACAACAGAGAAGGAGCAGATAAAACTGATAAATGGATATAGAATTGAGAATAGAGACTTAAAGATGGAACTTAACAAAACAAGGAAACATGATTTAATCCTAGTGGAAAAAAAATCACAAGAATTGGAAAAAACAACTTATCCCTTAAGACTACAAAATAAATTTGAGGACAGAAAACAGATCAGATAAAATGGACTGTAGAGATGTTAGGAACATTGGAGAAAAAGGAAATGGTAAGAAAAAACGGAGACAAAGAAAAAGAAAATGATTTTCAATAAACATGAAAAGGCAGAAGTCCAGTACAAAGACACTTCTCCTGATTTACTTTTTATATCTACAGCAACATTTACGAACATACAGAAAAACTTTGATTCAGCAAAATACATTGATTAAGAAAGACACAGGGCAAAAGAAAAAGTGGAAACTAAGAAAATAGATGATGAGACCTACCAGAGAGAATACTTAAAAAAGAAACATTTGTTTGAATATGGTTAAAGAAACAGAAAAGTTTTGGAATATATATGTCACTCTAAGAGGGATGAAATCTCTAAATATAATATAGTATGCTTTTTTCCCTTTTTTGTTCCTTTTCTTGATATGAGTAATATAAAAAAGTTGAAATGACTTAGATCAGACATGTCAAACACAAGGCCCGGGGGCCGGATCCGGCCCGCGAAGTGCTTTCATGTGGCCCGCGAAGCCATCCTGGAAACAGTGAGGAAACGGCCCCCACTGCCTTGGCCCCGGCCCAGAGACCCTCCTTCTGCCAGAGACCCTCAGATCTGTCCCACTCCTGCCCAGGCCCCCCATAGGCACCCTTGATGCGAACTATGTAGACCTGGCCACGCCCACCCAGTAGGCCACACCCACCCTGGCCATACCCGCCCGGCCCCTTGAGGGCAATTGCAATGCTGATGCAGCCCTCAATGAAATTGAGTTTGACACCCCTGACTTAGATAAAGGAAATGTTTTAGATATTTAAATGTGATCAAATTTAACAAAATTATAATGGATAAAAATATTTTGAATAAGAGTTAAAGGACTAGATTACTAGATTATTAAATGGAATGTTTAAAGATTAAACATATTTTAATTATGGTTAAAAAGAATAAGAATTTAGGAAATAAATACATATTAGCTTAGGAGGGATATATATTTTAAGTAGTATCTTATTTTTTATGCTTCTTTACTCTTTCTTTTCTTTCTTTTTTTCTAATGTTTTATCTATTTCTTAAGAACTGTAAAAGTGTGAGATGGTTCATATGGAAAAATAGACTTAAATTCTTAAATGTAATTAATTTTTGAGAAAATCTTAACCAGTAAGAATATTTAGAATTTGATGGGAGAAACAAATTAAAATAAGGATTGTAACAGGATCTATGATAAGGTAACCAGAATGATTGGATAGAAAAGAAATATTATATTGATGCGATTTTTTTTAGGACTATTGGGAAAAATATATATTTAACTGTTATCTATCAAAACGATAAGAATTGTATTAACTCAATGTTTGCAAAAGAGGATATTTTGGGAAAAGAGGAAATCAACTAAAACTATTATGTGTATTATGGATTATAGAAATTAGTTGTTAGTGATTGTTTTACAAATGTAATACAAACAACACACTGTTCACCAATTATTAAGTGATTTATGTTTTTTTTAACAAATCAATAAAATATATTACAAAAAAATGTTTATGGAAGATATAGCTTTGATGAACTGGGTAAAAAAGCATTGTGATAACTATCTCACCCTCTACCAGTCTGATTATCTTTTTATTAAAATATAGCATAATAACTGTATTGTGTACAATTTTTGGAGACATGGATATTTTGGAGGAATCATGAATAACATTCAATCATGCCAGAGCAAAAGGATTAAACAGTAATGAGAATAGTCCTGGTTAGCCTGGAAATAATTCATTACAATCTTTGATAGTTTAAGATCATAACTGTGCAAAGTTCAGATTCATGTGGAAAATACAACTCAAAGGGGGAAATTCTGATCTCTAGGCCCAATCTATTTCATAAAATCTCATTAACGTCAAGCAGTATATTCCCTTTCCTCAAAGTTGAGGGAGAAAGCAAAATGTGAGTGAAACAACTGGTGAAAGATGAGGAAAAAAGAAATGGTAACTCAATGGTGAAAACAAAGGGCATTTGGAGAAGGGCTTAGCAGAGAAGTTTTTTCTTCACAACCCTTCCTTTCACATCTTGTGGCATGACGGTGAATATCAGATAGCTCCAGATGTTCTGTCTTTAGTTATACAATCGGTTTTATCCAGTGCTTTTTTTGTAAAAGAAAAAGGTGCCGGAACTCGCACATGTCATACAACCCGCTTTGCCTACCCTACAAGGTTCCATCCAAAAAAGGTGCCGGAACTCCGTTCTGAGCGTTCTATGAGAAAAAAAGCCCTGGTTTTATCAGTATTAAACATAATACAGCAGGCTCCATGATGTAGTTATCTCAGCTATTTTGCTTCTTTGCTTTAGTATTTATTCTTGTGCAAGAAGAGCTTTAAGACAAAAAAGAATTGTGAGACCTCTATCAGTTTTCAATACTGGCTGATTCCAACTCTAAAAAGGTATAGAACAAGTTTTAGGGGAATCAAATACTTATTAATTAGAAAACATTTGGTTCTTAAATACAAGCATGGCAATAGCTAAGTTTATGAAAGGTTAGTTTTCATAAATCATTAAAAAATATTTTTTTTTGTTAGTCAGATTTCAGTGGAATTTTTTCTCAATGCCAATTGCAAAACAATTCTTTAAGAATTATGAAACTTAAATTTCATATTGAAACTCCTATGTTACACAGCTATGTTTTATGCATTATTTTCAAATTATAAGATTATCACCAGTATACTTTCTTTAATTAAACATTGTATCATGTAAATTCTGCTCTCTTAGAGTAATTAGCATATGGATATAATCACTGAATCTGCAAGTCCTGGAAGATGGGGGAGCAGAGAGATTAGATTTTAAATATAATACATTTGACTAATACTTTTTAACAAATCAATATTTCATATATAATAATTGAAGTTCAAAAATTGTTAATATAAGTGATAAGCATTAGCATTATTTACATTACATAAACACTTTATATTGCATAAAGACCAGTATTTTTACAACAAATTAATGCCTAAAGCACAAGCATTGTTTTAGTTTTTATTTCAGTGGGAAAGAATTAATAATGCATTACAGTTTGTATATGACAAATTTGTCATTCATGAGGAATCTTGAGGAATTATATAGATAAAGTGTGGTTAAAATGATTTTGTTCCTGACTTTTATAGGTCTGGAAGCTTATGGAGCCACAAAAATCCCTTCTTTTATCCATTTTATCAACTTAAGACCTAGAAAACTTTTAGTCTTGTTCTGTTTTCTACTGATAAAAAATCTAGAATTAGGTTTGAGGCTTTTTGTTCATTTGTTTATAGAACAAAATTGCTAAGATTCTGAAAAATTACAATGTACGGAACTAGATTAAGGTAATTAAGCAACTACATAAGCTTAATCACTCAATAACAACAGTAACCCCATCCACTATATGTGCATTGTGTCTTTTCATAGAAAGGGAATCATTTTACACAAAGCAGTTTATTCATTACATGTTTTCTATGGTTAAGGAAAATGTATGGCAGCAGATGCAGCAAAAATTACTACGGTATTTATGAACTTCAATAATATATATGAAATTTGGGATATCCAACATTTAATTATAAATAGACTGGAAGACAGACTATTCTGAGTTCCCACATCTGTGAGCCAGATGTTGTTTATTCTTTCTGCAAAGTCTTGAGTTGTATATAGAAGAATAGGACAGATTTTCTATTTGTGATAAAAGAAAACAATGTCAAAAATCTTTAACCCTCCTTTCCTCATAACTAAAAACTCAGATTTATTACATCATTAAGAGATTCTAACAAAAAATAGTACTCCATATAGATAGTAAAAATATTCATTGCTCCTTTAACCCACTATTACTGCAGACATCGCAGAGTTCTATTAAAATTTTAATTCTTATATATTAAGTATAAAATTTAAAAATAGTTTCAAGGAAAGGCTCCATTGTACAGAACATGATCATTTTTGTAGAGCATGTCAGGTTGAATTATTCATACTCTTACTTATTTTTGAAGATATTATATTTTAATTAGAGTATATGTATATGTACCGTATTTTTCCATCTATAAGATGCACCCTTGTATAAGACACCCCCCAATTACTGGTACTTCTTGGTACCATATGTATATGTATATGTATATGTATATGTATATGTATATGTATATGCATATGCATATGCATATGCATATGCATATGCATATGCATATGCATATGTATATGTATATGTATATGTATATGTATATGTATATGTATATGTATTGAAAGCTAGGACTTCTTGGGTTAGCCTGGTTTTTTTATTTATTGTGATCTTTGGTATTAAAAAAAATAGTATTCCATCAGCTGCAACTACAAGATTTCCTTATAATAAAGAAATTAGAGACTCTTAATTATTCTGTCATTGTAAGAGTTTCCTTTTGCTCTACTGTCCCAAGATAACTTTAGTTAAAAGGTTCAGTGACGAACGAATGTGAAAGGAGCACATAATATTTGCAGGAGCACTAGATACCAAAATATAAAGCAAACTTTTACATTAATTTATTTTATGGTTTGTATGAAAGCAACATTGTTATAACCATGAAAGTACTTTGCAGGCTACATATTTAACCATATTATTGTTCATATAATGGTAGAAACTCAACTTAGGAGCAGTGATAATGAAGCACCAAGTATATGATTTTGACTAATGAGCTGAAAGTTTTCAACTCTCTGAAATGTTAATTGTCTTGGTCAAAAGACATTGTGGAAAGCCATCTGTCATTCTGCCTGGTGATTTGAAGGATTTTTTTTCCTACAGTAGTAAAAGACAATACTGCTGCTGCAATAGGATTCAATTAAATGTAGTATATAGTGCGGTTTTATTTAATTTATGCCTTGAAGAAAAATAATTTAATTGTTTTTTTTTCTTTAAAAAAAAGTTCCAAAATCAGTGTTACTAAGACAAAGTTGGAAAAATTATAGTTCTTGTTATAAGAACTGTAATACTAAAGGAAGAATTATATTCACTCTATACTTATCTATGCTATATTATTAGGTAAATATTATGGCAAGATGTCTGGCAATATATGTTATAGATTTATTTATACTTATTAATGTCTATAAAGCCCAAATACAAGACAGCAAAATGCAATCAATCATTTTAATGTAAAACTAATTAAAATAAATAAAAAGTGGTCATCCTTTCCTATTGTACCTTAATAGCACATAAGGCCTATTTAAAAAGGAAAGGTTTAAGAAGATTTCTGAAGGGAAGGGAACAAACATATTTCCACAGGAAAGAATCTAGTCTTCATGAGAAGAGAAATGTTGGAGGCTTTCACTAGAGCAATGGAGGATAGCTTCATCTCCTATGCTATTTCATCAACTGTGTTTGAACAAAAGGCAGCCCCAAAACATATTGGGGTGTTAAGAAGGCCAGTTCCTCAGAATTCTAAGTTGTGTTTTGTTTTGTTTTGTTTTGTTTTGTTTTGTTTTTTCATTTTGAAACACTTCCCTTTGTATTATAGACTTTGAAATTATATAATACTTGAAACTGTTAAGCTTTTGTCAAGGATAATAAAATGAAGAAATATTGTGTGACTTTCCCCTTCTACACACCCCAGGAGTCAGCACAGCTTTAGGTATGACATTGTGTCCCAGCACCACCACCAGTAGCATCAAAAGATTGGTCTATAACACATTATTTGAGATGTTAGTCCAGAAATGGTTTAAAGAAAGTTTACATTTAACTTTTTGGAATATTATATTTGAAAGTGCAAATATATAAAGTTTTGTTTCTGTTATGATTATGAATGTTTTAATTGTTATTATTGCTTGTGAATTTATATTCCAATTACAACACAACCAAAGAAAGAAAGAAAACTCTCTTAATTTCACTATATATATATTAATCTTATTTTTATTATGAAAAACAATTATATTTTACCTTTTAATCAAATAATAATTAAAAAGAAATGGAAGGGAGTTACAACATATTTTTTATATAATAATGAATATAACCAAATATATAAGCTTTTTTGTAAGTAAAAAGCATAGATGAGAAGCATAGTATGTTAAAAAGCCATCACTGTAATTCACACATTCACCATCAGTTAAACAAAATGAATTTAATTAAACAGTGGTAGAGAGAGAGGTAGGGGAGGGAGAGAAAGCAGGAAAAACATCTCAAATAATAGGTTATACATCAATCCTTTGACACTACTGGTAGTGGTGCCGGGACACAATATTATACTTCTCCCAATCAAAAGCAAAGCATAAGGAATAAGTGGTAGAACCCATTCTGTAGCATCTAATTTCTCCTAGGTTACTTCATAAGTGTTGTGTTCTTTATTCCTTGAATTAAGATATGCAGGTTATTAATAAAGCAATTTAATAATATTACAAATTATGTCACACCAAGTTAACTGAGGAATATAATATTCATGCACTATATTCATCAAATTTGTTATTTATTAAACCATGCTTTTGCTCCAAAACATCCTAATATAGCTACTCCCTCTTCACATTTATTGGTATATGTATTCTATGTAAGTGTAGTGTGCCATGAATGCATTGGACTAAATAAAACTTCCCAGATCCACTTACAATCAGAGAACTAACTTAGGAAGTGGGGGTGGTTTCAGATGTAAAAATGTGCTTAGTTGCCAAATGTGCTTAAAGCTTCATATTGATCAAATAGACACATATATTTAAAAGAGGGAAAGTTTTATTCCAAAACTGTTGCAAGAAGGACTCTGGTGTGTGTGTGTGTGTGTGTGTGTGTGTGTGCGTGAGCGCATGCACGCACAAATGCATGCACACACACCTGTGAATGCACACACGCACACACACATATAAAGTGACAAAATGAAGTAATACACGTAAAATTGCAATATTGATGGTAATTGGAATTTAGATATGTATGCACATTGTTTATAGACCCAGTATTCAATCATATCAGGTAGCACCAATGTCATTGTAGAATTCATACAGTGCATCCTCCATTATCTAATGTTGCATTCAAATATTATGTCACAACAAGGAGCATACTACAGTGAATGTGTACAAAATTATTGCTTTTTAACATTAATGTCCCAACTACTACTGTAATTTGTAATAATCTTGTAAAGTTAATTGTACTTTTCATAGAATTATCTCAAAACTATTGCAAAGAAACTCTTTCATCTGTACTTGTGTGGGGTGGCTACTTAATAAGCTGGAAAGAATAATATTAATTTTTCAGATTTTATGAAAAAAATAAAATTCCTTGAAAAGCAGCACTCAAATGAAGAAATGTCATTTGCTTTTAGAAGTGATACTTTTTTTCCCCTGGAATTCATAAATGTGTAAAACTTCTAAAAGCTCCTCAGTGAGAGAAAACTGCACGAAAGTTCACAGTAATTTCAGAATAAATTTCTAAGAAGGAAAAGAGCTTTGTGTCTCAGAGTCGTCAATTTGCCATTTCTACTGTGTGGTTAATCTATGCCACTTTTCTTAGAACTACTATTTTCTTTTTATTATTGTTTTTGTTCCCTTAAAGGTCCCAGACAAAGACAGGAAAGTGAAAAAGATAAGCTCTTAGGTATTTTCTTTATTTTCAAACCTGTTTCTTCTTATATATTAGGACATTGGTACCTCAAAGAATTGGGCCATTTTCCTTGCAGCTTTTGGCCATATAGAATAATTCATGCCTGGGCTACCATTTTATGCATGCATAATATATAGAAAAAGATAGAGGGCCCATATAAATTCATTGTAATAAAAAAATTACCTATGGTATTGGTAAAGTCCTTGTTTAAAATGGACCAGAAATCACGATAACATTTCTAAGAATGAAAACTGAAATTTTATATTATATTATAACTATATTATTTGATATAGTATATAATACAAGTTTAACTGCCTTTCATGTGAAGGATCTATGCAAGGTCTTTTATAAGATTCTAAAGATAAAAACCCAGTCACAAATTCAGCTTTTAAATCACAAAAATGATTAGACAAACAAAGCAAAAATACAAACAAATACAACCACACACACACACACACAATATATATATATATATATATATATATATATATATATATATATATATATATATATATATATATATATATATACATACACATATATGTATTTGTATGTGTATATATATATATACACACACATATATATACATATATACACATATACACATATACACATATACATACATACATACATACATACATACATACATACATACATATATATGCATGGTCACAGATTTAAATTATAATAGAATCTCCAGTGAAAGATGGAAAGATAGGTCTCCACAATTTTCCTAAATCTCAAGAGGGATGAGCCTGATTGTCTACCAGAAATGAGTTCCAAAGTGTGGAGGTCTTCCTGAAAATATCCTGAGATCCTGTCAGATGGGGACAGAGATAGTATGTGCAGCGAGTTCATCATATTTGAGTTGGTGGGGACATGAGTAGGGTAGAAAAAGGCCCTTCAGATAACAAGGTTTGCATCTATGTGGAGCCTTAAAGATGACACCTAGTATCTTAAATTACAGCCTTGAGCCAAATGGCAAAGGGTCACTCAAACACAGAGATGTTTAATTTAGCAGTTTGATCAAGAACCAGTCACTTTTTGATATAAACAATATTTAGGGCATTGTCCTGGATTGTAACTAAATAGTCTCTCCATGTTCGTCTTTTGATTTACTGAGGACTTCAGGTAGATGAAGCAGCAGAATTTCTCAAGAAGAACAGATATCCTGAATCTGAGGAGATACTATTACAAGCTCACTTTCAAACCTATATAGTGGCAATTTGAGCAGCAATATTTTGTTGCCATTATACTGTCAGCTAAATGTCAGTATTGTGTAGTGGTTCTGGACCGCATGGAAGACAGCAGGCAAATGAGTACAGCATCAGCTCTTTATTGTGGGTAGGACTGTAACAAAGGGTGTTACCTGTACCCCTTATATACCTTGCCAGGTACGCTCTCGGCAAATCCGTTGATCTGAATCTCCCGCCGAAAGCTAACCAGCCAATACGATAATGGTGCAGTGCCACCTGGTGGTATTTGCTGAGCTGCTTCTTAAACCCCATACATAACACCCCTTCTCCCTTAAAAGAACAAGCAATATATTTAATACAAAGCATCATGCATAATATTTTCCTGCAGTTGCAATGGTTAATGGGAAACCATGACTTGACTCTGGCCTGTCCCCCCCTCAAGATTGAACATAGTCTGCGAGATAGGCAGGTGGCCTGTGAGCCCTGGATGACCGCCTCAGAGTTTGCCATTCATCTGTTACAGCAGAGTCAGAGGTTGAGTCCTGGCTCAGTGTTCTGGTTGACCCCTCCCAGGGTCAGCCCTTGCAACCACACTGTCATGATGGTCCTGAGCCTTGGTGGAGCAGTGGGCTAATGCCTCCTTAAGTAACACCAGCTGCCTGCAATTAGTGCAGGTTCGCATCCCACCAGGCTCAAGGTTGACTCAGCCTTCCATCCTTCCGAGGTAGGTAAAATGAGGACCCAGATTGTTGGGGGCAATTAAGCTGACTTTGTAATAATGCCGCTTGGGGTGTGTGTGAAAGCCCTAATAAGCAGGCATATACATCGAATGAAGGCTACTGCTAAGCTTGTAAGCCGCCCTGAGTCTTCGGAGAAGGGCGGGATATAAATGGAATTAAAATAAATAAAAAATAAAAAAATAAAAAATTGTAAGGACTGGCTCTCCTCCCATCCTGTTGTTGTCGGTTGTTGGGGTTGATCAATCTGTGACCTTTCAGGAACCCATTTCCTGATTTGATTTATGTGTCATCTGATCTGGCGGTCCCCCTCCACCCCTACAATGTAGGACAAGGGCCCAGTTTTGTCAACCACCACCCCTGGAATCCATGCATGTCCTGGCCCATAGTTCTGTGCCCAAACCAGGTCATTGGTGAGAAGTTCTCTAGAGGGCTTGGGTTGCTCAGTCTCCGCAGCCACTCTGTTGGGGTGTAGCCTGTCCAATTTGGTGATGAGGCGCCTGCCCCAATGAAGTTCCGCTGGGCTCTTCCCCGTGGCTGTGCAAGGTGTGGTGTGTTGTGCTAACAGGAATTGTGCCAACCTTTGATGCCAGTCGCCACTGATGATGCACCTCAATGCGTCCTTGGTTGTTCGTACCATGCATTCTGCTAATCCGTTGGTCGATGGGTGGAAGGGCGCATCTGTGACATGCCTAATCAAGTTGGCCCTGGTGAATGCCTGGAATTCAGCAGAGGTGAATTGAGGCCCATTGTCTGAGACTAATATGTCAGGGAGGCCATGTGTGGCAAAGAGCCCCCTGAGCACTTGGATAGTTTTGGCCATAGTTATGCTATTGACTGGTATCACCTTTAGCCATTTGGAATGGCTGTCTACCACCACTAGGAACAGCTGTCCTTGGAAAGGACCAGCGTAATCAATGTGGACTCTGGACCAGGGGGTGTGTGTAGCCTCCCATTTGTGTACAGGTACATGGGGCATCTCTGGTCTGGACCTTTGGCAGTCATAGCAACTATTAACCTGTTCCTCTATGGCCTTATCTAGACCTGGCCACCACAGGTAGCTCCTAGCTAACGCTTTCATCCTGACTATTCCCAGGTGTCCTTCGTGTAGTGACTTTATGACTTTGTTTCTCAGTGTCTCGGGAATAATGACCCTACTTCCCCACAAAAGGCATCCCTTGTGAGCAGACAGTTCATGTCTTCTATTGAAGTAAGCCTGTAATTCCGAGCCTGGACTCTTTTCTTGCCACCCCGTGACTACCCAAGACTGAACTCTGGTCAGGATTCTGTCTGCTGATGTTTCAGCGGCTATGTCTTTTTCCTGTAAGGGGCACTCGGGTAGGTCCTGGATGCTCAGTATTTGGGCTGCAGGTGCCGGATCCAGTTCTGAATTTGCTAAGGGTAACCTGCTTAACCCGTCTGTGTGGCCCATATCTTTACCTGGTTTGTGAACCAGTTTGTAAGTGTATGCAGATAGGAATATGGACCATCTGAGCATCCTAGACGACAGAATTTGAGGGGTTTGTTTGTCAGTTGTGAACAACCCCAATAAAGGCTTATGATCTGTGAATATGGTGAAGTCCCGGCCATAGAGGTAGTCATGGAATTTTTTGACCCCAGCCACTATAGCCAGTGCTTCCTTGTCAATCTGGGCGTAATTCCTCTCTGCCCCTGACAACATATGGGAGTAGTATGCAATGGGCACCTGTTCCCCGTTCTCCTCTAAGTGGCTCAGTACTGCGCCCACTCCATAGGGAGATGCATCGCAAGCGATGTAAATGGGCTTTGACTCTATGAAGTGGGTGACAGAGGAATTACTAGATAGTAGTTCCTTTAGGTTTTTAAAACTCTTGTCGTGGACCTTGGTCTAGTTCCATGCAGCTTGCTTGTGTAGGAGCCTGTGCAGAGGCTCTGCTATGGCTGCCTTGTGTGGGAGGAATGAATGGCAAAAATTCAGGAGTGCCAGGAATGCTTGCAGTTCCCCCTTGTTTTTGGGGGTAGGGGCCATTTTGATTGCCCTTACCTTGGATTCTGCAGGGTGGATTCCCTTGGCATCAATCCTGAACCCTAGGAATTCTGTGGATGCCACCCCAATGCTACACTTGTCTTTTTTGAGTTTGAGCCCTGCAGAGTGGAACCTACTTAAAACAGCCTGCAGTCTCTCAGCCAATACCTCCTCAGAGCTTCCAGTGATGAGGACATCATCAAAGTAAGGACACACTCCTGGAATGCCCTTCAGAGTCTTCTCCATCACCTCCTGAAAACTTCCTGGAGCTACAGAGACACCAAACTGCAAACAGTTAACTCTAAATGCTCCTCTGTGTGTTACTATGCTTTGAGTGTCTGCTGTCTCCCTGGTAACTGGGAGCTGCTGGCACGCCTGCGCAAGATCCAGCTTTGCAAAGATGGCACCGCCTGGAGAAAGGCGACGACGTGGCTGACTGTCGGAACCGGGTAAGCGTGCGGATTAAGAGTCCGGTTCACCGAGCACTTATAGTCAGCACAGATCCTCACCTCCCCATTAGCCTTTAGTGGGGTAACTATAGGGGTCTCCCACTCTCCCCCTTCTACTGGCTCTAACACCCCTTGCTCCACTAGCTTCTCAATTTTGTGTTTGAGAGCGAAGGGAACTCTCCAGGGTTTAATTCTAATGGGCATGATTTTGGGGTTCAGTTTCAATTTAATGGGTGGCCAGGTGTACCTTCCTAACTTGCCATCGAATAAATCTGCAAACACTTTGCAGATGGATTCAAGGCTCTTGGCCTGGGTGCTATGGATCCCAGAGATTCCTATGCCCAGAGCCCCAAACCAGTCCAGCCCCACTAGGCTAGTCCTCCGGCCCTTGACTACTAGGACATCCAAGTGCCCACGGAACTCCCTGAACCCCACCAATAGGGCGGCCTCCCACTTAATTTTAATGGGTGCATTTTGGAAATCAGTTAGTTTAAGATTGGTCGGTCTTAATTGTGCCCACCGCTTGCTCTGGCCGCACACTAGTTTAAACGTCTCGTAAGAAATTATAGAGACGGCGGACCCAGAGTCGAGCTCCATCTTGCAAGGCACACCTTGCAAATGGACCTCTAATTTAATTTTGGGGGTGAGCAACTGATGGACCCCAGTGTGGGACACAGTTCTCAGACTCACGAAGGTATTGGAAGTGGTGACTAGGGGTTTCCCGGTACCTTTCGGCGACGCATCCTCGTCCCGGGAACGACTCCGACAGACCACTGCGATGTGGCCTGTTTTTCCGCAGACCCAGCACTTACCCAAGCGGAATCTGCAGGCCACCCTCGCATGGTTCCCTCCACAGCCGGCACACTTGGGACTGGTCGCTCCGCCTCCAGAGGTAGTTTTGGCGCCTTTCCCTCTGGTGTATTTTTTGCGATGGCATTGGCCGCCGATGGGCCCCTTGGTCTCCATGCTGTTGGATTTGTCGATTGTCCGGCCTCCAGTATACCGCGGCAATTTCCGCTGCTTCATCTTCATCTGCTCTGCCATATGCAGCGCTCTCATGGTAGACTGATCCCCCAGAGCTGCTGTTGGGTCGGTGAGTGGTCTGGCCTGAGTCGCTGGCTACCTCGTATGCCAGGACCTCGTTCAGAACCTCTTGCAGGCTCATTGTAGGCTTTGCGAGCAATTTCTGTCGCAGTCGCTGCTCGCTTAGACCGAAAATGATCCAGTCACAAAGCCTCTCTTCTAAATCAGGAAACTTACAGAGATGGGCGGCCTGTCGCACGGCCGCTATAAAGTTGGCCATCAGTTTGCTGGGTAACTGGATCTGCTGGACGAACTGGAAACACCAGAACATTTCGGACCTCCGTGGCATGAAATGCTTGTTTAGTTTGGCCATGAGATCGCTATAGGAAACAGTTCTGATAGCTGTCGGTGAGCACAACCCAATGGCTATATTGTAAATGGCAGGCCCGATGATGCACAGCAGGGCCGCCACTTTAAAACGGTCTTTGGTGATCCGGTTGACCAGCAGGTATCCCTCGACCTGGCCCAGATGTGATTCCCAGCGTTCGGGATGGCTGACGTCAAATTCAAGGATCTGACCGAGTTTTGCCATGCTGTGCCAGTCCTGTGGATGCTGCTTTGGTAGAAGGGAATCGGAGAAAGATACTCTTTCCTCCATTCCTAGTGACTTCAGCTAGTGATTTCAGCTAGTGATTTCAGCTCTGAGTGAAGCAGCATCCTACCTTCGTTGCCATTATTGTGTAGTGGGTTCTGGACCGCATGGAAGACAGCAAGCAGATGAGTACAGCATCAGTTCTTTATTGTGGGTAGGACTGTACTGAACAAAGGGGGTTACCTGTACCCCTTATATACCTTGCCAGGTACGCTCTTGGCCAATCCATTCATCTGAATCTCCCGCCGAAAGCTAACCAGCCAATACGATAACAGTACAGCACCACCTGGTGGTATTTGCTGAGCTGCTGCTTAAACCCCATACATAACAGTCAGTATGTGTAAATGTCCTTACATTGTCACAGTTGCACTTCTTAAAAAGATTTTATTATGTATGTTTCATGTCCTAACTTTCTTAGCAACTCTTTAGGAGCCTGGGCTTATATAGTGTTAAAGGGAAGAGTTGTTTCTGTAAGTTCTGATAGCAACGCAGCAGTAATTGGCAGAGTAAAAGGCAAAAAGTAAGGAAGTAGCATATAATCACCACTAAGAACTTTATTTATTTATGTATTTTTTTATAAAATTTATTTATTTATAAAATTTATTTACCACCCATCTGATATCCAATGACTTTAGGCAGCTTACAGGATAAAACACTGTAAAAGAAAAGACATTAAACTCGACAGTCATGATACACCACAGATAAAATCATTCACAAATACAATCCATTAAAGATAGGAAAGGTGGGAGGGGATGAAGGGGATGGAATTAAATCCTTCCAGTATGAAGGTCCCCCATTGTGTTCCCAAAGCATCTGTCAGTCAGGTCTTGAGGCTCTTTCAGAATGTCAGGAGGAACCAATCTCACCTCAGGGGGTAAGATGTGCTAGAAGGCCCTTCTCCTGAAGTCTGCCAGCTGAAATTCCTTGACTGATGGTATCTAAAACATGCTCCCTTTGCCAGGTGCAGGCAAAACCATCGGGGTGAGATGGTTCCTCAAGTAGCTTGGAGCCATACCATGTATGCTTTCAAAGGTAATGACTTACACCTTAAATTCCACCCATAAGCAGACCGATAACCAATGTAGCTTGCAAAACAGTGGTGCAACATAGGCCACTCTAGGGGCCCTAATAACTGCCTGCACCACTGCATGAGCTGTAGCTTCTGAATGCTCTTCAAGGTAGCCACATTGTAGAGTGTATTGCAATAGTTCAAACATAAGATGATTAGGACTTTAGTGACTGAGCACAGGAAATCCTGATCCAGGAAAGGCTGCAACTGATACACAAAACAAAGGTGTGTAAAACTTCTTCTAGTCATGACTGCAACTTGCTCTTTGAGTCCAGAATCCAGGACAACCTGGCCTGTCTCTGTACTGGGCCTCTCTGGGGTACTGCAACCCCATCCAGAACTAGAGATGTTAAAGTCACAGATATTGGAGCTCCATGCATCCAAAACCTGGGCAAAGGTTTGGGCTAGTAGTCCCTTCCAATTCCATTATTCTATTATTCTGTATTGTGAAATAACATATTTTTTTTCAAAAGACTACTTTATTTCAAGTAGTTATTAAAAAGACTAAAGTTGCTTATCTTTAGCCTGTGGAAGATTTATAGTTTCTCAGTTTACTCTCTGGTATACTGCCAGCTAACTGTGATGGCATATAAAACAGAGGACTTGTTTTATTGTATATTGTTTCATATTTAAAATATAAAAATAAACATATGTTTACAGGAAACTCTACTTTTGATGTAAGCAGCAATCAGTTTAACCGGGAATTTGTGTCATGATATTATTTATTTTATTTTTGTATTTTTATTTTTATTTATTTTACTGTATGCCCTATGAGAGCATGGTGGCTCACATGGTTAGATGCTAGGTTGACAATCAGCAAGCCCATGCTTAAGACACGAAATACTGCTGTGTGATGAGGTGAGCACCCATCATTCACTCCAGCTCCTGACAACCTAGCAGTTCTAAAGCGAGTAAACTGAGTAGATAAATATGTACCACTTTGGTGGCCACATTAATGGAGACATGAAAAGAGACCGAACAGAGCGTCCCTGCGCAATAGTGATGTCCTTTCAATCCAGAAGTGCCTCAGTGCCTTCAACATGAAAGCAGCAGCACTATATGGCATTAAATCTCTGATTCTATGTAAATAAATTGAGTATTTTTTTTCAGATTGGGCATTATTATCCTCAAGCTGAAGATAATTTTATCCTATAATCTAATGATTTCATCAACTCTTTGCAATCTCTTCTTAATAACATTTCTGACAAAGAAAAGAAAGTTTTTACAGTGGATCATAACAAAACATTTGCCCCTTCCTTCTTCTTCTGTTTAAAGAAAATATTTGTAAACTGAACTATCAAAATTTGAACAGCGCTGTCATTTAACTCTTCATCTAAATGTTTTGCATGTTAAGATTTTAAAGAGAAAAAATGTGAATTTATACTTTAATAAAATATTTAAAGATCATTTTATGTCCCCAAAAGATGACAAGGAGCGAGAACTGTCACTATTGTATCTACTCTCTATATATGCCAAGTAATTGTGTATGGAAATTATTTTTCCCTAATTTTTATCATTTCTAGAAAGATAGAACAGGTTTTAAAAGTTTGATCTATTTTCTAATGTTATTCTATAATTGTGTGGAATATTTCTGTTGCGTGTTTACACTTATTTATAAGATGAACAATTATTGTGCATGAGCATCTCTACAAAGAGATGTTCTGCACAGTCCTTGCTATCCAGGCTTCAATTCAATTCCAGCAGAATTCATCATAAAATAATTTCTCAGAATAAGAAAAGACTGCCAGATAATCTACAAAATAACAAAAAGATGCTAAAATAAATAAGTTCTAAAACAGACCAGGATTGGAAGGGATAGGGGGAAGTTATTTTACCAAAAATAAAAACAGAAGCCCCATTCTCACAGATAATAAATTTTGGAGAAATTAAGTCAGATTTTCCTAGATTTTTAACTTTAGAATCTGGCAAGTTGAAGTGCTTTGTTGATAGTGGCAATGGAAGTTGTAGTTGGCCCAAAGGCTTTTACTTCTTCAGTTCTGTTCACACTTCCTTGAATTTCAAACTTAGCTAAGTATTATTTTTATGCAATTCTGTGGCCTGTTTCAAAACTCTGAAACAGCTATAGCTCAGTCTACTAATAGTTCTGCCAAATGTCAATTTCTGCCTTGCTTTTGAAGTGAATATCCAGGAATATCTGGAGGTGTGAAATAAACTGATTAGGAATGTCACAGCATCACTGGAAGACTTCTTGGTAACTGTAAAAAGAGTATATATTACTATAATAGCAGTTATAGTACTGCATTTTTATTATACCATTTATGATAACACGTGCTCTGACAACTGAATGGCTTACTACAAAAAGAAGAAAAAAAACTGCCACAGGAGTATATTTTTAGGATAAATTATAAATTGAAATTACAGTAATTTGTAAAGGTGTCAGTATATTTGAAATGGAAATTATACTAAAGGGGAAATGTTCATTTTAGGAAAAAGGCTGGACAAACTTTCCTGACACAAAACAATAGTAACTGCAATAGATCAATTGTGTGTAACATTTTCATCAAACAGACAGTGGATGACAAAACTGCTCCCCTGTCCCCCCCCCCCATTCATTCTTGGCATATTCACTGATATATGCTACTGTGTGACATCTATTTTCTAAGCACATGTGCTCCAGCACTGCATTATTAATGATTTTTGGCTGCATATTTCTGCTCTGCTATAAAGAGACAAAGCCAAAAGATAGTACATTTCCCCCCATTCTTGGAATCACATATTATAATGCTGTAGAGGTTGACACAAACAAAACGTATACCACTTGTCCTTGCCTGGCTTTTCAGAATTACATCTAGTATTGATATAATAACATACAAGAGTGCAGTAGCCTAGAGTGGAGACGTTCAACTCACACTCGGGAGGCTGAGAGTTCAATATTAGGCAGTGATATATGTTTTTTCTACCAGAATGCAAAGAGAAAATATCTGCTGCAAACTCTGTATAGGTGTTAGGAAAGGTATCTGGCCAGTAAATGCTCAAGTTGTTCCACTGATTAATGGTTCTAAATCACCAGTTCTAGATTTATTGGTTAAAAACAAGGAAAATGTTTTTTTAAAAAAATAAATAAATAAAAATAAACTAACAATTTTTAGCAATATGTTAGACTCTCCCTGAATAATTAATTCTGTTTTTTAATTATTATTTATAATTATAATGTCCAGGTTCAAAATATCTATGATTATCCCGTGTATTTCTACATATACTAAATGTTTCTTAATTTCCATTGCAGTTTTTCAGATTATATTACAAGAAATTCTGGAAAATAACTGTTATAATGTTATCATGTTTGTGGTTAGACCAGAGTTAGCCATTTTTCTGTCTCCAAATTGTATGGGCTACATCTGTAATAATTCTTGATCATCAGTCAGGTACTGTGAAATTTATGGGAGTAATAGTTTTAATGTGAAGAATTTATCCACTTGTCTAGCTGCAAGCAACAGTGATAGCTTCTAATCAAGAAAACATTGATTAAGATTTCTAATCAACCTGATCTGATGACTTTGGGCCAGTCAGCCTTTCTCTAATCTTAATCTATTTTATGAGATTGGTTTAAAAATAATATGTGAAAGAAGAAACTGATGGGTCTTTTGGAAGAAAGATTGAACAAAATTTTTGAAGAAAAGATCCATGTAAGTTTCTAGATATATTTTGAATGCCAGTCACAGTAATTTAAACCCATCCCTCATAAACACCAGGTGTCAGTTGAGATGCAATGTGAAAATTCCTGCACTGCAATGAAAAGATTAAAAACAGGAGAACAAACATGTTTCTGAATTCTCTGTATCTCTCTCTCTCTCTCTCTCTCTCTCTCTCTCTCTCTCTCTCTCTCTCTCTCTCTCTCTCTCTCTCTGTGTGTGTGTGTGTGTGTGTGTGTGTGTGACAGTACCAAAAGGCAAAATGATATGACGCTGGAAGATGAGCCCCTCAGGTCGGAAGGTGTCCAATATGCTACTGGGGAAGAGCAGAGGGCTAGTACTAGTAGCGCCAGAAAGAATGAAGCGACTGGGCCAAAGCCGAAAGGACGCTCAGCTGTGGATGTGTCTGGTGGTGAAAGGAAAGTCCGATGCTGTAAAGATTTTTTCTCCATAGGAACCTGGAATGTAAGATCCATGAATCAAGGAAAGCTGGACGTGGTCAAACAAGAGATGACAAGACTGAACATCGACATCTTAGGTATTAGCGAACTAAAATGGACAGGAATGGGTGAATTTAATTCAGATGACCATCAGGTATACTACTGCGGGCAAGAATCCGTCAGAAGAAATGGAGTAGCCTTCATAGTCAATAAAAGAGTAGGAAAATCAATACTGGGATACAATCCTCAAAATGACAGAATGATCTCAGTTCGAATCCAAGGCAAACCATTCAATATCACAGTAGTCCAAGTCTATGCCCCAACCACCAGTGCTGAAGAGGATGAAATTGACCGGTTCTATGAAGCCCTACAGCACCTTATAGAAGTAACACCAAAAAATGATGTCCTTATCATCATGGGGGATTGGAATGCTAAAGTAGGAAGCCAAAAGATAACTGGAATAACAGGCAAGTTTGGCCTTGGAGTACAAAATGAAGCAGGGCACAGGCTGATAGAATTTTGTCAAGAGAATACGATGGTCATAGCAAACACTCTTTTCCAACAACCCAAGAGATGGCTCTACACATGGACATCACCAGACGGTCAACACAGAAATCAGATTGACTATATGCTCTGCAGCCAAAGATGGAGAAGCTCTATACAGTCGGTAAAAACAAGACCAGGAGCTGACTGTGGCTCAGACCATGAGCTTCTCCTTGCAAAGTTTAGGCTTAAACTGAAGAAAGTAGGGAAAAGCACTAGGCCACTCAGGTATGAATTAAATCATATCCCTGTTGAATATACAGTAGAGGTGACAAATAGATTTAAGGAATTAGATCTGATAGACAGAGTGCCTGAAGAACTATGGACAGAGGTTCGCGACATTGTACAACAGGTAGCAACCAAAACCATCCCAAAGAAAAAGAAATGCAAGAAAGCAAAATGGCTGTCTGAGGAAGCTTTGCAAATAGCTGAGGAAAGGAGGAAAGCGAAAGGCAAGGGAGAAAAACATAGATATGCCCAATTGAATGCAGAATTCCAGAGAATAGCTAGAAGAGATAAGAATGCCTTCTTAAATGAACAGTGCAAAGAAATAGAAGAAAACAATAGAATAGGGAGGACCAGAGATCTTTTCAAGAAAATTGGAGAGATGAAGGGAACATTCCATGCAAAAATGGGCATGATAAAGGACCAAAATGGCAGGGACCTAACAGAGGCAGAAGAGATTAAGAAGAGGTGGCAAAATTACACAGAAGAACTATACAAGAATGAGCTTAACGTCCCAGATAATCACAATGAGGTGGTCACTGACCTCGAGCCAGACATCCTAGAATGTGAAGTGAAGTGGGCCTTAGAAAAGCTGAGCAACAACAAAGCTAGTGGAGGTGACAGTATTCCAGCTGAGCTATTCAAAATCTTAAAAGACAGTGCAGTAAAAGTGCTACACTCAATTTGCCAGCAAATTTGGAAAACTCAACAGTGGCCACAGGATTGGAAAAGATCAGTTTACATTCCAATTCCAAAGAAAGGCAGTGCCAAAGAATGTTCAAACTATCGCACCATTGCACTCATTTCTCTTTCTAGTAAAGTCATGCTTAAAATTCTACAAGCTAGACTCCAGCAGTATGTGGATCGAGAACTACCAGAAATACAGGCAGGATTTCGAAGAGGCAGAGGAACTAGAGATCAAATTGCCAACATACGCTGGATCATGGAGAAAGCTAGGGAGTTCCAGAAAAACATCTACTTCTGCTTCATTGACTATGCTAAAGCCTTTGATTGTGTGGATCATAACAAACTGTGGCAAGTTCTTAAAGAGATGGGAGTACCAGACCATCTTATTTGTCTTTTGAGAAACCTATATGCGGGTCAAGAAGCAACAGTGAGAACTGGACACGGAACCACTGATTGGTTCAAAATTGGGAAAGGAGTCCGGCAAGGCTGTATACTGTCGCCCTGCCTATTTAACTTATATGCAGAGCACATCATGAGAAAGGCAGGGCTAGATGAATCAAAAGTTGGAATTAAGATTGCTGGAAGAAATATCAACAACCTAAGATACGCAGATGATACCACTCTAATGGCAGAAAGTGAAGAAGAACTAAAGAGCCTCTTGTTGCGGGTGAAGAAGGAGAGTGCAAAACTTGGGTTGAAACTTAACATTAAGAAAACCAAGATCATGGCATCTGGCCCTCTCAATTCCTGGCAAATAGATGGGGAAGAAATGGAGGTAGTGACAGATTTTGTTTTCCTGGGCTCCAAGATCACTGCAGATGGGGACTGTAGCCAAGAAATTAAAAGACGCTTGCTCCTGGGAAGGAAAGCCATGGCAAATCTAGACAGCACACTAAAAAGCAGAGACATCACCCTGTCAACAAAAGTGCGTATAGTCAAGGCTATGGTCTTCCCAGTTGCAATGTATGGCAGTGAAAGTTGGACCATAAGAAAGGCTGAGCGCCAAAGAATTGAGGCCTTTGAACTATGGTGCTGGAGAAGACTCCTGCGAGTCCCTTGGACTGCAAGGCGATCAAACCGGTCAGTCCTAGAGGAGATCAATCCTGACTGCTCTTTAGAAGGCCAGATCCTGAAGCTAAAACTCAAATACTTTGGCCACCTAATGAGAAGGAAGGACTCACTGGAGAAGAGCCTAATGCTGGGAAAGATCGAGGGCAATAGAAGAAGGGGACGACAGAGAATGAGGTGGCTGGATGGAGTCACTGAAGCAGTAGGCGTGAGCTTAAATGGACTCCAGAAGATGGTAGAAGACAGGAAGGCCTGGAGGAATGTTGTCCATAGGGTCGCGATGAGTCGGACACGACTTCGCAGCTAACAACAACAACATATATATGCAAATTATTCAAATTGCTAATAAAGAATTTGGGAGGCTAAGATGATCATTTCGAACTCTTTATGTTCTCATCAGTTAGTCATACCCTTTATCTGAGATTCGAACCTGGGCTGATTATATATCAGGCAGTGTTTTAACTTCCTGAGCCACGGGTTCTTTCTCTCTTTTATTAGCTGGAAGGCAAGGCAAATGTATGTTTAAGTATTTGTCAAGGCTTTTTGAATGGACCTTGCTAATTAACTCTTTCATTCCTGTTTTGGCCCGACTCAGGGCTTATCCACAGGACATAGTCAACTTATGACAGCTCATTATTTGTGCAAATTATTCAAATTGCTAATAAAGAATATATATATATATATATATATATATATATATATATATATATATATATATATATATATATATATATTTGTTTTCGTAGATTCTCGCGGGTGTCTGTATGTGTAGGTCTAGAGTCTCGGGTTTCTTCCCGCGTTCCTTTCATCTTCAGAAAGTTGTGGCGACGTTTCGACAAAATCCCATCCGTCATCATCAGGCCGGAGTATTCCTCCTGCTGCTTTCAGGAGCAATGCGTGGTCTGTCTGTTCCTTTCCTTCCAACTGCCGGTGGGGCTGTGTTCCGACTGGGTGGAGGCATGGCGGGTCCTCGAACTCGGAGCCAAGCCAAAGCTCTGGAGGCCACTACACAGCCCACTCCTCAAGACACCAAATCACAACACTCAGGATATTACAACACAACAAAAAACCCCACCCATTCAGAACACACCCCACCCAATCAGAAGACAGCCACGCCTCCAACCAATCGGAAGACAACCACACATCCACCCAATCAGAAGACAGCCATGCCTCCACTCAATCAGAAGACAACCACGCCTCCACCCAGTCGGATGACACCCCCACCCAATCAGAAAGCAGCCACGCCTCCACCCAGTCGGAACACAGGCTGCTTTCTGATTGGGTGGGGGTGTCATCCGACTGGGTGGAGGCGTGGTTGTCTTCTGATTGAGTGGAGGCGTGGCTGTCTTCTGATTGGGTGGATGTGTGGTTGTCTTCCGATTGGTTGGAGGCGTGGCTGTCTTCTGATTGGGTGGGGTGTGTTCTGAATGGGTGGGGTTTTTTGTTGTGTTGTAATATCCTGAGTGTTGTGATTTGGTGTCTTGAGGAGTGGGCTGTGTAGTGGCCTCCAGAGCTTTGGCTTGGCTCCGAGTTCGAGGACCCGCCATGCCTCCACCCAGTCGGAACACAGCCCCACCGGCAGTTGGAAGGAAAGGAACAGACAGACCACGCATTGCTCCTGAAAGCAGCAGGAGGAATACTCCGGCCTGATGATGACGGATGGGATTTCGTCGAAACGTCGCCACAACTTTCTGAAGATGAAAGGAACGCGGGAAGAAACCCGAGACTCTAGACCTATATATATATATATATATATATATATATATATATATATATATATATATATATATATATATATATATATATATATATATATATATATATATATATATATATATATATATATATATAGTTTGTCAATATATTAAATGATTTCTGTCATCCATTTATTTAAATTTCCAATGGTTTTGAGGATACTGATCAGTGAATCTTGCCCTCTGTTTTCTGCTCTAGATAATGACTAATACATATGTAGATATTATTAAACTTTTTTCAGCTTCCAACTTGATAAGTACTCTTTTTATCTCTTTACTTCAGAAAACTTCATGTTTTGATTTCAGAAATGCCTCATATTTCAGATGTATATGGAGTTGCTTGTAGGTGTATAGAGTCAGCTACAGGTGAATAGGGAGCCAAATATGCAAATAAAACTTTCTTTTATGCAAAAAAAAATATTTCTCAGGCACCTGGTTCATTTCAGACCAAGAACACCCTTTGAGGCATTTAAAAATGTCTCAAAGAATGGAGCTACTTATGCAGAATATATGGAAATTACAGTTTTATTTGTTTCCAGCTTCTAAAATTTTCAAATTCCTTCAGAGTCATCTGTGCTAGGAAGAAGATAAATCTGATTACTACACACTTCCCTCCATGTAGATGCAGTTCCATTGAGGACCACACAACTGAGTATGGCCGGTCAGCCAGCTACGAATCCATCTGGTGGTGATTTATTTATTTATTTATTTATTTAATCCCATTTATATTCCGCCCTTCTCCGAAGACTCAGGGTGGCTTACAATCTAAAAAGCACAAATCAATGTGCTTAGCAATAGCCTTCATTCTATGTATATGCCTGCTTATTAGGGCTTTCCCCCCCCCAAGCGGCATTATTACAAAGTCAGCTTATTGCCCCCAACAATCTGGGTCCTCATTTTACCTACCTCGGAAGGATGGAAGGCTGAGTCAACCTTGAGCCTGGTGGGATGCGAACCTGCACTAATTGCAGGCAGCTGGTGTTACTTAAGGTGATGCTGTCTAACCCACATTTTTCTATCTTATCAAGTAATAGTTTGTGATCTACTTTATCAAATGCCTTGCTGAAGTCCAAGTAAATTATATCCACAGCATTCCTCTGATCCACTAATTTTGTCACTTGGTCAAAGAATGCAATAAGGTTTGACTGGCATGATCTGTTTTTGCAAACCTATGTCGGCTTTTAAGTAATGATTTTGTTTGCCTCTAGGTGCTCACTGATTTGTTGTTTGATTATCTTTTCCAGAATCTTCCCAGGTATTGAGGTCAGGCTGATAGGTCTGTAATTTCCTGGATCCATTTTTTTCCTTTTTTGAAGATGGGAACTACATCAATTCTTTTCCAGTCCTCTGATAGTTCCCCAGTGCTCCAGGATCTTTGAAAGATATAGTTCAATGATTCTGAGATCACATCTGCCAGTTCCTTGAGAACCTTGGGGTGTAAGCCATCTGGTCCTGGTGATTTGAACTCATCTAGGCTGGATGGGTGCTCACTTACCATTTTCTTGCCTATCTTAACTTGTGTTTCTAATCTGTTTTTCATGGTACTGTTTTTGATAGGTTGGACTGTTTTTTCCCTTTGTGTAAAGACAGATGCAAAAAAATGAGTTAAATAGTTCTGCTTTCTTCCTGTTGCTTGTCACCTTCTTGCCACTTTCACCCACTAATGGACCAATCATTTCCTTTACTCTTTTTGTTTTTTACATGTTGAAAGAAGCTTTTTTTGTTATTTTTGACTTTGGTCGCAAGCCTTAGTTCATTTTGAGCCTTAGCTTTCCTCACTTCATCTTTGCAGGCTCAGGCTATTTGCTGATATTCTGACTTAGTTATGTGCCCCTCTTTCCACTTTCTATACATTAATATTAACATCGAGCCACAACTTTTTACTTTTCCATAATAGTATATCCTAGCCATTTCTATAACAACAAATCAATCTAATTAGTAAAACCCAAAATCAAAGTTTCATTTTTTTCCACGTCAAGTACAAAGTCCAAAAGCGGTCTCTATGTGGAAACAAAAGTAGTTATATTATTTTCTTTAATCAAAGCAGTCAATTTAGCCATCTCTGCCAACTCCTAAATAATGCCATATTCCTGAAATAACTTCCTGATAATTTATAAAAACACAATAAAACAGTTACTTTTCCACAAACTCAAAAAATCTTTATTTTAAATAGTTCTTCCATCAGTCATATTTACATAAGTGCTAAAAGCTTTCTTAAAGGCCAAAGAAAATAGCTAATTTTGAAAGTGACCAATGAAATAAACACAGGATCTTTTTATGAATTGTGTCAAACAAATATCCTAGATTAATGTCTTAAATTTATTTGAATTTATTTTTTTAAAAAGTAGTAGTATTATCTCTGCAGTGAACAAATTCATTGAAAAATTAAAATTTCAAGGATTTTTCTACAGGAAACTTGGATATTTAAAAAAGAAGAATATGCGTCAGTTGTCACTGACCATGTCTGTACCAAATTACACTGCTAAATAGTCTAATGAAAAAACCTTTATAAATTAACAAAATAGAAGTGCAATTTAGCTTTTCCAAAGCTTTCTAGTTTAAAAAAAGAATGACTGCAAATTTTATTTATTTATTTATTTTTATATATTAAATTCAGAGACTGTCCAACTCACCCAATCTTATAAATATTCCAGTAGGAGCCAACCAAAACCAGAATACAATAATTAAAGTTAAAAAGGCAGAGGAAGGACCTTCAAGTCACCAACCTAAGGTTATGTGCTCCTCTCCAAGCCCCAAGCAAATCAGCAGAGCCAGGTTTTCAGGTACTTCTAAAAGGCCAGGAAAGTGGAGTCCCACCTCACCTCATGGGGAGGGGATAGAATATTCCAAAGAGTAAGAGAAGTAAGTAAGTCAAAATTAAATAAATAATTTTGACTTACTTCTCTTATCTTTTGGAATATTATTTATTTGTATATATCAAATTTAGAAATTGCCCATCTCTAGGGTACCATGCTCTCATGGCCTGTGGATGGAATGGGCTGATATAATCTGGAAAAGATGGTACCACAGATAGCCAGTCACCATGCCATGTAGGGCCCCTAATAATCATAACCAACACTTTGATTTTCACCCAGAACCAAGCCAGCACCAAATATGGCTCATGTGGCAAAAGTGTTACATGCACCATCCTTGGGATATCCAAAATTACTCACTCTGCCACATTCTGTATTAGCTGAAGCTTCCAGATACTTTTCAAGAGTAATACCATATAACCGTGATGGCAAACCTATGGCACGGGTGCCACAAGTGGCACACAGAGCCCTCTCTGTGGACATGCATGCTGTCACCCCAGTCCTAGGCCTTCAGCTGGGTTTTATAAACCCTTTTTGCTTTTGGGGACATTCTATGTCCCCAAAAGATGTGCAAAAAAAAAGGTTCAATCAATCAATCAATTTCAACTTCTCACGGGGAAAAAAAAGTTCTCGCAAAGTTGGAATTGATTGATTGAACTTTTTAGTCCCACCCAGTCTGCCATTACCACTGCAGCCACACCCACCCAATTGGCCACACCCACCCAAAGGGCCACGCCCATCCGGCATCCAACGATACATAAGTGGGTTTTGGGTTGCAGTTTGGGTACTCAATCTCTAAAAGGTTCGCCATCACTGCCATATAAACTGCATTGCTATATTCAAAAAGGGAGATGACCAGGGCATGAGTGACTGAGAGAAGGACCTCCCTATCCAGGAAGTGGTGTGACTATCTCACAACATTAAATTGTGTTGCTTTGGAACTGAGAAACCATCAAGCACCATGTGACAATTCATGGAGTTTAAATATTGCTTAAAGTAGAACAATTCAGGAACTGGAGGCAGCACAAATTTGTTCCAGGAATAATCATCACTACTTTAATACGTGCTCCATGGATCCAAGTAGCCTTCTTTGAGCTTTGTCATCTTTATGTCAAGATAGCCCAGTGAGAAAGAAAATGTTTGCCAGCTGACTCAAGATAGACGAATAAACCTTCTGCTATACAATGAGCAAGTACATTTATTAATAAAGGCTTTAGACTTCTTGACAATTTAATATGGAAAGGAACTGTTTCACCAGCCAAAGCGTGTGATCAATCAGAATGTCAAGAATGAGCAAAAATCACCTAACAAGTCATCCCAAAAGGAAATTAAATGCTAATCATGTTTTCTTCCTTGAGCAGATTTTGATGCTTTGGAGAAAACAGGGACATATTCCAAAGATTTGTAGGAGGATTCAGCTATTAATATAATAATCAGATGTGCACACACACACAAAAATCTCTGACAGTTTTATCATAAATTCTGCTGGTCTGTTTTAGGATAATATATCCAAAACAAATTTCTTCCACCCTTTATGAAACATAGGATTCCAGTCTCCTTATATACCGGTAAGTTTTGAGATGTTTAAATAGTGGTCAATGGTGTAAATGCTGAAGAATCTAGTCTACTTCTTACTGAGACAGTAAACTATAGCCTCTGTAAACTGTACCTGGGATTCTATAGTACTGAACTGTATGGTAGTTGGACAAACTAACCACAGAAACTATACCCTGTCAAAAAGTCATAATTCAAATTACTGGATGAAAAAAGTAATGAAAATACCATATAAAGAAGAGTTTATACTAGATAGCCCCATCATGTGCCAACTCTACCCCTTCCAGAGTCTACATACCTGGTAACTGAATGAACTCTAGCAATGTACTATCATTGGACTCCTCAGCTTAGAAGAAGGGGAAGAAAGGAAATGGATCCTACACATAATCTGTGATGTATATGTAATATTTTTGTTAAGTATCAAATGTGCAGCTACTGGTTTGAGTGACAATCATGAAATGTGGCAAATTGATGGAGATAGAGCCATCAGTTCTTAACATAAAATGCATGCATAAGAAAAAATGCATAAACATTCATCCCATACCTTGACATTTTTTCTTCTTTCTGCCAACTATATTTTCTCAAAAGAAAAACATCTGAATCCTTACAGCCTGAAATACACCACTTACTGGAAAAAAATGTACCATGAGCTTTTTTGCTTTCTTTCCTTCTTTGCGGATAAAAGGATGAATGTGTTAATCTGAGCAAAAAGCTTCCCAGATCTCTTTCTAAGCTTTCTCCTTTTTTCCCTGAGAGATTATATAATTCAATCATGCATTGCTGAACAATAAGGAGGAGTCAGTAAGTCTGCTTTCTCTGAGTGATCAATTTGGCTCTACTAAATGTCCTCTAATAAAAAGAGAGTTCAGGTATTATATGGGAGAAAATGTATTGCTCTAATAAAACACAAGGTTTAAAATGAATTGTACAATAACTTTTTAAAAAATAAAGGTATAATTATTTACAATGTTAGCTGAGTAAAAGCTTCTGTGCCTTGATATCGAGAAATCACTCTCAACTGAGGATCTTGCTGCTCCATTACTAGAATATACAACATAATTACTAAAAGCTATTAGTTGCAGTATCCATAGAAGGCAGGGTAAATTAGACTGATAAAAGCAGCATAATGGCAAAAGCCTGCATCTTTTCTGCAAGCATCACAATATCATATATAATACATGTATGAAGGGGGAGGAACTTCTTGTTTTTTGCAGAATGAAGGTCATCACTGGTCATAAGTAATATAGTCCTTAAATCTGTTTTCCAGCTTTCAAAGTTGGTGATCTCCATTACATTTTGTGACAGTGAATTCTACAGGGAACTATTAGTTGTAATTAAATATTTACTTCCATTCTGGATATCTTGGGTCAGATACCAGGAATTCTGCCCTGAGCTCAAACCATTACAAATGGATAGTTTATTTAGCCTTTATTAATCTTATACAAATGTTATATGGACAGCTTTCTGGAGTTCTAAGGATTCTGTGGGAAGTAAGGAATCAGCTTTTTCCATGAAAAGGGAAAGGACAAAACATGTTAGAAAATTCTTTTTCTCCCAACACGACAGAATGTCTTTTACAGAATTGTGAGTAGAACTATTACAGAAAAGATTCTTCATTCCAAGAGTGCAGAGACATGTGAGAAAGACACTCAGAGAAATTCCACCTTAATTTTTCAAGGTAAAGTTGATCTAGAAAATTGTTATGGCAGACTTTTGAGATTCTGCTAGATTCTTACTAACTGTTAAGATCCTTCCATAATTCTAAGTGGTTCCTGATTCCTGAGTTTGCCAGAGTCAGAGGATGTAACATCAATACAGGAGAAAATGAACTTGTTTTCTAACACTTGCAGGATAGCCAGAATGCATTCAATGAATAGCCATTGGATTGCAAATGTCTGTGACTGACTGCAATATCTTTAGTGCAATGGTAGAGTTTTCTCCTGTGTGCTAGATCTGATATCTACATTTTTGCTGAACCTTCAATTCGGACAACATTCAGTTATCACCCTTGCAACAAATGCTTTCTCACATTCTGATGTTAAACTATTGATAAAACAGATCAATAACTTTGCCCAGAAAAATAGACTGCTTTGGGAACTATGCTCACATACTAATAACTTGGTTTACAGTGAAAGGTAGAATTTGTGCACTATATATATTCAAAAGGTAATACATTCAAGTTCATGGTAAATAGGAAGCAATTAACTTCCCAATGTTTCTTACCATACTTATTCCTATGAAGCAAGTTATTTCAAAGAAAAAGTCTAAAAGAGTGAGGTAGTGTTGTATCAGAGTGCCATACTTTGCTCAGTCTAACAGTCTATAGTATGTTAAGTGGGAGTGCCTAATTGTGGGTGAAAGAGAACAACAAGCCCGAAGACAGCTGTCTTTAATTAATGGCTGCACTTCTGAAAGCTTCAAAGGAGTTTAGAAACTTCTGATCATCAAAAAATCTAGAAGTCAAAGATACGAAAAGTGTATTTCAAAGAGGTTGGCACCGTATCAAAAGAGTGAATTATTATCTCCATACTGTGTTCTCTACAAGTTACAGAATTCTTTAGTTACATTTATATGCAGTGTATTAGTTGGACTTCATGAGATCAAAAAATGTAAATATAGAAATAATTTTATGATATGTTTTGATATACTTCACTGACAAGAATCAATGTGTCGTTACATCTCTTGAGGTGCAAAGATACAGAAAAATATTTTTAATTAGTAGGGACTTAACATGTCTTATTGTTTTGTTTATAGAATTAGGTTACACTTTAAGAAATTATAAATAATTACAGTTCTGCAGTTTAGGGATTTTATAGTTTATATTGTATGATATTTGTACACTGTACACTGTTGTATACTGTACCAACAGTGAACTAATTAGTCTTATTTTATACCCCACATTTATTTCATTCAAACTTGTGAGATTTTGTTCCACTCCTGCAATTATATCATAGAAAAAACTTTTTTACTTACGTTCTAGTATGAACCAATTAACTTACAGATCCTGAGGACATAGAAAAAATTATATGCATTATATTGTAATTCATTTTCAATGTTATAAAAAACCATCCAATAAAAACTGGATGTAAAACTGTGTATATTAAAAACACAATATATAATATATAGGGACATTTTTTTCAACAATAATAATAATATTTATAATATAATATTCTACCAATCAAGTGGAAAGCTAGATGTCTCAAATATCTCACTGAAGCCCACCAACCCATGCTGCTTGGGGTTTTGGTCCTAAAATCTTACTTAGCATCCTTCTAATAAACCCAGTTGGTTCAAGAGATAAGATTGAGAGGTTGAAATTAATTTTCCAAGAATTTATTCATGATGGGTTTTACCTACAAGACAGTTAAACAATAATATAAGAAATGTGTTAGACCTTTTGGAATACTTGGAGCAACATAATGAAAATAAGCTGCATTAATATTTTTAGTCCCAGAGAAGGTCTTTGATATTTGAATTAGGCATTCAGGTTTAATGTTTTGGAAGATATAAATTTTGAAAAGAATTTTATTAAATGGCTAAGATTAGAGAAAGCACAAATAATTGTCTGTGGAGATCTAACAAAATCTTTGAGATACAAAAAGAGACGAAACAGGGATACCCAATGTCTCCTATTTATTTTCATTCCTGAAATACTGAATAGAAATACCAGACAAGACAAGATTATTGTGGAACTAAAACTTTAAACAGATACTTATAAATTAAGGGCATTTGCTGATGACATGGTGTTGATTTTTTAAGAATCCACTAAAGCAGTGGTTCTCAATCTGTTGTCTGTGGATCCTTTGGGGGGCTACAATGTTGTCATAGGGAGTCCGCAAAGGTTTAGAGAAATGTTATGATTTAAACTGTGAGTTAAGTCTTGGGGGCCATGGTCATGGTTCATGGCCACAAAAGGTATTTAAAGGAGGGATCCATGATGAAGAAAAGGTTGAAAACCAGTGTATTAAAGGGAATATAAACATTAATGAGAAAAATAAAATAATTTGGTACACTAAGCAGGATCTAAAATTAATAATCAGAAGACAAAGATATGAACAAAAACATAAAATAGATTATTAAACAGAATTGATAAAAAATGTTTTCTTCAGATTTCATTGGTCACGTGATTACATTTTAAACCTATTCATAAAATTCTTCCTCAGCAACTAAACAAACTCATACTTTTAACTAGCTATCTACCATCTGTCTATCAATCTAGAGGTATCACATCTGACACAGAAAGTTATTTGATCTCTCATTTTCATGTTCTTGCAACTGTGGTATAGAGTTCTTCTAAACAGTTTAAAGGGCATGTCCCCATGCTGTTATCTTTAACTTGCCCCCAGCCCACACACACCTCATTAAAAATTTGCTACTGATGCATAAATGCACTTGGGTTTTTTTTTCTTGGTGTAGTATTATTGTTTTCTAACAGAATCAGTCTTTCAATAGGCCTCATTGTCTCTTAGTTTTTAGTTGTTACCCAGTCTAATCCTTTTAACTCAGCAACTTTAAATTTTGCTGGAAATAATCTTTCAAAACATTTCACTTTGCTTAAATGTTGAGATGAGGAAAAAGAAAATGCAAACGTATTTGAAATCAGGACTTCATGGAAACGTTTCCAGGTGTGGAGTTTTGTTTTGTTGGCTTAGTAATAAGTCATTGCTTTCTGATTCTGAATGCAGGCATAATGCTAAAGCACCCAGCAATAAAATAAAATGAGTTTCAATCAGGTTGTCATGGTTCCGACAGATGAAACTTTCCAAAAGAACTTTGAGGCATTGTTTACCTTAAAGAATCTTTTATTCGAGAAACAAATTATTGGCACTACATAGTTAAAGCCAAAAACTGAATTCCCCTCCCCTGGGCACAGAGTAGCAAAGCACAATTCCCTGCTCCAATAAACAGTCATAAATCACATCCCCCAATCAGCTTGAAGCACGGGCTTTCTCCCCAGCTCTCCAGCCCATCAAATCTTTATCAACTCTGGGCACAGTAACCTTGGATTCCCACGGCTGAGTTATTATTGTTATGACTATGAACTCTCATCCACATCCCACCTCCCAGCATCAACTAACTCTAAAAGCAATAGAGAAAAATGGCTGCATTTCCATCTGTTGTCAAAGCAAGAACATCTGATGTTAGCACCATTGACAGAGGTCAGAGACACTTGAACAGCAATAGCAGAGTTCTAGCTTCAGACTCATAATTCTGTCTCCAGTTTCCATCACTTGTTGCTAATGAGGAAGATATTGGGAAGCTGTCCTCTATTCCTCCAGCTTTACAGTATTATAGCAATCAGTTTTAATAATCAATTCTTCATTGCCTCTTACTCCTTTAGATGCTGTCCTACCTTTTTCGGCAAAGGATCTGATTTCTCCTATATCCAATTCAATCTTCTTCAGAGAAGCAGGGGAAAAAACTGATTTTTAATAATTTGATTAAAGGTTTTTTTAAAAGAAACAAAGATAAAAACTACTACAAACTAATACAAAGAAAGGAAAAAAATAAAGAAATTAAGGAGAAAGCTAAAATTACAAGAAATAAAAAGTAAAGAAAAATAGAAATATATATAAATAAGTAGCTTAAAATCTTATTTAGAGTAGTTATAAGTACAATTATAATTTTACTTCTTTCTTTAAAGTTGCATCATGATTCTCTTCTTTCTACAGTCTGTTTAATCATCAAAATCATAAATCACAAGTTCATATTTGTCTGTTTTAAGCAAAAAGTCTCTAAGGATCTCCAGTCAGTAATACACATAGACATTGTGCTTTCTGTGATCAGACAAGTGAATTTGGCCATCTCAGCAAGTTCCATCATCTTCACAAACCATTCCACCATTGTCAGTATTGCCAAATTGTTCCATCTTTGTGCGCACAATAATCATGCTGCAGTTATCATATAAAAAAAAACAAAGTTTTTTTCTCAATACTTGGTTCATTAGCCCCAAAAAGAAAGACTTCTGGCCTCAACTATATATTAATCTTTCACAAATAATTGGGAGTTAAAACAAGACTCCTGGGAGACAAACTCTGCAGCAAATGGGAGATTGAACAGATTCCTAACCAACTTAGCTGACAACTTTGTCATCCAAAAAATAGAGGAGGGAACTAAAGGAAAAGCTATACTGGACCTAATTTTTACTAATAGAGAAGATGTGATAGAGGCAATTGAAATTGCCAGAACCTTGGACAAGTGACCACATCATATTGGATTTCAACATAATGCAAACACAAACAATAGGATATAATCCAACCAGGGCCTTAACCTTTAAAAGAGCTGATTTTAACAAACTCAGAGACACTGTAAGGAAAATTTCACAGATAAAAATCCTAAAAGAGAAAACAACTCAAGAAGCATGAGAAATACTGAAAAATTACAATAATAAAAGCCTAGCCCAACACAATACCACTAAAAAAGAAAAGCAAGAAATTCAAGAAGAAACCAGCATGGTGACACAAAGATTTCTCTGATAAACTGAAAGGAAAAAAAATAAGTACAAAAAATGGGAAAAGGGACACATAACTAAGGCAGAATGTCAACAGGTAGCCTGAATGTGCAGAGTCAGAAGTGCTAATGCTAGCTGCACAAGACCAAGCCTCAAGAATAAATGAATATAAATCCAGAATTGAGATGACAGCAAAAGACAGCAAGTGCCATTTCTGCACTGAAGCTGGTTAGCTACTGGAAGAAGATTGCACAGGCTGACTACTGTACAAACAAAGTAGCATCAATGATGCACTGGAATATTTACTAAATTCCATGTGTCTGCAAGCCAGAACTGGTAGGACCATAAAACAGAAAATCAATAGAAAATTAAGAAACTAAACTGCTGTAGAATTTAGAATTCAAACCAACAGGCACCTGCCACATAAGACTCCAGACTGAACAACAATTGTCAGTAGCTGGAGACAGCAGAATAGTAGAGAAAAAACTAGAGAAGATAACAAAAAACAAAGATCTGAAAATAGAATCAGAACAATTGTGGCAAAAGAAAGCAAAGGTAGTTCCAATAGTAATAGGAGTCTTGCTTTAACTCCCAATTATTTGTGAAAGATTAATATATAGTTGAGGCCAGAAGTCTTTCTTTTGGGGCTAATGAACCAAGTATTGCGTGGGGCTGGACAGCTCCAGGCTATAACCACATTTGGCGGGAAAGCCTGGTTTAAACGAGTTTGACAGCCCCGGGCTATGGCCAGCTCTGGCGGGAAGCCAGGATTTAAATCTATTGGCCACCTGCACTGGTGGGAAGCCCAGGTTTGAATCCATTGGTTGGTATTCACCTGGGCAGGTATAAAGGTACACCAGGTAACCCCCTTTCCCCAGCTTCATTCCTGACCATCAATAAAGAAGTCTCTTCACCCAGCTGAGTGTCCGTCTCTGTGTGTGACCACGCTACGTTACATTCACCCATATGGATTCTAGGAGGTTTTCATCCTTAGTTTTGTGTATTTCTGTAGAGATGTAGTAATATTTTATATATAATGCAAAACTCCTGTTTTTGGGGGCCTGGTTCTTTTAAATAGTTTATATCCTAACATCAGTACATTCCAGTCATGAGTTTCATCCCACTAGGTTTCAGTAATGTCAACTATATCCTATCTGCCTTCATGTGCTAATACTTTAAGTTTAACCTGTTTGTTCCCTAAACTTTGAACATTAGTATATAGGCATTTGAGTCCTTTATTGGTTTTCGGTTTGTTTCTTGTATCTCCTACTTTGTAACTGGGGTTTCCATCCTTTCTGTCACTCTCTATTTCATTATGTTTTTCTTTATTTTTTCTTTTTATTCCCTTCCTCTTTATGTGATTGCTCATATAGTGGTTTTTGGTTGGAATTAGGTTCTCTGCTATTTGGATAGCTGATGTGCATCAGCTACCACATCAGTTAGTAATCTGAAAGTTGTTAGTAAACAGGAATTCAGTCTGTAGTTGCCTGGTGCTGCCCTTTTGCTGGATCTTTCATTATGAATTAGGCTTTATCAGATGTTACTATTCTTCAATTTCACTGTCTTTCAGTATGTTTTAAACTACTTGGCAATAAGTAGGTGTAGACCACGTATGTCAACCTGCCAGCATACAGGCCAGATGCATCATGCTGAAACCGTGCTCACCTCAGCTCTGGCAATGGGAAAAAAGTTGAGATGCGTCACGACACATCACGTGATGTGGCAAGTTCGACACCCCTGGTGTATACCAATCAGATGTTGCAACCAAAATCCATGCAGTTCATCTTCACCTGCTGCTGACCAATTCTTGATTTTTCTTACTCTTTTCCCCACTGTTTCTACTGTTATTACCAGTGGTTTCATTTCAGCTGATTTTTTATTTTTATCCACTTTCTTTAACCAAGCTGCATTGTGCTATAATTCTTTGGGTTATTCTATATCTGCACCCAAAATTGCAGTCTCTTCATTGATGGATTGGTAAAAAGATTTCTGATTGGATTGAAATAGGAGATTCTGCCTATGCTAATCTTCTTGGCTATACATATTATTTATTATATATACTATGAGCTTCTCACATAGTGGATATGTATGGATAGACTAAAATAACTGGTAACAAAAAAACCTTTCTCTTGTAAATTCTAGATCACTGCTGTTTATAATTTTTCTCAGTGCTTTTTTTGTAAAAGAAAAAGGTGCCGGAACTCACACATGTCATACAACCCACCTTGCCTACCCTACAAGGTTCCATCCAAAAAAGGTGCCGGAACTCCGTTCTGAGCGTTCTATGAGAAAAAAAGCCCTGATTTTTCTTGTGTGGTGGAGGTGGAAGGGGTCTTTGTTATTTAACAACATGAATATTACATTTATAAAAAAGATGTAAATAATTTATCATATGCATATAGCTTTGCTAAAAGGAAAATCTTGCATTACTAAAGCTGAAACCTTTGCTAGTCCCCTTGGGAAATGCTGGTGGAAGAAGCTGCAGTAGAAAATGTAAATGTAATGGTTACACTTGAAAAACAGCATTCCCATTTTCTTTTGAATTCACTTCATCAGTAAATATTAAGTCTAAACAGACAGTTTCAGGAAGAACTCTAACTGGTGATTATGGAGAGTACCTGAAGGCAAAACTAAATGTTTCAAGCTGATGTTGTAATAATAATAATAATGAAAAAGTGACTATTTTAATGGAGACAAGCAGTTTTTGCATCAGGAAAAATAATTCAGAAAATGAAAGCAGCTTTGTGAGCACGAACTTAACATCTTTTCTCCCAAACATTCTTCCACTCTTTCCTTACACAGATATGCAGCACACTTTTGTGGAGCCCAGTTCAATTATAGGTAGTCCTCAACTTATAGCAGTTGATTTAGTGACCGTTCAAAGTTATATCACTGAATAAAGTGGCTTATGACCATTTTTCACACTTATGACTGTTCCAGCATCCCCATAGTCCTATGATCAAAATTCGGACAGTTGGTAATTGATTCATATTTATGACAGTTGCAGTGTCCCAGGATCATGTGATAATTTTTTATGACATTCTGACAGGCAAACTCAATGGGGAAACCAAATTCACTTAATTATATTGTTACTAACTTAACAACTTTGGCAAGAAAGTTTGTAAAATGGGACAAAAGTCACATAACAAGTGTCTTGCTTAGCAACATAAATTTTATGCTTAACTGTGGTCTCAAGTGAAGAACTATCTGTATTATTATTGGATAATCTCTTGCTTCAAAAGAAAGTTGGCATAGTGAAAGTGAAATTACAGCCAGGATACATCAAGATTGTGCTATTCCTAAGGCAACTTTTCTCTGCTTTATTCCATAATACATTAAAAAGGTGAAATTTTTTATGTAGTTGTCTTCCTAGAGCTTAAATCATGATCACATTTAAGAATGTTGGCATGAAGTTTGTAGCCCAGAATAAATTATGAAAATTTGCTGGCAAATGGAGGAAGCATGTGGAGAGAATGGGCTTTTCAAAAATAATAGTGAAAAGAATATAAAATAAAATGTAGTGAGTGGGGCTTTTATTTGCTTATTATACAAAGCATAGGAAAACAATTTAAAGAGGACAATTAATATGCAACAATGAAAAGTCAAATATTAAACTTACTAGGAATGTTAATATTACATTTAGAGAAAACTAGTAAAATATGCTTTTCTGCTGGTATATTACTCTAGTGCTGATTGCCAAAATAGATAATTCTTATTCTCAAAGCTGCTGGAATAATCAGGTCAGATCATTTCTTTCATATTTGGTAGTGTCATGGAAGAAAGAAGAATGGAATTGAACCCTGAAAAGGAAAGAAAATGGTTTATTGAGTGGCAATCATTGGATTCCAAATTACAGAGAAAGTAGAATGCAATTACAGGAAAAATGTAAGTTTAAATAGAAAAAGAAGGTTCACTAGGAAAAAAATTGATTGGTTTATATTTTCAGGGGCTTGTCAATGATTGTTACTATTTTAGGGCTTCTGAACTTGACAGTGAATGGCTGTTATTTTTAAAAGGCTTAGGAAGAATGCTTGACTTTCAGCATGGAATATGTTAATATATAACTTGTTATTGAGCCAAATATATGAATAAATGCTAGTTGATTGTTTAAAGGAATGGAATCTTACAGATTAGGTTGATTAGGATAGGAAGAAATATCTTTCATCTGTTCATTGAATCAAAGTAAGGAAAAATTCCAGCGGCAAGATTTTTTGGTTAATCTATTGTATCTGTTCAACTATAGCCTTCTTTAACTGCCAGTAACCAGTCCCCAGTAATTTGCTTATGTTGAAGGAAAAGTCTTCATCATGGTTCAGTCCAAGCTGGGAATAAACAACATAGCGACTGCTTTAGAAAGAAGGTTGCAGTTTATTGAAGTGGAGAACCAGACACAAAGATGGCTCTGGAAGAAAAAAGAAAGTGAGCACATGTAGGGAATGGGTTTTTATACCCTCTGGAGCCTTTTGTTTGGAGTTGTTCCTGTGGCATGAACTTTGACCTAAGTCTGAGTGTGTCTTTCTGGCATTCTGATGGTGGTGGGTTAATCTTATTATGTGCCATAGGTCATATCCTCCTTCCCTGGGACTGGGCAGATAATTCTTAGATTTTTGATGATTCTAGGGATCTAGGGATCTTCTTCCTAATCCCAGTTTCCTGACTCCAGTCTTTCTGACAAGATTATTGTCAATGCTGCAAACATTGACATGTTTTTGCACTGACAATATAAGGGGCAGCCTTTTACTTTAACTGTTTGGTTTTGAATCACTAAAGTGCTGGAGGAATTCAACCCGGATGTTTTCACAAGATAAGGGATATGATGTGGTGTGTCAAGGGGAGGAGAATTCAGATTCTGGCATTCATACATGAGTGCCGATGCTCCGTTCTCATTATAATAGACTTTTTTGAAATAAATAATCATGCATTGTTCTTTGACCTGTCTCATTAATTGGAACCATGACATCATGCCAGAATCTACTTTCTTTCAAATATCTTGGGGAGTCCTGATCCCCCGCCGCTGTCTCTAGTAATTAAGGGAGAGAAGCTGGCAAAGATTCAGAGAAGAATCTTCATCATGGAAAGAGGAAGCCTGGCTGCTAATGAAACCTCAGAGGAGGGAGAAATAAACAGCTTGCTGTGGGAGTTTGGGCATATCTCCAACCCTCAGAAGCTAAGTGAGCCTATCTGGTCATCAGACTGGAACCACTCCAATGGAGACTACAGTTGCCTTGAGACTGCACTGCCAGAGTCTTCAAAAGCAGAATGGTGGAGAACTACCAGACCATCTGCCACTGAGAATTTGGGTGAGTGGAAAATCCTGTCTGCAGACCAGTCAGCCTGCCAGCCCCAGGTGTCCCCTGCCAGGCCCTCCAGACTCACAGAGACAGAGGACCCCAGCCTTGGGCCTCTGCAGCAATGGGAGGTTGGAGAACCCCCACAAGTGAAAGGCCAACAACCTCTGGGCTTGCCACAACTAATAGATGCCTTGCAACAGCTGGGGGTGGTGCAGAAGCCTGAAGATCAGAAGCTGATGGTAGCAGCAGGGCGCAAACATTCACCCCGTGAACATACAGCAAGACCAGTGGGGCCAGCAGCAGTGTGGGCCCCAGCAATCAATGATGGCCCCACCCTTTAGAGCAACCTTTGATGGGGACCCAGAGAAACTTATTTTTTTCCTAAACCAAGTACGCTCTCATTTGAATCACTGGGCCTATCCCAGGTGCTATGGTCGATGTGATTGCGTCCAGCCTAGAGGGAGAAGCATCCGAATGGTTAAACAATTTATATAATGAGTAAGCCCCTGAATTGGAGGACCCCCACCTCTTCCTCATAGGGCTGAGAGATATTTGAGGACCCATTCATTGCCCTCAAAGCAGAAGAACAAATCCACAAGATAAAACAAACTGGCTGGCCTTCCCTGGAGTATGTGCGGGAGTTTCGCAAAATAGCCAGTCGGATAGGGAGATGGCCTGAGCAATCCATAATTCATCATTTCAGGAAAGGATTGGATACCACCTTTCTGAGGCCTGCATATACCGAGCTGTACCTGACCAGTTGCAAGAATGGTACTGGGCAGTGGTAAGATTAGATGTTCAGCTCGCCAGCTGAACATTGAAATGGGCATTGAAATGGACCCAGCCAAAGTGAAAGATATAATTGAATGGCAGCCCCCAAAGAAGCTTCTCCTACCTGAAGCCAAGCTGAGGTCAGAACAACCCGAATGGTAGTCACCCCCATGAAAATCTCCAGCTACTGTGATGGGTGAAAGACCCAGGCCACCTGTAGGCCTGGCAATTAAGTGTTTCTGGTATGGACAGCAGGAACATCGAGCAGCAAAATGCCCAGTCCCCTACCCCCAACAATAGAACAGACCAGGACAAGCAGTGAGTAAGAAACCTGCACAGCAGCTAATGTGAGAGAAATCCAACCAGATGGTGCAGGAACCTGTTGCCCAAGTCACATCCCCCACATGGGAGGACACCAGAACTCAGGCTGGATCCACCCCAGTTCTACCCTCTTTTGACAGCAATGATGAAGGAGAGAATCACCCGATGGTGAGCCGAAACGTCCCACCTTTTTAATACCTGCCAAGCTCATAATCCCTAAGTTGGGTGTGCAGGTAGTTTTAAAGGTGCTAGTTGATTCTGGATGCATCATTAGCTTGCCATTTGCCATGAAACTGGGCATATGAGCAAAACTGCTCTCCAAACCTGTGAGGTTCGAGCAAGCCGATGGCTCCTTGATGGGAGGGACTTTAGTCACGCAATTAACGGAGCCGTTACACTTAGAAATAGGTGAGCACTGGGAAATTATTTGCTTCCTGGTGGCCCCAAAAATGACTGGGACTGTGATTTTAGGATTAGCCTGGTTGGACAAATGGAAGCCATTTATCTGGTGGGAGAAAGGAATGAGAACTGTGAGACCACCTATAGGGCTCAATTCCCCCCATTGATTCAACACTTGTTACAGGGAATTTTAGCCCACCCAATGAGTGAGTGCACATGGCTGCCTCACAGCCACCAGGTGAGCCGCTCACCCCATTTCATTCTCACCAAATGCCTCTGCTAGGTCCTGGTACTCACCCCAGTGATTACCAGGACCTAGCAGAGGCATTTGGTGAGAATGAATGCAATACCTTGCCTCCTCACCGGGCTAATGATTGTTCCATTGAACTGTTGCTGGGGGCCAAACTTCCATGACCAAGAATGTACTCTATGTCTCCCCTTTGAAATGGAGGAGATGCAGCAATATGTGGATACAAACCTAGCAAGGGGATTCATTGAACAGGCCAAGTCTACTGTGGGAGCCACTGTGTTGTTCAAAGAAAAAAAAGATGGGTTTCTTCATCTCTGCATAGACTATAAGGGCCTTAATGATGTGAGTGTGGAAAATAAATACCCTCTTCCCCTCCTGAAAGACTTACTAACCCACCTGGCGAAGGGGAGTGTCTTCACTAAGTTAGACCTGAAAGAAGCATATTACTGGGTGAGAATAAAGGAGGGGGATGAGTGGAAAATGGCCTTCAACTGCACCTTGGGAAGCTACCAATTCAAAGTCATGCCATTTGGACTGCAGGCGGCCCCAGCCATATTTATGCAGTTGATTAATGAGGTCCTACATGATCATTTATACAAAGGGGTTCTGTGTATCTTGATGACATTCTGATATACAGTATGAATATGACTGACCACGTAAGACTGGTCAGAGAAACTATTGAATGCCAAACTTTATGTCAAATTGTCAAAATGTGAATTTCACCAAACCTGATTAGATTATCTTGGCTATAGAATTTCCGATGAGGGCATTGAAATGGACCCAGCCAAAGTGAAAGATATAATTGAATGGCAGCCCCCAAAGATTCGCAAACAGTTCCAGAGCTTCCTAGGGTTTGCCAACTTCTACTGTCAATTCATTCCCTCTTTTGCCGAGATTGCTCTACCCCTTACAGAACTACTCAAAATGGGCAAGGGAGGGGAAAAACTGCAACCTGGCCAACCATTAGCATGGACTATGAGTTGTCATAAAGCTTTTGAGAATTTAAAAAGACTATTTGTGGCTGAACCAGTTCTAAAGCACCCCTGCCCATGGGAGCCCTTCATAATTCAAGCAGACGCCAGCGACGTGGCAGTCGGAGCTGTGTTACTGCAAAAGAATAAAAGTGGGGTCCTGCAACCTTTTGCCTACACCTCTAAGAAATTCACTGAAGGCGAGAGGAGATGGACAGTCTGGGAGAAGAAGGCCTTCGCAATTAGGTGGGGGCTATTAAACTGGTGACACTATTTAGAAGGGAGCAAGGTGCCTTTTGAAGTATGGACCGATCACAAAAACTTAGAGGCACTAAAAACTCCCCGCAAATTGTCCCCAAAGCAGGTGCGATGGGCACAGTACTTTAACCATTTTAATTTTACTCTAAAGTACATACCAGGAAGAAAGAACTTCCTAGCTGATACGCTATCCCAATTGCCACAGTACAAAAGCGAACACGAAGAGGTCTACAAGGCAATTGTCCACAGTTCACAACCTGTGGCACAACTCACACCTCGCAGAACCCCTAATCCTGATGACCCAGGAGCGAAGAAGATAAAATGAGACCTCCTCACCAATCAATGGTTCAAAGATAATCAAACCTCCCTAACAAGCAGGGATGGTTTGGTATACAAGGGGGGAAAATTGTATCTATCTGAAGCCCTCTGTCTCAATGCTCTCAAACACAGCCATGATGTAAAACAAGCTGGACACTTCGAATATTTAAAAACTCTACACCTCATCCACCAGCAATTTTGGTGGCCAGGGCTAAAACGAGATGTAGAAAACTATGTCAGGAGTTGTACATATGTGCCACCATGCAAAGAATTCCAGGGAAAACCCCTGGGTTACTGCAGTCGGTGGCAGTCCCTTCTCAACCATGGGAAGAAATAGCTATGGACTTTATTGTAGACCTACCCAACAGTAGAGGAAATACTGTCATCTGGACTGTGATAGATCTGTTTTCAAAGCAGGCTCATTTTATCTCCTGTAAGGGACTCCCATCTGCACAACGACTGACTAAATTGTTCATGAAACATATCTACCAACTGCATGGCACCCCTAAGTGAATAATTTCAGATAGAGGAGTGCAGTTCACAGCGAAGTTTTGGAGAAACTTTATTAAATTAATTGGATCATCTCAAGGCTTATCATCTGCCTTTCATCCAGCTACCAATGGGGCTGAACAATCCACTAGCAAAATGATGGAGCAATATCTCAGATGCTATGTTTCCTACCAACAGACAAACTGGACAGACCTCCTCCCTTTCGCCGAGGTGGCCTACAATAATTCTGTTCACAGCAGCACTGGCTACACGCCACAGGAAAAGAGTTCAGTCCAATGCCTGACTACCCTCAGCTGCCCTCTGCTTCCCAGACACTTGATCAATGGGTGATGAGGTGGGAAGAGGTTTGGAGAAACACAAAAATGGCATTAAAAAAGACTTCTGAGACTTATAAAAAAACACGCTGATAAAAAGGGGACTCCCCGAAGGACATTCCAAGTTGGGGGAAAGGTTTATCTGTCAACTAAATATTTACGCCTCAAATTACCCAGCAAGAAATTAGGACCAAAATTCTTGGAGCCTTTCCCTATTGTGAGAATTATCAACACGGTCACAGTAGAATTGAAACTCCCCAGACTTTTGGGGAAAATTCACCCGGTTTTCCATTGTAGCTTACTGAAACCTTTTCAGGCCTCCACTATAAGACCTCACTCTAAGAAGGCGGGTCAGACCCATTATGAAGTGAAATGTATTCTTGACTCTAGAATCTTTAAGGGAAAATTGCAGTACCTAGTACAACTGAAGCCATTTGGGTGTAATCTAGCGATGTGAAAGCTGACAGACTTATCAAAAAGTTTTATGAGAAACACCCCCACAAACCAAAACTTGTGTTTTGATTACATTACAGGATCTGTCCTTTTTGTAAAGTGGAGCGGATGTCAATGCTGCAAACATTGACATGTTTTTGCACTGACAATATAAGAGGCAGCCTTTTGCTTTAACGGTTTGGTTTTGAATCACTAAAGTGCTGGAGGAATTCAACCCAGATGTTTTCACAAGATAAGGGATAGCCTCTTCAGAAGGGAAGTGAAACTTCGTGTGTTAAACTAATTGGTAAATGTGATTCAGGACGTGTAATTAAGGGAGCCTAATTATAATAGGCTTTTTGAAATAAATAATCATGCATTGTTCTTTGACCTGTCTTATTAATTGGAAACATGACAATTATCACATCTGCAATTCACATCTGCAAGGTGGTATTAATACTTCACGTGATCTTGATACTGTCCCTATATTAATGCAACCTAACACTGTGTTGGCTTTTTTGGTAGCTGCAGCACACTGCTGACTCATATCTAAGTGATTGTCCACTAGGATTCTGAGATCCCTCTCACAGTTGCTACTGTTGAGCAGGGTACCACCTATACTATACCTGTACAGTTGATTTTTCTTGCCTAAATGTAGAACTTTACTTTACTTTACTTATTTATCTTAGATAACCTTTATTTGTTACCCTTATACCATTTCAGTTCTGTGTAAATATAATATCACTCAAAAGTAAAACCACAAATTGGCTTTCCTTCCCCTTCCCCTCCCCTTTTCTCTCCCCTTCCTCTTCCCATCTTCCTTCCTCTTCTCCTTTCTTCTACAAAAATTAAAATATTTATAGCCAATGCTGATTTCACAGTTCTAATAGACAAAATCAGCTACAGGAAAAGATCAAATGAAGGCACAACGTGCACTTCAATCGTCTCAAAGTCTCATTTCTAATAAGATCAAAAAATGTTCAATGAAAGCTTATTGCTATAATGAAACCCTTTCTCTGGGTTTTATTTCTTAATTCTTTGTTAATTGTAAGAGATGATTAGACATGCTGTTGTTTTTTTGTGAAATGTGTTGTGAATCTTACTAAGTGTCATCCTTATATATCCTTATATAAAACTATATCCAATCTGACAAAATAGCTGCAACATATTTAAATAAATGCACATTAACTAATATGAATCATAAACAATGTATACTGCTCCAAAAAATAAAGGGAACACTTAAACAACAGAATGTACTGTATTTAATAGTAGGATGTCTTATTTTCTGTTCCCTTTATTTTTTTGAGCAGTATATTTTTACTGAATAATAGTGGAAGTAAAAGAGACAATTCTAAAGCAGTGCATGGATTTTTTAATTATTTTTTGGAGGGAAGACTTTAAATCCACACACCCTCTACTCCTACTTGAACAGTTACAATATATTATTGCTTTACATTATTTATATTTAAACATACACATATATGTTCAAATACTTTTAACACCAAAAATGTGCAAATGGCATCCTTTTGTAACCTAAATGCAAATTGACATTCACATAGTCCAAATTATTGATCTCAAAATTATTCAAAACTAATTCAACAAATTGTACTAACTAGAATCCAAAGAACCATTGCACATTTTCTGTAATAGTCAAAATCTTTTTTTTGAATGCATGAGTATGTGAAGTAAATTCACAGAGAAAAGATTCTTACACTTATAGCATGAATTTACATAATGCTGCCTTTATCTTCTTCTTGCATTAGTTAAGATTCAAATGATATGGCCATTAATTAGAAATTTGATGAACAACTATATATAACATATTATGAATTCTAAAATTTATGTGATCTGAAAAACTATTTATAAAAATAGTATGAAATTTAGACTCCTTAAGATCATTAAGACCAGATCCAAACTTTACTCATTTGAATCTTGGGTCCCTGAATATTTGATTCAATGCCTCTTAGCTTGCAAGGACTGAAATATTTGCTCTCTCTATATATTTGCATTCATACTGTATTGAGAGGGACTATGACCTGCTGCCCATGGATCCTAAACACCTACCATCCCGCCAGGATGCAAGGTTATTTATATACTGTTAATCTTTTTTATATAAATAGGAAGCATATGGAGCTCAATGTTAATTTCAGCTAGAGCAACTAAGGCTAATAAATTATTAAATAAATAATTGATGAGATCTCACTAAAATCTAATAAGATTTTGATGGTCTTGTGCACGGGTCGGCAACCCGTGGCTCCGGAGCCGCATGCGGCTCTTTGAGCCGTCTCCTGTGGCTCCCAGCCGCCTGGTGCGCGCGCACCTCTTCGAACGGGCAGTGGTGCGTGTGCACCTCTCCAAATGGAGAGTGGCACCGCCCATTCTGAGAGGTGCACGCGCACCTTTCCGAAGGGCGGAGGTGCGCGCGCACCTCTCCAAACCGCCGCCATCCATGTCCGGAGACCTGCCGCGTTCGTCAAACATTGACGAACACGGCAGCTGTGCAAACAGGATGGCGGCGGTTTGGAGAGTGCACGCGCACCTCTCCAAACCGCCACCATCCCGTCCGGAGACCTGCCACGTTCGTCAAACATTGACGAACACGGCAGCTGTGCAAACGGGATGGCGGCGGTTTGGAGAGTGCGCGCGCACCTCTCCCAAGCCGCCGCCATCCCGTCCGGAGACCTGCCGCGTTCGTCAAACATTGACGAACACGGCAGCTGTGCAAACAGGATGGCGGCGGTTTGGAGAGTGCACGCGCACCTCTCCCAAGCCGCCGCCATCCCGTCTGGAGACCTGCCGCGTTCGTCAAGCATTGACGAACACGGCAGCTGTGCAAACAGGATGGCGGCGGTTTGGAGAGTGCGCGCTTTGGGATTCCGTCGAAACGTTGCGCCTACACCTCTAGTTCTACGCGGGGAAAAACCCGAAAAACCAAGGATCCACATACAGGCACCCGCGAAAACCTCAGAAAACATATATATATATATATATATATATATATATATATATATATATATATATATATATATATATATATATATATATATATATATATATATATATATATATATATATATATATATATATATATATATATATATATATATATATATAAATTAATGATTGGAAAATATTTCTTTTACTAACAACTGTTTGATATCACCAAGCTGTTAATATATAAGCTTTATCCATATTTATTGTTTTTGCTTCTAATGAAAATTCCAAAAGTATACAGACAAAGGGCACAGTATTAACTGTTTAGATTAGAAACAAACATAGAATAAATTCATGAGAAAGCAGGAAGAAGTCAGACATCCTTCAAATACACTATGTGGCAATTGTCCCATTACATTGTACATGCAGGTGGTACTCATTTCAAAGTGATGGTTGACTAACTTGGCAGAATCCACTACCAGATGGTGTATCCTAGTGGTATGAATAAAATGCATTTAATTAAACCAAATTGCTCTGTGCTTACCTTTCATCTCCTGTGCCTAGGTCAATAGTACATGCTGAATTAGAAAGAAAAACAGACTGCATAGAAGAATTCTGACATGTTTGTTATTCAGAAAGGTTCAGAATATTCTTGGTCAAAGAGACAACATATATTAGCTGGCCCATGATCCAAAACATGATTTACACATGTTGACTCAGATTTTTAAAGAGATTTGCTTCTTTGCACTGTATAAAAAATGTTTAATTTCATTTTAAAGAAAGTACTAGTGAAACATATTGGGGTTGTTCAAAACCCTGCCACATTATTTATAAAAAAGGAAAGAAATATTTTTCTGTTTGAAAGCAGCAGCAGCAGCAGTAGTAGGAGTAGTAGTACTTTTATTGCATCACTGACATAATTTTATAAACTCTTTGCAAGAAGTTGCAAGGGTGAAATTAAAGTACGTTTAAATCAGACTGCTGAATAATATAATTCAGACTGCTAAACACAATAAATAGTAGATTACTATAATATAAATATTTACAACTAATTAGATAATAAAACTATATTATGGATAAAATACTAATATACCAGGTTCTAAACTATCAAATGAATGTATGTGTGGTGTGTATGACAATTGTCTGCAGACACATCTTTGGTGCCCATCAAACTCCATGTCCCACTTTATTAAAAAAAAATGGTAAGCAAACATTTTACAAAATAATGTGCCAGCTTCACCCGTCATCTTTATTTCCAACAATGCTAGTATTATTGGAATCTTTTTTCCCTCAAAAACACTAGAGGCATTTGCAAAAAATAAAAAATTGTGGGTAAGGGCAATTGTAAAGTGATCAGCAACAAATAATATGTAACATAAAATGTACAGTATCAGAGAAATCATTAAAAAGTTATTGTATATTTTGTATATTTATCAGCTCCTAAAATCAGATTATGTAAAACAATAGCAGCTAAATGATATTTTGCCATGCTCCTGGAGATCTTATGATCCCATTCTGACAGGAAAAAGCAAATAACATCCTATGAAGCACTTCGCTATTATTCCAAGTATGGCCTCATGTTTTGAATGCAGCACTTTATTTAGAAACTGGGATAATTCCTCTAGAATCTAGGGTCCATATAGGTCAGCATTCTTTCTTGCTCGATATTCACTTTTCAAGTCTGTTCCTGGCTATCTCAATTATACTTGCTAAGTTTTCTTTTTCATTGAGATCCTTCGTTCAGATTCATTCAGACCAGTGAAGCTTCTTATGTAACGCCCTCCTGGCTCTGGGATATCAAGAGCTAAGCCACAATATGACAGTGATATTTCACAGAGCCCTGCAGATAAGGCACAGTGAATAAAGTAATCAATATGGGAAAAGTTCCATAGCATGTAACAGCAGGTAATACATTTTCAATATTACCTGCCTAAAGCACTGTAGAACTTTTTTTCCTCAGCCTGCCTTAATGACTTGCCCTCTACAATATCAGAGGGAGGTATAAGAATACTTTTGCAGAGTAAAACTGCTCCTGTCACCTGGAGGAAACAGAAACTCTAGCTCATTTCTTTCTTCAATATCCTTTCTACAGCAACAGGTGATCTATGATCATGACTTGGCTTGCTTTGAACAGAGTCATCTGTTACTATAGAAATAAATATGAAAGAATGACATTTTCCCATTTCATGTGCTTTTTAAACAATGTTGGTTTTACATTCAAATTATAGGCGCTCAATTTAATCACATTGTGAAATACTCTGAACCATTAGTGATGAAATAAAATATATCACCTGGCATCTCTTTGAAGGGCAGAAATCAAGTCACAAAGAAAAATTATCATAACAAATAAATAATTCATAAAGAAAGAAAATCTGACACTATTCTAAATTCAATTTCTTACTGATTTTGGCAATTCTTGATATGACACCCAGCCTTTTTTTCCCCATTCTGCAGTATGGATGAGAAATGCAAACAGAAATTTTTCTACTTCTGAATACTACTCAATTTATCATTAAGATTACCCCTGCCATTGTGAATTTTGCTGATATGCACTGCTTGAACTATTATGCATAATATAATCTAAATACAGAGAACATGAATATTTTATGTCTTCTTTTCCCATTTTTTCAATGTCTTTTAAGTCTGTGTGAAAGAACAATATCAAAAGAGCAGCATCACAGCAGTTTTAGAAGCTCTTGTGATTCGAGCTATGCAAGATCTTATAGCATTTGTATTTTAATTTCATGTGAAATACCAAATTCTGGTCAAGTATATACAGATTAAAACAGAGGCAGGTATACAGGCTACTTGAAAAGCAATATGATAGTTTGGTGTAAATTCATGTACGAGTCTAATTACTCCAGTTTGAGATCTAGCTCTTCATAGAGAAGTGCTTAAAGCTAATTCACCCATTTAAAATACCCTTATTTTTTATTTGAAGTTGTTTGTGGAAATGCATTAGATCCTCACAGACTACTATCTAGATTCCATACAGTAAATTGCTCTTTGTTTACATGACTTTTATGTCTGTATATCTCATATAATGGCTCTAGATGGCTCACAACAATACATAAAGCATAGCTAAAACATTCTTTTGCCCAAGTGCCAGACCAAACATCCTTAGATGTCAATCCCTTCATTCTAGGCCAATGCCTGGGGGAAGACTGAGGTCTTCACAGCCCTCCCAAAAGCTCAAAGGGTAGGGATCCCTTGAATCCCTGGTGGGAGACTGCTCCAAGGGACTGGGGAGGCCACTGAGAAGATATGCTTCTGAGGTCCCATCAGATGGCAACAGGATGGGCAGTTGCTTTCAACGATAGGAGGTACCACAAGTTACCTGGCCCTGTGCTACCTAGAACCAACATCTTGTATTGTACTTGGAAAGAAACTGGAAATCGGTACAGCTCACACAACAGTGATGTTATTTAGGTGAACCACGAGCCAACCCAAATAGACTATGCTGCTGTATTCTGGACAGATTGCAAATTCTGGATGGACTTCAAGGGCAGCCACATAGAACACACACCAATAATCCAGACTGGAGGTGATTAATACATAGGTGACTATGATTGAGGCTTCACAGTCCAGAAATGGGTACAATTGCTGCAGAAGATAGATTTGTGTAAAGACCCTCCCAGCTACAGCTTCCACCTGCTATTTTGCAGAAGCCATGAGTCCAAGAGGACTCCCAAACTGTGTACCAGATATGTACAGAGAATGCCCTCCCCCTGGGGGCCACCAGTCGGCATTCTCTGACCGGTGGCACCCTGAGGAGGCCCTCTCTGTGGGAGCGCACTGGGCGGAGGGAAGTTGATGCCGGCCGCAGGTGCTCCCTAAGGTACTCCGGACCCATGCCATGTAGGGCTTTGGACCCAATCACCTTCCATCTCCCAAGAGACCTTAACCAGCATGGGAGGTATGGGTCCAGACGACTGGTGGCATAGTAATAAGAACCCTCTCTACTTCCTCAGGATTGACCCACTCAAATTTTTCCAAGATAAGTGAGACAGGATGTACTTCAATAACATTGGAGTCCAACTCCGAAAATAAGTCAAGTGATTTTATTTATTTATTTATTTACTTATCCATTTTATATAGTCTATTTCACCAAACAAGTGACTCTGGGTGGCATAAACAAATTTAAAGCAATCAATAAATGCCTAAAATGATTATCATTTTAAAACATTAAAATGATAAAAAAGAATATAAAAACAAAGCAAAGACAAAAAATAGTAGATGAAGGATTTAATAATAATGGACCTCACTAGTTCACCGATGCTCTGTGGGCCCCAGGTCTACTGGCATAACCAGGTCTTAAGTGACTTTTGGAAGGGCAGAAGAATTGAGGCCAACTTCAGCTTAAGGAAGAAAATGTTCCACAGTTTCTGCAAACTTTGTCTGGCAGATGCTTAAAATAGTCGTATAACTATTTTACAAGGACTCACCTGCTTCCTCTGCTTACAGAAAGGCCCTAATCATCCAACACAAGGCCATCAGCGAGCCATAATAATAGCAGAGAAGTAAGAATACTTTTCTACTCTTATTGCCACAAGCCTATTAAAGGGTTGTATCTTTATCTTCAACCTTTTTCTTCCTCCAGTAGCATTCTAGCCATCTCAGGATCATTTTCCTCATCCTGGCCACTGCTTAATGAGAGCAAAGCAAAACTCCATTCAGACAATATCTCTTCTCCAATAACCAAGATTGCCTGGCTGCCAAACATTCTAGCCAAGATTCACTCCAACTTTCTCCCATGTTAAATTTCTCAAAAATAATTATAATAGATTAACTTTCTTCACACATCTACACATCAGCATCATGTTAAAAAATAATAATCTAAAAAGGAAGAAAAGTAGAAAAATAGCTTTCATCTGTCTTCATTTATCATCTGCCTACATTTTCTTGAGTCTAACAAAGTAAGCATACTGTACGTGAATTGCCCTGAAGTAATTTGAGCACTGCTGTGTTACCATGTGTCAGTTATGTGTATCAGTAGCATTAAAATACAATGCTGAATACTGAAAAAAACTGAAAAGCCTTGTAAATGACTAATATTTCAATTGGATTCTTGATTAAGCAATAACAATATAATGTTTAAATGAATATCCTGATATTCTTTTATAAATTATCTGAGGTATAAATATGCATATGTTTAGACAGAAGTGAGTTAGTTATTCTGTATCTCAGAATTTTCAGTTCTAGCGTAAATTGATATGTTAAGCTTAATAATTATGCTTGAGTTGAACTGAAAGAAAGCTTTATTAATTAAATTATTAATAAAGCCATGGATTCAACAAAACTGATCTTCAGCTTGTTTTTCCATATCCAATTCTTTATAGTAGGTGTATTATATGTAAGATCGTTAATGTTAATAGTTAAACAGTTGTATTATTCGTGAGGTTAACACCATGACAGCCGAACACGCGGGAGTTTTGACAGCTGTCAAAACCTCCCCAGCGAAGGCGCAGGCGCAGCCGGTTGACAGCTCTCCGCTGTCAACACAAGCACAGAACCACGCACGCGCCCAGCCACGCGGACGAAGGAGCTGTCAAACACAGCCGACAGTGGATTGGCTCTGGAATCCGGCGGGAGAAGAACGGCCGCTGATTGGACTAGCCGTCCGGCTGCCGGCTATAAAAGTACGAACCCCTAACACCTGTTTGTCCGATTCCCAAATAAACCAGTTGATGTTAGCCTGCTGTCTCTGAGTGGTCTGTCAGCCACTTCAGTAGGGGTGTCAAACTGCTGGCCCATGGGCCAGTTGCATCATGCGGAGGCTGCACCCACCCAGCTCCAGCAATGTGGGAAAAAAGCCATGATACACCACGACATGTCACGTGACACAGTGAATTTGACACTTGTGCTTTACAGCTTGAAGAAATTGAAAGAGGTATTCAAGGAGATGCATCCCAGTAGCAGGTGGTCCCACATCTGAATGTAATATTGTCAGTGATTTCATATTGTTGTTAAATAGTATGTGTAATATTGTAAAGCATTACATTACATTATGACAAATAAATACGACCTTAAGTCATATTCTGTCTTGAATATTGCAATAACTACATAGTACAGATCCTCCTGTATATGCTTTTTACAAAAGAAGAGCTTCCTACTTTAGTAATTATCCCAAATTATTAATTCCAAATTATCAGTAATTTGGAAGACTTTTAAATAGTTCTTCATATACAAATCCTCCATTAGATTTTTATGATTTTTATGTTTTACCAAGTTTATCTTTACATAAAAGTTTGTCTTGATTTGTCTAACTTTATTTAATAAATATCTTGTCCTTCCCATTCAATTGTTGTTTTCAGTTTCTTTATATTGATTATTAAGATATACATCTTTGTCATCTATAGAATATGGATTTCAAAATCAAAGTTTTTTTCCCTCTGTACCATTGTCTTTTGCTTTTGCATTTCCTCATTTCTTTTCAACATTGTGAGTAGACAACATTTTCAACTTGCTTTTTACAAACTGTAATATTTTCATTGCTTTGTTTTAATGAAATTTTAAAAGCTCCTTTTTAACAAACATATTAAATATGTGATCTTGAACATTTATTCATGCAATATTGTTAAGATAATCTGTAATTTTGATGATATATCTCAGCTTTTAAGGTAAAACCAAGTGTAGATTTTGAATGCTTTACTTAATTTACAGTAAGTCAGTATTTTGTGAGATGTTCATGAACTGCTATTCTTCTATGATTTTCTTGTCTACATTAGAAGAACTGGTGCTCATCAGATCCAAAATGACCATACCAGTCCATTTCAGTTGACTTATTCCCAGGTTATCAATCTTTAGTCTTGACCTTTTTAATGTGAATTGGACAAAAAAATATTGTGCAAGATTTGAGAAAAGAAACCTGGTTCTTACAGCAGTTACTGTATGTGTATTGATTATCGACATTTGAATTATATTTTGTCAAACTAACTTCAAAGATTTGAGCAAGATGGACAATTTTGGTAGATATATCATATTTGTTTATACACACACATACTGGATTGGATTACTAAAGGAGGTTGTGAGCTCCACTTCCCCGGATAAGTTCAAGCACAGATGGACATCGGTCAGGGATACTTTAATTTAGGTTCCCATGTCAAGTAGAGAATTAGGTGCAGTCACTTAAATATCCCCTTCAGGTATATCATTTCATAGTTTCTGCATGCTTAAATGTTGAAAAGAAGTTTAGCACTTCAGAAAAGGTTATGTGCTGCAGCACTGCATAACTGTTTTAAGGTTATCCTTTTGTAAATCTATAGGATGTGCATTTTTTTTAAAAAAAATCCACAGATAGTTTAAAAGAATTTCTGGCACAGCCCTTAATTTCAAAGTAATTTCTTCTAAAGGACCACATCACTTCTCAAAAGTAGAATCACAAAACTATTAAAAAATAATTAAAATGATTTTGTAAAAGTGGATAATAGAAGAATTCTTAAATTCTGTTTAACTACAGATATCTGAAGTTACACAGATTAAGAATATTACTGAAGAGATAGTGATTAGAATATAAATACTCTTAGATTTGCATTTAAGGATGATTATTTATTTGTAAAATAAATAAATAAATAAACTTTTCAAAATTATCAAAGCAAGCTATCCTTTTCTTTAGGTCAATTCCTGGTATTTATTTACCTGTTTTCACATATAGAACTTGCTTCACAGTTTTAGTAAAGAACAGAGTATTCTAACATAAGTGTAGCCAAATTGTTTGATCCATTTAAATCCAATGGAGTCAATTACTCTGACTGGCACAACTCTCCACAGGAAAGATCTTTTTAGCCATTATCATAGTGATTTTTAACTGATCATGCCAGAAACTAAACTTTGAAGTTTTGCTTATAAACTCTGTACAGCATTCTGTTTCAGACCTAAAGCCCTATCCATCTGCTATGGTTTTAGGTAACTAAAAAAATAAGCAGACAGTACAGATTGAAAAACAATTCCCATTTGAATTTTATGAATTAGAGACTATTCTGGGGAAACTTTCTAGGTTTCCCATCCTGCTGAAAAATTTGAAATGATCTTTTATTGCAGAATTGGTTGTGGTAAAATAAAGTCTCTGAGTTAGATTTTTTTTCCAGTAATAATGTAATATCATTACATTAGTTAATTCTAGGTTGCTTCTCTCCTTTGTTAGTTTCCATCTATTGCTTTTGGTCCTGCCTTCAGATGCTTTGGAGAATAGGTTGACCCCTCTTCTTTGTGGTTGACCCTTAGATATTCGAACATTGCCATCATGTCGCCCCTAGTTCTTCTTTTCACTAAACTAGACATACCCAGTTCCTGCAACCATTATTCATATGTTTTAACCTCCAGTCCTCTAATCATCTTTGTTGCTCTTCTCTGTACTCTTTCGAGAATCTCAACATCTTTTTTACATCGTGGCAGCCAAAACGTGATACAGTATTGCAAGTGTGCTCTTACCAAGGCATTATAAAATGGTATTAACACTTTACATGATACGTTACATGAGAATGGAAGGTTCAAATTGGGCCACAGAAATTTCTTTTTCAAAGCAAGCACCATTATACAAAGCATGGAAAAGGTGAAAGAAATAGCAAACCAGAGAAATTAAGGCATGAGGTAGGGAAGAAAAATCAAGCTACAACTAACTTAAAGCTATATCCTTCACTTTACCTCTATCTACCTTTCTGGCCTTAAAACCATCCTTGTTTCTCCCACATTCATACCATGCCTCACATTATTTGTTTGCCTCACACATCTCTTGGGATAAGAACTTCCTTGGAAATCAATGCTACTGAAGAATTGTCAGCATTAGAGTCTGCAGCACACCATGTGTTGGTTACACCTTGCTGCTGTTTTTTTTTTAAAAAGAAAACGTTATGATATATACCATTACATTGTTCCTTGATACACACACACTGAGTCAATAAAAACCAGGACTTTTTTTTTGCAGAAACTAAAAACCTTCCACACAAAGTTATCATTTCTATCACCAGATGGCTATCGGTTATGTTCATTCTTTTCACCGTGAGAAGAATACTAATAAATCAAAAATTTCAAGTAGAAAAGAAAGCAATGTTCTGACTGGATTTTTTTTCTTTTTAAAGAACTTGACTATGAAAATAGATAAAGCTATTATAAGCTTACACCCTCAATCAAATATAAATTGTCATTTTTGGCATACAGAAGGTTAATGATGTATTTCTTAGCCCTGGAGCAATGTATGAATATATACAATCAGAGATTTCAGTAAACATATCTAAGCCAGGCATGTACATTTTTCACTTTAGCAGCTACTCCGGTGGTAGCTTGTAGATCAAATTTCATCTACTCTGTGTTCCTGACAGCAGTCACATCAAATTACAGAATCTTCTAGAGTTTGCTGGCACCTTCATCTCAGTCTTTCTATCAAATAATATGCCTGTTGCTTTCATCATGCAATCCTTAATTATGTGCAAATCAGCAAGCTACAGCTTGTGCTAGCCAAGGAAATGAGGAAAAAAACAATGTTCCTTCCAATGCACATGAGTGGACACCCTTTAGAGAGATCTGATTTGATTGCCAGTAACAATATTCCACTAGTACTTTTTAATCTCTCCACCATTCCTCTCTCATTCCATTTAAGTCTTAAGACTCTTTTCCTAAAGAATTAGCTTATTCGGGAATTTTTTTAAATGGCAAGATATTCATCTTTTGCAACAAAAATGTTGTGAATATTATTTGTCATTTCCAGATAGCTGATGCTTGGTGGATAAATACACTAACTCCCTCAGGTCAATGTACTATGCATAAAAAATAGGAAGAAAAGATGTTGCAAAGAGAATATTTTCTATTTAGCCTTCTGTCTGAAATGCCTGCCTTTAGAATACTCCTTTCTTAATGCAAGCAAAGGTGAATTAAATTTTCTGATTCAGATAGGATCAGGGTCAGTATAGGTAACGAACTAATCCATCAAGAACTCATTAAATTTTGCTTACCTAGGAGGGACTTTTCATGTAGCATGTCTCTCTTTGAATTGTGGAACATTGCCTATCAATTTTCAATTCCTGGTGTTGCTAAAATCTAACATCAACTCTGCTTAGAGAATCACTACCTGTAAAACACACCTCTCTGTACTTTATCTAGTTATTACAACCCAGGGTCAACATTTAAAATACATTACTCAGTACTAAAGATGGTTGCATGACATAAAGGAGTCGTGGAACTCTCATTAAACACTAACTTTTATATAAAATATTTTTAGTACTTGATCTTGCATTACTACAATAACAATCCTTCATAAAGATAGAAATATAATATACAAAGGAAAAGATTTCAAGTATGCCTTTATTTGAAATATTATATCCTAATAGTAGTTACAAATGTTCATTTGTTAAAATTACATTTAAGGTTTTTAGTTAATAACAAATATCAATAGTGATTTTCTTGCATTCTAGAAACAATGAATACACATTTTAAATAAGCAATGTAAATCAATAAATTTCAGTTGAACAGGCTTCTCATAATTAAATGCTATGGCATAAAAACTCACAGATTGTAGGACAAGGGGTGGCAGAATCTGGGACAAGAGTTAAAAGAGTGATCAGCCTAGAATCCTATGTAGTACACTGAACTAAGTCTAACTTGCTTTGAATTCTGTTGAATCTTATCTAACTCCAAGCAAGTACTAACCATTAGCATTCTGTGCATATGCATGATTAGCAATGAATCAATTTAATTGTACCTTCATTTGTGGATCTGATCTTTGCATGACACAGATGTACACAATGATATGGTGACCATGAAATAAATTTGAATGAAATTCCTTATTTATCTCATGTAAAGGTATTTTTTTGGTATTACAGGTCATTTCAAATCATCAGTAATGATAAGAACTCAGTTCATCAGGCCATATATCTTTAGAATTAATATTTATAAAATTATTAACACAAAACCAGCCACACTCCCCAAAATAATAGAAATTGTACTACAGCTTAGATTACCTACTCCTACATTAGTACAAATGACTTATATTGATTGAGAAACTTCATGAAAGCTTATAATTCAACAGCATTACTACTATAGCCCATCCTAAGGGCTATCTAAGCTTGTAAAATCAAAAGTACTTTCTTCTAAAGCAAGAAACTATATGATCTAATCCATACCTCTCCTGAAAAATGATACCATTTTGATTTTGTGGTATAACTTTATGGCTGTCAAATCATAACCTTAGAGTGCCAAGAAATACCACAGCCCCTGCCAAGGAAGCAATGACTAACTCACAAGTATGCAATCCTTTTCCAGCTAAAGTGATAAGCAGGATCACAACAAAAATAAAACTAGATTTAATGCAATTAAAATTGAATTGGGTTAAATATAATTAGCATGACCATTCCCATATATTTTATAGTATTATTTAATACTTGTAATACAGATGCAATTTTGTCTGAAAGAATAGCACATGAGAACAAAACAACTCTGGCATTAAAAAATAGACACATACATACACACATAATTAATTTATCTTAGCTTTCCTGGTTTATACTGTCATATAATCTCTTTTCTGCCAAAAAATACACTGTTCTAGACATATTTCTTGTTGTGTCAGTAGTTAAATAATGAGAGGTTTCTGTGAAGCGGGAATCACGGTTGCAATTATTGGTTAATGTTTAAACGGCGGGAAATTCCGGGCTGGGGATTGGCTACAGTTCAAACGTTCCGGAGTATATAAGCCGAAGTTTAACTGACAGTTGACAGTTGACATATGTGCATTAATAAACGTTCTTACTGTGAAACCTCACTGTGTCATTCGTCTGTCCGAACTTAACAAGTGGCGACGAGGATGGGATTGACGGCGGACTAGTGAAGGAGCGGCGATAATCAGCTGCGCGTAAGGCGGTAAAATTTAAAACACAGTCAACCGTTGGCGGCCGCAGCGGAATTTAACAAACCTCCGAATGGCGCAAGTCGGCTCTTTGAAAGAGTTCGATCCAAACTACCCAGAGGATTGGGAAGAATATGTTGGCCAGGTCGAAGGGTTTTTGCTTGTTAATGGCATAACCGATGACCGGAAGAAGGCTGCAGCTCTATTGACCATCAGCGGCACACCCGTTTACCGGGTTGCCGTCGGCCTGTGCCAACCGATGCCGGTATCCAGTGTCTCGTACGCTGACTTATTGGCCAAATTAAAAGTGCACTTTACGCCTAAGAGATCTGAACTGTTTTGGAGGCGTATATTTGAAAAGCGCAATCAGAGACCTGGCGAGTCGATCACGAAGTTCGTTGCAGCGGTCAGAGAGGCAGCTTTGCGCTGCAAATATGATAATCTCGAAATCAGAATTCGAGACAGAGTAATGCTGGGCTTGCGGGATGAACATTTACAAAATCGGATTATTGCCAAGCCCATCGGTGATCTACAAGAAGTCCTCGACGAATTGCTAACTTACGAATCTACTGGTAGTGGAAGTCGAGACACCCCCCCCCGCAATAGCATGAGCGCTTCAGCCGAAATAAATCTTGAAAGCCATGTGGACAGTGGGGAGGTGGATCAACAATGGGAAGCCGACATAGCCGAAGTCGCCAGAAGATTCGGGAAAATGTCGGCAAGACCCTCTCGCAACGAAGCACCAGAACTGGGACGCAGATACCAGACAACAACACCGCAAAGACAACCGAGGGACAACCCGACCAGACCGCGCGACACAGACACCAGATGTGGAAGCTGCGGGGGCAACCACCCCAGAGCAACATGTAGATTCCGTTGCGCAAAATGCAGGATGTGCGGAAAAACGGGCCACATCCAGGCCATCTGCCGTAGCCGACCTCGCAACAATCGCCTCCATGAAATTGACGTTTGGGCCGAAGGTAAGATAACCCCCTACTGTCGTGGCATTGAGACCCCCAGACCTGGGGCACGTTACCCCAACCGCGGGAAGGTGGCGCGAGTCAACCACATAGGGAACCCAAAAATTAATCATATTCTGAGGCCTAAATTAAAAATTGTAGTCCATTTGCAAGGAATTCCCTGCAAAATGGAAGTTGATTCTGGGGCCTCAGTATCAATAATTTCTAGTGAAACTCTTAAACATATTGAACTTAGAAGTGGCCGTAGAATTCCCCTTAATTCGACTAAGATACAATTAGCGGATTTCCAAAAAACCCCAATACACATTAAGGGAAAGGTCACCATTAGGGTTAAATATAAGGGATTTAATGGCCTCTTAGACTTATTAGTCACCGAAGGCCAGAGAACTAGTTTAATTGGCCTTAATTGGTTCCCAGCCCTAGGAATTTGGGTCGGGGGAATAAATACTATTAATAATAAGACCCTCAAGTCTGTCTGCGATGAGTTCGCAGACGTATTTGATGGGTCTTTAGGTAAATACAAAGGGCCCCCTATTAATTTTAATTTAGACCCTGCAGTAAAACCCATCAGGCTTAAGGCCCGACGGGTGCCTTTTGCCCTTAAACAAAAAATCGAGGCCAAGCTCGATAAGCTTGTAGGCCAAGGCATACTAGAACCGGTCGAGGGAGGCTTGTGGGAGACACCAATCGTCACACCCCTAAAACCTAATGGGGATGTGAGGATTTGTGCCGATTATAAAGCTACCCTGAATTTAGGAATAAAAAAGCATGTTTACCCGGTCCCAACGGTGAAGCAGGTCCTCGCGACGATCCAGGACAGCGCCATCTTTGCCAAGCTTGACTTGGCGCAGGCGTATTTGCAACTCACTGTTTCCAGGGAAGCTGCTGAAGCTCAAACGATTGTTACCCACAAGGGGGCGTTCCGAGTCCACAGATTGCAATTTGGCGTTGCAGCAGCTCCAGGCATCTTCCAGGAGGTGATGGAGAGGACATTAAAGGGCATACCAGGTGTATGCCCTTACTTTGATGATGTCCTGATTGCTGGAAAAACTGAAGAAATTTTAGCTGATCGTCTGGAACAGGTACTGGGAAAATTTAGAGAGGCAGGACTTAAATTAAAAAAGGAAAAATGTTTTATTGGAGTTAAATCCACTGAATTCTTAGGGTTTAGAATTGATGAAAAGGGAATACATCCTACAGCTGAAAAAATTAGAGCAATTAAATTAGCACCTGAACCTAAAAACAAGGCTGAGTTACAAGCCTTTTTAGGGCTAGTTAATTTCTATCACACATTCTTGCCTCATAAAGCTGCTATCGCAGAACCATTACATAGATTGCTAGACAGAAAAACCCCTTGGCAGTGGCAAGAAAAACATAGACTTAGCTTCCAAACCTTAAAAGATATTCTATCTAGCCAATCCACGGTTACACATTTTATAGAAAATAAACCAATCTATTTAGCGTGTGATGCTTCACCTTATGGTGTTGGGGCTGTCATCAGCCATATGGATAATCAGGGCCATCAAAAGCCAATTGCGTACTATTCCAGGACGCTCACCAAAGCTGAACGGAATTATGCACAAATTGACAGAGAAGCTTTAGCTATAGTGGCAGGAGTAAAAAAGTTCCATGATTATCTTTATGGTAGGAACTTTACCATATTCACAGACCACAAACCATTATTGGGACTGTTTACCACAGACAAACAGACACCCCAGATAATGTCTCCTAGGATGCTTAGGTGGTCAATTTTCCTGTCAGCATACTCATTCTCTTTGAAACATAGACCTGGCAAGGAGATGGGTCATGCAGATGCCCTTAGCAGACTACCTTTATCTAACACAGAGGATGACCCCGCGCCGGTTGGTCAAATTCTGTCGTTACAAGAAATACCTGAATGCCCCTTGACAGCTACAGACATTGCTGATGCCACTAAAAAAGACCGAATCCTCAATAGAATTACAACCTGGGTACAAGGTGGATGGCCAAATAAGAATCCTGACCCTAACTTCACTCCATATTTTAGGAGAAAAGATGAATTATCATCTCATTTGGGTTGCATCTTGTGGGGTAACCGAGTTGTCATTCCTGAACATCACAGGAAGACTGTAATAGCAGAAATACATGAGGGTCACCCGGGGATTGTCCGCATGAAGGCATTAGCTAGAAGTCATTTGTGGTGGCCTGGGTTAGACAAGGCAATTGAAGAGTGCGTATCAGGGTGTTATCAGTGTCAGCGCTCTAGGCCTGAACAGGCACACGCACATACACATAAGTGGGAGATGGCCAGGAACCCATGGTCTCGTATACACATTGATTTTGCGGGGCCATTTCAAGGCATAACATTCTTAGTTGTGGTGGACAGTTTCTCCCGGTGGTTGGAGGTTGTGCCTGTTACCACTATGTCATCTGCTAAAACAATTCAGGTTTTGAGGGGCCTCTTTGCCACCCATGGGTTACCTGATGTGATTGTATCTGATAATGGGCCCCAATTCACCTCTGCTGAATTTCAGGATTTCCTCAAGGCCAATTGGATTAGGCATGCGACGTCGGCACCCTTTCACCCTTCCACCAATGGCTTGGCTGAACGCAACGTCAGAACCACAAAAGACGCTCTGAAGCTGATCATACGTGGCGATTGGCACCAGAGACTTGCAAAGTTCTTGCTGGCTCAGCACACGACCCCCTGCACGGCTACCGGTAAAAGCCCAGCTGAGATGAGGTGGGGCAGACGGCTAACCACTAAATTGGACAGGTTACACCCTGACAGAATGCCCACAACTGCTGAACCTGACATGCCAAACCGGTCTCTCAACATTGGAGACTTAGTTTGGGCCAGGAACTATGGACTTGGGGACAAATGGGTTCCACGGGTAGTCACTGACATAACGGGGCCGTTATCTTACACCATTGAGGGGGAAGGGAATAGAGTAATCAGAAGACATATTGACCAATTAAGGAAGAGGGTTCCCGAAAGTGTGTTAGACAATGGGGGTCAAAATGAACACATGTGCGACACTACGTTTAGGCATAACCAGTCTGATACTACAGCTGTTGAGGGGGGAGTGGAAACTCAACCCAGGTTAGCAGAAACAATTCCACAGCACGGTCAAATCGATTGGGAGTTGTTTCCAATGGAAAGACCAGCAGTTCCTGTGCAGCAACAACAGCAACAACAACATCAACAACAACAACAACAACAACAATTATCTGATGGAGCATTATCAGAGCCAGTGTCCCAAACATCTAGGCCCATAACAATCAGTCAGTATGCAAACACAGATGTAAGTTGCAAGGCCAATAGATATCCTTCAAGGGTTCACAAGCCACCAAAATATTTGAAAGATTACGTTAACAAATAACATCATCTGGGGGGGAAGGGGTGTTGTGTCAGTAGTTAAATAATGAGAGGTTTCTGTGAAGCGGGAATCACGGTTGCAATTATTGGTTAATGTTTAAACGGCGGGAAATTCCGGGCTGGGGATTGGCTACAGTTCAAACATTCCGGAGTATATAAGCCAAAGTTTAACTGACAGTTGACAGTTGACATATGTGCATTAATAAACGTTCTTACTGTGAAACCTCACTGTGTCATTCGTCTGTCCGAACTTAACATTTCTATTGTCTAATTGATCCTTTTTTCTCTTAGCTCAACCCTTTTAAAGCTTTATATTTGGTTCACCAATTGATTTTCACATTGCCTTCTAAATGCCTTTTGGGCATCAGGGACTGGCTCTAAGGAAAGACATTTTTCCATGGATCAGATGGGGCGTGGTTTCATGCACTGCTTGCATAACTCATGTGTGCAAATGGGCCTGTACTTGTTTGCATAGCCTGGTTTCTGGCATGCTACTGACAGATGCCAGTCTGCGGCCTGGGGGTTGAAGATCCCCATTCTACACAAACAGTTTATTTAGTATTTTTTATTCTCATCCCTTCTGATGTTCTTTGTTTTTTAATAGAAATATCTTTCTTATTAGTTCCCTTTAATTATTTCTCTCAATGTTATTTTCAATTCATTCTTCCTCCAGAATTATTACTTCTTAGCCCTTGCACACACTGCACCATCCCTATCTTCTCATCATACCTGGATTCAATATAGTTTCTGTTATCTATTCTACAATTTCTCAGTCTTCAATTGTATCTCGTATAAAGTTTAATCCCAGCAAACTGATAATTTTCCATGCCTTAATAAAACTGGACTGAAACCAGTTTCTGCAGAAACAAATTATTCCATCCTATGAAAGCCATATAAACAATTAATGCTAAAGTTTTCTCTAGTACAGCTAAGATATACAGGAATCAAAATACAAGAAGATGCCAATATGTTCAGAAAATGTGAAGAAATTAGATAGCAGTATCACAGTTGCCTTGATTCATAGTCTGGTATCTTTGCAGAAGAGAAAGAGAGTCAAAAGAATTTCCATTTCAAGAAGTGTGTTTTTTTTAGCAATAGAGGGTTTTAAAATAAATGATGCATTAAGTCGAGCCTGAGATGTGATGCACTATAGTGTGAACTCTAAAAAGCATTCATTTGTTACATTTATATAGAGCCACGCGCTATATATTCCTTTTTTTGTTTGTTTATTGCCTCACACCACAAATATTCCCCTTCTCAGCCACATGCAGAAAAACATACTGGTTCAGCTACTTAAATAGGCTAATAAAAACAACATTCAGCCATTTGGAACTGAAATATTCATGAGCTACTCAGGGAACAATGAAACTCAACTACCTTAGCTGTCCTAAAGGAACAAAAGTCAGGGGAACAGAACAGTAAATACAGACCATTCTAATGCATCTTAAATTCTCCTTCTTTGTACACTTCTTTTAGCAGAGCATTTTCAGTATAAACTCAGACATGGGAATTAGTGTGCTTGCAGAAAATTGTATATAGCTTTCAACCAGATCACTGGTTGCTTCTATGCCTTTGACAGGACTGGTATGTTTCAAAAGATCCAAATCAGGCAGCTATCCCACTGTTTCGTTATCTCTCTTTTTTTTCCCTCTACAACATGGGACATCATGGGAAAGCCATACCCAAACTCCTAAAAGCAGTTACTTCCAATAACAGTGCCATAAGCTTCTGCATTTGTCTTCTAAAATCCATGAGGATCAATTAATAATCTCCAGGCAAAGTAATACATGCTTTAAACAGCTTTGCAGTTGGCTAATCAGTGTGCAGACTTGATTCAAATGTTGTTTTTTGAGAGCTGGTGAGGAGCCCAAACAGTGTAAAACTTAATGCTGCTATTAAGGCATATTTCTTAGTGATAGTAGCAGTGAAATACAATTATGACACAATAGGAGTATCACCCAACGGCCCTGTTCTGGATCACTGATTCAGGTTTTGGTTCTAACTCATGTTCTAGCTATAGTTCTGGATCTCCTCTGTTACTTGCATCTTCAGTTTCACAGTGCTTTTGCAACTAAACAGCTGATACCCCATGCCACTGAACAGCTGAGCCAAATGCTGCAATTGCTGCTTCGGGCCAAACTCCACCACCACTGTGCAACTGAGTTAAAAGTTGCTGCTGCAAGTTCCACACATGGCATATGCTCCCATCTGTCCTCTTAATTCATCATGGATTAGGTTTTCATGGTTTCATCATTAGTCTGCCACACATGCCTGCTTTTTTAAAATATGATTGTTCAATATCAGCTTATTTTGCCTTAATATAGTGCTTCATTAATATAGCTTAAATACATTATTTGTTGGAATATATCTCATTTGTTTAATTTGTTCAGTCGTTTATGCTAACTCTAAAGACTGACTGTATAAAAATGATGTAACTGGTTGAAAAAAATAGACATACTGAGAGAAACAAAGCCTACAGGTTTTTTTTAACAACAATACTACATGCAATGCTTGAAAAGTAAGATCCATTGGTTTTCTTTGTTCCTGTGTTGGTAGTGGTGAATGAGTTTATTTTTCTTCCCAGGCATCACAAAAATGCATTAGTATTTTCATTAGAAAAGTAAGTTAGAACAGCACAAAGAATTCAGAAGGAGAATTAGGACAGGATATAGCCAAGGAAACTAATTGGTTACATAAAGCAATAGAAGCCAGATTTTCCTAATACATGTTTTGAGCACTCTGAAGAACTGTGAGAAGATGTCATAATTCCATTTTTTTAATTACATTCCAAATGCACCTGTAATGTGCCTGAGGTAGGAATTCAGTTTCCAATGACATATGGGTAAGAAGAAGGATAAAGGAATAACTAGTGTAGAGGTCACATTAACTGGGTGGCTTTTTTTTTAAAGAAGCAACAATCAAGGCCACATTCTATGTATGAAAGGGCTGCCAGCTAAAGCTAGGAATCTTAAAGGCTGCAACAGGAAGCATAATTTGACTGATATATTTACTGAAAACATTTGAATTTGCTTCCAAGCAAACATGTATTGAAAAATCTAATTACACTAGTTTCCTTCTTTGTCCTGATTATATTTTTCTTACTTTTAAAAGATACATTGCTCACGATTAAGCAGTTTCTTGATGGTAAAAAGATAGCTTTGTGACTGATTTTTGAGTTTTGCCAGGAAGTGATTTCATAACTCTTGTTTCACAAAAGAATGCTCTACACAAGGTTAGTGAAATTTAAAATTGTCCCTTGGCAGTTTCTCAGCATTCTGGATGAGTTCCAGAATGGATGTCAAGAAGCTTTTCCTACAAAGAGATCTAAATATGAGATGTAAGATGGGTATGCTAAGTAAACACGCATTTGTCCTATGCCACCTATCAATTGGATGATGTATCATATTCTATGATTTATTCTCCATTGTAATAGATATTTGTCTAATGCCTGACAAACCACACAAATCAGCATGGCTGGAGGCCAAGGTCCCTACAAGACTGAAATCACTCTGTGCCAGTCCTGACAAATAAATTATTTCTCCCAATCTAAACACATTACAACTTTGCCATCTGGAAAGCATCTAATATGTAAGAACATAAAAAGACCTAACAAAGTTGATTCACAATGTCTCCAGGAGTCTTTAAAGAAAAATATAAAAAAGTTTATGTTTACTACAGAAATGAAAACCCACTCATTCTTTATAGAATAAACAATTCACAGACAGCCCAGCTGCATAAACCATACCAAGATGATGTAAAACTAGTTCCATGCATAAAATCTGTTCAAATAAGTGTATCATAATGGTATGTACTTCACTGTGGCCTCACATGTTATAGATATTGTATGAAGATTTTGGACATCTTGCAAATGATCAAATGTTCCGTAAAGCACTGAGGGGCGGAGAAGGTTATATTCTTTGTTAGCAAAAACCAAAAAATTTACACAAATATGAGCTGTCACCGGTGTGACTACTGCCTGTCGATGGCCTTCAGTTAGGCTGAAACAGGAGATAAAGATTTGTCCCATGTTTGGGGCCTAGCAAGGTAATCTAAAATAGTTAACAAGCATTTGACATATATATATATATATATATATATATATATATATATATATATATATATATATATATATATATATATATATATATATATATATATATATATATATATGTTTTCGTAGATTCTCGCGGGTGTCTGTATGTGTAGGTCTAGAGTCTCGGGTTTCTTCCCACGTTCCTTTCATCTTCAGAAAGTTGTGGCGACGTTTCGACGAAATCCCATCCGTCATCATCAGGCCGGAGTATTCCTCCTGCTGCTTTCAGGAGCAATGCGTGGTCTGTCTGTTCCTTTCCTTCCAACTGCCGGTGGGGCTGTGTTCTGACTGGGTGGAGGCGTGGCTGCTTTCTGATTGGGTGGGGGTGTCCTCCGATTGGTTGGAGGCGTGGCTGTCTTCTGATTGGGTGGGGTGTGTTCTGAATGGGTGGGGTTTTTTGTTGTGTCGTAATATCCTGAGTGTTGTGATTTGGTGTCTTGAGGAGTGGGCTGTGTAGTGGCCTCCAGAGCTTCTCCAAGAAGAAGAACAGAACAACGGATGAGCCATCTTGCCCTACATAAAAGGAACAACCGACAAAATCAGTAAAGTACTACGCAAACATAACATCAAAACTGCATTTAACACTGACAGAAAGATATCAACCATCCTGAGAAATCCCAAAGACAAAATAGAACTGGAAAACCAGGGCATATACCAAATCCCATGCGCCTCCTGTCCAGCAACATACATCGGACAGACTAACAGAAGAATAGAGGTACATGTAGAAGAACATAAGAACTCAGTACAGAAGAAAGATCACACATCTTCACTAGTACAACACATAAACACTATGGGACACAACATCAATTTTGAAGGTACAAAAACAATCGCCAAAATAGAACATCTCAATAGCAGAATAATCAGAGAAGCCATTGAAATAGAAAAACACCCAGACAGTATGAACAAGCGAGACGACACCTCCCGCCTACATGCCATTTGGAAACCAGCATTGATAGACAAACGAATTTCAGCAAACAAGGATTTAAAAAACCAACAAACAACCCCAAATGCCACCAGCCCCAGCAAGACTCATCCACACCCAGAACAAAAACTCTCCCACACAGAAGACAGAACAAGTCAAGCAAAAGTGCTATCACCCAAGCAGAAGAATGCACACACGAACCTGACTGACCCATACCAGAGATGCATGGCGGGTCCTCGAACTCGGAGCCAAGCCAAAGCTCTGGAGGCCACTACACAGCCCACTCCTCAAGACACCAAATCACAACACTCAGGATATTACGACACAACAAAAAACCCCACCCATTCAGAACACACCCCACCCAATCAGAAGACAGCCACGCCTCCAACCAATCAGAAGACAACCACTCATCCACCCAATCAGAAGACAGCCACGCCTCCACTCAATCAGAAGACAACCACGCCTCCACCCAGTCGGAGGACACCCCCACCCAATCAGAAAGCAGCCACGCCTCCACCCAGTCGGAACACAGCCCCACCGGCAGTTGGGAGGAAAGGAACAGACAGACCACGCATTGCTCCTGAAAGCAGCAGGAGGAATACTCCGGCCTGATGATGACGGATGGGATTTCGTCGAAACGTCGCCACAACTTTCTGAAGATGAAAGGAACGCGGGAAGAAACCCGAGACTCTAGACCTACATATATATATTGGTTGGAGGCGTGGCTGTCTTCTGATTGGGTGGGGTGTGTTCTGAATGGGTGGGGTTTTTTGTTGTGTTGTAATATCCTGAGTGTTGTGATTTGGTGTCCTGAGGAGTGGGCTGTGTAGTGGCCTCCAGAGCTTTGGTTTGGCTCCGAGTTCGAGGACCTGCTATGTATCTCTGGTATGGGTCAGTCAGGTTCGTGTGTGCGTTCTTCTGCTCTTTTCTGTTCTGTTCTTCTAGATCTAGATCTTCTAGATCTTTTCTGTTCTGTTCTTCTAGATCTACACATACAGACACCCGCGAGAATCTACGAAAACATATATATATATATATATATATATATATATATATATATATATATATATATATATATATATATATATATATATATATATATATATATATATATATATATATATATATATATATATATATATGGAAAACTTTGGAAGATGATTAGGATGGTGAAAACTGTCAGTTTTATATGGATAATATTCAGGGATATAGATAGATAATTAACCCACAGTTTTACATTGTTTAATCCTTGTCTACATATATCAGTGAGAATTATTCTCCTGGAAGAAATATATAACAGCGACTAAGAACAAAATATTGCACAAGTAGAAAGATGGATAAAAATTTTAGGTAACTAGGTGAGTACTTGTTCATTGATGGAACATACTATATGCTAACTAAATTAAACTAGTTTATATCACTGTAAATTTCATAGAAATTTTTCTGACTTTCATCTGACACATCTTTCTGTCTTTATTGTTTTAGTTGTTTTTTTTTCAATTTTCACAATTGCCCCAAAGTCAGATTTGGTAATTGAATAAAGACAGCAAGGGTTAAAACACAATGCTGTTGCCTTTAAACTGACCTTTCAAGTAACAGCTATAATATTTTATGATAAATGTGGTCCTGAGTAGGATGGGAAAATTATTTAATGACTTAATGTTAAGATAACCTGTGAATCCGAAACAATTAAAGTTAGACTTATCCAAGGGAAAGCTAATGGCAGCAAAATGGAAAAATAAATGGGGGAAAATCCAATATTCTGTAATATGATGTTTTGATGTCCATAAATAACAGCAATCTTATAGATTGGAAGCTAAAGAAATGCCCTTATAAATACTAAAATTGCAATTACATAAAGTGCAAGCAAGCATTTAGAAAACTATTTAAAAATGTGTAAAATTATTCCATAGTCATCAGGTTATGACAGATTATAACAGTTGTGTTTGATGGCACATTGCAAACTTTATTTGGCAGCAAAAATACTAGATATAATGAGTTTGTATGAAGAAATGTGTATTTTCCAGCTAAGCTAAAGTGGAGGTCAGGAACTGATCTGTATTATAGATCCAGTTTTAATGATTTATTTAATCAACCTGAATAGGTTTACTGCTATTCTGAAAATATGTTTACAAGACAGTAAGACTCACCATTTTCAAATGACTTCCAATTGCCTTAATTTACAGAAGTAAATATTATTCATTTTAACAATATCCGTCTGCTCGGATAGAATCACATTGGGTAATATAAAATGTAAAGTGATTTTGTAATTTTCATCCAAGATCTTTGCTCTAGGATACATATTTCAATCAAATATTTATAAGTAAGACTTATGAAATTTAAAGAAAGATATCTAGGACTCTGTACAGCATCCACTTGTATAGTTTCACTTTAAGAAGTAGACATTGTACACATACCAGAATATCTATCTGATATTTTTTTTAAAAAAATGCAGATATGGCTCCTGGTAGATAATACCCACAGATCTCTATAAAAGAAAGCTTTTTTTGTTTTGATGTCTTGTTAAAAATCCAAAATTTTTGATTAAGCTAGCCAAGATAGCCAAATACCAAAATAAATAAATAAATCAGCAGAAATGTCACACCCCCTAAAAAATTATTTTTTGAAAAACATTACAAAGGGGAAGAATTCCATCAAATTAAATGAAAACTGATTTAATTAATTAGGGGTGGGTGATGCTCAGCAAAACAATAGCTGAATTGCATCTTCCAAAAGTTCCAGGGAGGAATGGCCAGAATTTGTGTTGTCTAGTAATTCTGGAACACCCCACAGCTTGTCTCTTGAATTCACATTGGGGATGGTTAGAATAATCGATTAGAAAATCTACATATGTATACATGTACATATGCATACGCATACGCATACGCATACACATACACATACACATACACATACACATACACATACACATATACATATACATATACATATACATATACATATACATATACATATACATATACATGGAAAAACCTGCACTGAGAAGAATTCTGATTCATATTTCCAACAAATTCTACCAAAATTAGTAGAGATGTTGTGGCAAACCCCTATACTTGATTCACTGCTATAATAAAAACATTACATTAATAAGTTATTTATAATACAAAAAATCACTCCATGTAGATTTTCTTAACTATATAACGGGATAAAACAATCCCAAATCATTGTTATGGTAATTATTTTCAACAAGAGCCATCTTCAGTTTAAAAAGTAATAATAAAAGCTTCTAAGTGGTACAGTAATTACAGTTAACTGCTGTGATTAAAATATATGTAATTTTTTTGCTTTAGAAGTTGGATTGCTTCAAAGATTACATAACTAGCAAAGTATCAAAAAGTTCAAGTATCTCCCCTAATTTATTCAATATGAGTTTCTGCATCCAGGCATAATTCCCCCAGCTGAATACAATTTATAACTTGAGATGGGATTAATAAAAAATAGCAAAAAGAATTAAACAATGGAATAATATGCTATGGTAGCAAAAGCACTTAAATGAGAAAAAAAATCAATTAAATGAGAAAGAATCAATTCTTTCCTACCACATGGCATTGTCATGCATACATTTCCCACATTACCTATTTAAATGGATATGAATATGTTTTCTTTTACTTAATATGAAAAACCATATTTTATATTGCTTGATGCCTTAAAGGTAAAGGTAAAGTTTCCCCTGCACATGTGTGCTAGTCATTTCCAACTCTAGGGGCCGGTGCTCATCTCCATTTCAAAGCCGAAGAGCCAGCGCTTCTCTGAGGACGTCTCCGTGGTCATGTGGCCGGCATGACTAGATGCCAAAGGTGCACGGAATGCTGTTACCTTCCCACCATACTGGTCCCTTTTTTTCTACTTGCATTTTTACGTGCTTTCAAACTGCTAGGTTGGCAGAAGATGGGATGAGTAACAGGTGCTCACTCTGTTACGTGGCACTCAGGATTCAACCCGCCAAACTGCCGACCATCTGATCGACAAGCTCAGTGTCCTAATACACTGAGCCACCACATCCCTTGATGCCTTAGACATACTTTAATCACATCTAGAAAAGCATTATGAGAGACCAACATGATGCATGTAGTAGTTTTTGTTTGTGAATGTGTTGCAGTCTAAAAGTATTTATTTTAAAAAAAACATTTCCATATTTTTTCTAATAGAAGGTGAAAATTCTGGTACAAAACTCAAATTCAAGTAAACCAATAAATTGAGCTTGGACAGACTGATTTGCCCTTGTTGTTGTTGTTAGCTGCGAAGTCGTGTCCGACCCATCGTGACCCTATGGACAACATTCCTCCAGGCCTTCCTGTCCTCTACCATCTTCTGGAGTCCATTTAAGCTCACGCCTACTGCTTCAGTGACTCCATCCAGCCACCTCATTCTCTGTCGTCCCCTTCTTCTATTGCCCTCAATCTTTCCCAGCATTAGGCTCTTCTCCAGTGAGTCCTTCCTTCTCATTAGGTGGCCAAAGTATTTGAGTTTTAGCTTCAGGATCTGGCCTTCTAAAGAGCAGTCAGGGTTGATCTCCTCTAGGACTGACCGGTTTGATCGCCTTGCAGTCCAAGGGACTCGCAGGAGTCTTCTCCAGCACCACAGTTCAAAGGCCTCAATTCTTTGGCGCTCAGCCTTTTTTATGGTCCAACTTTCACTGCCATACATTGCAACTGAATTTGCCCTAAATTCAGCAAATTTGAAATGTCTCAATAAAATTAAGGGTTTGAATCATATTAATGGAAGAGGAAGCATAAATGCCTGCTTTTTCTTTTGGGGCTATTTTTAAATTGATAAATGTAAAAATGCTTTGTGAACATTTTCCAGATGCAAGACAGGTACTAGAAAACAGTTCTAAGTATTCTTCAATACTCTGTCCTGGCAGCAGTTGGATCCTGGAGCATCACCAGTAGAGCATGTACTACTTAATAGGGCTATAATCAGATGTACTTCTTAATTTCAGTACAAGGCATTCAAGTATAAGAATTATTCTTTTGAATAAATGTGATTCAAACATCACCAGGTTTTGATTAAATATAAGTTTAATGAATTAATATGGCCATGATAACTTCAGATGCCAATGACAAACATTTCCAAAGAAAAAGCAGGCAAAGGAGAAGAAATGGATCTTCAGCTTAAATTACTATTTAATCCCATTTATATCCCACCCTTCTCCGAAAACTCAGGGCAGCTTACAATTTAAGCACAAACCAATGTGCTTAGCAATAGCCTTCATTCTATGTATATGCCTGCTTATTAGGGCTTTCACACACACCCCAAGCGGCATTATTACAAAGTCAGCTTATTGCCCCCAACAATCTGGGTCCTCATTTTACCTACCTCGGAAGGATGGAAGGCTGAGTCAACCTTGAGCCTGGTGGGATGCGAACCTGCACTAATTGCAGACAGCTGGTGTTACTTAAGGAGGCATTAGCCCACTGCTCCACCAAGGCAGTGGATATTACTAATTATATACAAATGCAATTAATATTACTAATTATATACAAATGCAATTAATATTACTAATTATATACAAATGCAATTAATATTACTAATTATATACAAATGCACTATCTGTTTCCATATAGAATTTCAATACAAGCATTAATACAATTTATTAATATATATTTATCCAAAAAAATGTTTCTTTTCCTTGGATAGTTTACCTTTAAAATGGGAGGTTTTTCTCAATTTATTGACAAAAAAGGGTAAAGGAAGCAGATTATTTTCTTTTTCTAGATTTTCTATTCTGAATATCAGTACAAGAGTATCAAGACAAATAGAGTTGAGATGCAGCAATTCTTCTTGGTTTTCTGACAATTTAACAATATATCAATCATGTAGACAAACACAGAGGGTCCAAAGCTAAAGTATTACAGGAGTGAGTTATTTCCTTATAAGGAACATTAGTTGGATGATCATAAACTTGCAATGCTTTCATACGGAAATGTGATATTTTAATTTTGCATTAACCAATCCCATTTTAAGAGAGCATTATTGTCAGATTATATCACTCACATATAACAGTTTACCTGATGGATGTCTTATATGCAGAATGAAATTAAAGTTACAATAATTCTGTTCAAAGATGGTTTGATACTGCAATTTATTTATTTATATTTATTTATTTTCAATAGTTTTTAAAAGTATTTAAAATATCGTGTGTCCCAAACATAGATGTTATATGCTATTCAGCACATCATTGATGAAGGGAATGGTTGCATGAAGCAAGTAGAACAAATCATCTTCAACAAGATACCAAAACTGAATATTTTGGTTACTTAAAGAAGCTTTATTTTTTCCTTAGGGGAAAAAACCTGCATTTGATTCAAAGAGCTGCAGACATATGTTAGGTTCATGCCCATGAAAATTCTGAATTATCTTTTTGCCTTCTGATTTGAAACATGTGAAGCTTTAAATAGACAAGTGCAATCAAAAGTAGCAAGTATTTCTCCAATTGTTTTAAAAATATCTGTTACTCATTTACTGATTAGATAAGTTACTCATTCACTGAACAGATAATATCTGTTACTCATTTACTGATTAGATTCCTCTGAGAGATTCCATTTTCATTATAAAACCATCATAAGTTGGCAATTGTCTTTGCTGCCAAAACTAGGAGGTAAATTCCACTTATTGTGGGGAAAATACACCAATAACATTGTAGAATCTGTTTAAGCATAATAATGCCATGATTCGTATGAAAGCACAAAGGGAATATGAAAATTGGAGATGGATTATTCCTGCAGTTACTCTGTCATCAGATAACTAAGAACACTTTACATAAACATCTAAGAAAGCTTAGAAGCAGCTTCAATAATTTGACATCAAGTTAATTGGATTCAGTCAATCAGAATAGAGCTGGAAGGGACCTTGGAGGACTTCTAGTCCAGCCCCCTGCTCAAGCAGGAGACCCTATACCATTTCAGATTGGTGGCAGGCCAGTCGTAAAAACCTACAGTGATGAAGCACTTACAACTACTGAAGACAAGCTGTTTAATTATCCTCACTATCATGAAGTTTATTCTTAATTCCAGGCTGCTTCTTCCCTTGATTAGTTTCCATCCATTGTTTCTTCTGGTGCTTTGCAAAATAAGTTGATGTCCTCTTCTTTGTGGCATATACTGGTATTATGTCTCCTCTAGTCCTTCTTTTCTCTAGACTGGCCATTCCCAAATCCTGCAACCGTTCTTCATATGTTTTTTTGTCTCCAGGCCTTTAATCATCTTAGTTGCTCTTCCTTGCCCTTTTCCCATAGACTCAACATCTTTTTTGTAATCAAAACAGGATGCAAGTGTGGTATTGCAAAGCAGTACTAAGACTTCATGTGATTTTGATTCTATGCCTCTGTTTATACAACCAAGGATTGTATTACCTTTTTGGTTGCTGCTGCACACCGCTGGCTTATGTTTAAGTGATCATCCACTAGAACTCCAAGGTCCCTCTCACAATTATTGTTTTTGAGCCAGGTTTCATCTAATCTGAACTTGTACCTTTGGTTTTTCCTGCCTAGATGTAAAACCATGCTTGTGTCCACATTAAATTTCATGTTGTTGGATAGGGCCCATTGTTGAAGTTTGTTAAGATCTTTTTGGATCCTAAGCTTGTTTTCTAGGATGTTGGCTATTCCTGCCAGCTTAGTGTCATCTGTAAATTTGATGAGTTTGTCTCATCTAAGTCATTTATGAAGATATTGAAGAATACCTTATGGTACTCCACTGCTTGCTTCCTTCTATGTAAATGCAGTACTATTAAGGATTACTCATTGAGTATGGTTTGTCAGTCAGTTACAAGTCCATCTGGTGGTGATGCTGTCTATCCCACATTTTTCTAGTTTACCAAGAAGTAGGCTGTGGTCTACTTTATTGAATGCCTTGCTAAAGTCTAAGTATAATATGTCCTCAGCATTTTCCTGGTCTATTAATTTAGTCACTATGTCAAAGAATGAAATAAGATTGGTTCAGCATGATCTGTTTTTAACAAACCCAGGCTGGCTGCTAGTTATAACTTTATTTGTTTCTAGCTGTTCACAAATCAGTTTTGTTATTATTATTTTTCCAGTATCTTTCCAGATATTGATGTTAGGTTGATTGGTCTGTAATTTCCTGGGTCTGGTTTCCCCCCCTTTTTTTTGAAGATGGAAACCACATAAGCCCGTTTCCAATCCTCTGGTAATTCCCCAGTGCTCTAGGATTTTTTAAATATATGGTACAATGGTTCTGAAATAACATCTGACAGCTTCTTCAGAACTCTGGATATAATCCATCAGATTGTGGTGATTTATGAGGGAGATTTAGAAATAAACCTCCATTAGTGCATGTGAGAGAAATAGGCAGGGATGGCCATGCTCATCCTATGGCGCCATGTGCAGTAATCCAGTAAGCAATGAGAAGTGGAAGGAGAAGGTTATGTTGGATGGATGGCCACAGAAAATCCTGCCAAATGTGAAAGATGTGCAGCAATACAATTCCTGTGTGTGAAAACATTTTCATTGTGAACTGTGTAATGTTTATGGACCAAACGTGATAAGTGAAGGTCTTATACATCAATGATGTCACATATTTAAAGATGGACAAACTGATGTGCATGATAAGGCAAGAAGTGGCTGCCATCTGTAGTCAGTGATGAACTCATGCAGGAAATTGACAAAAAGTTCTGTGAAGTCCATCAGTTCTTAATATCTGCAAGCATCAGGTCATGCTGACTTCCAGTGTGGTGTTGGTTCACGATAATTCTCACCCGCACACTGCTAGATGCCCAAAAAAACTTTTGAAGCAGTTCTGTTGGGATGTTTTTGATCATCCCCCTATAGCCTAGATTTAGCTCTGAGCATCTACCACCTCTTCAGGCACATGAAACAGTGGCTTGCGCTTTGATGATGACAATGTGCTTCATGAGGCTGTTACAGGGTGGCTTCATTCCCAGTTGATAAATTTTTTTGCAGAAGGAATTTCAAACCTTATAAGACATTATGACAAGTACCTCAATTTCAATGGCAGTTATGTCAAAAAGTAATGTAATGTTGTAGTTTTCTAATGTGTATAATAGAAGTTCTGTATCTGCAAGTGTCTGTCATTGATAACCAAATGGAATTTTATTTCCAAATTGACCTGTATATTTATCAAGATCAAACAGGTGTTCTCTTACCATTTTCTTGCTTAATGTTAATTTTTAAGTCTAGTCTGACTTTTACAGTTATGTGTTTGGTAGGTTGGGATATAGGGTTGTTTTTTTTGCATGAAGACTAATGAGTTAAGCAGCTCTGCTTTTTCTCTACTGCCTGTTACTTCCTTGACATCTCTTCTCTTTAGCCCACCGACTGTGTCCTTGACTTTTTTCTTGATGTTTATATGTTGAAAGAATTTTTTTTACTATCTTTGACTTTTGTTGCAAGTCTTCATTCCTTCTGAGCCTTTGCTTTCCTGACTTTATCTTTGCATATTCGGGCTATCTTCTGATATTCTGCCTTAGTTATGTGTCTGTCTTTCCACTTTTTGTAGTTATCCATTTGTCTTTCAGTTTAACAGAAAGATCTTTGTGCAGCCATGCTGTTTTCTTCTTGGATTTCTTGTTTTTCTTTTTTAGTGGTATTGTGTTGGACTGGGTTTTTATGATCATATTTTTCAGAATTTCCCATGCTTCTCATTTTCCTCTTTAGGGTTTTTATCAATGGAATTTTTCTTAAGCTCTTTCTGAGTTAAAATAAAATAAAATCAGCTCTTTTAAAGTTTAAGACACTAGATGGATTATATTCTATTGCTTGTGTTTGCATTATGTTGAATTCCAATATGATGTGGTCACTTTTACCCAAGGTTCTGGCAACTTCAATTCCCTAAATCACTTCTTCTCTATTAGTAAGAATTAGGTAAGTATAGCTTTTCCTGTAGTTCCCTCCTCTACCTTTTGGATGACAAAGTTGTTAGCTAAGTTAGTTAGGAATCTGTTTGATCTCCAACTTGTTGCAGAGTTTGTCTCCCAGTTGATATCAGAGTAGTTAAAGTCTGCCATTACTACCATGGTATGTTTCCTACAAACATTTGTTAATTGATTAGCAAAGAGTTCATCTATTTCTTCTCTTTGGTTGGGTAGCCTGTAGATGATAAACCAAAATTTTGACTATATTTGGTACTATTTCATTGTAATAAATAATGTAACTGATTTTTGTTCCAATATGATTACCCTTCAGAATAATTATATCATTATTTTTTTATTTTTTTTATTTTAATCCCATTTATATCCCGCCCTTCTCCAAAGACTCAGGGCGGCTTACAATTTAAGCACAAACCAATGTGCTTAGCAATAGCCTTCATTCTATATGTATGCCTGCTTATTAGGGCTTCCCCCCCCAAGCGGCATTATTACAAAGTCAGCTTATTGCCCCCAACAGTCTGGGTCCTCATTTTACCTACCTCGGAAGGATGGAAGGCTGAGTCAACCTTGAGCCTGGTGGGATGCGAACCATATAATCATATGTTACAAAGAAGAAGTACCATAGGATTCCTACTTCAGAAAAAAAGATCTGATAGCAAACATATTTGACTTGAACTTGAAATCTAATTTTTAAAAAAGAATAATTAATAGGTCATAAGAAGAAAGCAATCACTAGCTATTTTGGCTCTACTTGCCCCATCATTTTGGCAGCATAGGATGATAATACACAAGTAGATCATTTAGTATCTAGTTTATGCTGGATATATTCAAGAATTACACTTTAGTACATTATTAGGTTATGCTCCATAATCCAGAGATAAAGAAAAGTAGAGAGCCTCTAAGTTGTCAGAGAATGTTTTGTTGAATCATGGAGGAAGTATCTTACTCTCAATTTAAAAACAATGCTTTCCAACTTCCTCTTATATTTCCTTTTCTAGATGCAAGATTTAGCATGAGATTGAATAATAATTGTTAAGTTGCTCTTAACAGAATTGTATGTATGTGTTGCCTCTAATATCTCGATTTTATAGTAAAGTTGGCATAGCTAATTGGCAAGCTTTGAGCTTCCTGGGAAGTATTCCTCTCATCACTCACAGATCTTGGTTATATCAGAAAAGTAGCTTGCCAATACCTGAAAATTAATTATCAGAGGCAACATAGAAAGCAGTCACAATGATGTGTAATACCACAAAAATGGGCAGACTACAGAGAAATTAGCTAGCAAAGAGTGAATGATATTCATAGCCATTTATTACCACTCTCCAATCTTAAAAACAATGATTGTTTATTCCATTGTCTATAAGCATTTTCTGGCATCCATTTATTCACTGTCAATCAAATTAAATTCACATCAATTGGCAGAATATGAAGAATGTTTTTGTTTCAAAGATGGTGGCTTGTTAAGAAGGAAGCAGAGCTTTCTATGGAGGCAATCTTTTTTATGTTTTTTTATTATTCTGTTTCTAATTATGATAATTTGGTTTTCTAGACAATAGTTTAAAATTAAAGGCAGAAGAATAAATTTATTGATTAGGAACAACTTGAACTCTTAAACAAGTTAAACTGGTAGCTGTCCACTTGAAAGTTTCTGAAGCTGAGAAAATAAATTAAGTCTAAAGCAATGTTAGCCTTGTCTCCCCAAAAAAGCTTTGATAGGCAGAAGTTTAAATTAACTTATATCTACTTATAACACTGTCAAATAATTTATCACATAACTGTAACTACTAACCAGAGTGCCACACAAATGTAAATTAAGCCACAATAGTGTATATTACCTGGAACAACCCCATAAGCAGCAGAAAAGATATACAGTAGAATTTGTGAAGTACTTCAAAGTTACCTGATTTGATTTGCCATTTTGAAACAGTTCCTTATTCATTTTCTCAAAGCTGTTTTTATATATGATTCAATTAAAGGTTTGTCAAAATTAAGCATTTCTTCAGAGTTTTGCACCATTGTAATATAGCTGGGAACAGTATTCTGATTCCTTAAGTGTGACTTTATTTAAGTGCTAATATTTTTTAAGATTACATGTTTCCTCATTAGAAATTTCTACATAGTATATCACAATATCATTATGTTTATATACCATTCAAGTCAGGGTTTATATAACTGAAATATATCAACAGAATTTTAAATTGTAACCTGATAAATGGTAAATCAGATGTATCTTTCCCATAATTTACTGAACTATGTATATTTCCATGAAAGTGGGTGTGGGTTTCTGCTTGACGATTATATATCTAAATTTCAAACAAATGTTTATGTCCAATAGATTTAAATGTAAATCTTACTTCATTTCCAATGAAACTACCATTGCTATTTTAAGAACCGGCTCATGTCTTGCTTTTTTTTCCAAAATTAATAAATGATTGAGAGATTAAAAATTAGAATTATACATGATAAATGAAGTAAGTTATTACTAATTATTCTAAAAGTCAAACAATCAGAAAATGATCTCTTCAGGTGCTAATTTTAATACTTGAATGATATTAATAAGGCTCTTGATAAAACAGCAGGATATCTTTAGATTACACGAGTAATCAGGAAGAAAATTTATTGTGGCTTTGTGAAGCATGAAATGTTTGTGGAATGTATGCAAAAGTGGTACTTTATTCTCTGCAGTGAACAATTCCAAGTCCTCATAATAGAAAATATTTAATAGTTTGAAAACTCTTGAGGCATAGTTTAAAGTTGTTCAAGTGCAGTTAATTTGACTCAATATAAATGAATACTGAAAGAAGAGTTGCCTTATATAAAAGTACTTTAGGGCCTCATTGATTAAAATAATTATATAAGGTAATGTTAAAAACATTAAGATAGTGAGAAAGTAAAATCAACATCTAGAGAGTTAACATATGAAGGAATATCATTTTCAGATGAGATTTTGAATAGCAGACTCATTTGACTTTTTTGAAAAGCAACACTTTCTACATCAAGAAAAGCCCCAAAGCTTTATCCAGGCAAGTAGTAAATTTAACTTCTAAAAGTAAAATATATTAAAATATATCTTCAATTTAATGCATGTTTTCACTTGTACTTTTTTAGAAATCATGTTTTTTGTGTTTTAATTTAATTAGAAAGTATGTTTGTTTTAATATTTGTTGACAAATATTAGAGATAGAGATAATAGAGACAGAGACAGAGACACAGAGATAGATAGAGATAGAGATAGAGATAGAGATAGAGATAGAGATAGAGATAGAGATAGAGATAGAGATAGAGATAGAGATAGAGATAGAGATAGAGATAGAGATAAATAATTTGTCAACAAATTGTCCAACATCCAGCTAGTCAATATCGAAGAAATTCTATGGTCTTGAGGTGCCATAAGAGGTAAACTTTATTGAATACACATCTGGCACTAAAGAAGCAAAATCAACTCTAATTTTCCCACATGAAAATCTAGTTAGTTAACAATGGCTTTTCATAACCCCCACCCATCAAATGTTCACATTACCAATCACATCTCTTATGTTTAGTATGGGAACAATCCACTTCTCCATCACATACCTGCTTTTGTGACCTTGGGTCTCACAGTCTCTGGATGGCCTCTTGAAACTCCCACTTCTTTCCCAGGCTCTCCCTCCCCCCACCTCTGTTTCTATGGCAAGTTGAGTAGTGACAGAGGTTGGCCAACATATTAGCAATTCATAATTGACACAAATATTAAAACAAACATTGCAATCAAAAGAAGGGGTGAGATATCTTCACATCTTGGATATAAACTATTTCAACTCTCTTCTCGGGATGGCACTACAGGGCATTGCAGGCCAAAACAATGAGACACAAGGATAGTTTTTTTTTCCCCCTCAGGCCATTATTCTACGGAACACCTAATTCTCATAGTGATATCTAATGTCTATGGGTACTTACCCAAGTAATACTACAGCCATACTACATTATTATTATTATTATTATTATTATTATTATTATTATTATTATTATTATTATTATTATTATTATTATTATTATTATTATTATTATTATTATTATTATTATTTTATTTTTATTTTTATTATTATTATTATTATTATTATTATTATTATTATTATTATTATTATTATTCAACCAAATGTTCAGACTGGATTTGGCATTTTTGTCTACCTATCAAGTCCTTACCAAGGACCTGGGATAGGCAGATGTGGATGTTTGATGGTATTACAGATATCGTTGCAGGGTGGGAGCAGTTCCTAGTAAGGCCGCCTTTTGCAATTGACTAATGGCGAATTTGTCAATGCCAAAGATGTTCAAATGGTGCTCCAGTTGTTTTGGGATTGCACCCAAAGCGCCTATTACTATTGGTATTACCATTGCTTGCCTTTCTATTTCTATTTGTAGGTCTTTGTATTTTGTTATCTTCTCCAGTTCTTTCTCATCTATTCTGCTGTCTCCAGGCACTTCTACGTCCACTATCCAGACTGTTTGTCTTTCTTATTGACAATTGTTTAGTCTGGAGTGTTATGTTGCAGGTGCTTGTCTGTTTGAATTCTGAAATCCCAGAGCAGTTTAACTTTATCATTTTTATGACTTTCTCTATTTTATGATCCCACCAGTTCTTGCTTACAGGCAAATGATATTTCTTGCAGATCTTCCAATGCACTATTGTTGCTACTTTGTCATGCCGCTGCTTGTAGTCAGTCTGTGTGATCTTCTTGCAGCAGCTTACCAGGTGGTACACTGTTTCTTCAGCTTCTTTGCATAGGCAGCACTTACTTTCTGTTGCTGTCTTCTCAATTTTAACTTTGTATGCATTTGTCCTTAAGACTTGCTCTTCTGCAGCCAGAATTAGTCCCTCGGTCTCTTTCTTCAATTTTCCTGCTCTTAGCCATTGCCAGGTCTTCTTATTATCTGCTTTCCCAGCTATTTTTTAATGTACTGGCCATGTAGTGCTTTGTCTTCCCATGCCTCTATTCTGTTCTTCATTTGGTCTTTCTTGTAGGCCAGTTTGGTCTCTCCAGTAGTCAGTAAGCCTTCCTGATATACTAATTTCAGTGCATCTTCATCATTGTCCTTCAGATATTCTTCCAAAGCCATTTTTTCTTCTTCAACCATCTGATGTACTTGCAGCATTCCACGTCCACCTATTTGCCTTGGTAGATAGTCTGTCAATGTCACTGCATGGATGAAGGGCATGATTCATTGTCATTATTTTTTAGGTCTTCCTATCCATTGCTTTTAGCTCTGCTTGAGTCCAGTCCACTATTCCAGCTATGTATCTAATGACTGGAATTGCCCAGGTGTTGATTCCCTTCACGGTATTTCCTCCATTGAGTTTGGACTTTAAGATCTTCTTCACTCTCTTGATGTATTCACCTCTAATCTTTTTCTTGATTTCAGTGTGCTTGATGTTTTCAGGTTGAAGGATACCCAAGTATTTGTAGTAATCTTCCTCATCCAGACTTTTAATGTTATTTTCGTGGGACATCTTGATTCCTTCAGTTTTCACTATTTGTCCTTGTTTGAGAGTAAGTGTGGCACATTTGTCCAAGCCAAACTCCATTGCAATTTCTTTGCTATATATATGAACAGTGTTCAGCAGCGATTCTATTTCAGATGATGTTTTTCCATACAGCTTCAGATCATCCATGTAAAGGAGGTGGGATAGTCTGGCAGATGTTTTTGATGTTTGATAGCCATGTCCTGAGTTATTCAGTATTGTTGACAGAAGAAACAGTGCAATAACAAATAGTAGTGGTGATAATGAATCTCCTTGAAATATTCCTCTCTTGATATTAACCTCTCCCAGTCTTTCACCATTGACCTGCAACTGTGTCTTCCATTGTGCCATCAATATTTACACAAATTTTCTGATGTTTCTACTGACTCCTGTTATTTCTAGGCACTTGATTATCCAGTCATGTGGCAGAAAGTTACATTTAATTTAATTTAATTTAATTTAATTTAATTTAATTTAATTTAATTTAATTTAATTTATTAATATTTCTATACCGCCCTTCTCCCGAAGGACTCAGGGCGGTGTACAGGGCAAGAGTAAAATACAAAATTACAAAAGTTAAAAGTAATTAAATATATGCCCGTTAAAAGAACGATTAATACATAATAAATAACCCCAATAAAATAATAATAACCCCCCCCTCAGGCCCCCTCAGGCCAGGCCATACCTTTTTGTAGTCAGTACATGCCACATTCAGGTTGGTCTTCCTTTTCTTGCAGTTTTCCAAGATCATTTTGTCTATTAGGAGTTGATCTTTTGTTCCTCTGCTATTGGGGTGGTTTCCTTTCTGTTCAGGTGGAAAGAGATTGTTTTCAACTAGATGTTGTTGTACTGCATCAGCTACCACACCAGTTAGCAATTTGAAAGTTGTTGGTAAGCAGGTAATTGGCCTGTAGTTGCCTGGTGTTGCCCCTTTTGCTGGATTTTTCATTGTTAGGTAGGTTTTCCCAGTTGTTAGCCACTTTTCAATTTCTCCTCCTTGTAGTATATTGTTGAGCTGCTTGGCAATGAGTGGGTATATAACAGTTAGATGTTTCAACCAAAACCCATGCAGTTTATCGTCACCTGGTGCTGACCAATATTTGATCTTCCTTGCTCTTTTTTCTACCATTTTTGTTGTTATTACTAGTTCTTTCATTTCAACTTCTGTTTTATTTGCATCCACCTCTTTTAACCAAGCTGCATCCTTGTTGTGTTTCTTTGGGTTATCCCATATCTGCTTCCAGAACTGCACTGTTTCTTCCTTGTCAGGTACTGACTGATTCATTACAGTTTCTCCATTGCTGGATTGGTACAAACGTTTCTGATTGGATTGAAATTGGAGGTTCTGCCTATAATTTGCAATTTGAGCTTCGTATCTACTGATTTTCCTGGCTGTAACTGTTATTTGCTGCTTTATTATTTCCAGTGCTTCCTTGGTCTTCCTTGTTTCTAAGTCGTATTTCTTGGTTAGGTATTCTTTGGTCTTCTTGTTCTTCAGCTTCTTTTCTTTCATCTGTTCTAGCTTGCTTGCGTGTGATCTTAATTTGCTGATCTTATTTTCTAGTCTATCCTTCCATTTTTGTGGTGCACTGTTTGTTTATTTTTCTTCTTTGTTGATTTTGCATCCCAGATATTCAGTTATAACTGCAGCTGTGCTGCACATTAGTTGGTTTGTTTCTTGCAGTGAATTGGTGCTTATATTTGATATTTAAGTATTTGCATCTTTTAATACTTATGCTAGCTATTTTTTTGGAAAAAGCTTCAATGCAGGCAGCCTTATTCTGTTGTTTTTGTGCTATTCTAGATGCTCAGTTATTCTTTTATTTCAATTCTTTTATTTCTTTAGTTAGAGGGCTTTGTTCCTGAGGAAGAGGTGCCTGGTTTCCAAATGAGAACACTTGTATATCTCTGTTGGATTCCTTCACTGCCAACTCCTCCTGGCTTGCCTCTACATTCTGAATTACTTCTGGCAAGGCTTTGATTTCTTTGCCCTGGGTAAACCTTTGCAGTTTGTCCAATTCTGTTTCTGTGAATACTTTATTTTGTATTATAAATCAGCGTTGATCTGCTAGTCTCTGTTCTGTTATTTCTGATTCTGGATTTTGTTCTTTCCAGAACTGGTGCATTCATTTTAGATATCCTCTTCTTGTTGGACTTGATCTGTAATAACAGATAATTATTTATTTGTTTTCAATCACTGTGTATTTGCGATGGGTAAACACCTTTTCTTCCAGTAGTTCTGCAGCTGCTGGCCCCGGTTGCTCAGCCAACAGTCCTGAGTCCTGTAACCCATTTCTCACCAGATATCCAGGAACTCCAATATGTAGCATGGACATTGTTAACCAGGGCAACATCCGAGCCAGTATGGCATTCTGAAATTTACGTTTCACCATATTTTTTATGGGAGAGAAACTCTTTGTCTGACTCCTCTGATGAGACCTGTCCAGTATGGTTGAACCTCTGGCATAGCTCTCATCTTCCTCAGAGTACACAAGCCCCACAACCATGTCAAGGTAGTGCCTCACTGGGATCGTTGTTGTTGCTGTTGTTGTTGTTGTTGTTGTTGTTGTTATTATTATTATTATTATTATTATTATTATTATTATTATTATTATTATTATTATTATTTGCATTTAGCCAGATATTCAGACTTATTGAGTTCTTACCAAGGACCTGGGATAGGAGATGTGGATATTTGATGGTATTAAAGATATCGTCGCAGGATGGAAGCAATTACTAGTAAGGCTGCCTTTTGCAATTAACTAATGGTGAATTTGTCAATACCAATGATGTTAAAATGGTGGTCCAGCTGTTTTGGGATTGCACCCAGGATGCCTATTACTATTGGTACTACCCTTGCTTGCCTTTGCCACAGTCATTATATTTCTATTTGTAGGTCTTTGTATTTTGTTATCTTCTCCCATTTTTTCTCGTCTATTCTGCTATCTCCAGGAACTGCCAAGTCCACTATTCAGACTTTTTTGTCTTTCTTATTGACAATTGTTAAGTCTGGAGTGTTATGTGGCAGATGCTTGTCTGTTTGAATTCTAAAGTTCCAGAGCAATTTAACTTTATTATTATTGTTGTTGTTATTGTGTTGTTGTTATCATTGTTGTTGTTATTATTATCATTCTTACTCTTTCCTACTATTGAGATGATGATGATGATGATGATGATGATGATGATGATGATGATGATGATGATGATGATTCTGTTGCTTTGCATGTATACTGACAGCTTCTGTACTGGAGACAAATTCCTTGTGTGTTTAATCACACTTGGCCAAATATTATATTCTGTTCTATTCTGTTCTATCCTACTCCACCTCATCCCACTCGAGTCCATACCACTCCACTCTATCCTGCTTTATTTTTGGTGAACTCAAAGTGGCATACATACTTAATGTTCCTACCTTCTATTTTCCTTACAACCCCAATCATGTGAAATAAGTTGTAATAAAAGAGAGCAATTGATGCAAAATCATCAATTATCTTTCATGTTTAAAAAAGAATTAGAAGTCACATTTTCCTGCTTTTTAACTATTATACTAAAATGATTTTCAGTTTAATAAATATTTTTTAGAGAACAGAAGAAAACATGTATGAAAATTTACTGACCTAACCTAATCTAAACTCTGTAAATAAGTTTATTATTAATCTATTATTCTAAGTTTGCAAGAAATTAAATCACTATATAACCAAGGTCAAGCTTTCAAAAACTGTAGGCTACATAGACTCCATAAAGTTCCATAGCATGATCTCCATATATGGAGATAGTCCAAATGATTAGTTTGGAACAAGCTTACATTTACTTATTTTCAAAACTTAGCTCTCAACATACATTGTTGCTTATAATTAATGATATTTGTCTAATAAATAAACTCATTGGAAATTAGTTTCAATTTATCGTGAGTTAGTAACTTATTCCTCTTTCTCGGCACTAAAACTATATGACACCTTCACCATTTATTTAGTCCCATATTTATTCATTAATTCAATTAATCAATTTTATTATACAAATGAACTTATCTAACTTGGCTCAAATGACATTCATATGATCTAAATCTCTATTATTCTTTGAAACTTGGATTGTCTGCTGTGATTCTAATCAAAACATATATAAATGTATTTGATACATCAATTTTGGGATCATCTACTTAAGTTGTTTAAATTATTAAATGTATAAAAATACTATATATTAAAAACAACAATATCGTGCAAAATGCCACTTTTTCCTAAATGACAAAGATTGGGAAGGCATATTGTCCTAAGAGGGTAAAGTGTTCCACAAGGAGGAAGCAGTTCATTCTGAAAAACAGATATTACTGGCTCCTATTTCCTTGATCTTTTCAAAGTGAACATCCACAACAACCCAGCTGAAAAAGATGGTTATGATCATAATCAGTTTTAATTTGCTTCTGGATGTCTGTTAAGAGCAAAGCTGCTATCACAAGATTGATACAACATTAATCTTTCAAAGTTGTTAGTAAACTTAAAATGTGGGCAGATGTGTTCTATGCCAGCTGCTACTTCTGGGTCATCTTCAAGAGTAGTGTACACTCATAGGCTCCCAGTACCAGGTCAAGTATAATCTAAATTTTCAGGTTTAGCCTTGTTTCCAAATTAAAACTGGGTGATTTTCATTTTGAAATACATGGCTCACCAAGTAGCTGGAGAAAAACTAAAATAATGTAAATATGACTGTACTTAGTGATCCATGAGACATCACACCATAGATTTTTGGTGTTTTTCATCAATAGCAACATTCAGAAAAACAGCTAGCAAGTTTTTACTGTCTTCCAATTACATGTAAAAGAATGGAAGGTATTTAGAAATATAAAGCACCTTGGAAAGAAGCCAGCATTCTAGATAAAAGTACTTAAGATTAATTTAACATGCACAGGATTTCCCAATTAAAACTTTCACATTAGCACTGCATTTTAAACAGTTAATCTCCTAATGAGACATCCCCAGCAATGAAAAGTGAATTGCAGGATTCAATATGGCCTTGAGGCCTGTTTGTGCATCTGGAAATAGCTGTGGCTTTTGTAAAAGCTGAATTTATGTGATCTTGCAAACAATGGCTGTAACAGAAGAGCTGTACTGCCATCTACTGATACTGAATTCTTTCTCATGTCACATACATCTGGCTTAATTCATGAAAGAGTCTTGCTTGATTTTACATGAAAGCTAGGAGCTTTAAGTTGGTCTTATTATAAGGAAGAAATACTTTATTCCCTAATGGCAATATCTATCAGAAAAAATACTCTGATCATTATCTTTTTCCAGTTTTGAAATTATTTTCAATGAAGCTGATTGGATTTCACATAGAGCTCATAAATATTGTATACGTGCCAGTCTAAGACAGTGCTCAAACTATGAACTTAATTGAAAAAAATGATTTAGTAAGTCTCACTCTATTTCTATGATTTAGATATTTGTGCTTGGCTTCAAAAATGTTGTACATTGGTGACAACATATCTTTCCCATATGTAGTTTTCTTGAATTCTTAAAAAATGCTCACAATTAGAAGATAGAATCAATTAATAAAAGGGCAATTGTGATACATTCATCTTTGCTCTATATAACCAGTATCAGGATATTTTGTTGCATTATTTTGTTTCTTGGGTTTTTTTAAAGTGCCAATGCTAGGAACAATTAACACTATGGAATTAATTCACCAAACAATTTTCATAACCCTTCTTCTCTGTTTCACACACACATCAATTCAACCTAAGTAGTAGTTCAGATAACAGTTAATATTATAAATCTAGAAGACTATCATTTAAAAAGAGTAAAGAGTTTTCAATAATAATTGAATAATTTCATTGTATCATGCATCATATATCATTGGAGGCTTGCTGGCATTTTTTAAAAGAATACCAATGGTCGTTGCTAGAGAGTGGGCATCAATGAAAAGACAAAATATGCATTTACATAAAAAAGAACTATATTTCCACAGGGACTGGTGATGTTTTATTTTCTCTTAGTTCTGCTCTGGTAGTGAAAATAAAGTTAAAAGAGAGCTTTCAGAATAAAAAAAGTGATGAGATATCTGCTGTCACTTACAAGATATGAAAAACCTTGGTGCATGTACCTGTCATTTTAACAATAAAAAACTCCAAGCTGAAGGTGAAATGCAAAGTCATATACTGACAAAGTAACCTACCCTTCGACCTTATGTGCAAAATGTGCTCAGTGCTTTCCTAAGATAAGAGCAGACAAATACATATAGGCTCAATAGAGGGTAGGATGAACATTTATAAAAGATGAGCATGGATGCTGCAGCAATTTAATATTGTCTTCTCAAAAGATGCATTTCCTACTGAACAATAGTTGAATTTTCTCATGTTTAAAATTTATAATAGGGGACTGAAATGATAGGCATACTTTGTAAATCCTCTTCATTTTTGCAAGTCTTCATAGTAAAGTTAGTTTACTTCAAAATATAGTTGTAAACAAAGCTCTAAGCTGTTTAGATTTTTAAAAAGTGGATTTGATGCATAGGATACACATGCACACATTATATACTATATTATGCAGGTATTGGATATGTCTAATTTAATGAAAAGGAAGACTAGAGGTGACATGATAGATTTTAAATAATCTTATGTATTTTCTCTACTCAGACAAATTCCGTTTTATGGTGTATTTATTGATTTCACATTTCTGTAGAACCCATCTCCTTCAAAGAGGAAGTTTTTACTTACTATAAAGGTAGAAAACTGTATTTAATAAACTACCTTCAAGATGGTCTTGAACCAGTGCTTTTTTTCTAAAAAAAAAAAGGTGCCGGAACTCTCATCTTGGCGGGCGCAGGAGGCGGGGGGGTGGGGGGGCAGTGCTGCTGCAGTCACAGGTGCGAAGGGTGTTGGCGGCGGGCTCCCCTCCCTGGGGCCGGAGCCAGCGCGGCTGGTGCTGTGGGAGCAGGCAATGTTTTAAACTTATAATTTTAAAATTCAATTGTGAAAAAGTAAGGTTCTACATGTAGGCAGGAAAAATCAAATGCACAGGTATAGTATAGGTGGTACCTTGCTCAATAATAGTAACTGTGAAAGAGATCTCGGAGTCCTAGTGGACAATCACTTCAATATCAGCCAGCAGTGTGCTGCAGCTGCCAAAAAAGCCAACACAGTGCTAGGCTGCATTAACAGAGGGATAGAATCAAGATCACGTGAAGTACTAATACCACTTTACAATGCCTTGGTAAGGCCACACCTGGAATATTGCATCCAGTTTTGGTCACCATGATGTAAAAAAGATGTCGAGACTCTAGAAAGAGTACAGAGAAGAGCAACAAAGATGATTGGGGGACTGGAGGCTAAGACATATAGGGAACGGTTGCTGGAATTGGGTATGTGTAGTTTAATGAAGAGAAGGGTGAGGGGTGACATGATAGCAGTGTTCCAATATCTCAGGGGCTGCCACAAAGAAGAGGGAGTCAAGCTATTCTCCAAAGCACTTGAAAGCAGGACAAGAAGCAACGGATGGAAACTAGTCAAGGAGAGAAGCAACCTAGAACTAAGGAGAAATTTCCTGACAGTTAGAACAACTAACCAGTGGAACAACCTGCCTCCAGAAGTGGTGAATGCTCCAACACTGGAAGTTTTTAATAATAATAATAATAATAATAATAATAATAATAATAATAATAATAATAATAATAATAATAATAATAATAATTATATACCTCCCTTCTCCCGAAGGACTTTAAGAAGAGACTGGCCAGCCATTTGTCTAAAATGGTATAGGGTTTCCTGCCTGAGCAGGGGGTTGGACTAGATGACCTCCAAGGTCCCTTCCAACTTTTTTTATTATTATTATTATTATTATTATTATTATTATTATTATTATTATTATTATTATTATTATTATTATTATTATTATTAATCTACTTGTAGAAAGGAAAGGCCCACACTGATAAATTAACAATCTCTGTGGTCTGCAAAGGAATGCTGGTGGGCTAATCAATGATTTGGTGACTAGAGGAGCATCTACAGTGTTGGAGCTTGTGGTCATGGTAAGCCATGGAGGCACTATGCAACATGACTTTCAGGGCAGTGGTGGTGATTTTATTACTTTTTTAAAAAAAGTCTCTGCTCTGTCCAAGGGTGCTTGGTAGGCTGCATGTACAGGCCTGGTCTAGAATTTATTTTGGAGCATTCAACTATCTAGAGCAGGCATGTCAAACTCATTTTGTTTGAGGCAACTTTTTATAAAAGAATTGCCATTAATTTGTTTTAATAAAATAATTTAAATTAATTTTTCACTTAATTTCAAATTAAATGAATGAGATTTTTTTTTAGTACAATTGCCAAATGCAATAAACTGGTTTTAGGTATATGTTACTGGAAGGAAAAAGCAATCCCTGTTGCGTTACTGATCCCAGAGAAACATTTGCATGTATGCAGGTATCCTTAGGGTGCCATAGATATGGATGAGAAATATTGGTTGCAAAGTTGGCATTTCTGAATGTAATACAGATATTTTGGACTTATTTTTGTTTCCTTGCATGTTTGATATTTTTAAAAAGGCATATGCTACTGACTACGCTTATGCACATATGATCACTGCTTGTCCAAAATTTTACTATACAGATAATACCCCCAGAAATTATTTTAGCCTTTTTAATAAATGTTGTTATTGATGTTAAGCTCACCAGGGAAAACATCATATATTGTTATGTATATACTAGGTTAATTATTTAAAGACTGAAGTGCAACATAACTAGATTCTAAATAATCTATTTTTCAAAACACACAACAGTCCAAACAGTAAAAGTAAAGTCCAAATTAAGAATATTTCATTCTTAAGAATTGTTTAGATTCAAAATAGCTTTCAAGAGTGTACAAAAGATACTATTTTTTCTAGAATCAGCTAAATTAGACATATTACATTGAGAAAAATGTTTCTCATTTCTTTCCTGTTACCTTTGATTTCATTGCAGAGATGTTAACATAAGAAATAGATTATTTTGTTATCTAATTTTACCTTCCAAATGACAGAAGCAAATGAAAAATGTGAGGTTCTTTCCTGTTGGCTTTTCTGAATTAGCTGTTTTAAATTCTAAAATTTTAGTTCCTAAAGAAGTAATCCTGTAAATAATTTTAATGTCCTCCTCTAGTGCAGGCTCTTTTATGACTCGTGGACTTCAACTCCCAGAATTCCTGAGCCAGCATGGCTCAGCTTGGAAACCTCTCCCTTTCCCCTCAGCATGGCTGGCTCAAGATTTCTGGGAGTTGAAGTACACGAGTCATAAAAAAAGAGCCAAGATTACTAGCCCTGCAATAGGCTTAGGAAAATCAATAAGGGAGCTGGGTTGTGTTTTGTTTTTGTTTTTTTGCAAAAAAAAGGTTCCAGAACACCGTTCTGAGCATTCTATGAGAAAAAAAGCCGTGGTCTTGACACATTAAAAAGCAAGCATATTCATTTAATGTCCTTCTATTGTTTTCACTTGGTGTCCAAGATCAAATGATATGATTTCAGTCTACTTATCATCTCACATAGGCTTTTGAAATCCAGTCTGCAGCTCTGTGTCCTCTCTTCATGAACAATGCATGGAGTTCCCACTGCCATGAATCAACAGTTAGTCAATATTTACCTGAATAAAAAAGAACATATCAACTGGATGTTCTTGATCTTGGTCATCAGTCTAATATCCTAAAATAATATTTTGCAAAAGGACGACTTGGATGAGAAACCTGGCTCTGACAGCTGCAATAGAAGATCAAAGTGAGCAGGTAGCAAAGGAAAAATCTACTGATCTACAGTGCAGTTATTGAGCCAAATGCAAAGTATTCAAAATGATGGATGCTATGGCATACACTGTAGTGCCTGATCTGGTTGCTTTTTTGACCACCCTGGTAAGGCATTCAACCTCTTGCAGAAATATCACACCATCATGTGCATATGTATGAAGAAACAGAAGGTGGTTGAATGTGATTTTGGCCCCTGGGTTTGTCTTGGAGCAGAGGATGGAGAAACTTACATTCATAGCCAACAGGACGTAAGGAACAAGAAAGAGCCTGCTGAACTTGGCAGTTCTTGGCAGTAGCCAAACAAAATAGCCATATTAACAGTATTTGGAATTCTGGATTTTTTTTCTGAATTAGTAATGCTACACCTTGGAAAAGTACAACCTAAATATGTAATTCAAAATAAATCACATTAACACGCTACTTCTAACCAAAAAAAATACTGAAGATGCTTTCAAAATACTACCAAATGTGTAGCTGTAGATGGAAAGCTCAGTTGGACATGTCTGTCTACTGCAATGCACACATACTATATCTCACAACTGCTTTCCACCAAAGAGCAACTATTTCCCCACTGCCAATATCCACTGAACTGCCATACATCTAGAAATTTACATCCAGTATGTTTCCTGTAAACAGGGCTTTTTTTCTAAAAAAAAAAAGGTGCTGGAACTCTCATCTTGTTAATCTTTTATTTATATAATTTTATTTATACATTTATTTATATAATTAAACAATTATATATTCAATTCTTAACATACATTTAATTTATTGTATTTAAGGCAAATATTCATAGAAAATTCCAAACTTTTGTCCAATTCTCATCTGGCAAATCTTCTTGACTCCTTTCCTTGCTCTTAGTATCTATGGCCGAATGTCGTCCTCTGAGTAACCACAGATCAACGTACTTTGAAGGATTGAAAAGTCTCAGAGGTGGTCCGTCAAGTTTGATGAACAAAAGTGCTGAAATTGTCTTAGTCTTTAACGAAGCTCTTGTTGGGGTGGCAATTAGATTCATCTGTGAAAACCCACGTTCACATTCACTTGAAGAACTAGGATTGGTATTCAGAGTCCATATCAAATGCAACAGTTTTTCTGGATATGTCTTTTCAAGAATGTATTCACGGAATTCACAAATCATTTCTCTTTCGTTTAGTTGCAGTCTGATTGATAAGTTTCTAATTTCCACTTCTCCAATTGTCAGTGGAGTATTAACATCTTCAGGCCAATGTTTTTGATCAAGTACGTGAGACCATTATGCCAACTCATCCTCTTTGCTATCGAGTAATCTTTTCTCAATTGACTCTTTCAATTTTGTATAAAATATACTTGGGTCAATGGGAAGATCCTTTTTTGAATCTCCTTTGTGAAGTAAAACTCCACGAAAGCGAAGATCACTTACAGCAGCAACAGCACATTTATAATAGGGCCCAAAGTTCTGTTTTCTTTCTTCAAAAACTTGTACCAGTATTTTTATTTTCTTATTTGCCTTATACAAGTCGATGTTGTGGTCCTGTAGATCCAAACTTAAATCTGACAATTCTTGGAGAGCATCACACATCAATCCTAGGTCCAATAAAAATTCTGTAGATGTTATTTTTCTTTTCAAGCCATCATAAGTGCATTTATCATTTTTATCTCTTGTAGGATCATGCATTGCTTGTTCAAAATGATACACAAGGGATTCAAAATTATTCCATACAGCCAAAACTGTACGCAAACTAGATGACACCCATCAGGTACTTAAAATTCTTCCGACTTTCAGCAGCTCAGTCCCCAGTAATTCTGCACATGAATGCAACTCTCTGCTATTCTTTGGTAAAGCATACAGTTTATCAATAAATGATTGGAATCTATTTATTCCTGAAGTTTCCTTGGCAGCATCACCTACTGATAATTCTAGTCTGTGATTAGCACAATGCCAAACTATAATAGAAGGAAAACTTTCTGACAGCAATTTTTTCACTCCACATTTACATCCCTTCATCACAGCGTCACCGTCACATGGCAGAGAAATCAAATATTTTTTCAAATAATCTTCTGTCATCCCATAAGAGTAAAGACATTGGAGTAAGGAATCAAATATTCCTTCTGCTATTACTTTTTCAAGTTCTACCAAGTCCAAAAACAAATTTACTGGTGAATTCATTCCCATACCTTCGATACAGCATTGAACAAATACTATGAGGGTAGTTTTTTTGCTTATTGTGGTTGATTCATCAATTATCAATGAAATTTTATTATTGGATCAAACAATTTCTTTAACCAGTTTTCCTCATTTCTTCACTTATATGATTAACACTATATAATCTTAAAGGAAAGTCTGATGCTGTAAAGATTCTTTCTCCATAGGAACCTGGAATGTAAGATCCATGAATCAAGGAAAGCTGGACGTGGTCAAACAAGAGATAACAAGACTAAACATCGACATCTTAGGTATCAGCGAACTAAAATGGACAGGAATGGGTGAATTTAATTCAGATGACCATCAGGTATACTACTGCGGGCAAGAATCCCTCAGAAGAAATGGAGTAGCCTTCATAGTCAATAAAAGAGTAGGAAAAGCAATACTGGGATACAATCCTCAAAATGACAGAATGATCTCAGTTCGAATCCAAGGCAAACCATTCAATATCACAGTAGTCCAAGTCTATGCCCCAACCACCGGTGCTGAAGAGGATGAAATTGACCGGTTCTATGAAGCCCTACAGCACCTTATAGAACTAACACCAAAAAATGATGTCCTTATCGTCATGGGGGATTGGAATGCTAAAGTAGGAAGGCAAAAGATAACTGGAATAACATGCAAGTTTGGCCTTGGAGTACAAAATGAAGCAGGGCACAGGCTGATAGAATTTTGTCAAGAGAATACGATGGTCATAGCAAACACTCTTTTCCAACAACCCAAGAGAGGGCTCTACACCTGGACATCACCAGACGGTCAACACAGAAATCAGATTGACTATATGCTCTGCAGCCAAAGATGGAGAACCTCTATACAGTCAGTAAAAACAAGACCAGGAGCTGACTGTGGCTCAGACCATGAGCTTCTTGTTGCAAAGTTTAGGCTTAAATTAAAGAAAGTAGGGAAAAGCGCTAGGCCAGTCAGGTATGAATTAAATCATATCCCTGTTCAATATACAGTAGAGGTGACAAATAGATTTAAGGAATTAGATCTGATAGACAGAGTGCCTGAAGAACTATGGACAGAGGTTCGCAACATTGTACAACAGGTAGCAACCAAAATCATCCCAAAGAAAAAGAAATCCAAGAAAGCAAAATGGCTGTCTGAGGAAGCTTTGCAAATAGCTGAGGAAAGGAGGGAAGCAAAAGGCAAGGGAGAAAAAGAAAGATATGCCCAATTAAATGCAGAATTCCAAAGAATAGCTAGGAGAGATAAGAATGCCTTCTTAAATGAACAATGCAAAGAAATAGAAGAAAACAATAGAATAGGGAGGGCCAGAGATCTTTTCAAGAAAATTGGAAAGATGAAAGGAACGTTTCATGCAAAAATGGGCATGATAAAGGACCAAAATGGCAGGAACCTAACAGAGGCAGAAGAGATTAAGAAGAGGTGGCAAAATTACACAGAAGAACTATACAAGAATGAGCTTAACATCCCTGATAATCACAATGAGGTGGTCACTGACCTCGAGCCAGACATCCTAGAATGTGAAGTGAAGTGGGCCTTAGAAAAGCTGAGCAACAACAAAGCTAGTGGAGGTGACAGTATTCCAGCTGAGCTATTCAAAATCTTAAAAGACGATGCAGCAAAAGTGCTACACTCAATTTGCCAGCAAATTTGGAAAACTCAACAGTGGCCACAGGATTGGAAAAGATCAGTTTACATTCCAATTCCAAAGAAAGGCAATGCCAAAGAATGTTCAAACTATCGCACCATTGCACTCATTTCACATGCTAGTAATGTTATGCTTAAAATTCTACAAGCTAGACTCCAGCAGTATGTGGATCGAGAACTACCAGAAGTACAGGGAGGATTTCGAAGAGGCAGAGGAACTAGAGATCAAATTGCTAACATACGCTGGATCATGGAGAAAGCTAGAGAGTTCCAGAAAAAACATCTACTTCTGCTTCATTCTGTCAAAACTCGTCCTGCAGCAAGCAGGGCAGAGTGCCGAACACAGGAACGAGAGACTTCCGCTGCGGTCTGGAAGCACTTTATTTTCCAAGGCAACAGCCACAACAAGAAACAAAGCCAGCGTTGGCCGCTACCTGCAGCCAACGCTACTATATACACACCCGAAAACCCCACCCATGCTCCACCCAAACACGCCCACGCCCTCCCAGTCCCCATATCTTCCCCACCCCTCCCCTACAAGGCCTTTCGCCCGACGCCCAGTCAGGTAAACCCCCTCCCGTGCTCTGCCACCACCGTGCTCCTCCCCCTCACCCCCTCCCTGCCGCGCCCAACTCCGAACCCCCCTGTCGTCGTCCATGCTCGAGGCCTCCAGCCACCCGGGCACCGCGGCGGGGAGGAACCCGTCCCCTAATGGCCTCGCCAGCTCCCGAACAACACAGTCCCGTGCAGGCATGGCGTTGGCCGGAGGAGACAGCCGCAGCGGCGGAGTCTCCGAAGCATTCTGCTGCGCGGCCGAAGCTCCCGAAGCCTCCCAGGCCGCCGAGATGCTGGGTTGGTCCGGGCCTCTACCGGACATGCCATAGGCCGGGGAGCCCTGCGCAGACGCGCCGCCGGGCGAAGACAGCAGCCGCGGCGCGTCTGGGAGCAGCTGAAGCGGCGGCGCGGTCCCCGGAGCCTTTCGAGCCGGGGAACCCTGCTCAGAAGCGCCGCCAGGCGAAGACGGCAGCCGCGGCGCGTCCGGAAGCAGCCGAAGCGGCGGCGCAGCCCCCAGAGCCTCGCGAGCCCGGGAGCCCCACGCAGACGCGCCGCCGGGCGAAGACGGCAGCCGTGGCGCGTCTGGGAGCAGCTGAAGCGGCGGCGTGGTCCCCGGAGCCTTTCAAGTCGCCGAGGAGCCCCGCGCAGATGCGCCGCCGGGCGAAGACGGCAGCCACGGCGCGTCTGGGAGCAGCTGAAGCGGCGGCGCGGTTCCCGGAGCCTTTCGAGTCGCCGAAGAGCCCGGTGAGTGCGGCGGGTGGAAGGCAGGGGGTGCCAGGGGGGTGGAGGGGCCCCCCCTCGAGTGTCGGGCTCCTGAGGCCCGACATGCTGCCCCCTCTACCAAGGGCCCACCTGGAATGCAAGGAGAGAGAGGTGAGTACTCTGTTATGTGACCGGCAGTCCCCCCCTGGGTCCCCCCCGGCTTCCCCGGATGTTTCCGGTGGAACGCGCGAAGAAGGCGTGGTGCGCACACATCCCCGTCCCGCACCCAGGTGGCCTCCTCCATGGGGTATCCCTTCCAGAGCACCAAGTATTGCACCCGCCCCCTCCGTTTCCGGGAGTCCAGGATCTCCTGTACCTCATAGTGGTCGCCGTGTACCGGCCCTGGACCGCCCTCCCCCACCGCCGCAGAGGCGGTTGTAGCAGGCTTCAGCAGGCTACTGTGGAAGACGGGGTGTATCTTCCCAAGGAGGGGGGGTAGCCGAAGCCTGACGGTGACAGGGTTTACTACCTGTATAACCCGGAACGGCCCGAGATATTTGGGCCCAAGCTTCTTACATGGCACCTGTAGCCGCAGGTACTTCGTGGAGAGGTATACAAGATCACCTACTTTAGGATGTGCAAACGGCCGTCTCTTCCTGTCTGCCTGCTCTTTGTATGACCCTGCAGGCCACTCTAACGCCTTCTTTGCTATCCCCCACACTTCCTCCAACCGGTGCATCCATTCCCCAGGTGTGCAGGATGCAGGGGCCCCCTGGTCACAACCTGCGATGGGAACGAACTCGTAACCAGAGACTACTTTAAAGGGGGAGAACCCGGTGCTGCTATGCACTGCGTTGTTGTAGGCTACTTCCGCGAAGGATAGCAAGTCCACCCATTCAGACTGCTGGTATGAAACGTAACAACGCAGGTATCGCTCCACCGCCGCGTTTGCACGTTCCGCAGCTCCGTTTGTGCTTGGGTGGTACGCCGAGCTCAGGCCCTGTGTTGCTCCGATGTAACGTACGAAATCCTTCCAGAGCCGGGCCGTGAATTGTACCCCACGGTCCGAGATGATACGTCGTGGCACCCCGTGGAGACGGTAAATGTGCTGGACAAACAGCCAGGCCAGCCGACGGGCCGAAGGCAACCCCTTGCAGGGGATAAAGTGGGCCTGTTTCGAGAATAAGTCCACTACTGTCCACAAAACGTTGTACCCCCTGCTTTCCGGTAGCTCGACCACAAAGTCCATGGCAATGTCCTGCCAAGGTCGCACGGGGTCTGCCACCTGTTGCAGAAGGCCTGCCGGTTTGTTGGTGGAGGGCTTGGTGGTTGCGCAAACGCGGCATTTCTGCACGTGGCTCTCAATGTCTCGCCGCATGGTTGGCCACCAGAACTGGTGACGGGCCAGATGTAGGGTTTTTACGAACCCGTAATGGCCTGCCTGCCTGGCGTCATGGCATTGATAGAGCGCTTGATCCCGTGCCGCCGCAGGCACATATAGCCTAACCCCGTGCCAAGCTAAGCCATCCCGCAACGAGAGGGTATCGGGGTGCGCCTGCATCCATTCATCCGTCGCCAACGCTCCCTTACAAGTCCGCAGGAAGTCGTCCGTCAAGGCATTGGCCTTGTGCTCCGCCCCCTCCACCGGCCGGGGTGGCGGTACCAGTGCCTGTACTACCTCCTCTTTCCGACAGTCGTATTGTGGTAGCCGTGACAACGCGTCTGCCATGAAGTTTCTACCCCCGGGCACATACTTGAGATGGAACCGGAAGCGCTGAAAGTACTGGGCCCATCACACATGCTTCGGGGACAGACGGCGGGGTGTTTGCAGGGCTTCCAGGTTTTTATGGTCCGTCCATACATTGAACTCTCGGCTACCCCCTCTAAAAGGTGTCTCTAAGTCCCCAAGGCCCAGCGGACCGCGAAAGCCTCTTTCTCCCAGATAGCCCAAGCCCTCTCCGCGGTGGTCAGTTTCTTGGAGGCGTAAGCGCAGGACCGCAGCTCCCCCATCGCATGCCGTTGCAGAAGGACAGCTCCAACAGCCACGTCACTCGCATCAGCCTGCACTACGTAGGGTAGGTCAGGGTCCGGGTGTCGCAGGACGGGCTCCTTAGCAAACTGTGCCTTGAGCATCTCAAAAGCCTGCTGGCATGTAGTGGTCCACACTAGCTTTTGCCCTGGCCGCGGCGGTGTTGCTGTTTGCTTTGTCCGCAGTAGATCTGTGAGCGGCAAGGCAATGGAAGCGAAGTTCGGAATAAACTGACGGTAAAAATTAGCGAAACCCAGGAAGCTCTGCAACTGTTTCCGGGTTCGTGGGGCCTGCCACTGTTGGATGGCCTCCACCTTCCCTGGGTCCATCTCCACCCCGTTTGAGGACACCCGATATCCCAAATAGTCCAGTTGGGGCTTGTGAAACTCACATTTGGAGAGCTTCACATATAATTGGGCGTCCCTCAGTTTGGTCAGTACACACCGAACTAGGGCGACATGCTCCTCCATCGTTGACGTATAGATGAGGATGTCATCAAGATAGACTAGGACCCCCCAGTACAAATGATCATGCAGGACTTGGTTGATTAACTGCATGAAGACCACGGGGGCTCCTTGCAGGCCAAACGGCATTACCCTAAACTGGAAGCTCCCCAACGGGCAATTGAAAGCCGTCTTCTATTCGTCGCCGGCTTTAATCCGGACACGGTAGTACGCCTCCCTGAGGTCTAACTTGGTGAACACCCGGCCCGTCGCCAAAAGGTCCTTCACCAGAGGGAGGGGGTACAAGTGCTCCACACATACCGCGTTAACCCCCCGGTAATCCACGCACAGTCTTAGGGTCCCGTCCTTCTTCTCCCGAAACAGGACAGGGGCCGCCATCTTGGACCGGGCGGTCTGGATGAACCCCCTCTGCAGGTTCTTATCTATGTATTGTCGAAGCTCCTGCATCTCCCGGGGTGCCATTGCTTACATGCGGGGTTTCGGCAGTTTCGCCCCCGGCTCCAGTTCGATGGCGCAGTCCGTGGGGCGGTGGGGCGGCAAGGCGTCACACTCTTTCTCATCGAAGACGTCCGCTAGATCGCCGTACTCCCGTGGCACCTGTATCCCAGCTCCCACTCCCGCGGCCCTCTCTGGCCCACCGATCCCCTCCGGACCCATGAAAGAATGCTTTGCAGGGGGCTGGGGCCCTGTCCCAAGGCGAAGGTGTCGGCACCCCCCCTCCCACCAGACCGTGGGGCCCCATCTGTCCAACCACGTGAGCCCCAGGATAACCGCCTCCGTCATGGACGGCACCACGACAAACCGGAGGGTCTCCCAGTGTGTACCCAGTTCCATCCTCACCGGTGCCGTCACATGCGTAATGGGTGCCCCACCCAGAAGGGACCCGTCTACCTGCTGGAACCGGTGAGGTTTGGGGAGCTGCTGAAGGGGAATGCCGGCCTCCCTTGCCATTGCCAGGCTGATAAGGCAGCGCGTGCTACCTGTATCGATCAAAGCCTTACACTCCCTCCTTTTGCCTGTTCGTGGACTTATCAACGTCACAGGCAACACAAAAGGGCACACTGGAGCACTTACCATCGGGTCCTCTTCGTATTCGTGCTCCTCAGACCCGTCGGATGTGTCGGTCCGTCCATCCGCCGGCCCCTCTGGACGCACCGGAGTTGACGTTCAGGGTGTCTTGTCGGCCACCTGGTACGCCGCTGTGGAGCGTTCCGCGGCTCTCCTGGGGGTTGGGACCCGTGCCACCGGAGGGTTGGGCCCTGGCCGTGGCGGTGGTAACGGGCAGTCAGCTGCCCGGTGGCCCGGTTGGTCACAGCGGAAGCAGCGGAACGTTGGACGGGGTGCCGGTAGGGAGCCGGGTTGTGACACCGCCGGCCCGGGCTTCCGGCTCTCGGTTTTCGGCCCTCCCGCGACCCTCCAGGCTCCAGGACCCACGTCAGGCCTTCCCCGGGTGTCCTGTAACCCGATGTCCAGCTCCACCGCCCCCCTGAACCAGTCCTGAAGCCGTGCGGGGACCCCCCGCACCACACATGCCCGCCGGAGAGCTCCATCAAGGCCGGCCCGAAAGTGGTGCACCAGCAAGCGCTCGGGCCACGAGCGCAACCTGCCCGCAACCCTGCGGAACTCGTGCACGTACTCCTCCACTGGCCGTCCCCGCTGCCTGATGGCTAGGACCTCTGCTTCCGCGCGATGTATACGGGAAACATCCTCAAAGCGGACGCGCAGGGCATCCAGGAATAGCCCAACGTCCCTGAGTTCACGGGCGTGGTCACTGTAGAGATCTGCTGCCCAGGTTGCAGCCTCTCCCTGAAGGCACGCGGTGACCGCCACCACCATCGCCCACTGTGACGTGTAGGCCTGGGCATACCCATCCAGATGGTTAATCACCTGACCCAGGAACATAGCCAGGCAGTCGGGGTGGCCATCATAGGTTATGGTGAGCGGTGGAGGTCCCCATACCACACCCGGACCCCACTGCCCGACAGGTGAAGGGGCCTGGGCCTGGGTCGCCCCCGCCGGCCTGGGTGCCGGACGTCCAGGGCCCCGATCAGGTGTTGGCCACGCATCACGCCCTCCTTGCTCCCGCGTGGATGAGGGCCGAACGCCACCCTCCCCGGGCACTTTGAACTTCGGGCTGGCCAGTCGGAAACGGGACGTCACTGGCTGACTGGGTGCCCCTCCAAGAGACCACTGGCCCGTGTCTCCTTCAGGGCCCATGGCCGTCCAGGAACCGCTGTCACGTGCCCCGACCTCTCCAAACCTATCACGCAGCACGTCCATGGTCTGGCTCCCCGGGGCGGTTGAATAGCTCCATTCCTCGCCGTCATCATCGGTCAACCGACGCTCCCTCCAACCCAGTGGAGCCCCACTGGGCTGGCTTGTTCGTCCTTGCTCGAGTCCCGTGCGTCCCAGGACCGAGCTCAGCCACCACTCCCCCCCAGGGTCTGGCTACTGGCGCCCTGGGACTCCACCGCAGGGTCAGCTGGTGGTGCTTCCCGCACCTTGGGCCGCACAGCTGGCTGGCCGTCCTCCACTTCCCTCTCCACAGGTGGTGCCGCCTCCGCCCCGGCCACGCCAGCCTCCTCCACTCCAGTCTCCAAGGCGGCTCCTTGCAAGCCCTCTGCCATGGCACACAAAACAGAACAAAGCAGGAAGGCAGAAAGGCCGCAGTTCTATGGCAACGCTGGCTTTCTGTCAAAACTCGTCCTGCAGCAAGCAGGGCAGAGTGCCGAACACAGGAACGAGAGACTTCCGCTGCGGTCTGGAAGCACTTTATTTTCCAAGGCAACAGCCACAACAAGAAACAAAGCCAGCGTTGGCCGCTACCTGCAGCCAACGCTACTATATACACACCCGAAAACCCCACCCATGCTCCACCCAAACACGCCCACGCCCTCCCAGTCCCCATATCTTCCCCACCCCTCCCCTACAAGGCCTTTCGCCCGACGCCCAGTCAGGTAAACCCCCTCCCGTGCTCTGCCACCACCGTGCTCCTCCCCCTCACCCCTTCCCTGCCGCGCCCAACTCCGAACCCCCCTGTCGTCGTCCATGCTCGAGGCCTCCAGCCACCCGGGCACTGCGGCGGGGAGGAACCCGTCCCCTAACGGCCTCGCCAGCTCCCGAACAACACAGTCCGGTGCAGGCATGGCATCGGCCGGAGGAGACAGCCACAGCGGCGGAGTCTCCGAAGCATTCTGCTGCGCAGCCGAAGCTCCCGAAGCCTCCCAGGCCGCCGAGACGCTGGGTTGGTCCGGGCCTCTACCGGACACGCCGTAGGCCGGGGAGCCCTGCGCAGACGCGCCGCCGGGCGAAGACGGCAGCCGCGGCGCGTCTGGGAGCAGCTGAAGCGGCGGCGCGGTCCCCGGAGCCTTTCAAGTCGCCGAGGAGCCCCGCGCAGACGCACCGCCGGGCGAAGACGGTAGCCGCGGCGCGTCTGGGAGCAGCTGAAGCGGCGGCGCGGTTCCCGGAGCCTTTCGAGTCGCCGAGGAGCCCGGTGAGTGCGGCGGGTGGAAGGCAGGGGGTGCCGGGGGGGTGGAGGGGCCCCCCCTCGAGTGTCGGGCTCCCGAGGCCCGACACATTGACTATGCTAAAGCCTTTGATTGTGTGGATCATAACAAACTGTGGCAAGTTCTTAAAGAGATGGGAGTACCAGACCATCTTATTTGTCTCTTGAGAAACCTATATGCGGACCAAGAAGCAACAGTGAGAACTGGACACGGAACCACTGATTGGTTCAAAATTGGGAAAGGAGTCCGGCAAGGCTGTATACTGTCGCCTTGCCTATTTAACTTATATGCAGAGCACATCATGAGAAAGGCAGGGCTAGATGAATCAAAAGTTGGAATTAAGATTGCCGGAAGAAACATCAACAACCTAAGATATGCAGATGATACCACTCTAATGGCAGAAAGTGAAGAAGAACTAAAGAGCCTCTTGTTGTGAGTGAAGAAGGAGAGTGCAAAACTTGGGTTGAAACTAAACATTAAGAAAACCAAGATCATGGCATCCGGCCCTCTCAATTCCTGGCAAATAGATGGGGAAGAAATGGAGGTAGTGACAGATTTTATTTTCCTGGGCTCCAAGATCACTGCAGATGGGGACTGTAGCCAAGAAATTAAAAGACTCTTGCTCCTCGGGAGGAAAGCAATGGCAAATCTAGACAGCACACTAAAAAGCAGAGACATCACCCTGTCAACAAAAGTGCGTATAGTCAAGGCTATGGTCTTCCCAGTTGCAATGTATGGCAGTGAAAGCTGGACCATAGGAAAGGCTGAGTCCCAAAGAATTGAAGCCTTTGAACTATGGTGCTGGAGAAGACTCCTGCAAGTCCCTTGGACTGCAAGGCGATCAAACCGGTCAGTCCTAGAGGAGATCAACCCTGACTGCTCTTTAGAAGGCCAGATCCTGAAGTTAAAACTCAAATACTTTGGCCACCTAATGAGAAGGAAGGACTCACTGGAGAAGAGCCTAATGCTGGGAAAGATGGAGGGCAATAGAAGAAGGGGACGACAGAGAATGAGGTGGCTGGATGGAGTCACTGAAGCAGTAGGCGTGAGCTTAAATGGACTCCAGAAGATGGTAGAGGACAGGAAGGCCTGGAGGAACGTTGTCCATAGGGTCGCGATGGGTCGGACACGACTTCACAACTAACAACAATCTTAAAGGGCTTGCCATTGTGATAGAAGATTGCTACCATTGCTCCAGGGTTTGGCTAACTTAAATATGCATAGCATAATTAGATTTATTATTGCTGCTAAAGCCATGGATTATGGATTCACATTTCCCATGGATTGTCTTCTGTCCATGGGAGGGAAGCTTGGTAGATTCTAAATTTCATAATTTTAGTTATTCTTTGTGGCAGGGTATATATGAGAACAAGCTGCAAAGGTCTTTAAAAACATGTTTCTCACATATTTATATTTTTGAATCATAAATATTAAATCTTTTTTCTTTCCAATGATCCAAACTAATGCTTTAGAAATATAATTCCCAGTTTTAGCTACAGTAAACAAGCAAATTACACTAAAGCTAAATTTAATGTTACTTGTTAAAGATATTTACTATATTTCAGAATTAGTATTCTTTCAGTCACAATCTTATTCCTATTCAATTTGGCTGATTTTAAAATGTGATGTAAAATCATAAGCACATAAAAAGAAAACAGCAGAAACAGCTGCAAATTAACTCAACAGTTCTACGCTTAGCAGCATTTCCATTTAATCAAAGTCCTTGCTCTTTCCAAATCTATTTCAGGGTTTACTTTCTATATACACAAACAATGGGAAATGAGTTTCTGGGCTGGTTCAAATTTTTTACACATTCCAAAAATTTCAGGTAATGTATCTGTTCCATATAAATATAAAAGCATGATAGGCTCTGTATTTGTATAATAGCCGATTATCTCAGTGTGCAGAAACGTGGATAACTACAAACAGAAGTTGCAAGCCCTCTCCTTGATTTCAGAGTCATCCTCGTGAGATATTCAGCATATAAATTTAATAAATAACATTTTTTTCAAATACCCCTATCAGGAATTGAATCTGAATGAAGTTTCAGAAAAGCAAATGTTCTGTACTGGTGGTACTAAGTTCCCAAAGATCTAGCATGGGATAAATGAATTATTCCTAATAAAAATAACTTCCTGCCTTTTTCTAATCATCATTTCTTCCCTACAGCAATTTGAAAAGTAAAACAAAGTTAAACAAACCACTACTCCCTCCATGCAGGGAAAATTTCCTTGAGTCATACTTGGATATCCTATTTGCAAATAATATCTTACTTACCTAGTTGAGATGGTGTAGTTGGGGAGCAGCTATCTATTTTCTGTCTGCCTTCACTGTAACTTGCCTGGGCAACATTTGCCTGCCGGGTCTTTTGGCAAGCTCAGCAGCAATTCCTATTGGCTTCCAAAAGCCAATAGCATAGCTGACTCAGGAATTCTGGGAGTTGAAGTCCATGAGTCATAAAAGAGAAAAGCCTGCAATAGGCTTAAACCAATAGCAGCACAGCTTGTGCAAAAGCTTTTTTTTTTTTTGCAAAAAAAGGTGCCGGAATGCCGTTCTGAGCATTCTATGAGAAAAAAAGCCCTGCCTGTAGAAATGTAACTGGAAATAAATAGTATCAGATGTCAAGGATAGACTAAGTCAACACAGGGCCAGACCAGGAACTAAACAAACATCTTGAGTAGAGGTATTCATAGTGTTTCTCTTTGTATTTGTACAGAAGGTTTTTGCACATGTAACTATACATGCATAGATTCTTTTCCTTGTTTCTAAATGTATACCCTTTTAAAATAATTGAAACTAAGAAACAAAGATATTTGTCAAGAATTGGCAAGTATAGTATGGTCTACTTTCTCAGTCAGGGTGAGAGAATGAGTAGTAATCTCTTCTGAATTAAGTTTATATGATCATGGGAAAATCTCAACTAATGAGTCATCAAATATTTATCTTTATTTATAAGTAATGTATGTCCTGGTAGAAGCCCCTAAAACATGGGTAATCCCTGGAAGTCTTTAATATGTAGGTGGTTTATATTTTAAATGTATTAAACAAAATGTACACAATAAAAATCATACATGAAAGAGAAAAACATATCCAGTTAAATTGCTGCAATTCTTGCAATAGTTACAATAAAGTTTTTTAGAAGTTACATTTCAAAGGGAACACTGCAGTACTGCAACCTTGCTTCTGTAATATGAATAGTATATGAAAGTAAACATTACTAAATCCCACTTGACTGAAGATGAAAAGAATCTTTATAATCAGGTGGCTGGTGCATGCTGAAAATAATTCAGAAAGGATACTTTGGATTACAGCATGGCTGTATGACTCCAACAGTTCTCTATTAATTATAAAAGCAGCCCTTCTCATTTTGCAGCTGTTTTAAAAGTTGCATTGACTTTAATGAGACAGAGTCTAATAGTTCTTCATTCAAATTTCACTTGGAAGCCTGAAAAAAGAGCTGTTATAATGAATATTATAGAGGTTCTATGCTTGGATAAAATTCACCTTTTAAATTATTCATAGTCCTAATTACAAATATTACTATGAAGAAAATGTCCTATTTATAACTTTCTATTTATATAAAATAGCTTTATTTGTATAAATCATAAAACTGCACAATCATTCATCACACTAATGACTGACATAATAACTACTAAAAGATTGGGCTCAGAATATTCAAGAAGTTATTACAATGGATACTTGGGAAAAGATTTGGGTGAGAAATGTAAAATTTACGCAAGCCCAAAATTTAAGAGAGAATTTTTATGAAATGTTTTATAGATGGCATTTAGATCCCAAAAAATTAGCAAGTATGTATCCGAACTACCAGCCTAAATGTTGGAGGTGTGGTGGTGAAGATGCAACGTATTTTCATATATGGTGGACCTGTAAAAAGGTTAAAGCTTTTTGGATCAAAATTTGGTGGAATATGCAGAAGATATTTAAGAGAAGGATAAAGTTTTCTCCGCAATTGTTCTTACTGGGTATTATTACTGATACTACTGTTGTGGACACTAAGTTGATGTTGAATTTAATTACGGCAGCGAGACTTTTAGTAGCGCAATATTGGAAGAAGGAAGAACTGCCGACTATAGAAGAATGGACTCTAAAAGTTTCCAACCTGGCGGAAATGGCAAAGATCTCGGCGTATTTGAAAGACCATTCGCAACAGAGATATATTGTGGAATGGAAAAAATGGATTGATTACATCCAGAATAAATATGGGACTAAAAAGTTTCATTTAGCATTTGAATAAGTATTGATGTGATATTTATATTGCTTGTAGTCATTTTACAAGAGTTAAAGTGCGGTAGATTTAATAACTCATTGTTGTTAGCATATGGTAGATTATGTTTGTTTCTACTTTTATACCTTGTATTTAGCTCTGGGAAGTCGGGAAGGGGGAAGGGGAGGGGGGGAGGGTTGGATTGGGTTGGGAAGGGGGGGTGGGCTGGGAGGGGTTGTTTTGTTAAAGATAAAATGTATTGAAAAACTTTTCAATAAAAAAAAACTACTAAAAGATATCATTGTCAATATGGAGCATGGCTAGTGAAAGCCTCTATTTCACATGTTATCTGAATTCAATGAGATATATTTGAATATCTTATGATAAATGTATAGATAGTCCTCAATTTGCAACAGTTCATTTAGTGACCATTTGAAGTTACAAAGGGACTGAAAAAAGTGACTTATGACCAGTTTTCACACTTACAATGGTTGCAGGATCCCAATATTAACATGTTCAAAATTTGTATGCTTGGCAACTTCTTCATATTTATGATGATCACAGTGTCTCAGGGTCATGTGATTCCATTTTGTGACCTTCTGTTAAGCAAAGTCAATGGGGAAGCCAAATTCACTTAACAACCGTGTTACTAACTTAACAACTGGAGTGATTCACTTAACAACTCTGCAAGAAAGATTGTAAAATGGGGCAAAATTCACTTAACAAATGTCTCATTTAGTAACAGAAATTTTGAGATCAATTGTCATCATAAGACGAAGATTACGTGTTGTTTATATGTATCCTATGTTCATCTCAGAAGGAGCAAAATGTTTGAAACGTCTTGTATGTGTGCAAATATGCAGTATAGTATTCAGCATGTGAACACACAAAAGATATAATGGAGAATGTGCCTTCACACAATACAAAGAAATCACTTATATGTTCACAGTGTTTTGGAAATCATGAAATGAATCTACTATCATTCAAACTTGCTAATAGTAAAATCTTACTTAACTGAAAATAAAAAATAAATCTGTTTTGACTAGAGCTGAACTTCATGAAAATGTATTTTTCACGATTAATAGTGTGGAACTAGCTTGTTATTTATGGACTTCTTTTGGGATTTCTGTATGCGTTTTATTTCCTTATCAAGTCTACCCCCTGGTAATCTACCATTCAAATACTAGACAGATCTGACATTCTTTAGCTTATTGAAATCAGTCACAGTCAGCTAGCTGGATATAAGTAGCCCTAAAAGAGGCCTCATTCAGATGCCTAACACATTAAAAAAAAACACTTGCTTTCGATTTGTTTGACCATTATAAAAAATTATTAATTTCTAAATGCTTCTTTATAGAGTCACACTACATTCCTGATTGCACCAATGAGCTTCCACGTGCATGGAGTGGAACTGTATGGGCTTAATTTAGAATTACTTATTTCAATTGCTTGGGATTTTTATTCCTGTTGATTTATTCTACATTAATCCTTCCTTTTCAAAAGGTAACATATTCAAAAGCAAATACTCACATTCCTCACTCTGTAATGTAATGTAGTCTCAGGCTGAATTCCTGCTACTGTTGTAATTCAAACAATAAATAATAGCAGTAAAAAAAATACAGGAAAGGAAATGGAAGTACACTTATGAAATCAACCACAATATTATGTAGTATACTATATGTTGTATTATACTATTCTTAAATAGGGTCTGTGCTCTGTGTATGCTTGTTCTTCAGTGTATAAATGTATTCATGATCCATCCTTTTGAATTACGTAGTACTAAAAATCAATCACAGTAATGCTACCCTTCATTTCTCTCCAACAAGGAGATAATACCTATGGTAGGTAATGCTACTTTATATGGATTTTGACAAACCTGAAATAATTTAATAAGGCACTAAGACTACATTGTTGTGCAGCCAGAACAAATAAGTCACCTTGAGGTATTATTTTACTAAAAAGACTGAGCAAGGACTGCTAAGGCAATTCAGCTTGTATTTCAACAGCTATGCTTCACTGTTTTCATTCTTAAATATTGGGAAATCTATGAGATGTCCCTATTACTTCTTAATGCTTCACAAAGATCTATGGCTATGAAGATGAATGGCCTTATAAGGGACTGTACATACTATTCAGACATTTTGAGAGGAGGGAAAGAATGAAGAGGACACGATCCCATCAATGGTTAAACTATGCAAGAGGACTATTATGAATATTTCCAGAAAATATATGAATTAATCCTTACTGATTCCATTTTTTTACAGTACTAGAACAGTAGAAACAGAAGGGGTAAAAATTAGGGGGTAAATTGGTGGCTGCTTGCTAACATTTTGAATGCAGGCTGTCTAAATATCTGCAAGAATCATTTGATGCTAAACATAATTAAAGATGGGTTTAGTGGACATGAGGTCTTCCAGACATTGCTAACATATGATTATTCTTTCCACTTTAAGACAAAAATACTTAGAAATACTGTTTGCCATGTCATGTTATCTTGTAAATAGTATATCTTTTTTAAAAAGTATTTTGATATTGATCATATTTTACTTCTTATCACATATGGTTTTTCTTTTTCTGTTATGACTTTTAAAAGCAATTAAAATTGTTTTTTTAAAAAAATCCTATCACACGCCCAGTCATAATTTTACATGTTGGAGCAGGATAATGGCATAAGCCATATTCAAGTAATACTTTCTTATGTTGGATTTAGTCCACATGAAATAGTTGCCCTGGAGATAAAGCATCCAGGAGCTACCTCCAATATGTACAGAGAAAGTGACTACAGCAGAGAGTTTTCATATATCCATGAACATGTCTATGTGAGCTGAATAAAAAACTATTCAGTTGTTATGGCAATTGACATACTCAGTGGAACCAGTATTTGTTAACAGCAAATGAAAGATCAACCAGCAATCCCACTTTTTACCATAATCTGAATTGTGTATATCTCTACCAACATACAGCTTTATGTACAAAAGCAACAAATTTTGAAATGTTCAAACTGATAATGTAGATGCCTTCAACCGGCTTTAAATCATATATTCTGTGTCAAGAATAAAAATGCTTAAATTCTAACTTTAGCTCTTGACTCTTTAACTTTAAAGATAGCTTTAGAAGGGTAAATATTTCTGCAAATCAGACTTCATTCCTAATGGCTACATGGAAAAATTCACATTGCTTTCTTGGCAAAGTACATTAAAGTGATTGTCATTGCTATCTTCTGTGATGTTTTTTCAACTTTCCAAACTAGCCATTGTCCTTGTTATTTGCTGGTGGTCTCCAGCATCAAATATCTAATGAATAGGCTGACTTGGTTGCTCAACAGCAAGACACAGCAAGACACTGGTAAAGCAGGCACAGCAGCACCTGAATTTTCTGCGTCACATGAGAAAAGTATATCTTCCTTCCCCTGTCCTTACCACTTTCTAAAGAGGATGATCAACAGTGCTATGTATTGGAGTTACAGCGTATAGAACGCAGATCTACAGAGACCACCAGGGGGCACTGTAACGCGACTGTAAATTGCCAATCCAGTTGATCAAAGGCTTTTTCAGCATCCAAAAAAATCAGCGCTGCAGGGATCTGGTTGTTTCTTTCCAGAAATTCCAACAAATCAACTATATGGATTCAGGATTGATGCCAAGGGCATCCACCCTGCATAGTCCAAGGTAAGGGCCATCAAGATGACCCCCACCCCCAAGAATAAGACAGAGCTTCAGGCATTCCTGGGACTACTGAATTTCTATCATTCATTTCTCCCAAACAAAGCAGCAATTGCTGAGCCACTTCACAGACTGTTGGACAAGCAGGCAGTGTGGAGCTGGAACCAGAGTCATGACAGGAGTTTCAGGAATTTTAAAAAATTAATGTCAAGTGAGTCCACTGTGACTCATTTTATAGAATCCAAACCCATTTGCATCACGTGTGATGCATCCCCATATGGAGTGGGTGCAGTCCTGAGTCACTTGGAAGGGGACAGGACCCAAAGACCCATCGCCTATTACTCCAGGACACTGTCAGGGGCAGAAAGGAATTATGCTCAAATAGATAAGGAGGCCCTGGTAATAGTGGCAGGAGTAAAAAAGTTTCATGATTATCTGTATGGCCGGGAATTCACCATATTCACCGACCATAAGCCACTGCTGGGATTGTTCACAACGGACAGGCAAACTCCTCAGATTCTATCCCCAAGGATGCTCAAGTGGTCCATTTTCCTATCGGCCTATAACTGTAAACTGGTATACAGGCCAGGGAGGGATATGGGCCATGCAGATGGATTAAGTAGGCTGCCACTAACTCAGGTGGAGCCGGACCCTGCACTGGCAGCTCAAATACTGGCCATCCAGGACCTGCCAGAATGCCCACTAAATGCTAAGGATATGGCTGCAGGAACTACTGCAGACAAAATCCTGAGCAGAGTGCAAACATGGGTAGAAACCAGGTGGCAAGGGAAAAGCCCAGGCCCAGAATTCCAGGCGTATTTCACACGTAGGAATGAACTATCCATGCACAGGGGTTGCTTATTGTGGGGTAGTAAGGTAGTCATTCCAGGGAAGCTAAGGGACAGGGTCATACAATCACTACACGAAGGACACCCGGGAATAGTAAAGATGAAGGCCCTAGCGAGGAGCTACCTCTGGTGGTCAGCTTTAGACAAGGCCATTGAGGACCAGGTGAATGGGTGCTATGTCTGCCAAAGGTCCAGACCAGAGATGCCCCATGCGCCTGTTCACAAGTGGGAGGCCACACACACACCATGGTCCCGCATCCATATTGATTATGTGGGGCCATTCTAGGGTCAGTTGTTCTTAGTGGTAGTAGATAACCATTCCAAATGGTTGGAGGTGGTCCCAGTAACTAGCATGACCACACCAAGGACAATCCAGGTACTCAGGGGACTTTTTGCCACACATGGCCTCCCGGATGTGTTGGTATCAGATAATGGCTCTCAATTCACATCCGCTGAATTCCAGGTTTTTATGAGGAGCTACGCGATTAGACACGTCAAGTCAGCGCCCTTCCACCCGGCCACCAATGGATTGGCAGAACGCATGGTGCGCACAACAAAGGATGCATTGAAATGTATCATCAGCAGAGACTGGCACAAAAGGTTAGCCTAATTCCTACTAAACCAACACACAACACCATGCATGGCTACTGGGAAGAGCCCAGCGGAACTTCGTTGGGGCAGAAGGCTTATCACTAAGCTGGACAGACTTCACCCCGACAGAGTGGCTGCAGAAAAGGAACAAACCAACCCCCTGAGAGAACGTCACACTGGCGACCGGGTTTGGGCTAGGAATTATGGGTCTGGACATGTATGGATTCCGGGGGTGGTGGTTGACCAGATGGGACCCTTGTCATACATTATTGGGGTGGAAGGGGGTCGACAGATCCAAAGACACATCGATCAGGTCAGGAGACGAGCTCCTGAAAGATCACCGTCCAGCAATCAACAAGGGGAACAGCCTTCAGTACGCACGAGCCTGTGGGACCACCAAACTGACGCAGAGGAGGACCTGGACCTGCTGTCAGAAAAGCCTGTTCAACCCAGCCAACAACTGGCCCAAGGTGGTCACAATGAACCGGTTACAAGATCAGACACTGGGGCACTGGCCCAAGGTAGTCACAATGAACCAGTTACAAGATCAGACACTGGGGCAGGTTCAGTGGGAGGGGATGGAGCAAGGCTACCAACTAACTCGGCTGCTCAGGACAGGGCCGGACTGCAGAGATGGTCAGTTAGGACCCATAGGCTGCCAGCCTATCTCAAAGACTATGTGCGACCATAGGGAAACGGACGTGTCTGTCAATTAAACAATGTATATAGTTATGCATGTATAAAAAAGAAATGTTGTTCATGCTTAAGGGGGAAGGGGTGCTATGTATTGGAGTTACAGTGTATAGAACGCACCAGGGGGCACTGTAATGCAACTGCCGCAGGTTGGGTTTAGTTTCGGCAGGAAAGTCCAGTTTAACCCTACTACCACTGATTTAGACTATTTATAATTTACAAAAAGGGAACTCCTGTTTATGGTTTACAGGTGAGTATGTTACTCAATTTAAGTTACTCCATGTTACTCAATTTTTCGCAGAATAAAATTGTAGCTTATGTTTTAGCATGTAGCTATATCTTTGAAAATCATATTTTAGAAGGTTACTTCACTCCCAGTCACATCAGAAAGAGTCTCTGTATGAAAAGAATCACAACACTATAGTTGTGTTCTGAAATTCTTTTGTAAAAGCCTACAAATATGTTGTTTGTTTTTGTCCTTTCTAATTATTTAGATGCCCCTAAATAAAATCTATATGCTGAATGCAGTTGATCTCAAGGCTCCTTTTTGCTAATTATGTCAGATGAATCTTATCCAAAATTTCAGATCCCAAACATTTATGAATTTAGCTAACAGTCTTAGAACTGGGATGGAATAGAGGATTAGAAAAAATTTGGTTTGAAGATACTACCCATTGCAATAATGAGTCAATGCAATATGAATCCCAGAAAACTTATACATCACTATTGCATTCTGTAACAGTAGAGTAGCATGTTTAACATAATTTTAAGATAGTAGCCAGAGGTATATATGGCATTTCCAAAATATACCTCAAATATTTATTTCAAATACAACTATAAAATGGATTAATATTATACATTTAATGTCCTTCCAGAAAATATGTATTTTACAGTTTGCTTTTAGGAATTTTAATAGATTAATACAGTAGCTGTGAATAGTTTTATTTTGTTTCAGTGACTCTTTTTCTTTCCATTTATAGCAATGTCCACTTAAAAGATAAATAATTCTACTTTAAATGTGAAATAAATTATTTGTTACACATTATCAGAGATACTTTGGATTTTAGGGCTCCAGTGCATAATGTGGAAAATCTTCCTGGCCTTGCAGCTCTTGATCAAAGATAGCCATGACTAGGAAAACTTTTGCACAATTTGTGCAACAATTGCATCTTATTAAAGATTAAAAACCAAGATGATGGGCAACCTGCAAATAAGATTTTTCTCTAGCCCATCAGCCATCCCTCCATGTAGCAGGCCCCTGTTAGGGGCCCAGATCAAGCAGCAGAGCTATGTTTTTAGACTGTTCTGGAAAGCCAAGTTTGTCTGGGAGGATCTTATCTCTGTGCAAAAATACTCCAGAGGGCAGGGGCCACAGCAGAAAAGGCTCTTTTCCTGCCTGCCAAAATTATTTCGCTGATGGGACCCAGAGTAGGCCCTTTCCACTGGTATGAGTGGTGTAGGTTAGTTCCATTGGAGTACGTTGGTTCCTCAGATATCCTTGAACCCATGCCATAAAGGGCTTTAAAAGCGTACATCTTGAATTGAACCTAGAACCAAACTGACATCCAGTGCAGTTCACATAACAGCAGTGTCACATATCCCACCCAAAAGCCCTTCAAAACTCACCATGCCACTGTGTTCTGTACCATTGTAGTTTCCAAATACTCTTCAAGGGTCGTCCCATATACAGCATGTTAGAGTAAACCAACTGGGACATGTGTAGGGAATGAGGGACTGTGTGCAGGCCTTTCACAACTGACACCTAACAAAAAGGTTTTTCCTATCCATGACTGTCACCTGCTGTTTGAGCAGGAATAACAAGTCTAGGACCCACCCCCACCCCCGATTGCGCACCAGGTGTGTCTGGGTAGTACAATCCCTTCCAAAATTAAGGATGATAAACCCAAGGATCCTGAAGACCCTTGAACCCATGGGTGTACTATTAGAAACTCCAGGATTATCTACAAGTGCAACCAATGTTTTTTTCTGTCCTATAACATGATCAGAAACCCAATTGAAAAGTTCAGTTAATCCTTTTCACCCACAACCTTCTGAAGCTACAGCACAACTATTTTTCACCACCTTTCCTGAAAAGGGGAGGTGGGAAACAAGATGGAAATTGTCCAGACAGGTGAGATCCTTTGAAGGTTTCTTAAGGAGGGGATGAATCAAGTCTTCCTTAAATGGTCCCAGAAATACCATCTCCTACAGTCATAATTTAATTACTGCCTGGACACATCTGCAAGTCACCCTCCTGGAGGCTTTTACCAACCAGGAAGGGCAAGGAACTAATAAACAAGTAGTTGCACTAAGAACCCTGATACTCTGTTCATTTCCTCAGGTCCAACAAGGTCAAATTTCTACCAGATAACTAGTTAAGTACACTCCCTGGGCATCTTCAATGGACCTACTCCACACTTGGAATCCAACTGAGAATGAATTCAACTGATTTTATCCATTAGGTGCTGGATAAATTCTTTCAGACAGCCCTTAACCTAAATTCTCCTTCCCAAAGAGCAACTGGGTCAACTTAAACAGGGCAACTGTGTGGATGCAATAAGTGTGGAGAATTGGTTAGGTAATAGATAACAATAGGTTACCAATGAAGAACATCCAAAAGTTGGTTAAAAAAAGGTGGACACAAACAATTATGGCATTCTTTGGTACACCAAGGTTACACCTTTATTATGCAGGCTTTACTGATTCCTAATAGACTGTCCTAATAAGCTATCAACTGTAAAGCCATGATATTTTAAGGACCACCTTTTCCAATTGTCTCTACCTATGCCACCAGGTCGAGCAGGAGAACCATGTTTCAGATTCTACCTTTCTTCTTTGTTTGTGCTACCTTTTTGGATCCAGGAAGCAAGCTTTTCTTCTATTTTTTTTTTCAAAAAAAATTGTCTGTTCTCCCAGGTACTGGGATTAAAAGTTACATGAGCTGGGAATTATTTTTAGCAGTACTGAAAGGCTTGAAGTTTTATTTATTTTATTTTTGCTAGGTATATTATTTATTATTGTGTTTAAAAAAAATTAAGAGTAATTGGTATAAAATATTTGCATAAAACATGCAGCCATATAGGTTAATAGATATAATAATTCATCAAATAGCCGTCAATATAATATCATTTCAATAAAGTCCTATTAACCATAACAATTAATTAATGCCAATGTACAATGCTTTTAAAAGTGACAAATATGCTAAACGTGTTTTAAGGTGACAATCAAAGTCATAGGGAATGTCAAAGTATACATTTTTCTATCATTAATTGGATACAAAGCTGCTGTACATTTTAAATATTCAGTAAAGACTGTGAATCAATCAAGAAAATTAAAATTTAAAAAAATAAAAAAATAAAAAAAACATTTCTTAAAATGGATTCACATATGCACACTCAAAACATAATGCTTAGATAAACAAGTAAGCATATCAAAATCTTTTTCAGTGTGTTCTTTTTAAACTCTTACCTGCAGTGCTTTTTTTGTAAGAGAAAAAGGTGCCGGAACTCACACATGTCATACAACCCGCCTTGCCTACCCTACAAGTTTCCATCCAAAAAAGGTGCCGGAACTCCGTTCTGAGCATTCTATGAGAAAAAAAGCCCTGCTTACCTGGGATTATCTATTAAAATATAGAATTTAAAATTTGTGAATTATAAAACATACAATTTTAAAGTCTTATTATCATCAACCATTATGATTAGACTTATTTTAATTAATCCCAGCTTAAACAATACCTTTCATTTTCATGCCTACTTATGTATGTCTTAATGGTGAGTGAATTAAAGTTTATAATTATGAAACTAAAAGCTAACACAAACTAGAAAAAGATGTAGAAAGTGCAGAAAAGAAAGAAAAAAGAGAAATAGAAAAGAAAGAAAAGTAAAAATATAGTAAAGAAAGGAAAAGAAATATATAAAGAAGTGACTTGCCACCATTATTATTACAAATATAAATAAGTCTACTTGTAGACACACATGTTGCTCTTGACATTGTAAATATAAACTTATGTCTCCATTTTTCAAAAGTGTACTTCAATTTTCAAATTTTGGAATATTTTGTTTTATTTTGTGATTGTAAATTGAATTTATGTGTTCATGTCTTTTAATGTTTATCTATATCTATCATCTATCTATCTATTATCTATCTATCTATCTATCTATCTATCTATCTATCTATCTATCTATCTATCTATCTATCTATCTATCTCTATCTTTTACATTTATGTGCTGCCTGGCTCTCTATCCACTATCTGAGCAACTTACAATGGTTGCCCTCCAATGTCCAATTTTAAAAAAAGTTAATAGTTTGGTTTTTTAAATCAAATATAAAGCATTTATCATTAATTCCAAAATCATATTTCAAACTGATATGGATCCTTGTCTATTTGTAATGTATAAAATCAAAGTTTGAATCACCCTTTTTCTGTTTATTTACACATACACACTTTTTTAAAGTTCCTAAACTTGTAGTTTAAACTTCATTTTGTTAAAGATTGAAGGATTGACACAGTGCTGTAAAACTTGTTGAGTCAAAGATTTTTAATAGTTGAAAGCAATTAACAAGCAATTTCATAAATATATTATTAGAAAAGGAAGTATACAAACTTAGTGTCTTTTCAAGGGTGCTGACCACAATTTCTTTCCACAACGCCATCTCCATTTCCTCATTTCTTTCAATAGAAATCCTAATGCTATTTATCTTTTTGAAACATCTGGTCCTATATGACTTCAGTGAAATTCAATCTAATATCTTCCTGTATAATTTTGATTCTTGGAGCATATCAGAGAAATCTGTTGAGAATGGTTCCCTTGTACATGTCTGGTGAGTCCATGATGTATGTAATTTATTTTCTTCCCATGGACACAGCATTTATTAACTCTTGTGAGAATGAGAATGAGTGGCTTCACTCTCTCACAAATATGTTCTATAGACTCATTCTTGATTCAAGGCTGCCATTAATTTGCGATGAAAGAACAATGACAGGACATCAGAATTATCTGTAGAGAAATAACTATGAAAAAAATGTTGATTGTCATTCTGTGAAAGCTGCTATAGCCACATTTTCCACTTAAGCACAACTCTCATTTGCTATTCTCTTTATGCTTCATGGCTTATCATCAAAATTGACTGACTTTCATATTTCAGAGGTTTTAAATGTTTAAAGCTACATACATTTTCCAAAGATTTAAAGAAGCTCAATTTTTCTCTTCTTAATTAGATTCATATAAAATACCATCACATAAAAATATTTTGCAATACTGGATAACATTTTTTTTCTTTTCTTTGGCTTTAAAATTTGCCAAGCTCTGAACAATTAAAGATTTAAAATATAATATTTATCCTGAAATCCTACTGAGTACAATAGCACTTTCCCTTACTGAGCTAACTTTTCTAACATCTAAATATTCTAAATATTTCTTTTTAAAGAACAAATTGGGGAAGATAAACTTGATTCTGTTCAATTATGGACCTATAAGAAAGTTTTATATAGTAAGGTTCTACATTTAGGCAGGAAAAATCAAATTCACAGGTATAGTATAGGTGGTACCTTGCTCAATAGCAACTGTGAGAGAGATCTCAGTGTCCTAGTGGACAATCACTTCAATATGAGCCAGCAGTGTGCTGCAGCTGCCAAAAAAGCCAACACAGTGCTAGGCTGCATTAACAGGGGTATAGAATCAAGATCGCGTGAAGTACTAATACCACTTTACAATTGCATGGTAAGGCCACACCTGGAATACTGCATCCAGTTTTGGTCACCACGATGTAAAAAAGATGTCGAGACTCTAGAAAGAGTACAAAGAAGAGCAACAAAGATGATTGGGGGACTGGAGGCTAAAACATATCGGGAACGGTTGCTGAAATTGGGTATGTGTAGTTTAATGACCCCTTCATGGATTACTGCCTTGTCGTGGCGAAGGGGCTTGCGTAATTCAATGAAGCTATGAGCTATGCCGTGCAGGGCCACCCAAGACGGAAAGGTCATAGCAGAGAGTTCTGACAAAACGTGATCCACTGGAGAAGGAAATGGCAACCCACTCCAGTATCTTTGCCATGAAAACCCTATGGACAGTACCAAAAGGCAAAACGATATGACACTGGAAGATGAGCCCCTCAGGTCGGAAGGCGTCCAATATGCTACTGGGTAAGAGCAGAGGGCTAGTAATAGTAGCGCCAGAAAGAATGAAGCAACTGGGCCAAAGCCGAAAGGACGCTCAGCTGTGGATATGTCTGGTGGTGAAAGGAAAGTCCAATACTGTAAAGATTTTTTCTCCATAGGAACCTGGAATGTAAGATCCATGAATCAAGGAAAGCTAGACGTGGTCAAACAAGAGATGACAAGACTGAACATCGACATCTTAGGTATCAGCGAACTAAAATGGACAGGAATGGGTGAATTTAATTCAGATGACCATCAGGTATACTACTGCGGGCAAAGGTCCCTCAGAAGAAATGGAGTAGCCTTCATAGTCAATAAAAGAGTAGGAAAAGCAATACTGGGATACAACCCTCAAAATGACAGAATGATCTCAGTTCGAATCCAAGGCAAACCATTCAATATCACAGTAGTACAAATCTATGCCCCAACCACTGGTGCTGAAGAGGAAGAAACTGACCGGTTCTATGAAGCCCTACAGCACCTTATAGAACTAACACCCCAAAATGATGTCCTTATCATCATGGGGGATTGGAATGCTAAAGTAGGAAGTCAAAAGATAACCGGAATAACAGGCACGTTTGGCCTTGGAGTACAAAATGAAGCAGGGCACAAGCTGACAGAATTTTGTCAAGAGAATATGATGGTCATAGCAAACACTCTTTTTCAACAACCCAAGAGACGGCTCTACACATGGACATCATCAGATAGTCAACACAGAAATCAGATTGACTATGTTCTCTGCAGCCAAAGATGAAGAAGCTCTATACAGTCAGTAAAAACAAGACCAGGAGCTGACTGTAGCTCAGACCATGAGCTTCTCATTGCAAAATTTAGGCTTAAACTGAAGAAAGTAGGAAAAAGCACTAGGTCACTCAGGTATCAGCTAAATCATATCCCTGTTGAATATACAGTAGAGGTGACAAATAGATTTAAGGAATTAGATCTGATAGACAGGGTGCCTGAAGAACTATGGACAGAGGTTTGCAATATTGTACAAGAGGTAGCAACCAAAACCATCCCAAAGAAAAAGAAATGCAAGAAAGCAAAATGGCTGTCTGAGGAAGCTTTGCAAATAGCTGAGGAAAGGAGGGAAGCGAAAGGCAAGGGAGAAAAAGAAAGATATGCCCAATTGAATGCAGAATTCCAGAGAATAGCTAGAAGAGATAAGAATGCCTTCTTAAATGAACAGTGCAAAGAAATAGAAGAAAACAATAGAATAGGGAAGACCAGAGATCTTTTCAAGAAAATTGGAGAGATAAAGGGAATGTTCAATGCAAAAATGGGCATGATAAAGGACCAAAATGGCAGGGACCTAACAGAGGCAGAAGAGGTTAAGAAGAGGTGGCAAAATTACACAGAAGAACTATACAAGAATGAGCTTAACGTCCCTGATAATCACAATGAGGTGGTCACTGACCTCGAGCCAGACATCCTAGAATGTGAAGTGAAGTGGGCCTTAGAAAAGCTGAGCAACAACAAAGCTAGTCGAGGTGACAGTATTCCAGCTGAGCTATTCAAAATCTTAAAAGACGATCCAGTAAAAGTGCTACACTCAATTTGCCAGCAAATTTGGAAAACTCAACAGTGGCCACAGGATTGGAAAAGATCAGTTTACATTCCAATTCCAAACAAAGGCAGTGCCAAAGAATGTTCAAACTATCACACCATTGCACTCATTTCTCATGCTAGTAAAGTTATGCTTGAAATCCTACAAGCTAGACTTCAGCAGTATGTGGATCGAGAACTACCAGAAGTACAGGCAGGATTTCGAAGAGGCAGAGGAACTAGAGATCAAATTGCCAACATACACTGGATCATGGAGAAAGCTAGAGAGTTCCAGAAAAACATCTACTTCTGCTTCATTGACTATGCTAAAGCCTTTGATTGTGTGGATCATAACAAACTGTGGCAAGTCCTTAAAGAGATGGGTGTACCAGACCATCTTATTCTTATCTTGAGAAACCTATATGCGGGCCAAGAAGCAACAGTGAGAACTGGACACGGAACCACTGATTGGTTCAAAATTGGGAAAGGAGTCCGGCAAGGCTGTATACTGTCGCCTTGCCTATTTAACTTATATGCAGAGCACATCATGAGAAAGGCAGGGTTAGATGAATCAAAAGTTGGAATTAAGATTGCTGGAAGAAATATCAACAACCTAAGGTATGCAGATGATACCACTCTAATGGCAGAAAGTGAAGAGGAACTGAAGAGTCTCTTATTGCGAGTGAAGAAGGAGAGTGCAAAAGTTGGGTTGAAACTAAACATTAAGAAAACCAAGATCATGGCATCTGGTCCTCTCAATTCCTGGCAAATAGATGGGGAAGAAATGGAGGTAGTGACAGATTTTATTTTCCTGGGCTCCAAGATCACTGCAGATGGGGACTGTAGCCAAGGAATTAAAAGACGCTTGCTCCTCGGGAGGAAAGCCATGTCAAATCTAGACAGCACACTAAAAAGCAGAGACATCACACTTGGACTGCAAGGCGATCAAACCGGTCAGTCCTAGAGGAGATCAACCCTGACTGCTCTTTAGAAGGCCAGATCCTGAAGCTGAAACTCAAATACTTTGGCCCCCTAATGAGAAGGAAGGACTCACTGGAGAAGAGCCTCATGCTGGGAAAGATTGAGGGCAATAGAAGAAGGAGACGACAGAGAATGAGGTGGCTGGATGGAGTTACTGAAGCAGTAGGTGTGAGCTTAAATGGACTCCAGAAGATGGTAGAGGACAGTAAAGCCTGGAGGAACGTTGTCCATAGGGTCGTGATGGGTCGGACACGACTTCGCAACTAACAACAACAAAAGTTTTTATGAAGAGAAGGTTGAGGGGTGACATGATAGCAGTGCATTCCGGCATCCCGGGACATTCAAAATATTCCACCTCTCTCTATGGGGGGTGAGTCCTTACCCCCCGTGGATAGGGCTCGCAACTTGGGAGTCCTCCTAGATTCACGACTCACCCTGGAAGACCATATAGTAGCCGTGACTAGGGGAGCTTTCGCCCAGGTTCGCCTGGTGCGCCAGTTGCGGCCTTATCTGGACCAGGATGCCCTGTGTATGGTCACTCATGCGCTCGTGACCTCTCGCCTGGACTACTGCAATGCTCTTTACATGGGGCTTCCCTTGAAGACCACTCGGAGGCTCCAACTGGTACAGAATGCGGCCGTGAGAGTTGTCTTGGGAGTTTCCCGGTACTCCCATGTTACACCTTTGCTCCGCAAACTACATTGGTTACCAGTTGTCTTCCGGGTGAGATTCAAGGTTTTGGTTATGATCTTCAAGTCCTTACATGGCATGGGTCCGGGGTACCTCGAGGACCACCTGCTGCCGGCGTCAACTTCCCTCCGCCCTGTGTGTTCCCACAGAGAGGGCCTCCTCAGGGTGCCTCCGGTCAGGGAATGTTGACTGGTGGCCCCCAGGGGGAAGGCCTTCTCTGTGGGCACTCCGGCTCTATGGAACCAACTGCCGGTTGAGCTCCGGATGGCATCGGACCTTCGCTCCTTCCGGCGCGGTCTGAAGACCCACTTATTTGAACTAGCTGGTCTGGCCTGATGGGGGACGTCAGGGTTTTTTAATGGGTTTCTTATATTGTTATTGTATTTTTTAACTGGGCACTTGTTTAATTCCCTTTTAATTTTTGTATTTGTTATTTATATATGCCCTGTTCACCGCCCTGAATCCTTCGGGAGAAGGGCGGTATACAAATTTAATAAAAGTAAAAGTAAAGTAAAAAAAGTAAAAAAGTAAGTGTTCCAATATCTCAGGGGCTGCCACAAAGAAGAGGGAGTCAAGCTATTCTCCAAAGCACCTGAAAGCAGGACAAGAAGCAACGGATGGAAACTAGTCAAGGAGAGAAGCAACCTAGAACTAAGGAGAAACTTCCTGACAGTTAGAACAATTAACCAGTGGAACAACCTGCCTCCAGAAGTGGTGAATGCTCCAACACTGGAAGTTTTTAAGAAGAGACTGGCCAGCCACTTGTCTGAAATGGTATAGGGTTTCCTGCCTTAGCAGGGGGTTGGACTAGATGACCTCCAATGTCCCTTCCAACTTATTATTATTATTATAAATACTCACACACACAAACACAAATGTACAAAGAAAAGGCTAGGAGCAATTTTTACACGTTATGTTCATAAGTAGATGCAACTTTTCATTTAAAAAATTAGAAGGACCTTTTGCATACTGTAGTATAGGTGGTCTCGACTTACAACCACAATTGAGCCCAAAATTTCTGTTGTTAAGTGAGATATTTATTAAGTGAGTTCTGCCCATTTTACAACCTTTCTTGCCACAGTTATTAAGTGAATCACTGCAGTTGTTACGTTAGTAGTGAATATGGTTTTCCCATTGACCTTGCTTGTCAGAAGGTCACAAAAGGTGATCTCATGGCCCCAGGAGATGGCAATTGTCATAAATACGAGTCATTTGCCAAGCATCTGAATTTTGATCACATGACCATAGGGATGCTGCAGTGGTTGTAAGTGTGAAAACTGGTCACTTTTTTCAGTGCCATTGTAACTTTGAACCATCACTAAATGAACTGTTGTTAAGTCAAGGATTACCTGTGTCAACGCTACTAACATTGGATGTTTTTGCTTTGACAACAGATGGAGACTTCCGGTGGCGACGCGACGCTGAAGACAGCCATCTCCGGGCTGTCCGCTCCGCGGCTTTGTTGAATTGCTGAAAACAGCGCCGATCAGCTGTTTTTGGTGATTTGGAAGCCCCCTCCCCGGGAGAAGAGGAGGGGGTGAGGCCCCAGGTAGGGGTTGAGCTCTCCAGGGCCGCCTGAGCTTTACGTTTGGGCAGCTGAAGGATCGAGCCCCCCCGAAGCCTGGGTTTGCTCCAGGCTGCGCAGCGCCTCTGCTCCGTGTTTTTTGGAGCAGAGCCAAGCGTTAGCAACCACCCCTGCCAGAAGGAAAGACTCTCGAGTGTGAAGACGCAGGCAGAGCGGTACAAGAGGTCAAGGTGAAGTGGACTTTTATTCTCTAGTTCAATGGACTTTATGGCTTTTAAAGTGAAAGTGCGTAAGTGAAAGTGGGGGAAGATGGCGACTAAAACTTCCAAAGCTCTCCGGAGTGCGGGGGCTTCCCCGGTGCAACAGACCTCGTTGCAAGCTTTGCTTCCTCCTGCACCTGCTCCGGCATTGACGCTTAAGGATTTACAGGATGCTTTCGAAAAGCATTCACAATTAATGTCAGATATGATGGATGAAAAGATGGAAAAGCTGGAGGAAAAACTGGAGGAGAAGATGGAAGAGAAGTTTAGAGCAATGAGGGCAGACATCTTGCCTGCAATTGAAGGTGTGGCCGTATGTGTTCAATGTTTGGATGAAAAAGTGGAGGATCTTAGTCAAAAGAATTCCATATTAGAAGCAAAAGTATTAGAGAATGAAAATATAATGGATAAAATGGAGGGAGACTTGATTCTTGCCCAGTACCATCAGATGGAGTTTGCTATCAGAATCAGAGGCTTAAAAGAGAATCCTAAAGAAGATTTAAAGCAGTTGGTCTCTGAGGCTTTGGGTCAGTCAGCAGCTGAAATTGAGGGAAGTATAGACAAAATCTTTCGTGTGAACTCATGGATTGCAAGGCAGAGGAAGTTACCTAGAGATGTGGTGGTTTACTTTACAAAGAGAGCAATTAGAGATGAAGTTATCCAAGTTGCTTATGATACTAAGCTTGTGGTTGCTGAGCAAGAAGTTTTGGTTTTAAAAGAGATTCCTCCAAACATTTTAAGGAGAAGGAAAGATTTTGCTTTTTTGGTACAGGAACTTAAGAAATGTGACATCAAGTTTAGATGGGAGATTCCAGTGGGCATGGTGGTGATGCATGAAGGTAAAAGATATCGTTTGGTTACAGTGATGCAGGCACGTGATTTTTACAGTAAAGTTTTAAAAGCAACCCCTCTACCACTTTTGGAATCTGTAAAGGGAAATGGTGAGGGAAAGCCTCAAGATGCTGAAGGAATGCAGACAGAGGAGAATGGCACTGGAGGGGATCAAATTACAGTTTCATCGGCAGCTGCTAGAGAGCAGAGGATGACGCGTGCCGCTTCAAGACGAGTGAGACAAGAGCAAGAGCAAGATCAGCAGAAAGTTATGGAACTTCCAAAGCGTACTTATAGCGAAGCTGTGGGAGGGGCACGGCCTAAGCAAGTTAAAGGGGTCCTGGCAGACGTGCTCCAGAAGCTTCGGGATGCCAAGAATGGCGACTAAGTTCCTAACCTGGAATGCTAATGGATTAAACTCACCACAGAAGAGAAAGAAAGTTTTTCAATATTTAAAACAATTTAAGACTGATGTCATTTGCCTGCAGGAAACACATATTAGGGTTATGGACCAAAAATACTTATTGAACTCAAGGTTGGGTACGCAATTTATTGCTTCTGCAATGAATAAGAAAAATGGAGTGGTCATCTATGTTAAGAATACCATGACAGCGGAACTAATAGAAGCAGATAAACAAGGAAGATACGTTATGATAGATCTGCTGTTAGAAGGCAAAAAAACGCTTTTGGTTGGACTGTATGCTCCTAATCAACAACAAGCTGACTTTTATGGATCACTACACAGTAAGATTACACAGATGGATTATAAATCTTGTATTTTTATGGGAGATTGGAATGGTGTCTTGGACGTACAATTGGACAAGTGTGGTTCTTTTAAACATGCCCTGAGCCATGCTAGATTGCCTAAATCTTTTTTTGAAATGAAGGATGATTTGGAATTGCGAGATATCTGGAGAGAAACACACCTACATGACAAGGATTATACTTTTTTTTCTGATAGACACCAATCTTTTTCCAGAATTGATTTTATATTACTGACTAATGATTTTTTTTCTAGGATTAAGAAGATAAAGATTTGTCCGAGAACTATATCTGACCATAGCCCAGTCTGGTTAGAGATTAATAAGGATAATAGAGATAGGCGCTCTTGGCGCTTGAATGAAAACTTGTTCAGAAATCAGAGCAATGTGGAAGAATGTAAAAAACAGATGAAGGACTTTTTTGAAATTAATATGAATAAGGATACTTCTATAGACATGGTTTGGGACGCTAGTAAAGCTTATATGAGAGGGGTGTTAATATATATGAACAATAAATACAGACGTAACTTGGAAGTCAGGAGGAAAGAATTGGAGAATGAAATTAAGGAAAAGGAAAAGGCCCTAATTTTGAATCCATCGGATGTGAAGATTAAAGAGGTTATTAATTTGTTAAGAGGACAATTTGATAAGTTGATGGCTGATCAGGTGGCAACTAACCTACGGTTTGCTAGGCATAATACTTTTTGTAATGCCAATAAACCAGGTAGATGGCTGGCCTACAGGTTAAGGAAAAAGCAAAGGGCTTCTAACATAGATAAAATAGAACATAAAGGTAAGGTTGTGTATCAACAGGATCTTATTAAGGAAGCCTTTGTGGACTATTATTCCAAATTATATGCTAAAGACAAGATTGAGGAAATGGATATTGATGTATATTTGAAGAATGCTAATATCCCGGTTCTTACACAAGAACAAAAGGAAGAGATTAATCAATTGATAACAGAAGAAGAAATTCTTTTAGCAATTAAGCAATTGAAGGTGGATAAAGCACCAGGTACGGACGGACTGACTGCGGTCTATTACAAAAATCTACAATCGGAGGTGATAAAGCCATTAAGGGAATTGTTTCAGACAATTCAAAGGGGAGGAGGGGTGCCTCCGTCCTGGAGAACTGCTTTTATTTCCCTGATTCCGAAGGAAGATCAGGATGTTACTCAAGTAAGAAATTACAGACCAATATCACTTTTGAATACGGACTACAAGATATTTGCTAAGGTTTTAGCTAATACACTGATGAGGGTTTTGCAACAGATGATTCATGGGGACCAAACTGGGTTTATTAGTGGTAGACAAATGAAAAATAATGTGAGGCATATAGTTGACTTGGTGGAGTTTTTGGAAAGGAACAACCAGATCCCTGCGGCGTTGATCTTTTTAGATGCTGAAAAAGCTTTTGATCAATTGGATTGGCAATTTTTGATAAAAGTTTTAGATAAAATGAATTTTGGGGATAAATTTTTACAACCAATTAGAGCATTATATCAAAAACAAACTGCCCGAATAATAGTAAATAATAGTTTGACTGCAGTATGCAATATTGAAAAGGGCACAAGACAAGGGTGTCCGTTATCACCTTTATTATTTGTTTTAACATTGGAGATATATACGGAATTCGGAAAAAATTAAGGGTATTCAAATTAGAGATCAGGATTACAGACTGAGGGCGTTTGCAGACGATCTGGTTGTTACGGTGACCCAGACAGAAAATTCTGTTGTGGACCTGATGGAGATAATAATGCAATATGGGAAGGTTTCTGGATTTAAGGTCAATGTACAAAAAACTAAAATACTAGCCAAAAATATGACAGCATCGCAAAAGGCCCTTTTAGAAGGGTTAACTGGATTTGAGATTGTTAAAAGAGTTAAATATTTGGGGGTGTATTTGTCACCCTCAAATGCAAAGTTATATAAAAATAATTATAAAAAGCTATGGGGAAAAATTCAAAAAGAATTGGAGAGTTGGGAAAAATTGCAATTGTCTCTATTGGGAAGAATTGCAGCAGTGAAAATGAATGTCTTGCCTAAATTTTTATTTTTATTTCAAATGATACCTATTCTTAAAAAAGATTCAAATTTGGAGGAATGGCAACGGGGTATCAATAAATTTGTATGGGCAGGGAAAAGGCCACGAGTTAAACTTAAGATTTTGCAGGATACGCGTGAAAGAGGTGGTCTTAAAATGCCCAACTTTAAATTATATTATGAAGCTGCTGCATTGTCAGGGATAAGTGACTGGACTAATCTGACACAAGGGAGATTATTAAATCTTGAGGGCCACGACTTGTTATTTGGCTGGCATGCATATTTATTGTATGATAAGAAGGTAGATAATGTGTTTAAAGTGCATATTTTAAGACAGGCATTGCTGAGAGTTTGGAAAAAGTATAGACATAAGTTAGATTACAAGATACCGTTGTGGGAAATCCTGAAACATGCAATAGAAAATATAAACGTTGGCTTCAAACATGATGTGACTACATACAAGGAGATCTTAAGTTTGGAGAGGAACGTATGGTGCTTGAAGCCGTATAATCTTTTACGAGATGAGAAGATTGTTCAAACTTGGTTTCAATATGGTCAATTACGGGCCAGGTGGAAAGAAGATCAGAAAATTGGTTTTTCAATGACTGATGATAATTTGATAAAGCAAATTAGAAATCAGGGTCCAGCACATATCAAACGGATATATCTTGCATTGATAGAAATTGACTCAGAAACAGAACTTGTTAAAGATTGTATGATAAAGTGGGCTCAGAATATTCAAGAAGTTATTACAATGGACACTTGGGAAAAGATTTGGATGAGGAACGTAAAATTTACACAAGCTCAAAACTTAAGAGAGAACTTTTATTAAATGTTTTATAGGTGGCATTTAGATCCTAAAAAGCTTGCAAGTATGTATCCGAATTATCAACCTAAATGTTGGAGATGTGGTGGCGAAGATGCAATGTATTTTCACATATGGTGGACCTGTAAAAAGGTTAAGGCTTTTTGGATTAAAATCTGGTGGAATATGCAGAAGATATTTAAGCAAAGGATAAAGTTTTGTCCGCAATTGTTCTTATTGGGCATAATTACAGATACTACTGTTGTGGACACTAGGTTGATGTTGAACTTAATTACAGCAGCAAGACTTTTAATAGGTCAATATTGGAAGAAGGAGGAACTTCCAACTATAGAAGAATGGACTCTAAAAGTTTCTGACCTGGCGGAAATGGCAAAGATTTCGGCTTATTTGAAAGATCATTCGCAACAACGTTATAATATGGAGTGGAAAAAGTGGATTGATTATATCCAGAACAAATATGGGACTAAAAAGTTTCATTTAGCATTTGAATAAGTTTCTTCTTTTTTCTTTTTTTTTAGGTAATATTAGTATTGCTTGTAGTCATTTCATATGAGCTAGAGAGCGATAGACTCAATGGTTTATGGTTGTTAGCATATGGTTGTTTATGACTGATTTTACTTTTATACCTTGTATTTAGCTCTGGGAAGTCGGGGAGGGGGGAGGGGGGAAGGGGAGGGGGGAGGGTTAGGGAGGGCTAGGAAGGGTTGGGTGGGGGTGGGGGGGAGGGATTGTTAAAGATAAAATGTATTGAAAAACTTTTCAATAAAAAAAACAGATGGAGATGCAACCATTTTCTTCTTATGTTTTACTCTTAGAGTTAGAGTTAGTGTTAGATGATGCTGGAGGGGAGGAATGTGCATTAGATTTTAGCTAGACATAACAATACTGAACCTAGTGTGTGAACCAAGGTTATTGAAATAAGAGATGATAAGAATTGGCAGGCTGGAGAACTGGAGGGGAAGCCTGTATTTCAAACTAATTGGAGAATGTGATTTATGACTGTTAATTGGAGGAGGGAATTGTGCTTTGATACTATGTGCTCAGGAGAGAGGAACTCAGTTTTTGGCTTCAATTATGTTAGTGCCGATCCTATGCAATTCAAATAAAGATTCTTTAAGGTAAACAGTGCCTCAAAGTTCTTTGAAGAGTTTCATCTGTTGGAACCATGACAACCTGCATATGCAAGATAAATTACATATTGTATAAAACTATTTAAAGGACATTATTAAAAGCTATAACCATTATTTATAACAAATAAATAGAAAAAGAAAATTCCTTTCTTACTAGCCCTAAGGTCGCAACAGCTTGTAAGCCGCCCTGAGTCTTCGGAGAAGGGTGGGATATAAATGCAATAAAAATAAAAATAAATAAATAAATAATGAACCAGTAATGGGGATAACAGAAAATTGATTAACTAAGGAATGGGAATGGTGTGAAAGAAATGACATAAAAATGCTTGGATATTTAATGAGGTAGTATAATGAAGACATTTCAGTTACAAATTGTGAGATGAGGCGAGAGAGAGAAAAAATGTTGTAAAAAAAAAAGAAAATGAACTCTGCACTTCTAAGCACTCTTTCACATTACTGCAAGGTATAGTTGTGTCATAGGTCCAAGTAGATAGGCTACCTAAAGATTCAGCTTCATTAATGTGGGCGTGTGCAGACAAGTGGAAATTATTTTGTACACTCCTTATGACAAGTAACAAGCCTCCCATTGTGGTTAGGCAATCTCCTGAATAAATATAAGCAAAATGCAGCAGTGGATGTTTCACTGGGTACAAAACTTTATCAGAATTTTTCAGGGCATAAATGCTATCCAGGCATAGAAGGTGATGATATAATTTATGCCCAAATAATTTTTACACTTGAAGTAAGTTAGGCAAATAGTAAGGAAGAGAGACAACACTACAACGGATAGTTAATTTTTCCCTCTTGGACCTCCAATTACTCTCTTTCATGTAGAAATTATATTATTTTTTAAAAAAATCTCAATTAACAGCAAATGAGATTTGATCAAAGCTTAATTGCTGTGCAAGAAGATAATTATAAGGCAAGGGTGTCAAATTGAATGCTCCAACACTGGAAGTTTTTAAGAAGAGACTGGACAGCCATTTGTCTGAAATGGTATAGGGTTTCCTGCCTAATAATAATAATAATAATAATAATAATAATAATAATAATAACAACAACAACAACAACAACAATAACAACAATAACAATAACAATAACAATAATAATAATAACAATAATAATAATAATAATAATAATAATAATAATAATAATAATAATAATAATAATAATAATAATAATAATAATAATTTTATTTATATACCGCCCTTCTCCCGAAGGACTCAGGGCGGTGAACAGGGCAGACATATAAAAAAAATACATGGCAGGGGTTTGGACTAGATGACCTCCAAGGTCCCTTCCAACTTATTATTGTTATTGTTATTGTTATTGTTATTACTGCTGGCCCGTGGGCCAATTGCATCATGTGGAGGCCACGCCCACCCCAGCTCCAGCAATTTGAAAAAAAGGCATGATACATTGTGACAAATCACGTGACGTGGCGAGTTTGACACCCATGTTATGAAGGATATCTCAATATGGGGGAAGGAAGGTAGGTGTATTCCTTCACATCCCCATCAGAGATCTATTGAAAAGATTTTCACACCCCATGAAGCAAGTAGGTCTTATAAACACTTCTATTTAGTGTAAGTGTAAAATGTTTTAAAACGTAATTACCATTATGGAGAGATGAAAGTTTTATAGGCCTACAATGGAAGTCAGTAGTTTAAAGCATGCTACCTTTGAAAATTTGTGCCAAACAGTTCTTGAGTTGCATGACTGCAATAAATATGTTTAGAAAGGAAGGGGATTAAATCTTTTTCCCAATAATTGAAATCCCAATGGGAATTTCTATCTGAGAATGCTGTTTGACAAATGAGGGAAGCATCCAAGTTGTGGGGGCTAGAAATATCATTCTGCAAGCTGGTATTAATTTTATTATAAATTCTAGACATGGTAATTGCAGTCCCATTTCTCTCAATTTCTATCATGCTTGCTGAATTGAAACAGATATTTTCATCTGTACACAAAGGACAATCACTAGGTATGATTACAAGTTCCATAAGTATAGTGGAAGTATAGTGATACATGCTGAGTAGTAACACTGGCCACTCTTAGTGAGATCCAAAGTTCAGTCCAGAAAGTTTAAGAATTCTCAAGTAGTCACCAGACAATATATTGCAAAGGGAGCAGTCTGGCTCTTCATAGAATGAAGTATATGTCCACATTGATATTTACAACTATGATAATAGAATTAATTTCACCACTGATGAATTTTAGTTTGCCAAAATATGATATAATCCTTAAAAATTGTCAATCCTTGAATGTTTTGTCAGCCTTCAAAGACTGCTGCTATCTGAATTATGACAGAGAGCAAGAAGCAATCCTTTCAAGTGCTCTTTTTACTCTATTCCCACATCATATTTTAAAACTTTGATAAATTGCAAATACAAGTGAAATGCATTTAGACAGTAATTAAAACCACATATTTAGAAAACACTTCATAAAAAGGGCTCAATATTAAGCAGATTTAATTCATTCTGACTAGTTTAATTAGGCTAAACTTTATTTGACTAAAAGTTTTTTTTTTGTATTATTACTGTCAGTCTGGTTTCATAAAATATTGCCAGTATGAACAATAGAAAATTGTATGTTAACAGGTCGTTTTCATAGTCATTATACACTGGTAAAGTACTTTGAATGAAATGGAATTAAAATGAACATTAATTAGACAAACTGTAATTATTAAATTTAACTCTGCAACTATAAACTCTTTTTTCTAAGTAAGGATTTAGTACTTCTTTTTTTTTACTTCCTCTTTTACCACTTTGGGAGTCAAGGAAGATACAAATTTCTAGCTCTTGCTCTTCTGGCAGCCTCAACCATTGTTAGTTAATGTTTTTATAGTGCATCTTTAATGTTCTTTCTCCATCTTCTTCTGTGTCTGCCTGATGTTCTTTGACCTTCTCCTCTTTTTGTACATGCCTTCTGTGGTATGGAACCCTACGACATCCTCTCCCGGTGAGCAAACCACTTTATTTGCTGTTTTTGTATGTAATTTAAGATTGGTTTTATGCAGTGGTGGGATTCAAATATGTAAACAACCAGTTCTCTGTGTGGATGCCACTTCAGGAAGTCCATTCTGGGACTGGGCAACAAAAAATTAGCTACCGGTTCTGCCGAAGTGGTGTGAAGTGGCTGAATCCCACCAATTGGTTTTATGCCAATTCTTTGTCTAATGGTCTTGGTTCTGATTTTATCTCTTCTGGTCACTCTAGCAGTTTTCCTCAAATATCTCATTTCTGTGGTGACTAACTTTTGCTTATATTCTGTTGTAAATGTTTGGCACTGGTAACATAGAGTGGGGATGAGCATGCTTTGAATGAGTTGCTTCTTTGTGCTGATTGGTACTGCCTTATGTTGTAGGAGTGGAGCAAGCTGTCCCAATATTTAAACTATAAACATATTTCCTCTAAATAATGACTTAGAACAAAACTGTAATATTTTACAGACTCTGTAAGGGAGGAGGAACTTAGAGGAATTTGCTTTTTCCCCCCCCACAAAATTCAGATTTCATAGACTATATCTCCATTTTAGATTAAATTGAGGGATATATTCATAGCCAGCTGCTCCTAACTATGATGTTGAGAGGAGAGGAAAGGAGAGGAAAGGAGAGGAGATAACTTTTATTGTAATTTTTTACTGTGAATCACTCGCCCACATTAAAAATGAAATTCTGTTGCCTGCTGTTAGGCATATGGTGTTAGCCTACAATATTGGGTTGAAAATATATTAACCATAATGCTATATCTTTAAGAAGTTAATTGGCCAATGGGTGTGTAAGTGTTCTCATGGCCATAAGAGGAAGCTAGGAACGTAGCTTCTCTCTCTCTCTGAATTCACTGATCTCTACTATTACTGTTTTTGCTCTGCTGTTGGTTTACTACTGTTGTAAACCTGAACTGTGTATTGACCTCTGGACCGGTAAGAAGACTTTGTAGTTTGGATTACTCCTTGGACTGTTGCTATTGTTTATGACTTGGACTGTTTATTTTCGACTGTGCATTTTTGTTCTTACACCACCTCAAAAGTAAACTACTTTTTGCTTTTACAACTCAGTGTATTATTGTGTGACTCTTGCTGCTCTCAGTACCCTTCCTTGTCTGTGCAACTCTTTGGTAGCACAAGGAGATCTCTGCACAACAAATTCCTTAACACTGGTTATGGGCCCAGGCCTGTACTGAGAGTTAGTACACACAGTATTCCTAGCTGAGTTTGTGTTAGCTATTTGGTGTAAAATGGCACAAGAACAGTCGTCAGGCATCTCCTGGATAACCCGGTTGGATGGGACAAACTATGTTTCCTGGTCCACGAAATGCTGCTTGCTTTTGCGCAAGGAAGGACTATGGACTGTTGTAAATAACCCACCAGATACTACTGCTTGGGATCCAGATGACGAAGAGGATGCAAAAAAGATAGACAACTTTAAACGTAGCAATGAGAAAGCTCTTTGCATTATTGGACTAACACTGAATGACCAGCAGCTTGTCCATATTCGTGGTGAGGAGTCTGCTGCTAGGTGTTGGGACATTTTGCGAAGGCTTTATGTTCGAGACAGTGTGGGTGCACATATACACCTTACACGTAAGCTGTTTAGGGCTCGTCTGCAGAAGGATGGAGATATGCTGACCTATTTAAACTACATGAAGGCAACTTTTCAAGAGCTTCATGAAAAGGAGCTGATTTTCTCAGAGTTGCATCAGGTCTACATTATTCTGTCATCTTTGGATGAGAGTTATGATGGGTATGTTTCTTCTTTGGAAGTCCTGACCAGAGAGGAACTGACATTGACTAACATTACTGGGAGACTGCTGCAAGAGTCCAGGAGGAGGCATGACAGAGACCAGCTGAGAGAGACACAACCACGAGAGGAGCAGCAATTTACCACTGCTTACAACGTCAAGAAATGTTATTCTTGTGGGGCTAGAGGGCATATAGCCAAGTTCTGTAGGAAGGGTAAAAAACAGAATGTGAATAGCAGTGGGAAGGCTAAGAAGGGCATTGGTTTGGCTATTTCTGGTGAACCAACATCCAGAAATAATGAATTGTGGGTTGTTGATAGTGGGGCTTCACAATGCATTACTAAAGTGAAAAAAGAGGTTTATTAATATGAAAAACAGCAACCAATATGTTTCACTGGCAAACGGTTGGAAGATGAAGGCCTCTGGTGAAGGTAATTCCTATTGTCCATGCATTGAGGAACAGTTACCTATGTTATATATACCTAAGCTAAGATTCAACCTGTTATCTGTAAGGGAATTGGTTAAAGTTGGGGTTGTGGTAACATTCAGAGGGGAGCAATGCACTATTGAGAGGAATGGAACCTGTGTAACTGCTAATTTGAAAAATGGTTTATTCGTTCTCACAAGTAACCAGGTTAGTACAGTTAAAGCTAACTCAATATGTGAGAACAAGAAGCCACATGATGAGTGTATACATTTATTGCATAGGCGATTAGGGCATGTAAACTTTAACTCACTACGTAAAACAGTTGAGTTAGTAAAAGGAATTAAACTGAAGCCATGTAGTAAGTATTTGAATTGCAATGCCTGTAATCAGGAAAAGAGTAAGGCAACTCCTGCAAACAGGTTAAACGGCTTCAAAACAACTGTTCCTTTGGAAGTTGTGTTTGCTGATTTAATTGGACCCATGAAACCAAGTTTAGGAGGGTCATGTTATGTTTTAAGTATATTGGACCACTACTCTCGTTATGGATTTTGTTATCTGCTTAGTTCAAAGGCAGACACTTTCCAACAATTTTCAAACTGGCTGAAGTTTGTGGAAAGAAAAACAAAGAGAAAGGTTCAGTGCATAATTACTGATAATGGTACTGAATTTACAAATAAGTGCTTTGTTGATATGCTTGAATCAGCTTGCATTGAGGATAAACATTCAGCCCCTTATAGGCCTCAACATAATGCATTTGTTGAGAGACGTGGGCAAACGTTACAAGCCATGATGAGAACTATGTTAAGAGATTCAGGCTTAACAGATAGATTGTGGGGGGAGGCAGCAAAATGTGCAAACCATGTTCTGAATATAGTTGTTAATACTTCTACTGGTAAAATACCATACACTATATGGCATGGTAAAAAACCAAACCTTGATTACCTGCACACATTTGGCACCCCAGCTTGGGTCCACATTCCTGCACAACTCAGGAGTAAAGGCCAACATAGGGCTAGGCAATTATACTTTGTAGGTTATGAAGCTAACCACAGATCCTATCGTTTCTGGGAACAGGGCACAACTAATGTATATAACAGTGCAAGTGCCAAATTCCTTGAGCACATTGGTTGGGATAGGTTAGAGCAAGTAACTGTTAATACTGATCCTCTAGTGTTTGAGGACTCCTCTGATAACATAACTAGTAATGATAATAGATCTCCTGTAAATATAAAAGATGAAGAGGAGATAGGGGAGATAAAGGATGAATCAGAGGAAGGAAAGGAGTCAGAAATTCAAAGCCCTGTAATTCCTTGGTGTTCAACGCGCATCAGACGTCCACCTGATAGCTATGAAGCTAGTATAATATGTCAAGTTAGTTCAGTACCTTCTAACTATGATGAGATCAGGATGTATCCTGAAAAGGAACAGGCATCATGGAAAGCTGCAATGAACAGGGAATTGAAGTCTTTGCAGGATCTTAAGGTCTATGAGAAAGCAAAACTGCCACCTGGTGAGCAAGCTATAGGTTGTAAATGGATATATAAAATAAAGAAGGGTGTAGATGGGACCGTAACCCATAAGGCACGTTTGGTTGCACAAGGTTTTGCCCAAACTACTGAGGATTATGATGAGGTGTTTGCACCCAGTCTGAGGGCAACTACTTTAAGAGCAGCTTTAGTGTGGGCAGCTAAAAACCAATATATGGTTACCCATGTAGATGTTGAAACTGCATATTTACATGCTCCATTGCAACATACTATTTATTTAAGAATACCACCAGGATTGACCAGTGATAGAGACCATGATTGTTGGGAATTAAAGAAAAGCCTCTATGGACTGAAACAATCAGGCTATGAGTGGAATAAATGTACAGTTAATGAGTTAAGTGCATTAGGTTTTGTAGCCAGTAATGCTGATCCTTGTTTGTTTAGAAGAGAACACAACGGAGCATTATCTTTTCTCTTATTATTCACAGATGATATTGCAATAATAACAAAAACTGAGTTAGAAGCACAAACTATCATTTCAAGATTGGAAAATAAATTCACAATTAGAAATCTTGGGGAAATAAGCCACTATTTGGGGTTAGATATTGTGAAAACGAATAGGGGTTTTAAGATTTCGCAAGCCAGTAAAATATCTCAGTTATTAAAGAGATACAATATGGAAATGTGTAAACCAGCAAAAACTCCGATGGCTATGGAGTTTAAGGACACTAATGTTGAGAGTCCTGTATTTGATAAGACTATGTACCAATCTTTGATAGGAAGCCTTATGTATCTTAGTAATTGGACTAGACCTGATATTTCTTTCTGTGTAAACCAATTAGCTAGGTACAACAATGAACCTACTGTTAGACACTGGCAATCAGCTAAACGAGTATTAAGGTATTTGAAGCAAACTATTCACTACTCGTTATATTTAGAGCCAAATCGTGAGTTAATCCTTACTGCATATGCAGATGCGAGTTTTGCCTCTGATACAAGCACTCGTAAATCTACTTCAGGGTTGGCTATAATGTTAGGTGATTCTTTGATTGGATGGAAGTCCATTAGACAAAAACACATAAGATTATCTACAATGGAGGCTGAATTTTCATGTCTATCAGTGTTATGTACAGAACTGCTAGTGTACAAACAATTATTGTTAGATATGGGTTTAAATGTAAATGATCCATTCATTGTATATGAGGACAATCAAGCTGCGATAAAGATGGCAAATAATGCTGCAGTAAGAACAAGATCTAAACATACTGATCTTCGTTATTTAAATGTCAGACAATGTATCAAGGATAAATTAATAAAGCTAGAGTATTGCCCATCTGATGTAAATATTGCAGACCATTTTACAAAGGTACAAAGTGCTGTGAAACACAATGCTAATTGTGAAAAAATGTGCATAAGATTGTAAGAGTTATATATTATTCTACCCAAAGGGGAGAATGTTGGGCATATGGTGTTAGCCTACAATATTGGGTTGAAAATATATTAACCATAATGCTATGTCTTTAAGAAGTTAATTGGCCAATGGGTGTGTAAGTGTTCTCATGGCCATAAGAGGAAGCTAGGAACGTAGCTTCTCTCTCTCTCTGAATTCACTGATCTCTACTATTACTGTTTTTGCTCTGCTGTTGGTTTACTACTGTTGTAAACCTGAACTGTGTATTGACCTCTGGACCGGTAAGAAGACTTTGTAGTTTGGATTACTCCTTGGACTGTTGCTATTGTTTATGACTTGGACTGTTTATTTTCGACTGTGCATTTTTGTTCTTACACCACATCAAAAGTAAACTACTTTTTGCTTTTACAACTCTGTGTATTCTTGTGTGACTCTTGCTGCTCTCAGTACCCTTCCTTGTCTGTGCAACTCTTTGGTAGCACAAGGAGATCTCTGCACAACAAATTCCTCAAATATCTCATTTCTGTGGTGACTAACTTTTGCTTATATTCTGTTGTAAATGTTTGGCACTGGTAACATAGAGTGGGGATGAGCATGCTTTGAATGAGTTGCTTCTTTGTGCTGATTGGTACTGCCTTATGTTGTAGGAGTGGAGCAAGCTGTCCCAATATTTAAACTATAAACATATTTCCTCTAAATAATGATTTAGAACAAAACTGTAATATTTTACAGACTCTGTAAGGGAGGAGGAACTTAGAGGAATTTGCTTTTTCCCCCCCACAAAATTCAGATTTCATAGACTATATCTCCATTTTAGATTAAATTGAGGGATATATTCATAGCCAGCTGCTCCTAACTATGATGTTGAGAGGAGAGGAAAGGAGAGGAAAGGAGAGGAGATAACTTTTATTGTAATTTTTACTGTGAATCACTCGCCCACATTAAAAATGAAATTCTGTTGCCTGCTCTCAAAAGAAAATATATATCTACCCATACACATATATAACACACATATACATACAATACCACGAAGCTTCCTCCCAGAAGGTAACAAGGAAAACAGGTCATGAAGAGAATGTGTAGAATTATATGCTATGAGAATGTGTAGAACATTATATGCTATGTTCTTCCTGTGTGAAGAGTAATTTTTCCAAACTAGACAGTATCATAACAGGATGAATATAACACGGTTGAATGACCAAGTTAGCCTACCTACTTGTTAGCTGCACACCCAGAAACTTCATGCTGCTAAACACCTCCACAGGTGAATAATTAATACACAGAGTTGTGTGGCTGTGCCAGCCTTTTTGAAAATCAACTTTGTCGACTTCAGATATTATAAAGTTATAGCATAACCCAGGGGTAGACAACCTTGGCTCTTTTATGACTCGTGGACTTCAATTCTCAGAATTCCTGAGCCAGCCAATTCTGGGAGTTGAAGTCCACAAATCATAAAAGAGCCAAGGTTGCCTACCCCTGGAATAGCCTCTTCATTGTAATACTAGTGCTGCAATGTTGCTTTCAAGGTCATAAAGAGTAAGGTTTGCATTGCAAACTTAAAGTAAATGTTTTATCACTTGTCATCTTCCCTAATTCCTATGGTTATGCCTCTTGATTTCAGATATGAAGAAGCTTTATTCCTTTCCTCTACAAAACTGATGTGGCAAAATATGTTCCTACCTACTGTACTATATAAGATAGTCAATAATCCATATGGTCCACAATATTTGAATTACAGATTCCATTAATCCCAGCTCACATGGCCTAAAGTAATACAATTTTTACTATTTTTCACTTTCATCACTGGCCTCCAGGTGAGTATTTATGATGAGTTAGATGTTTCTGCAAGTGAGTGGCAAGAGCACTGTGGTGAAATCAGAAGCCAGGAATCAGGTTTTGGCTGATGAAAAACTCTCTAGAGGGACGAGAGATTGGAGGATTGACCACTTGCACTCTGGATAGCTATTTCTTGCAAGGACACTGCAGGATCTGAGTTCAGCAGCTTGGGAGACAAAGGAATATTAATATACTCTAAACCATTGTGCAATCCTTATGGACACATGACCAGCAAAAGCCTCATGTTCTTCAACACTTTTGGATATAATTAATTTACAACCTAAGAGTGATTTATGAATGATTGGAGGAGGAGAAAAGCTTTTCAGTGAGTTGTCTTTCTTTTTCAATTAAGAAAAGGGGGAAAAAATCCTATTTTAAAGGATTTAATTTACAAGCAAAAGCCTAACAAGATTTTAATTCAAGAAAGTTTTAAATGGATAAAGGCACTTTAAGAAACAGAAGTAGAATTTGGTTTTGGTGATTTTTTTCGTGATAGAGGTACCTTTAAAAAATAGTAAAATTAATTAGATTGGAACTTTGCAAAAAAAAAGCTGGTTGTTTATTATTAAGGAAAGTAGATAATTGATGGATTTTACAAGTAATAAAATAAGGGTAACATGAGACAGATTGTGACTATAATTATAGACAGATAACTGGGCTAAAGTTTTAAAATAAATAAAAGCAAAACATAAAAAAGGAGAAACCTACCTTTTACTTTCACCTAGTAACTGACACACTTTCCCTTTCTCATAATAGCAACTATAAGAAAATTCACAGTACAAGGAGAAGGAAGGAGAGACCCATTAGAAGAACTTACTGATAGGAGCATTTCATCAGGTTTTATTGCAAAAATATTTGAGGAATTTGGCAAGAAAATTATGAAACAGTTGCCAATAGTTTGGATTCTTTTAAACAGGAAATGGAGTGGCTATCATGAAGCACTATACAAAATAGAGATGATTTCTGAATGTAATGGATGACATATTGAGACGTATTGATAGTTGAAAAAGTGGGATTTAATATAAAGACAAGAGAACAACTAGTAAGTGAAGAATTTGCTTATGGGTTTAATTATTATAGAATTTTTGAAAGATTTAAACTAGATTAAAAAAAAACTAAATCTGAATTGGACATTAATTTATGTTCTGGAGATAACCACACTGGAAAGAAAAAGAGATGCTGACAGTTGGAAGAATGGATTTTGAAGATGACTGTATTAGCAGAGATGGTGAAATTAAGTGCTTTGATTAGAGATAATGGACTATACAGCTTTATGAGAGACTGGAAATCTTTTGTGGACTTTTTACATGCTAAATAAAATAACAGATGGTTAACAGGAGTTTTTGAAGATTAGTGTAATATTTAGTTCAACCTGTCGACTGATATATGTATATGTATGTACTCTATATGTATATACATATATGTATATGTATATATGTATATGTTTTTGTAGATTTTCACGGGTATAGGTATGTAGGTCTTGGCATATTCAGGTCTTTTCCCATGTAGGATTGAGGGTGTCTTGACGACATTACGACGAGGTCCCACTCGTCATCTTCAGGCTGGTGTCTTTGGTTTTGTGTTTGTGCGAGCGAAGCGTGATCGGAGCTGCCATCTCTCTATAAATACTGGTGGGGATGTGTGGGGTGGTGGCTTTGTTGCTGTAAGCGGATTGGTTGGCTGTGATGTTACATCATGATTGGTTGATGGGGTTATTGTTAGGGGATTAGTTGGCTGATTTGTAACATCCTGTGTGGCTGAGGTGCTGGATGTGTGCTCATTAGTCCTTTGTGTTGTAACGACCTGGGTAATGGGCTGCGTGATGACATCCTGAGCTCTATTGTAGTGATTTCCTGAGTTCTGTGTTGAAATATCCTGGGTGGTTTGCTGTGTTGTGATATCCTAGGTTTTAGCATTGTAACCTCCTGAATTCTGTGATGTAATGTCCTGAGCAGAAGGCTGTGGTGTAAAATCCCAGGCTTTTGGTTTGGCTTTGGGTTTGCGGTCTGGCCCTGTGTTCACGGCATATGTCAATTTGCTTTGTGTGGGGGTCGGGGGGGTGCAGCAGCTGGAGATGCCAGCAAGGTTTGGTTTCTGGATGGTGGTTGAATTTTGTCTATGGGGTGGGTTTAGGTTTGAGTCTGGTGAGGGTGATTGGTGGTGGTGTCCTGTGTTGTTGTGGGTCCGGTGTCGGTTTTCATGGCTGGGACTCATTTGTTGACTAGGGCTAGTTTCCAGATGTCTGGGAGGTGGGAGGTATCATCACGTTTATTCATGTTGTGGGGGTGTTTCTCTACTTCAATGGCTTCCATAATTATTCTCTTGTTGTAGTGTTCAGTTTTGGAGATTAATTTCATTCCTTCAAAGTCAATTTCATGTCCTGCTGCTTTAAGGTGCTGGAAAAGGGAGGAAGTTTTTTCTTCTTTTCTGACTGTGTTCTTGTGTTCTGTGATGCGTGCATTTATTCTCCTATTAGTTTGTCCAATGTATGTGGCTGGGCAAAAGCCAAGACACCCTCAATCCTACATGGAAAAAGACCTGAATACGCCAAGACCTACATATATATATATGTATGTACATATATATGTGTGTGTGTGTGTGTGTGTGTGTGTGTGTATGTGTATGTGTATGTGTGTATATATATATAAATATATATATATATATATATATATATATATATACACATACACATACACACACACACACACACACACACACACACACACACACACACACACATATATATATATATATATATATATATATATATATATATATATATATATATATATATATATATGTAGATCTAGAGTCTCGGGTTTCTTCCCGCGTTCCTTTCATCTTCAGAAAGTTGTGGCGACGTCATCATCAGGCCGGAGTGTTCATATATATATGATGACGGAATCCCATCCGTCATCATCAGGCTAGTGGCTTCTGCTTCCTTCTTCTGGGAGAAGCATGTGGCTGTTTGTTCCTCTTTTTTAAACTGCCAGAGGGGGTGTGTTCTGTGTGTTCCACAATGATAACGAGGCACAACCACAAAACAGAAACCTAACTACAGCTGCAACATCAGCCACTTTAAACCCCTCCAAACCACACAATAAGCAAACTGACACCCACTATAAAAACATGGCACCACCACAAACACGAAGCCGAACAAAAGCAGCACAACTCACCAGCTCAGGTCTAAGGCTGGCAGCTGAGACCAGCCCATCCACTCAAAACACACCCCCACCCAATCAGAACACACCCACCATTCAAAACACACTCCCACCCAATCAGAGCACACCTCCACCCACAGAACACACCCCCTCTGGCAGTTTAAAAAAGAGGAACAAACAGCCACATGCTTCTCCCAGAAGAAGGAAGCAGAAGCCACCAGCCTGATGATGACGGATGGGATTCCGTCGAAACGTCGCCCCTACACCTTTAGTTCTACGCGGGAAAAACCCCGAATAACCAAAGATCCATATATATATATATGTTTGTATGTGTTTATATACATTTGTGTGTGCATGCGTGCATGCATATGTTTTATACACACACACACATATGCAAATGCAAACACACAAACACACACACACACACACACACACACACTTTTTCTTTTTTTTCAGCACCCAGCCAGGGTTGATCGTACGTGTTAAATGTTAAATTTAATTGATCACTTTTTCCTCTTTTTTTACACACTATTTTGTTCTTTTTTGTTGTTAGACTTGAATGTATGCTTTTGTTTTGTTTCATTTTGTTTAGTTGTTTTGCTGTTTTATATTGTATTTTCTATGATAAAAGAATAACTTCTTTAAAAAAGGAAATGAAATAAGGATTTGCAGGAATAAAAAGCAATTTGAAAGAATTTTCACTTTCTAAACTGAAATGTCAACCAAACTATTTTTGTTCTTAACTTTTTCTATCATAATACATGCAATAATCCAACACATAATGCTGGGGGGGGGAATGAGAATTGCTGCAAAAATTAAAATAATGGAGATTGAAGCAGAAAAAACTCAAGGAAAACCAAAGCTGATAATGTTCTCCAACATGTTAGCAATTGATATTCTTCAAATGTTTTCAGAATCAGACTCCACCCAAAATTAGGAGTCCATTCCAACAAAAATGTTTATAATTGGACAGTTTGCAGATTAAATATGTTCTACTGCTTTTGATACATTGTATTCTGTTTAAGATTAAGATTTATTACAGATGTTTTCAAAAGAATAAAAGCATAATTAATTTATCATAGAAATTCCTCTCTTGTTTTTTGTTCATTTTCTCTTTCCTTAGCACATTTGGGTTTTTCTCCTGATTATTTTCATCCGCAAATTATAAAACAATGCACTCTAAACTCCACTGGGGAAAAACACACTGGGTAAAACAATACAGTCTATGAAGATGCCATAGTCTGTTATCTTTATACTGCAGAATGAAAGACAAATTGGAGGAAAGAATGCTGTGCAAGTCTTTTTATTGCTTTTATGATAATCAGAAGAAGTTCCTATTTGTTTTGATTGCATGGTACATATTCATTGTCCAGCAATGAATTATTGATTCAGCTAAAAGCTAGTGGTTGCTTGATTTAACACTTACAGGTGTTTCCTTCTGATAGTTTTCATTTGCAATTTAAATTGAAGTTACAAAGCTTAAATGACTAATCTCCAACTACTAAACATATTCCTTTGGGAAGCTATATCAATCTAATGTCAAGTATCTTTTAGCTAAATATATTGGAATTTAAATTGTGAAGGGGAGGTTGCAAAGTGGGGAGATAATTGCCAAGTTTCAATTAAGAAACAAGGAGTTTGTGCAGAAAAAAAGCAGACTATATATAAGTTAAGGACAGTCCAATCTAAAGATACATGGGCTACTGTAAATATTGGCCACCCATCTTACCATAAGATAATTCTGGGCAGCTTACAGTCAATATATATATATATGAAAATATTTGTAGCTCAGGATTGAAATGAGGGGTCCTTGGTGTTCTCTGAGTTTGCTTGTTTTCTTGCAGATGTTTCATTACCCCATCTACCAATAAGTAACATCATCAGTGCTAGCTGAAATGCTGGACAGCTTCAGTGTAATCCTTAAATTTTCAACAAAACAAGTAAAACAGATCAAGGCTACATTTGGCCTGTGCTCCTACTTTGCTGAAAAAAAGGGAACAGAATTAAATCACAATTTTGACCATCACAGAATTTTCCATAGCAGCATAATTGTGTGCACATGTCTACTTTTGATGTGGCTGAATGCTAAATTACAACTGTAAAAAAAAAGAAACCCTTGTAAATAAATGTATTTTTTCTGTTTTTATTTTATTTTCCTGCATTTCCCTTACAAGTCTGATCATTAGCAATTGCATTTCTGAAACCATACAGATCCTGCCTTAGCTGTGGGAAGTGATAAATTACCGTATGACAGTTCAATCTAGGGATTGAAATTATGACCTTATGAATTCAAATGTTCTGTATAAATTTCACCTGGTCTTCCCAAACTTTCCAGATCTATTGGTTTAAGACTCCTCTCTTCCTCAGATGCATACTGATCTTCCCTAACATGAAATAGTTTGTGGGGTTCATGGTGGTCTCTGAGCTTGATTGTTTGCTTGCAGATGCTGCATTACCCAAACTAGTAACATCATCAATGCAGAAATAACTGATGTTTATACCTAGTCAGGTCTACAAGTAAACAAGCTAATTCAGAGAGCTCCAAGGATTCCACAGTTCAACTTCGAGTTGCATATATTCTCTTTTATTGCATAATCAGATTTTCTACTACTATAGGAACACAGAACTGTCATATTGCCCAAGAACTGGACAGAACGATACTTACTCTACTCTTCTTATAAATTGTTATTTACTGGATTGAACAGATGTGCAAAGCAACACAGAATTTTCCATAAGAATGTAAAAGATTTACTAAAGAAGGATTCTTTGTATTTATTTATTTATTTAGTCATTCATTCATTCATTCATTTGTTTGTTTGTTTATTTCTGTACCAATATCTTCTAGGTACAATTATATTGTGAACCTTTGTATTTTTAATACTGATATATAGTATGGTTTCCTATTTTTATTTTCCAAAATGTCATTTCAGTTTTGATTATCACCTTATGTTTCTCAAAGCTGTAACTATATTTATCTTATTTTCTTCTATCTTCTCTGTGACCTTTACTTACAATTAATCAGTGTGTTTGATGTAGCCCTTAAGCCATAAAGGTTGTTGAAAGGACATAATCAGCAATAAATCATGGAAAAATAGAGTTCAGGACAGTATGCAACTGTCTCCTTAAGTTTTTGCTGTATGAATTCAGTATTGACTGCCTGTATGCTGCTTAGTGACAGTGTAACTAGGCTTTATCACTTTATAAAAGAACAATTTAACTACTTCTATCATGGCAATGGGACTTAAAGCAAGCTGGACCTTATACTGTGTATTGTTTATCTGATTCCACACAACTCTAACAGGATAGATCTAAGGATGAAGAATAATTAGTAATCATCCAAGGAGGCTCAGAAAATATTATGAGAGGGCTAGTTAGCTGAACAAACATCATAGTTTAAAATAAATCACAGACTTCTACGAAGTCTATTCCTACTGAGACACTCAATGAGTTTCCAATAGTGCTAATAGCTAAATCATATCAAAGGGAAGGCAGGTGCAAAGGTGAAGAGCTATAAAGGCAGGCTATGTTAGGAAGTATTCATTTGAGGTTACTGCAATTTAAGAGTGTGTTCTATACATATGCCATTCATTTTTCGTAGCCTGTTCATATTTCAGAAGTACTCCTTTTCATTACTTTTTATGATTTCTGCATTTTGCTCTCAGCAATTTTAGTACTCTTTTAGAATCTCCAGTGCTGTTATACGTTTATTAATTCACATATGATTTCTTTATTGTTTCCATGTAACATCATCCCTACATCATTATTAGAATGAGAGAAAGAAAGGACTTTGCTTTGGAAGTGCCAGATATTCCCTAGATACTCTGGAATTTAATGTATATTTTAAAAATCTGAATAGCCATTAGCATGAATGTATTTCCATGGAATTTGGTAATAAGCTGGAAAGGTGGGGATTAGACAGGCAGTCTGATCTTCCCTCATCTACAATTGCAGATTTCAATTCAGCATCTGATATATTGCTATGTCAAAGATCTGTCTTCCATTTTTTTGAATGTTTTCTTCTACTGCAAAAGAGCTGCTTTTTTTCTTTTCCAAAGAAATCATCCTTCTCTTTTCCCTTCCACTTCCCTTTCCTTTCTGACATGCTTTTGATATTATTTTATCTCAAGTGGATGTTAAAGCAGGGAGCCTAGAAGGCCACAGGCTACTGTGGATAAAAGTGTAAAATGAGAAACTCTACACTTGTGCATATCTCTCAGTAATCTCATAATATGGAGAAAAAGATCATACATTCCCCCTCCCCAGGACAATTTCTTTAAAATGTTCTTTTTCCTAAAAAAATAATTCCTTCTTTATTAAGCTGAATGAAAAGGGTTGATTGGAATTTTAGGCCTATATAGAATTAATCACTCCTCTTATTTTATATTCAAAAGTTGATGCTTTCCACTTTGACCAGCAGTTATTCACAGTGAAGTGATAAGTAGAAATTGATATACTTTTTTAAATGAATAAAAACTGCAAAAAAGCCCCACAATCACTATGAAATCTTTTTAATGTTTGAGCTCTTTATAATCTTATTTGTATCTATTCTTTTTACAAAGCCCTGCTGCCATGTTAACTTCACTCTTTTGAATAATTAAAAGCAATTTAAAGCACAATTTAATACTTACCAGGACAAGTGCTGATTATGTTAATTTAAATTATAAATGCTTTTTCTTCAGTGTGATCATGCGGGGAGTTTTTTAGACAATTGTGCTTCAAGCACACTCGGGATAGGGATATGTACTGATAACTTTCATATGGTAATACTTTTCACATCTCATGTTAAACTTTAAAAAAATAATAAACCCAGAGGCATTTATCTTGAATTCATTGTGTAATCCTATTTGCATATGAGGATATAAGCATTGATATTTTAACCTTTTTTATTAATAAATTTTATTAAACAAATTTTAAATAAAAAAACAAGAACATTATTACAAAGTACTGAAAAGTGCATCAAATAGAAAAACACCAAAACATCCTAGACACCAAAAAAAAAACCAACAACAACAACATTAGACAGAACCGGGGAGTGTAATCCTACCCCTAATTTCTTATTCTCGGGCATCCCAGGCTAAGTAACCTTTAATTACCAAATATTAGAAATCTATAATTGTATATATTTTTAACCTTGTGATTGCTTTGGAATCTTATGTAGAACAACATATTCCTTTTTACATTCATATTAAAATTTCATGGCATCCTATATTACTGTGCTAATCATCTCTAGTAGTGCTAGACAAATTTGCTATACGGTGCTATGCGGTCTCAAGATGATTGTGGAAGGACTGCCAGGAAGATACACTTTGTGCTTCAAGTAGGATTTTACATTTTTATATTTGTTGAAAGTTCAGTGACATTTCAGATATCACTGAACATCCATGACAAAGCAGCATAAAATGAAAATAACTAAATTGATCTATTAAGGAGATGTTGCTTACTTTTCCTAAAAAAACAAGAAGAGAGTAGAAACAGGTGGGTTAAAATTTTGAGAATTGCATGCCAAAGGAGGATGACATACTAGAAAAGATTTTTTCTAGCAAGGAAACAGGCAGGACAGATAGCTTAGATATTTTAACATCCTATGACAGAGAATAAGAAACAAATGAGTAATGGGACAGAATAAAAATGTCTAGGTAGGTATGTATATATTAAGAATGTAAGTTACATCCTTACATACTGAATTTTTGTCAGATAGTTGTCAGTGGTACATCTTCTAAATCAGATATGTCAAACTCGTGACATCACGTGACATCACACGATGTATCGGGACAGTTTTGCCATTGCCGGCAATGGGATGGGTGCAGCTTCCGCGTGATGCATCCAGCCCACGGGCCAGCAGTTTAACACCCCTGTTCTAAATCATAAAAATGGAACTACATGAAAATTATTATTTTAAACTGACGCACCTGATAGTAAGCTCAGTGGAGTTACATAGGGCTTGCTTCTTTAAAGACACAAAATGGGTGTAATACTTTTGTGTTAACTGACAAATACACGTGTCATTTAATTAAAGAGTAGCCCTAATAGGCATTATTGAAATAATGCATATATTTATTTCCCCAGAACAAGACAACAAGACATCATCATGGCGATAATGATAACTTGAAAACAGCCCCTGATTTTTATGTATTTTCCAATCCTCTTCAATGATGTATTCCAAAGAGCTAATTTGTGGCAAACTAGTCACTGAAGTATCAATTAATGCAATTGGAATAAAATTGTTCACAGAAAAAACAAGTAGAAAAAGTAGACAAATAATTAAATAGAATAAATAATCAAATAGTAGGGACACTCAGTGGTGGGATTCAGCCGGATCACACCAGTTCAGTAGAACTGGTAGCTAATTTTTTGTTGCCCAGGCCCACAACGGACTTCCAGAAGCAGCATCCACACAGAGAACTGGTTGTTCACATATTTGAATCCCACCACTGGGGACACTATATGAGAATGTGTACAACAAGGAGTGGCAGAGCCTGGGAATGGAGTCAAAAGAACAGTTAGCTGGAGTCTCTATATTGTCACAAACAGACCAAGTCCATCCCTCTTGAATTCCGTTAAACCTTACATATTGCCAAAATAGTGCTAATGGTTAGTTGACTAGATTTTTTTGCATTGGCCATCATCGCTGTCATCAGCCATTTAGTCATGTCCAACCCTCCATTCTATGGATCAGTACTCTACATGTCCCTCTGTCTCGTACTGTCTCCTTCATATCCACTATGGTCATGCCAATGTCATTTTTTACAGTGTCCAGCCAGCAGGTACTAGGGCAACCCCTTCTTCTTTTTCTGCTGATCATTCTCAGCATGATTGAGTTTTGAGTATGTTTGGCGATCTTAGCTTCAAGTGAATTTTTGGTGAGGTTCTGTCTAGGACTCCTTTTTTTGTTATTTTTGGAATGCCTAATAGTCCATGGAATGCAAAACAGTTGCTTGCAGCACCACAGTTCAAAGGCATCAACTGTTTCCTATCTGCCTTTTTCAGAGTCCAACTTTCACAGCCATAAATAGCAACTGAAAAATTTATTGCATTAACTAATCTGCATTTGGTTGTGAGACTGTTGTCTTTACTCTTCCAGATGTCTTTACTCTTCATGTGAGACATCGCAGTTCTTCCAAGTGCTATACACTTTCTAATCTCAGAGCTGCAGTCACTACTTTGGTCAATGTTAAAGCCCAGGAAGATGACTTCCTTTAATGTTTCAATGGTCTCATTGTCAATCTGCATTCTGACCCATGTGTTCTCTACAGTTGTTGTTATCTTTGTTTTCTTAATGTTAAGACCAAATTTTTCACTTTCACCTTTGACTCTCAGGATTAACCACTTGTTGTCTCATCTGCATATTGGAGGTTGTTAATATTCCTATTGCCGACTTTAACCCCAATGGTAGATTCCTCCAATGTGTATTTCTCTTTCTGTGTACATGTTGAATAGGATGCAACCTTGCTGAACGCCTTTTTGAAATCTGAACCATCAAAATCAAAATGAGACTTAGGTTCTGAGGTTTTGATGACTTGATGTAAAGAAAAAAAAACCCTATTTTCTCCTTATGGAAATAGTTCATAAGATACCAATGACTAACAACCAAATGGTTATCATTCTGGAAACATGACATTCTTTACTACATAAAATCCGATAACATGAAAGTAGTTTAATAAGCTTGAAGAGAAATACAGGTCATCAGATTATTTACCTCTCTGACATCTTTTAGAGATAGAGAAGAAATGGCACCATTATGTCCTATTTCATCTTAGTTTTAATAATCCATTTGTCATATGCTATAACTATTAATTGTTAAGAAAACAAAAGTCATTTCCTTGCCAAAAGTAAACTCACTTAGGGTAATTGAATTCCATTCCCATTCAATCTCAGTAGCATGTATCCTCAGCGTAATTTATGAGTGTTTTATTTTAAAATATTTATCACAATTTTTAAAAGTAAATTGGTTGAGATCAGTGTAGTTGTTCAGATAACTTCTCTAATGTCTAGGTTTTAACTGAGTTTATCCTGTATCTCAGTCAAAAAGTTTAAAGGTTATATCCTTACTACTTTAATCAATCAGATTTTAATGTTTTATTCTGATGGCATGCGGGAAGTAGGGCTTCAACTCTGTAAGTTCTAAACCAAAAAAACAGATACCACAATAGTTTATGCTATACATAGTGAAATACAATTTTAAATATTTGAAATTTCTAATTACAGCAAGGATGAAAATATTGCAACTAGCCAGAATAAATAATGTTGGGATTATTAAAGAAATTATCTGATAATGTAACTTCAATTATTTTTATTTTTTATTCATGGCTGCCTTTCAATAAAAATATTCCCAGGGCAAAATGAAAGAATGGTAAAAAAAGACTGGCAGAGCAATCCTGTTGCTCACAGATTGCTGTGAAGTCAGACCATCCTGCAGCTGCAGAATGAATATAGAGCTGCAGAGATTGTCGTTCTTTTCTGTATTCATAAAGAACAGTTTCTCCATTTTTGTAATGGAAAGGAAATTGTTTCTCCAACAACACAATAGCTGCGTGAAAGAGTTCACTGTTTTGGACACTTTCTTTTGGGGATACTGGATTTTGAACGTCATGAAAGAGATACTGTCATTATTGAACGTCATGAAAGAGATACTGTCATTATTGTCTTTGAAAATGAGGAGGACTTTGAACCTATTTGATAGCCCATGAAGTGCTAGCCATCCTAAAACCCATCAGTGATAAAATTAGAATCAATAAAAACAATTATTGCTTAAAACCTAAATGTTACCTTCTAAAAAGAGATGATCAGTAACCTTTAGATATAAAAGATTTCAGGATCAGTCTCATATACACCGCCCTGAGTCCTTCGGGAGAAGGGCGGTATAGAAATTCAAATAAATAAATAAATAAATAAATAAATAAATAAATAAATAAATAAATAAATAAATGTGCATCTCAACTGTCCAGAAGAAACCTTGGATTTGGGTGGACACTGGTGGATAAGAAATAACATAGCAGAATGGACCAATGAAAATACCATTTCAATTGTTTTATGATGACCAGAATCACCATTCTTAAATGTGCATGACATTCAAGGACTGTATAATTTTTGTTCATATTCCAGACTTGGTATTTTTTATTTATCTTAACTGTAATTTAAGCTTCTGTTTTTATTTCTGTCAATTATCTGTCAATGCTGCTAACATCGGGTGTATTGCTTTGACCAGGGCTTTTCAACCAGTGGTACGCGTACCACTGGTGGTACACGAGCATCTGGCTGATGGTACGGGGTGTCGCCTTCCTCTCCCCCGCCTCCCCCCTGCTCCTTTCCAGCTTACTTGCTGCTGGAAAACATGCTGTTTGGCAGTGGCCTGCAGGAACCTACCAGGCTGCACAAGGAGTGCAGGCGCAGAGCGAGGCCCTGCCCTCCCCTGGGACTCAATGTGCAGCAACCGTCATCCTTCCCCCAGAAGCAAGTGTGAGCCTGAAGGGGACAGAGCCATCCACTCCCTCGGCAGGTAGGGGTTTGCATTCTTTTCCTCCTCCCCCCATGAGCTTGTGATAATCCTCATGGCCCTCACGTTGCCTCCTTCCCAGGGCTCGAGAGATTTCCCCCTCTCCTCTTCCTGATGTGCAAAGCAAAGGGGAAAACAAAGTGGCCAGACGGCACGCACCCTCCCTGAGCATTCATCCTGCGGCAGCAGATGAGAATTGAGGCCGTTTGTTTTCCTGATGCGCACCAGGGCAGGCAAAGCCATCAGAACATGGGTGTGGAGGGAAAAATGTGCCCAACTCCCTCCCCCCACACTGTTGGCAACTCCGTACAGCTGGCCCTGACCTCCCCCAACTGGAGCCCATTGGTGGAGGTCGGGGCTGGCCATATGGAATTGCCACCTGATCCGTACAACCGGCCCCGACCTCCACAAGTGGAAAGTGAGGGAGATTGCAAGGAGCACGAATCAGTGCGTGCTGAGAAATGCCAATCTCGCGCTCCTGCAATCTCCCTCGCTCAGTTTCAGCTTGTCTTGCTGCAAGAGAAAGCAAGCTGAAACCGAGCGAGGGAGATTGCCAGGAACACGAATCAGCGCATGCTGAGAAACACCGATCTCGTGCTCCTGCAATCTCCCTCGCTCGGTTTCAGCTTGCCTTGCTGCAAGAGAAAGCAAGCTGAAACCGAGCGAGGGAGATTCCCAGGAACACGAATCGGCGCATGCTGAGAAACACCGATCTCGCGCTCCTGCAATCTCCCTCGCTTGGTTTCAGCTTGCCTTGCTGCAAGAGAAAGCAAGCTGAAACCAAGTGAGGGAGATTCCCAGGAACACGAATCGGCGCATGCTGAGAAACGCCGATCTCGCGCTCCTGCAATCTCCCTCGCTCGGTTTCAGCTTGCCTTGCTGCAAGAGAAAGCAAGCTGAAACCGAGTGAGGGAGATTCCCAGGAACACGAATCGGCGCATGCTGAGAAACGCCAATCTCGCGCTCCTGCAATCTCCCTCGCTCGGTTTCAGCTTGCCTTGCTGCAAGAGAAAGCAAGCTGAAACCAAGTGAGGGAGATTGCCAGGAACGCAAATCAGCACATGCTGAGAAATGCCGATCTTGCGCTCCTCCAATCTCCCTCACTTGGTTTCAGCTTGCTTTCTGCAAGAGAAAGCTGGGCCACAGGGCCGTCTCCGCAGGTGCCATTCTAAAGCGGAGAGGGGGAGGCCAGTCCCCGTTTGGCCTGCCAGCCCCGGGATAGCCCAGTGCAAGGACCTCACTGGCCACCAAACCCTGGCTTTTGAACAGGAGTGGCCTTGTATGGCTTGCCCTTGGCTGGTGCTGGGAGCAGCCACCGCCACACACCCCACTTTTTGCAAGCCCTTCTATGCTACCGCCGCAGGTTTCCAGCAGCAGGAGGCTCCGGGATGAGGGCCTATCGGGGGTGGTGCCCTGCACTGTGCTCCACTGCAGGGGCCACCCTGGGAAAGGTAGAAGTGAAGCTGTAGTCCAGGAGGGTCAACTGCTCCAAGCCCTGTCTGGCTGGCTTTGTGCCCCCATCCCCCAAGAGCAGCTGGTTGTGGCGTGCACTTCCCCAAGTGCGCCTCAGCCCCGGATGTCCCTCCACCTGGGACTCCGGCCATGTCTGCAGAAGGTGAGCAGGGCAAAGGGCACTTTGGTGCATCTTCCATCCCTCCCGTGTGAAGGTCGCCTTCCTGCCTCGCAGTCCACTGCTGCATTGTTGGTGTACGTGGATCAACTCTGAGCAAATACGAGATGTTTCTGTTGCTGGAATAAAGCTTATTAAATGAGCTAACAACCTCCAAGTATCATTGATAGATCTTCCCCAACTTTCCGCCGGTGCTTCATGAAGAGTGAGGTGGGCATCAGGTTTCTTGGTAAAAATGGATTTGGAAGGAAGGAAATGTCAATGGGAGGGAGGGAGGGAAGAAGGAAAGGACAAAGAGAGAGGGAAGGAAGAAAGGAAGGAGAGAAGGAAGGGACAATGGGAGAGAGGGAGGGAGGGAGAGAGAGAAATAGAGAGAGGGAGAAAAAGAATGAGAGGAAGAGAGAGAAATAGAGAGAGAGGGAAAGAAAGAGTTGGTGAGAGAGAAGGAGAAAGAAATAGGGAGGGAGGGAGAAAAATAAATAGAGGGAGAGAGAGAAATAGAGAGGGAGAGAAAGAGAGGGAGAGAGAGAAAGAGAGGGAGAGAGAGAGGGAGAAAGAAAGAGGGAGGGAAATAGAGGGAGAGAGAGAAAGAGGGAGAAATAGAGAGAGGGAAAGAGGGAAATAGAAAGAGGGAAAGAAAGAGAGAGAGAAAGAGAGGGAGAGAGAGAGAAAGGGAGAGAAAGAGAAGGAGAATGAAAGAGGGAGTGAAATAGAGAGAGAGAGGGAGAAAGAGAGAGAGGGAAAGAGAGAGAGAGAGAGAGAGAGAGAAAGAGCGAGAGAGAGAAGGAGAAAGAAAGAGGGAGGGAAATAGAGGGAGAGAGAGAAAGAGGGAGAAATAGAGAGAGGGAAAGAGAGAGAAATAGAGAGAGGGAGAGAAAGAGAGAGAGAAAGAGAGGGAGAGAGAGAGAAAGGGAGAGAGAGAGAAGAAGAATGAAAGAGGGAGGGAAATAGAGAGAGAGAGAGGGAGAAAGAGAGAGAGGGAAAGAGAAAGAGAGAGAAAGAAAGAAAGAGGGAGAGAGAAAAGGAGAGAGAAAGAAAGAGGGAGAGAGAGAGAGAGAAAGAGAGAGGGGGAGAAAAAGAGAGGGAGAGAGAGAAATTAAATTAGTAACATGGTTATTAAGTGAATCTGGTTTCCCCACTAACTTTGCTTGACAGAAGGTTGCAAAAGGCAATCACATGACCCTGGAACAATGTGACCATCATAAATATGAATCGATTGCCAAGCATCCGAATGTAAATCACATGACCCTGGGGATGCTGCAACGGTCATAAGTGTGAAAAATGGTCATAAGTCATTTTTTCCAGTGCTGTCGTAACTTTGAACAGTCACTAAGTGAATTGTTGTAAGGCGAGGACTACCTGTACTTTATCATTTTTTCCTTTTTTTTGGTCAAGTTTTTGACACCTTGCTGGGCTACTGGTGGTACTCGGACATTGCCTTATCCTAAAAGTGGTACAATGGGTGAAAAAGTTGAAAAGCCCTGGCTTTGACAGCAGATGGAAATGCACTCATTTTCCTCTTTAGCTTTTAGAGCTGATTGAGGATGGGAGCGGGGATGTGGATGAGAGTCCAGTTAGTCATAACAACAATAACCAAGCCATGGGAATTCAAGGTTACTAAGTCCAGAGTTGATAATGTTTTGGCGGGGTGGAGAGCTGTGGAGAGAGCCCACATTTCAAGCTAATGGGGGAATGTGACTGTTAGTTGGAGGAGAGAATTGTGCTTTGCTACTTTGTGGAAGGGGAATTCAGTTTTTGGCTTCAACTATGTAGTGCCGATATTATGCTTCTCAAATAAAAGATTCTTTAAGGTAAGCAATGCCTCAATGTTCTTTTAAAGAGTTTCATCTGTTGGAACCATAACATTATCATTGTTACTCATTTACAAAGTTTAAGGGAAAAGGTATCTGAAAAAAGTGAAGATAATGAAGATGATTTTACTATTCAAGACTTGTTAGACTAAATTAGTATTTTTTAAAAAAAGATTCTTAGAATTATGAGACATATTCACCTTCCAGTCTGGCTTGGAAGCATCATTGCTTCAGACAGGAAGGCAGTGCAGAGAGTGGTAAGGATGGCCAAAATGATCATTGGCAGTTCCCTTCCTCCCATCCAGGACATAGTACAGAAGCATTGCTTGAGCAGGGTCCATGAGATTATCTGGGACACTACACATCCTCTTCACAACCTGTTTTCCTTGTTACCTTCTAGGAGGAGGCTTCATGGTATCCGTAACAGAACATCCAGATTCAACCATAGTTTCATTCCATACAACATTAACCTTGTGAACTCTCAAGCTTCCTCCTTCATTATATATTCAAGATGGACAATATTTAATATTTATTTGTTATGTATATGTAGGGTGTGGGTCTATGTCATATATAGTATGTTTATGTGTGTGTCATGTATGTGTTTCACTTTGAGAGCAGGAAACTAAATTTCATTTTTGATGTGTGCCATTGTGCCCACAGTAAAAAAAATGACAAGGCTATCTTACCTTATCTTATCTTATCTTATCTTATCTTATCTTATCTTATCTTATCTTATCTTATCTTATCTTATCTTATCTTATCTTATCTGTAATAGAGCTATCTGTAATGTAAAGTCCTGTTTGTTATAAACAGAAAAACTGAAACAGTGTATATTTGTGTACCACAGCTAAGTATAACTAGAATTTTAATAAAGCATTTCTTTAATGTACCATACCTGAACACAGCTGATTTATTATTAAAGTCACAAATACCTTTTCTTTGAAAAAAAATAAAGAAGAGGTTAATTCTTTTGGGTACCCTGCTGATTATTGAATATAGTAATAATAAAGGTAAATGAATATAGTTTTGAAAATATCCAAGCTCGTCCAGTGACGTATATCAAAATGTGCTGGTGGGTGATAACACATTTCTTTCTACATATGGCTTTGGCTATCTATTGGTATATGTATGGGAAAGTGTTTTCTATGTAAATGAATTCTTAAGTTGTCAAATGTATGAAGTGGATAGAAACTTGCCAATAATAGCATATTATCTCACAAACCCAACCTTCAATAGGAACAAAGCAGAAGGGAGTTTCAAAGTCTGAAGATTATTTTAAATGACTTTTTTAAACAATGTAATAGAAGTGTTATATTTATAACAAGTACAGGTTAACAGAAAGAGCAAGAAAGAGCATGCACAATTGCTTCTGAAATGTCCCAGTGATATATTATTCTGCCCTGATCTTGGCAAGTAGGATAAAAAAACTCCAACTCTCCTTCATTATAAGAATATCATGAAATAACCATGTGCCCAAGAGAAATTGTCCTTGTCCACCAGAACCTTAAGGTGGATGTTTAGGACACATATTCTTAAAGATGGCATAAAAGTATTATTAATTCAATTAATTTTAACACTTCAACAATTGATTCAAGTGTTATTAATTCAACATTCCTAAATAGAATAATTTTATCCACTCATTTAATTTATATGTGAAAAAAATCATCATATGAGTTGATAAAATCATACATTTAAATGATAACCTCAGTGATTGAAAATAATTTTGGATAACAAAATTATGTCATTACAAATCTGATTTACAACTAGTGCTCAGAAAAATATACTTATTTTCTGCATAGTTATAGCTATGCTATCAGGACCCAGAATCCTGGTAATACCTGAAAATGAAATCTTGAAGTCTCCATATGGGGAAAAAAGTGATACTTTATTTTCATCAGTAGCAAATCACTTTTTCTTTTTTCCTCTGTACTGTTGACTTTTATTTTGGGATAGGTGAATAATTCTATCTTTTGATGAGAGCACCATTTTGATGATGGAAAGATCACAATTCTTACTTGAATGGGAAGAGAATTCCGATTTCTGTCTGTAGGAACTCTTCATAAAAGTGGGATGATGGCAATGCATAATATCCAATATTCTTGTTTTCTTTCCATCAGACTTCTAATCTAAGGATTCATATCTTAACAATTTTCATGAACATTGAACAGAAGGTGAGTGGGTTGAAGCAATATTCATCTGTGAACTTAATTAGACCAGTTTTTGTCTAGGACAGGAGTAGGCAACCTTGGCTCTTTTATGACTCATGGATTTCAACTCCCAGAATTCCTGGGAGCTATGCTGGCTCAGGAATTCTGGGAGTTGAAGTCCATGAGTCATAAAAGAGCCAAGGTTGCCTACCCCTGGTCTAGGAACCTAAACCTAGTATCAAGAAAGCCTTGTAGAGTTTTGAATTTATATTTTGTCTTACCAACTTCTTCAAATCAAATGACACTACTTGTCCTGACATCCTTGTTCTTGCATTCTAAAATATGAAGACCAATAACAATTATTCATGATATAAAGAAAGAACACTCCAAAGTGACTGTTCTAAATTAAGATTGTACAAATTCCATCTAGGATAACAAATAAAAAGGTAAATAAATTATATTCTGCCATATAAGCTGTCTTTTTTTTCTTGTTAGATACTGTAGTTCATTCTTTTAACAATTTCATACCAAATTTCTATCTGAAGCTATCCTACTCTCACTAAATATTTTTGGTTTTTCAAATGAGAATAATAAATATAACCTACTTTTTAGAATTGTTGCAAATTTTACTGGAATAAGAAAGAGGGAAAGAAAGCCTATATCTTGCATATATTTCTTATTATACTTACTAGAAATGGAAAGAAAACATAAATATTTCATTGTTATAAATATATATTCATTATACAACAATATACCAACTGGGAAATGAGTCTATATTTTCAACAAATAAACCAGTTATGATACATTTTAGTATCTGCTACACTTTCAAGTAAGCTGATACAGATCAGATGCATGTTATTATCTGCAGCCCTTTAATTGTGCATCAATTCATACATGTCTACTTCCTAACCATGAATTTGATTAACCATAAAATTTTAAAAATAATCAACTTAATCATAATTAGACATAATTAATCTCTGCTCCTTTCTATATATAGCAGTTTTGCAAAATAATTTTTATTAATACGTTTATTATATGGTGTATGAGAAATAGCAGGTTGTCTGCTTAGATGAAGACATATGCAGGAATTCTCATCAAGTCATCCAATTTGCCTTGTGAACTGGGAAATGTTCTTAGTTTACTACACTGTGATAACAAACTTACAACATTAATTGAGTAGGACATAACATGCAAGGAATCTATCCAAATAATGAATAAAAGACCCCTCTCATTGTCATCCAAAATGTAGCTCTGAGACAGCAAAATTATAATATTTACAAATTTTCATGATATGAGTAACCAAGGTAACTCTACAAACCTCCTTGGTTTCCAGCTAGAGGTGAATTCAATCATTAAAAAGGGAGGGACTCTTAATTAGACAATTAAAGTCTTGTGCCTTTTTAATATGCATCATACACACACTAGGAAAGGCAGAGCTTTAATTATAATGGTATGTCAGAATGGCTTTGGGAGACAGGAGGAAGAGCAATAGCTTTGCAATGAACTGATCAATTAAATTTTAATCCAAAAGAAGTGTGGTGGCAAAAGTGTCTTAAAAGAAACCCTCCCTAGTTTTCAATAAAGTAAAAGTGAGGCACAGAAGGGGTACTTTCAGACTTGCAAGATTCTGTTAATGTAACCTTTCAGCAAAGATATAGGTAATACTCCTGATTAGGCATCTTGTTACCTCGCAAGGCTGTCCTGTCATTCCTTCTATTTTGATGGTATTTATCCTTCCTGCAGATGTGAAGACTTTTTCCAACTTCACACTTCTTGGGACCAAAGAGATGGCATCAATTACATTCAGAAGATCTGTAGACTTTATAGTGAGGCTGGGGATGAACAAAGCGTCTTTATTGCTCTTATATACATTCTTTTTTTTCTAGTGTATTAAACAACAAACAGCTGTAAAAGACACCAGATATATTTTTTAAATCAGTACCAATTCTCCACCCCTCCCAAAAACAGCAACACTGGCAGAACCTCAGCCTCCAGGATTTAGAAATGTAACAATGCTTCTTGGAACAGGTGCATGTCATGTAATTGTCAGTATTCAGACATTGTTAAAGAAAGTAAAAGGTATTTTGTATTTTTGGTGCTTTTTAAACATTTTAAGGTAAAGTAATGTAAGAGTCTTTAACAACCAGGAAACAATAAACATTCCTAGTGAAGTGTGGATCACCTTGAGCATTTTCTTTACTAAAAGCTTTATAGCTATTAAATAATTTATATATTGTTTCTGTAGTTCTTGATTGCTTAGGTCAAAGATATGGGAAAATATTGTTATGTACTAAATATTGGAGAGGTACTAAATGGACCCAGACAATAGCAAAAAATATCTACCGATATTTTTCCATCAGGCTGACCTGGACTGATGATAGGGATTTTTATAATGTTTTTAAATTTTAATTTATTAATTTTAATTATTTTATTGGGGCTGTTAGTTTAATTCTTTTTAACTTTTGCATTGCTGTATTTTTATTGTTGTTAGCCACCCTGAGTCCTTCGGGAGATAGAGCTGCATATAAGTCCCAAAAATAAATAAATAAATATTTCCTTTATTTAAAGGACCTTATTACTGGGACATCTGTCAAACCCTCAAATCTACTGAGGATGTCAGAATAATATCATTCTTGCCTTAATTTGCAAAGAATTGAGATATTTTAATGGATAACACTATCTCAGGAAATTGCAGAACAAAATGAACTAAATCCACACAGGATTGTGATGGCAATGATTATTCTAGCATTGTGTGATATTTTCAGTGTCTTCAAAGCTTCTACAAATCCATATATTATTACAACACTTGATATATCAGTAGTTCTGACCAGAATGGGAAAATGTTGCCCTGGGAACTTTGATTATGTTTATATCCCCAGTTGTAAAGTATTCTCATAATCTGGCATACTTCTAGTTGCCATGTTTGTCTTGGGGGTTTGTCTTCTTGTGCAAAACAAATTCAAAAAAATTTCTTGCAGGGGAATAAAAATGCAAGAAAAATAAAATACATACCTTATATATGTATATGAAATAACAGAAGAAACATGGCACCAGCTGCATTGGTAGGCTTAGGTTAAGAAGACATTGTATACAATATATATTTTTAGATTTTTTTTATCCTTCATTATGTTTATAAATAACCCAGGCGGTAAATATATCTAACACTCTTTCCTCCTATTTTTCACATAACAACCTGTGAGAGGACTGGGCTGACAGAGAGTGACTAACCCAAGGACACCAGCTGATTGTCATGCTTAAGACAGGACTAGAAATCCCAGTCCCTTGATTTCTACCCTGATGCCTTAACCATTAAGGAGATACTATTAAGTTCCAACATTCTGCATTTTAGCCTTTTTTGAAAGACACTTGTTAAATAGCGGGTTCTTACACAGGAATGAAGATGCGTAACTGAGTACAGGGTAACTCATAGTTTATTTTGTGCAGAAACTGTACTGCACGAAATAGTCTAGCCCTTAGGTGGCAGCCAATAGGTTTGAATCAACCATTGCCGCCTGGATATAACCAATTGCAGCACAGGAGACTTGTAGTCTGGGTTGCCGGAGAGCCATTAGCTGCTCCAGCAACCCACATGGTATTCCTCAAGAGCCCAGTACATAACACCACTCATCCCTGAAATCATAGTTCAGGACCATTTAGGCAGACAGAAATAAAATTTGGCAGGAATTGTAGAAAAGATGAAAATACAACATGGCAAAAATTAAGAGGAATCCTTCCTGCCACACTGCTTTCTCCAACTTGCAAATGTGACCTTTTGTTCAGATTTAACAGCAACTCTGCTTATCAGAACAAAACATTCATTTTGGGAAGATGGAATAAGCACATGGGAATTGTTTGACAGATTGACTGGATTACAAATCTCATTAGTGCTGATCCCTTGAATTAAGAAGGGGATTGAAAAATTTTAAAAGAAGCAAAAGTGGAAAACCTTTTGTGAACTTGCAGTGGGAAAGAAAATGGTTAGGGAGCTTCTTCAAATAATGTAAATTGAGCAGAAACAGGTTAAACCTTCTGATTATCTTCCATTTAGGAAAAGAAGAAAAATAACATTTGAACCTCTAGTAACTGAAATTTAGTAAATGAGAAGAGCTATGGAGCTTGGCAGGCAGCTTTGATCTCCCCCCTCCTCTCATCTAACACATCCTAGACATTTATGTCAGCCATCTGAAACTGAATTTGAGCCCAAGTAGTCCATGAACTAAGCAAAGGGCTGATAGGGTTCTCTACTAAGTTTGACATACACTTATAAGGCCTAACAATATGTCACCTGCTTAGACCTCAGAAGCACAGCTTCGTTGGGTCTTTGAAGCAGCACATGATGAGCCCTTGCCAGATCAACTAGATCTTATAAATGTGGGATATATCAGCACTTACTAGGACATCTGCAGTTTTGAAAAGCTTAAAAACTCCATGAACAGACCAAGCACCAGATAACAGTTACTCACAGAGATACCCCATCTTTTTTCGCCTTCTTCCATGAATTTTTGGATATTCTGTTTACTACCAACCTTTGAGAACCAGGTCCAAACTACACCAATTCTCATTCCATTTTTGATGTCCACAGTGGGAGGATTTCTTCCAAATAAAATGCCATTATACACTGACCTGATTCATATAACCTTCCTGAGTTGCTTAACCATGGTTTATTGAATCAATGAAAATTGGCTGGGATGCATAGCTCTTTGACATAAACACTATGTTTGGTGGTGTGTAAACACATCAAAGTATCAGCCTATTTAGATCAGGACTAACACTCTAACTTTTTGGTCCTTTTGTAAGGTCTCAATAAGAATTGACAAGCCGGTACGAGCGGCACTTCCAGACATGCAGGAACAGTCTGCTTCCTGCCGTCCATTTCTTTCTTTTTGGGAGGACCCTGAAAAGGGTCAAAAATCACCCTGGAGGGGCGATTACTGAGGGGAGGACTTCCCTGCAATCACAGAAGGGCGACAGCCCTCTGCTGGAATCCGGGATCATCTCCTTTGGCCCAAAGAAGAAGAGACCGGACATAAAGATGGCCGATCACTAAGCCACTCCCTGCCAAAAGCCAAAAGCACTACCTAGCACTAAGAAACAATCTGGAGGACCTGGGTGAGCTTTTACCTTTTCTATTCCCTTAACCATCTTCCTGTGGGACTTTCCTGAAAATCTCCTTCCCCGTTTTTTGAGAAAACGGCGAATATCTACTTTGGGAACAAATCTTAAAGCCTCAAAACTACAAAAGAAATTCAATTAATTCAGCAAAGAATTTAAGCAATTTCATCTGTATTTACTAAAAAGCTTCTATTTGTTGCTGAGGATCCACTATCCTATTCTCTCTCTAAGCTGTAAATTAAAGAAAAACTTTGGACTAATCCTATAAAAGTTCTATATTAACTTGAAAGAAAAGAAAGAAAAAGAAATTCTTACATTGCATGTTATATGTTATTGATGACATCTTGTGGTGAAATCTGGTACAGCAAGTAAATTTCCTTTTTCTGTTGTGAGAGCTGATTGAATAACAGAGCTGTCCTTGAAACAATGCTTAAAGAACGTTATATTATGGAGTGGAAAAAATGGATTGATTATATCCAGAACAAATATGGGACTAAAAAGTTTCATTTAGCATTTGAATAAGTTTTCCTTTCTTTTTTCTTTTCTTTTTTTTATATGTAATATTAATATTGCTTGTAGTTATCTTATATGAGCTAGAGGGCGATAGAATTAATAGTTTATTGTTGTTAGCATATGGATGTTTATGATTGTTCTTTGTTTTTATACCTTGTACTTAGCTCTGGGAAGTCGGGGGGGAGGGGGGAATGGGGGGGAGGGACAGGGAGGGGTAGGTAGGGGTGGGGGGAGGGGGGGATTGTTAAAGATAAAATGTACTGTAAAACTTTTCAATAAAAAAAATGCTTAAAGATAAGTGTGGGAACATCCAGCACTGAATACAACTCTTCAGGAGGTGGAAAAGCTTTGACTACTATTAAAACAGCCTACATGGAAGATTTAACTGCAAACAACAAAATGGATGAATACATCCCACCACTTGATTATAAACTGATACTAGACACAATCTTGGCAATGACAGAGCAAATTAAAGCCAAACTCCAAGAAAAATCTGACAACCTAAAGCCACCAAATGAAATTCTGACTGTAAATGAGGAAAAGATAACCCAAAACCAAATAGAACAAGTGGAAACTAACACTAAAATAGGAAACTTCAAAGAACAACAAAAGCAACCTACAGAAAACCTTAAAGTCCACACATTTTCCTTGCAAAACTAACATTTGGATACGCTCCCTGGATTCAAATAAGGGGTATAGGAAAGAAAGGAAGATACATGTGAGAATTTAAAGATGCCAAGAGGGAAGTATGATTGGCACAAAAGGAAGGCAAGAGTTAGATTTTAAAAAATGAACTTGTTTTTCTTTTGGGATTCCTAAAGATAGACTATAAAAATATCTTTCTATAGATTAAAGGGAATCTTTAAAAAATATCACTGATTTTACATTTAACTTTTAGATCTGTAAAGGAAAACAAAAGTAAGCTGTTAGAATATAACTCCGAACTGTATTATAGAATTTGGAATGACATATTAAAAGATAGTATTTTAATAATTGATGTATGGTCAAGATGACTTATAGAATATTCAGTGGTTACTTCTGAACTATAGTATAGAATCTAGAATTTTATATATAAAAGATAGCATTTTAATGTTGAACAGTCAAGGCAAAAAATATATTTCTACTAACTGGTGATTTGTTAAGATGAAAACTAGACTTTAATGGTAAAACATAAGAACGTTTTGTAATGAACAATATAAGTTTTGTAGACAAAAGAATTATTCATTATTGAAATAGGGAATTGTGGGTTACCCAAAATTAAGCTTTTTCCTATATACTATAGGCTATGCTAGAATATCTTATTGCAAATTTTAAAAACAGGATATTGATATGTATTAGTGAAAATATATTTTAAATTTTGTTGATTGACTAGGTGATAATTAGAAGTGTACTAACTTGCCTATTTTGACTATGTAATTACAAAGGGAATTAGAGAGGGCATTTCTGTTGATATAACCTGAACTATTTACAACTGGTTATTTCTTAGTTTAACTACCCAACCACCATATTGTTTCACAAATACATGTTTATGTAAATATTAAAAAATCAATAAAACTTGGGGAAAAAAATAAGAATTGGCAAGCCTAGCCAAGAAGTGTAATTCCCAGGGAAGGACTTGAGACCTTTTGCTTAAAAGTATTTTGGTCTACAACTCAGTAATAATGATTAGCATAATGAATAAAATGTATCCAGAAAATCTATTTTTAAAATACTTAATAAAGGATAGATAGGTTATTTTAGGGAAAAATATGATGCAAAATTAGTGTTACTTTTATTCGCATTTTGTTTCAGCTAGACTTGTCTTTGGAGTAAATTCTTAACAAAGCACCCTGTTCTGCTGAGTTACTTGTTTAAGATAAACATAAATTTTCCAAATGATAATATACTTCAAAATATGACTTTTCCACAGATCTCATTGAGATGTGATTTCAATTTTCTAAATTCTCCAATTTCCTCACTTTTTCTTCTTCAGAAACAAAGCTAATAAATGTCTGTCATTTCTAAAATTTATACTTTGCTCCTGAACAAAAACGTTGTTTTGAAAAAGTGTTTTGAAAAAGTGACGAAGGATACAATCCTTACTCTAAAATATGCCAGAATGAGACTATATAGAAATAAAGCACAAATCAGTCTGTAACAGAAACAATATTCTGCCAGTTAAAACCATACCTTGACTAGTATGTATGAAAACTTCTAGCAGAGAGTTGCACATGTGGAACAAAGTGAAAAGAAGCCAAAAAGGAAGATGAAAAACGTAAGGCAGTGGAAGAGGGAAATTATACCAAAATCCCAGTGAAATAGAAACTCATATCTGATGTTCCCTTCTTTTGCCTGTGTTGAGATGTATTTCTAGCCACCATAGATTCAGCTGACATAATAGTAGTCCAAATAGCTTCAGGATAAGCTCACGTCCAGTTACAATCCAGTTATATAAAATTTATGTATGAGGTCCACTGACATGAACAGGACTTAGCTCTAAATAAAAGAACAGCATTCAAAATGTTTTTACAATTTAATATTCCAATTAAAAAAAAACTCCAAACTTTTATCATTTTATCAGATTTTAAATAAACAATGCTGAAATACATAACAGTTACCCACAGAACAAAATGAGCGGGGAAGGGGGAATTTGAACCAGGCATTTGTGAGCCAAGTCCAGCATTTCATCCAACTTCTGTATCAAAGCTCTGACCTTTGTAGTACTAATAGAAATTTTTCCAGCATACAAAATCAACAATTTGGGTAGAAGAGAGGAAAACTGTCTGTCATGCAGCTGCTAAGTTCAGAAGGAACACTCTTTTTAATAAACTACTTAAAAATTCAGTTCAAATTTCACTTCAGTGGAAATGTGATGAATATCTGTTTTATTATTAATTTACATAGATTTATTTATTTATTATTTATTTATTTATTTATTTATTTATTTATTTATTTGATTTCTATACTGCCCTTCTCCCTAAGGACTCAGGGCGGTGAACAGTGACATAAATATCAGAATGCACAGATAGAGATATTGAAAACAAATTAAACCCTAATTTTGCCCAAATGCAGAAGATAAATTACCTTAAAACAATAATTACAACAGAACACGTCAGACCAGACCGGATTGCTCAAACAGATATGTTTTTAGGTCGCGTCGGAAGGAGTGAAGGTCGGGAGCCATCCGGAGCTCAACCGGTAAACGGTTCCATAGGTCAGGTGCACCCACACAGAACGCCCTCCCTCTGGGAGCCACCAGACGGCATTCTCCGAACGGCAGAACCCTTAGGAGGCCCTCTCTGTGGGAGCGCACTGGACGGAGGGAGGTTAACGCTGGCAGCAGGTGATTCCTAAGGTACTCCGGACCCATGCCATGTAGGGCTTTGAAAACCATTACCAGCACCTTGAATCTTACACAGAGGACAACTGGGAGCCAATGTAGCTCACGGAGTAGAGGTGTAACATGGGAGTATCGGGAGACTCCCAACACAACTCTCGTGGCTGCATTCTGTACCAGTTGGAGCCTCCGAGTGGTCCTCAAGGGCAGCCCCATGTAAAAAGCATTGCAGTAGTCTAAACGAGAGGTCACAAGTGCATGAGTGACCGTACGTAGGGCATCCCGGTCTAGATAGGGCCGTAATTGACGCACCAGGCAAACCTGGGCAAACGCTCCCCTAGTCACAGCTATTATGTGGTCTTCCAAGGAAAGCTGTGAATCTAGGAGGACTCCCAAGTTGCGGGCCCTATCTGTGGGGGGTAATAACTCACCACCTATAGAAAGAGATGGAATGTTCTGAATATCCCGAGATGCCGGTACGTACAGCCACTCAGTCTTGTCAGGGTTGAGTTGAAGCCTGTTCCTCCCCATCCAGACCCGAACTGCTTCCAGGCAACGGGACATCACATCAAGGGCATCACTGAGGTGGTTTGGGGTCGAAATAAAAAGCTGGGTATCATCAGCATACTGGTGATACCCGATTCCAAAACCATGAATGATCTCACCTAGCGGTTTCATGTAGATGTTGAATAGGAGAGGTGAGAGGACCGATCCTTGAGGGACTCCACAAGTGAGAGGCCTCGAGCTCGATCTCTGCCCTCCTGTTAATACCGACTGCAAACGTCCCATGAGATAAGAGGAGAACCACTGGAGAACCGTGCCTCCCACTCCCAATCCCCTGAGACGCTGCAGCAAGATACTATGGTCGATGGTATCAAAAGCCGCTGAGAGATCTAGAAGGACTAGGACAGAGGAACAGCGTCTGTCCTGAGCTCTCCAGAGATCATTTATTAGTGCAACCAATGCCGTCTCTGTGTTGTGTCCGGGCCTGAAACCCGATTGGTACGGGTCCAGATAGTCAGTTTCCTCCAGAACCGAAGGGAGCTGATGTGCCACCACACTCTCAACAACCTTAGCAAGAAAGCGAAGGTTGGAGACTGGACGAAAGTTGTTTAATATAGTTGGGTCCAAGGTAGGTTTCTTGAGGAGGGGTCTCACCACCGCTTCTTTCAAGACAGAGGGGAAACAACCCTCACTCAGGGAGGCGGATATCACTGCCTGGAGCCAGATTCGTGTTTCCTCTCGAGGTGAATAAACCAGCCAAGAAGGGCATGGATCTAATAAACAAGTGGTGGAGCTCAGCTTCCTCATAATTCTGTCCACTTCCTTTGGGGTCACAGGGTCGAACCCGTCCCATATAACATCGACAAGACCACCCATGTTCTGATCGTTAGACTCTGCCCAGTCGGAGTCTAAGCCTGTCCGAATCCGAGTGATTTTGTCCGACAGATGTTGGCAAAACTCCTCGGCACGACCCTGTAATGGATCCTCCCTCACCTCTTGATTAAGGAGGGAGCCAGTTATCCTAAACAAGGCGGCCGGGCGGTTATCTGCGGATGCAATGAGTGTAGTGAAGTAATTGGACCTCGCCATCCTCATTGCTGCGAGATAAGATCTAGTAAAGGATCTTAGTCGTGATCGGTCGGATTCAGATCGGGTGGATCTCCAACGGCTCTCTAGGCTCCAGCTCCGACGCTTCATCTCCCGGAGTGCAAGAACACTCATTTCACAAATGAGCTCTGGCATTGTATCACAAATTCCAGCTCCTGGGAATCCTTACTCCCAAATTGTACCCATTTTTTTCTTTATGAAAGATGTACTTTAATGAACATTTATCTTACAAGGCTTTGCTGGAAACAAATAAATTTTAGACTGCAGCAGAAATAGGTGACACTGAGATTGTCAATGTGCCTGGACTACATTAAATCAAAATTTGAACAGTTCACTAACTTTAGGAAAAGCTTCTACCAGGAAATGATGTTAGTTTAATTTATTTTTATCACAGAGATTTCAGGTGCTAGAAATCCAAAAGAGCTTTTAACAGCCTAAGAACAATGTAAAGGCAAGGGTGAAAATATTTAAAGAGGATTTCAAATCCATTTACAGCTGCAGTTGTGGTGACAGTTTATTAAGCTTGCAAGGAAAGAGATATTTTTAAAAGTGAAATATTTACTATAAGCCAAATAGAATTGTCACAATGTCTTGACTTACTGCCATATAAAGCTGAGCATTAACATTTCAAAATGAGAACATTATCTGATTGATTCTTTAAGTGAAAGAAATTTGATCAAACTTAAAATATGAAGAAAAAGTACCAAGATAGAGAAATATGTAGGTTAGAAATACAGTAAGGCATATATAGCAAAGGTAAGGAGATATGGCATTTTATTCATCATTAGTCACTTTGTTCTTATAGCTGGAAGCATTATTTATTGACTCGTATATGAATTTAACAAATGAATGGTTTGACCATTGTACTAGACATTTTACAAAAGCCATTAGTGACATTATTTAGACTCCAGTGGTTCTGTTTCATTTGAGGCATAGTTTTTTATCAGATGTTTGTTTCTGCTAAAGGAAGAAGAAGAACATGATTTTGCAGGTTCCTGTGCAAGTTCTTATGCCCTTCTGAAAACTACATTCACCTCATTGTGAAGGTGATACAGGGATTTCAAATGTGGAGGGAAAACTGGACAATCCTCTTTGCTTGTATCAGAAGCACCTGCAAGATCAGAAGCTACCTTACAACAGATGTGGTAAGGACAGTAAACAAACTTTTTTCTCTACTTCTCAGTATCATCCAGAAGAGCTTTTCTACCTGTTGGAATTTTGGACAAAAAAAAGGATATTGAACATTTGGTACCATGTGAGAAATTTGCAGAACATTTTGAAATTACAGTTCTTTGCATTTGCCACAACTTGATTTCTAGAGTAGGGCTTTTCAACCAGTGGTATGGGTACCACCTGTGGTACATTGGCACCTAGCAGGTGGTACGTTACCATTCTATAAACGTGGTAGCAGGGGAGGGGAATGAGCTGAACCGGTGATAGCACCGCACAAGCCTGAGCGAAAGATGGCTGGAGCTGCAGGGCTGTCAGGGCTCAGCGGAAGTGCCAGGATCAGTGCCAGGCTCCAGGTGGAGCTCAGCGCTGATCCTGGTGCTTCTTCTGAGCCCAGAAGAAGCGTCGATCAGCTGGAACATTGCATAACCTCCAGTGTCTTGTGATTTACTTTCAGATGCTTGGCAACTGATTCATATTTATGACGGTAACAGTGTGCCAGGGTCATGTGAAGTGACTAAAACCTGCTGCAAACACCCAGCAGTTGGGGGGGGGGGGTAATAAAAACCAAACACCCCCCACCCCACCCCTGCTGCCAATCCTCAACAGAAATGCTCACAACAATGAAAACCTCGGACAGGAGGAAGAGCGCCGGCAGGTGGGCAGGCAGGTGTCTTGCTCGGTTTGGCTTGGGGGGCACTTTTTTCTTCTTCTTTTTTTAAAGCTTTTTATTAGTGCTTTTTTCCTTACATACATATGTTAATTTTTCAACCAGCATGCAGTCTGGGTTCAAAAACGCTAATACATAGTCAAATCCTAATCTTTGGTTCTTTCCTCTAGCCATTTGTAAAATGACTCCCAGCTTTGGTAGTATTCTGTTTCTTCTTTATCTTTCAATCTCATAGTTAATCTGTCCATCTCAGTGCATTCCAATATTTTTTTAATTACTTCTTCCTCTGGTGGTATTCCTTCATTTTTCCAGTATTGCGTGAAAGTTATTCTTGCTGCTGTTTTAATATGTAGAACCAAATATAAACTTTGCTTATTAATCTTTTCTGGTATTATACCTAATAAAAAAATTCAGGATTAAATACTACATGTTCTCCCAACATTTTTTCTAACCAAGCATGTATTTTTTTCCAATAAGCCTTTGCTTTACCACATGTCCATCAGATATGATAATACATGTCTGAATTATGTTTACATTTCCAACATCTATCTGACATATTTTTAAACATTTTTGCTAATCTTGCTGGTGACAGGTGCCATCTATAAAACATTTTATATAAATTTTCTTTATGTGCAGTTGACATTGTCAATTTATAATTTCTCTGCCATAATTTTTGCCATTTTTCTAGTTCTATATTATAACCAAAGTTTTTCGCCCACCTTGTCATTGTTTCTTTAGTTTGCTCACTTTCCATCTCTAAAATTAACAAAAAGTTATACATTTTCTTAATTAATTTCTCAACAGAAGTTAACAATATCTTATCAAATACAGTTTGTTCTTTATAAAATCCATACAGTTTCACATCTTTTTCATATCTATTTTGTATTTGTAACTGTACCCACCATGACAGGATGATACCCTGATTTTTCAGTTCTTGTTTCGATTTTAATGTCCCATCAGTATTTAAAATATCTCTATATGTCCAAATTTTTTTCAAAATCTACCAAATTTGGATGTCAAAAAGCTTCCATCATTGATAGCCACCCTGGAATTTTTACATATATTTTTGTTTTGATTTTTTCCCCCATACTGTTATCAAAGCATTTCTAATATAATGATTTTGGAAATACTTATGATTTTTATTTTTCCCGTACCACAAAAAAGTGTGCCATCCCAATTGTAAGTCATGTCCCTCCAAATATAACAACCTTTTCTTCCTAAGAGTTATCCATTCTTTCACCCATGTTAATACAGATGCTTGATAATACAAAGCCCACTCGGGTAGGCCAAAACCTCTATTTTCCTTAGCATCTTGCAACGTTTTCAACTTTATTCTAGCTTTCTTTCCTTGCCAAACAAACTTCAAAATTAATGAATTTAACTCTTGGAAGAATTGTTTCTCAAGTTTTATCAGAATTATTTGAAATAAAAATAAAATCTTAGACAATATATTCATTTTAACTTTAGCAATTCTTCCTAGTAGTGACAATTGTAAGTTCTTCCACTTTTCCAAATCTAATTTTATTTGTTTCAATAGCCTTATACAGGGCTTTTTTTGTCATAGAACACTCAGAACGGAGTTCCGGCACCTTTTTTGGATGGAACCTTGTAGGGTAGGCAAGGCAGGTTGTATGACATGTGTGAGTTCCGGCACCTTTTTCTTTTACAAAAAAAGCACTGGCCTTATATAATTGTCTTCATTTATTGTTGAGCATTTGGCTGATAAATATATACCCAAATATTTAACCTTTTTCACTATCTGTACCTCTATTGATTCTGACAATCGTTTTGGGTTTGTTTTTTTTTGCTTATCCGTGAGATTCTTTACTATTATCTTAGTTTTTTCTTTATTTATTTTTAATTTTGCTATTTCTCCATACTGTTCTATCTTTCTCCACAATTTGGGAATCATCCCCAGTGATTCTTCTAAAATAAAATCATCAGCAAATGCTTGTAGTTTATATGTTTCACCTTTTATTCGGGGGTGCTTTTTTCAGTGCCATTGTAACTTCAAACAGTCACTAAGCGAACTGTTGTAAGTCGAGGACTACCTGTACTTCATCACTTTTTTTCCTTTTTTTTTTTGGTCATCAAGTTTTTGACACCTTGCTAGGCGACTGGTGGTACTCGGATGTTGCCATATCCTAAAAGTGGTACAATGGGTGAAAAGGTTCAAAAGCCCTGTTCTAGAGTTAATATAATTCCAGAATTAGAATCCTTCTCTATTTTATTGGATGAGTTTATCTCCTATGCTTTTTAGCATCTACATGCTAAATGAAATCACTGAGATAAGATATCCTCAAATAGGATTGAGATGCTATTAATATGCAGAATATGAATATTAATATGCAGATTATAGCCCAGCCAACTTCTACTTGTCATGTAATATGGATGAGTATCAGGCCCAACCCAAGAACAATACAAAATAATCCAGTTAAAGTTCAGCTTTTTTATTTGCTTAGATCCAATAGACAGAATCTTGCTAGATTAAACATTTAGTACTCTCATCCTAATGGATATACTCTAGTAGCTATCCTGACTCTCTTTTTCTGTCTTTTATCCAGTTCTGGGCTGGGTGTCTCTTGTCTCGACCCCCATTCTTTTGAATGTGCTCACTCATACCTGGGAAAATGCCAGTTTACAGTAGTCCATCAAAATGAGGTAGTTGGCATCCTGAATCAATACTTGATTAGGTAACAGACTATATGAGGATCAATAAACAAAGATTAAATCCATAAAAAATGGATGTTTTTTTAATGAGTGTCCTGCTGGTCCTAGATGGGTTTTCTTTTACCCTAAATGCACATATTCATGCTTGGAGATGTTCCTAAATCCAACACTGACACTCGAATGCCAACTGTTTGGTAATGTGGTATACCTTTTATTACACAAACACAGAGAGAGACAGAGACTATATACTATATACCATATACCATACACTATACACTATACACCATATTATAATATATATGATATACTAACATATTATATTATATTTACAGATTTGTATCTTATATTGCAAGCTACAACCATATATTATTATGGTCTCTATATTTCCAAAATTGGCCTCTTATTTTACAATATTGCTGGATCAGGTTGTATTTCTATTGCAATAAATCACAAAAAACAGGAGAATTATATTTATTTGAATTGAATTTATCTACATCCATGTAATAGAGACTGCATACAAACTGAATGCTTTGAATATGTATACGTGCATTTTGCAATTTTTAGTATTTAAGTCTCATGGAATTGCTGGATAATAAACTCAGTGCAATGTTTCTAATTAAAATTACCTGCATGTAATCACATTAATAGATTCAGCATCTTAAGCATCTGTGATTCTAATAGTTATCAAAATAAACCAGTAAAATGCCAGGAACGAAATCTAAAACCGTAGCTACCAAAAGTTGATATATTTAGCATAATACTTTTAATAATACAGGAACAGCACATTTTGCTTCACCTATAATGCAAAGAGCTTGTTTAAAACAGAATCATGAAAATTGGAGAGAATAAGAGAACTAGCATGTTAAGTAAATTTACATAATTATTTCAAGACTCGAATCAAGCTAATGATTTTAAAAATTGTATCTGTCCAACAGAAGCATCTGTACTCTGTTTCCCTTACACAAAGCTTAATCAATTAAATTATTAGTACTCTGCAAAGAGCACAACTTTGCTTCACAGAGTTTCCTCACTAGGCAATTTATTCAAGATAGAGAGGAAATTGAAACAATCCACCTTGGCATCTCCAATCAAGATATCAAGAAAGACCATTTCTGCTAATTATTCAGTCCTGTACTCAGTCCTGAAGTGTAGTTAGTGTTATGAATCCTCAGTAGATACTTAATGACATTGGAAAACACATGTAGATGAAAAACAGAATAGGACTCAAAATTATATTAAAGGTTTTTTTTAGAAAGAATTGAGTTTTACCTTATATGGATTTTTTTCTTCATGGTTTATTATCTTATTTTGTTTATCAAATATATATGGCTGCCTATTTTACACCAGGTGATTCTAGGTGGCATGCAGTATGATATATTACTTAAGAGTACCCTACATATCTCACAAATCTGACTGTTTTTGTGAATTTTGTACATTTAGAGCCTTGGTGGAGCAGTGGGCTGATGCCTCCTTAAGTAACACCAGCTGCCTGCAATTAGTGCAGGTTCAAGTCCCACCAGGCTCAAGGTTGACTCAGCCTTCCATCCTTCCGAGGTAGGTAAAATGAGGACCCAGATGTATCTTATTGTTGGGGGCAATAAGCTGACTTTGTAATAATGCCGCTTGGGGTGTGTGTGAAAGCCCTAACAAGCAGGCATATACATAGAATGAAGGCTACTGCTAAGCTTGTAAGCCGCCCTGAGTCTTCGGAGAAGGGCGGGATATAAATGTAATAAAAATAAAAATAAAAATAAATTTATGCAATACTAAAACCATTTAATGGTCTTGCTCTCATGAAGAAATGTGAAAAAAATAAATGTAGAAAAATGATTAATTGATTGATTATATTTCAGCCACTGAAAACTAGGACAACTAATGAAGTGTGATCTCTACACAGCATATCATTGATCATATCTAACCTATATAAACATACACATGTGAAAAAGTATCATGCCAAAAGAAAAGTATAGTCAAAGCTGATGAATCATTTAGTCTGACTAAATGTTCTAAAGAGACTTTTGAAACTCAGAATGGGAAATGGATAAACAGGAATATATAATGGAAGTGCACTCTTTAATTTTTCCTTATAAAGAAAGCTTTTTTCATATATGCTGATAGAGTATTCATGTTGCTATAAAACTGTAGATTTTAATGTAATAAATCACAGCTGCACATGTTTATAACATAAATTTACTTTAGGTTTCTTCTGTGTTTTGTCAAGAGACAAAAGTCCACATTGTAGAATCATCTTGAACTGTAGAATCTGAATAATTTTAGTGAGATTTTAATTACTTTTATTGCTGCAATCTATGAAAGTCAATCTGGGAGAACAGTTGCAATGCTAGGAATTCTCATTATAGTCCCATACAAATAGCCAATGAAGATTTTTTTCCCAAACACTACTGAACTGCACAGCTGTCCCATTCAACACTGTTGCAATGAGCATGACAAAATAGGATTGTATCCATTGTCACAATTATTCTTAGTATAAACTTAGCTTTTAACTTCTAAAAGAAGTACTTCGTGTATGCAAATAGATTCTACTTTTGTAAAGTTTCCAGATGTAAGTTCAAAATGTCTGTGATATATCCCTTAATTATTTACAGAAACATGTTGAATGCATAAATGTAAAGGCTAGCTAGACAATTCATTCCAGCAAAGGCAACCCCATTCCACATTATGTAGAACTGGGTAAGGTATTCAGATTCTCAGATTCTCTTGGCCTGAAACTGTCAATTAAATGAAGAGATGGCATGAAAACTTCTTGAGACAGTTGCAATGAGCCTTCTAGAAATCATGGTTTTGCACAGCATCATTTGAATGTACTGCACAGGTCTAGTATTCAGTTAAAACCAAACACGACTTTGCATGGATTTTACACAGATCAGTTTTAAGAAAATGCCTGTCCCAGCCCAAACAACAGCAAGTTCAACAGGTTTTATGTCTTTAATCAACCAATATGACTCTCAACAAGAGACCAACATGACTTTCTTTTCTTCATGGGCATACCTGTAAAAATATTCTTTCAATAAACCCACACTTCCCTTGTTATGTATTGGTGTTGTGGTGTTACACCACGTGCGTGGCTGAAAGAGCTAACGGTTCTCCAATTGGTCAGTCCCAGGCAGCAAGCGTGGGTTCAAACCTATTGGCTGCCACCTAGGGGCTAGGCTATATATTGTGGCTGGTTGTGGCTGGTTGTGGCCCAAGCTTCAGTACAGTTCCAGCAAGAATAAAAGAATGAGTTTTCCTGTACTCAGTCTTGTGTCATCATTCCTGCTCACCAGAGCCCATGACTTAACAGTGGCGACGAAGGTGGGATCCTGCTTCGCCGTTTAAAGGGCTGAAGTCAACAAGGGGTCGGCAGTACACGCTGGAGGGAAGAGGCATTCCCCCCCCAAGCCAGCTAGTAAGTTACGCTAGCGGCCGCGTGCTCAGAGGACGCATTCCCTGAGCCTAGAAGCAGGATCTGAAGAATGCAGGAATATAAGGAAGATGCCGAAGGTTGGCAAACTAAGAGAGTTTGATGTGAAGCATCCAGAAGAATGGTCGTCTTACCTCTCACAAGTAGAGAACTATCTAAAAGCTAATCAAATTGCAGAGGAAGGCCTAAAGGCCGCCATGTTGCTTTGTGTGTGCGGCCCAGCAACTTTCGACCTAGCAGAGAAACTTTTTGCGCTGACGCCCATCGAAGCAGTATCATATGCAGACCTTAAGAAGAAGCTGACCGGGAACTTCCAGCCCAAGATGTTAGAGATGGCATGGCATTTCAAATTCAACCAAAGAGTGCAGCTACCCAGGGAGACAGCTTCGGAGTTTATCGCGGGCCTAAGGCAGGCCGCACGCCTTTGCAAGTTCTCAAATTTAGAAAAATGACTAAGAGACTGACTCGTCTGTGGCCTTTGGGACAGAACCCTTCATCAGAGACTGTTTGCTAGACCAAATCTCACGTTCTCCGAGGCACAGGACAAGGTCATGGCCAATGAAGCTGCCGGGGGTGCAGTGCAGACAGTGCAACCTAGCAAAACTTCAAAGGTCAAAGATTCCGTCTATCTTGAGGTCGCCAAATGTGTCGGAGAATCATCAGAAGATGAAGAACCCAAAATCAACAAGCTCCAAAGGCAACCAAACACGCAAAACCGTGGCAACCAACAGCACGAGAACGATTACAAGGCAGTTCTTTTACCTAGATGCAAGGGGTGCAGAGGCAACCACCTTTGCGCCAATTGCAGATTTCGCTCGGCCATGTGTAGAGCTTGCGGAAGGACAGGCCACATCACGGTGGTTTGCAGAGCCCGCCAGAGAGACAGGCCACCCAAACACCAGTCGGAGGAACTGACTAGGAGAGGTACTGGGGGCCAGGGGCCAGTTAGTGTGGGGTTCTTCAGAAGCTTGAGAAGCATTTGCCGCACCGGGGCTCAATGCCCCCTCAAGCCTAAACTTAAGCTCTTGGTAGAACTACAAGGAGTTCCATGTAAGATGGAGTTAGACTCCGGCTCTGCAGTATTGATCATTTCGCAAGACACATTTGACTTCGTGTGTAGGCGCAGTAACAATTGGGCTAAACTAAGACCCTCAGATATCATTTTAATGGATTTTCAGAATGCTCACATTAAAGTTAAGGGTGAAGCTACATTATTGGTAAAATTTTAAGCGTTTTTGGGACAGCTGGATGTAATAGTAGTAGGGGGCCAAAGAACGAGTCTTATTGGACTTGATTGGTTTGATGCTTTAGGTATTCAGATTACTGGCATAAATTGGACACAAACTGTAGACCTCATGACTGTTTGCGAAGAATACACAGATGTTTTTGATTCAACCCTGGGGACATACACCGGCCCGCCAATTTATTTTAAGTTAGATCCTAACGTTCCAATTAGGGTTGAACTTTGCAGGGTTCTCTTTGCCTTAAAGCACAAAATTGATTCCGAAATCGATAAACTTGTAGAACAGGGTGTGTTACAGCCTGTTGATGGTGAGGGAGTAGGAAATTCCTATTGTCACCCCACTGAAGTCCAACGGGGAAGTTCGCATTTGCACTGATTATAAATGCACATTAAATAAGGCCCTCAAGCAACATGCTTACCCGGTTCCTGTAGTCAACCATATTTTAGCCTCCTTGCAAGGGGGAACCATTTTTGCTAAACTTGATTTAGCACAGGCTTATCAGCAATTGCCGGTTGACGAGGCCACAGCCATGGCTCAAACAATCATGACTCACAGAGGGGCATTCAAAGTCAAACGCTTGCAGTTTGGAGTCAGTGTTCCACTGGGTATTTTCCAAGGGATTATGGAACATACACTTAAGGGTATTCAGGGCATCTGCCCTTATTTTGATAATGTTCTTATTGCTGGGGAATCCCCAGACATGTTGGCCAGAAGGCTCAGGGCTGTTTTGCAGAGGCTTTGCGAAGCGGGCCTCAAATTAAAGAAGAACAAATGTAGTATTGGGGTCTCATCAATGGAATTCTTGGGGTTCCTCATTGATGCTAATGGTATTCACCCCACTGATTCTAAAGTGAAGGCCACCAAAATGGTTCCTAGAGCAAAATCAAAAGGAGAACTGCAAGCATTTTTGAGCCTCCTAAATGTTTATCAAGGGACGCGGTGGCTCAGTGGGTTAGGACGCTGAGCTTGTCGATCAGAAGGTCGGCAGTTTGGCGGGTCGAATCCCGAGTGCCGCGTAACAGAGTGAGCACCTGTTACTCGTCCCAGCTTCTGCCAACCTAGCAGTTCGAAAGCACGTAAAAATGCAAGTAGAAAAATAGGGACCACTACGGTGGGAAGGTAACAGCGTTCCGTGCGCCTCTGGCGTTTAGTCATGCCGGCCACATGACCACGGAGACGTCCTCGGACAAGCGCTGGCTCTTCGGCTTTGAAACGGAGATGAGCACCGGCCCCTAGAGTCGGAAACGACTAGCACGCATGTGCGGGGGAACCTTTACCTTTTTTTTAAATGTTTATCATACATGCCTACCTCATAAGGCAGCAATAGCAGAGCCCCTCCACAGGCTGCTTGATAATTTAATTAATTAATTTTTTATACCGCCCTATTCCCGAAGGACTCAGGGCGGTTTACAGGGCAGCATAAAATACAATATAAAAATAGTATAAATTAAAATAGATTAAATTACATAAGCCCAACAATTAAAACAATATTAAAAGCTAAAACCCCTTCAGTCCAGGCCTGATAGATCAAAAAAACAGGTTTTCAGATCCCGGCGAAATGAACGCAGATCGGGGGCGGTCCGAAAAAAGCTCCTTGGAAATGGACTAACTTACATGAAAAAAGCTTCCAGGATCTGAAAGCCCTTCTATCAGAAAAGTACACTGTAACTCATTACATAGAGTCTAAACCTGTATGTCTTGCATGTGATGCTTCTCCCTATGGGGTGGGGGCAGTCTTAAGCCACACAGAGAAAAATGGGAAACAGGTTCCTATTGCATTTTACTCTAGGACCTTATCCTCTGCTGAGAGCAACTATTCACAGATTGATAAAGAAGCCTTGGCCATAGTTGCTGGAGTTAAGAAATTTCATGATTATTTTTATGGTTGGGATTTCACTGTCTACACTGACCACAAACCTCTGTTGGGATTGTTCACAACAGACAAACAAACCCCCCACATACTATCTCCCAGAACGTTGAGATGATCTATTTTTTGTCTGCATACAATTTTAAGTTAATTCATAAACCAGGAAAGGAAATGGGCCATGTGGATGGCCTCAGCAGACTACCACTGCCACTAATGGATCCTGATCCAGCTCCTGCTGCTAGAATACTGTCCATATAGGACTTACCTGAGTTTCCCCTCCACGCAGGGGATATTGCTGCTGAAACTGCCACAGATAAAATTCTGAGTAGAGTGTTGTCATGGGTATACACAGGCTAGTTGGAAAAAAGTCCAGGCTCTGAATTTCAAAGTTATTTTGTCAGGAGACATGAGTTGTCTGCCCATAAGGGCTGCATTTTATGGGGGAACAGAGTCATAATTCCCACTTCATTAAGAAACAGGGTCTTACACTCTTTACATGAAGGCCATCCAGGCATTGTCAGAATGAAAGCTTTAGCTAGAAGCTACCTTTGGTGGCCTGTCCTTGATAAGGCTGTAGAGGATCAAGTTCATGGTTGTTATACATGCCAGCAATCTAGGCCTGAAATGCCTCAGGCCCCAGTTCACAGGTGGGAGGAAATGCACACTCCCTGGTCTAGGATTCACATAGACTACGCTGGGCCTTTTCAGGGGCAGCTTTTCCTGATAGTAGTGGATAGCCACTCCAAATGGCTGGAAGTAATTCCAATTTGTAATATGACTACTGCTAGGCCCATCCAGGTGCTGAGAAAACTCTTTGCAACACATGGGTTGCCTGATGTCTTAGTTTCTGATAATGGGGCCCAATTCACTGCTGCTGAATTTCAGGCTTTTCTTAGAGCTAACCTCATCAGACATGCAATGTCTGCACTGTTTCATCCTTCTTCGAATAGACAAGCCGAATGCATGGTGAGGACAACAAAGGAGCCACTCTAGTGTACTGTCACATGTGACTGGCATCACAGATTGGCAGATTTTTTACTCTACCAGCATTCTACGCCCTGCACTGCTACAGGTAAAAGTCCTGCTGAACTACGTTGGGGAAGGTGTTTAATTACTAAACTGGACAGGTTGCATCCAGACAGAGTGGCAACAGAAGCCTCTCGACCAAAACCCCTGAGGGGACTGCACATGGGTGATTGGGTTTGGGCTAGAAACTATGGGCCAGGGAATTTATGGGTTCCTGGTCAAATAACCAAGGCATCTGGACCCCTATCTTACGAAGTGGAGTTGGAAGCAGGGCGACTGGTCAGAAGACACATTGACCAACTCAGGAAAAGGTTTCCAGAATGGTCACTAAGTGAGGACTGTGGCATAGGTCCCTCCCAAGGTCCTCAAACTGGCAGCCAAGCCAGCCCACACTGGAACCACCAGGGTTTGCCCTTCTCAGCAGAAGTGGAATCTGAGGAGGAACCGGGAAGCACAGAAGTGCAACATGGAACCCCTGACCAAGCAAGCCAGCTGAACCTCAGCAACCACTGTGCCTACTCTGCAGAACAGACTGACTCTGGGGTGGACCAACCTGGTGAGGCCAGTCAGAGCGTTTTGATTCCCCTTGACACTGGAGCGCAAGGGGACATGGGTCTACCCAGCCCACTGGGTAAACTGGTAGACCACAAAGTGAGGGAAACTCCAAGATGTTCCTCTAGGCCACACAAGCCTCCTGCGTACCTCACAGACTATATTGTAAAATAAAGTAATGTATAGTGTTGTGAAACTTGTACCACTACCTACAGAAACTTGGGCATTTTGAAACTGCCAGTACTGTTTTGTAAGCATGTTCATCAGACGTTGTTTAATCTCATTGTAGTCCTTACTGCATTAGTAAGCCTGTTCAGACATTGTTTAATGTCATTGTAGCCACAACAAATTTATAAGTATTATTTATTTATTATTTTTTTATTATTTCATTACGGTTGTTGGGAGTGATTAATAAGTCTGACAGTTGTTAAGACTATTTAAAGGGTGTCATAGTCTGAGATAAGAAGGGAGGGGTGTTATGTATTGGGCTTGTGGTGTTACACCACGTGCGTGGCTGAAGGAGCTAACGGTTCTCCAGCAACCCAGACAGGCCATCTCCGGTCCTGCAATTGGTCAGCCCAAGGCGGCAAGCATGGGTTCAAACCTATTGGCTGCCATCTAGGGGCTAGGCTATATATTGTGGCTGGTTGCGGCCCAAGCTTCAGTACAGTTCCAGCAAGAATAAAATAATGAGTTTTCCTGTACTCAGTCTCGTGTCATCATTCCTGCTCACCAAAGCCCACGACTTAACATCTCTTATTACAAATTCTTCATAAATACATGCATAGATGCCTATTTGGCTTTATTAATTATGGTTCTTTTAAATGTTATTCAGCATTCAAGGTATCATTATTTTTGCTTTATCTGGAATCCTTTATAAAACCAGAGTTAATTTTGAAATAAAAGATTGAATTACAGAGTGCATTTTTAATGGTTTGCCCAAAATTTATTGTACAGTACTTTGCATTTGTTGCAGTTTGAAAGGAGAACATGCAAACACTGAGATCAGTGAATAAGTGACATATGGCATTGCATTTATTTCAGGGTTTGTGGTAACTTTATTTTAAACATGTGATCATTTCTTTTTCTTACTGCAAATCTTCCTTGTGATTTCCTTACTAGCAGAGCAAACACTTCATCTTGCATTCTTACCTTTAAAATTGTCACCTGTCTATACAATTGTTCAACCATCCATGTAAGAAGAAGAAAAGGAAGATCAAATCATATATACTTTCTTAAAAGTTCTGTTCCTGTGGAACTTATTTTTAGTCTGTCCTGATCTGAATCGTTATATATATATATATATATATATATATATATATATATATATATATATATATATATATATATATATATATATATATATATATATGGATCCTTGTATATATATATATATATATATATATATTGTGTGTGTGTGTGTGTGTGTAAATTACTAACAAAGAATTTAGGGAGGCTGATATGCATTTCTGACTCATTAGTCTTCATCAGTCAGTCATACCCTTCTGAGATTCGAACCTGGGCTGCTTGCACGTTAGGCAGTGTTTTTACTTCTTGAGCCACAGGTTCTCTCTCGCTTTGTTAGCTTTTTGCAAGGGGAGAAATATGTGTCATATGTTAACTCTTAGATTACCTTGCTAGGCCCCAAACATGGGGCAAATCTTTATTTCCTGTTTTCAGCCTTATCTCAAAGGCCATCGAACAGGCTGTAGTCACACCGGACAGTTCATATATTTGTGTAAATTGTGTAATATATATATAATTATTAGTAATAGAATTATTAGTAATAGAAGTATTATTAATTAATAGAAGTATTATTAATATAAAAATTACTATTATTATGATTTATGATTTATTAATAAATTATTATTAATAGAAAAAACGATTTCAATTTTATGCATAAATTATCAGATGGAATATTTTAGGCCTTTGAAGTGTTTTCCTCTTTTCTATTAATTATCAAGTAGCTGACTGCTTGAAAGTGGTAAGGATGAGAGACTTCAGTAATTAGTTAACCTAAGTATTTTTAATAGAGGCTGTGATCCATCATATATGCCAGGCAGGCATTCCTACTGTTGCTACTACTAAAAAGTGCCTTTTATAGTGATTATGAATTTGGTAATTAGCATTATCCCCTTCATGGATTACTGCCTTGTCGTGGCGAAGAGGCTTGCATAATTCAATGAAGCTATGAGCTACGCCATGCAGGGCCACCCAAGACGGAAAGGTCATAGCAGAGAGTTCTGACAAAACATGATCCACTGGAGAAGGAAATGGCAACCCACTCCAGTATCTTTGCCATGAAAACCCTATGGACAGTACCAAAAGGCAAAACAATATGACGCCTGAAGATGAGCCCCTCAGGTCAGAAGGAATCCAATATGCTAATGGGGAAGAGCAGAGGACTAGTACTAGTAGTGCCAGAAAGAATGAAGTGACTAGGCCAAACCTGAAAGGACGCTCAGCTGTGGATGTGTCTGGTGGTGAAAGGAAAGTCCGATGCTGTAAAGATTTTTTCTCCATAGGAACCTGGAATGTAAGATCCATGAATCAAGGAAAGCTGGACATGGTCAAACAAGAGATGACAAGAATGAACATCGACATCTTAGGAATCAGCGAACTAAAACAGACAGGAATGGGTGAATTTAATTCAGATGAACATCAGGTATACTACTGCGGGCAAGAATCCTTAAGAAGAAATGGAGTAGCCTTCATAGTCAATAAAAGAGTAGGAAAAGCAATACTGGGATACAATCCTCAAAATGACAGAATGATCTCAGTTCGAATTCAAGGCAAACCATTCACTATCACAGTAGTCCAAGTCTATGCCCCAACCACTGGTGCTGAAGAGAATGAAATTGACCGGTTCTATGAAGCCCTACAGCACCTTATAGAAGTAACACCAAAAAATGATGTCCTTATCATCATGGGGGATTGGAATGCTAAAGTAGGAAGCCAAAAGATAACCGGAATAACAGGCATGTTTGGCCTTGGAGTACAAAATGAAGCAGGGCACAGCCTGATAGAATTTTGTCAAGAGAATACGATGGTCATAGCACTCTTTTCCAACAACCCAAGAGATGGCTCTACACATGGACATCACCAGATGGTCAACACAGAAATCAGATTGACTATATGCTCTGCAGCCAAAGATGGAGAAGCTCTATACAGTCAGTAAAAACAAGACCAGGAGCTGACTGTGGCTCAGACCATGAGCTTCTCATTGCAAAGTTTAGGCTTAAACTGAAGAAAGTAGGGAAAAGCACTAGGCCAGTCAGGTATGAATTAAATCATATCCCTGTTCAATATACAGTAGAGGTGACAAATAGATTTAAGGAATTAGATCTGATAGACAGAGTGCCTGAAGAACTATGGACAGAGGTTCGCAACATTGTAGAACAGGTAGCAACCAAAACCATCCCAAAGAAAAAGAAATGCAAGAAAGCAAAATGGCTGTCTGAGGAAGCTTTCAAATAGCTGAGGAAAGGAGGGAAGCGAAAGGCAAGGGAGAAAAAGAAAGATACGCCCAATTGAATGCAGAATTCCAGAGAATAGCTAGAAGAGATAAGAATGCCTTCTTAAATGAACAGTGCAAAGAAATAGAAGAAAACAATAGAATAGGGAGGACCAGAGATGTTTTCAAGAAAATTGGAGAGATGAAGGGAATGTTTCATGCAAAAATGGGCATGATAAAGGACCAAAATGGCAAGGACTTAACAGAGGCAGAAGAGATTAAGAAGAGGTGGCAAAATTACACAGAAGAACTATACAAGAATGAGCTTAACGTCCCTGATAATCACAATGAGGTGGTCACTGACCTTGAGCCAGACATCCTAGAATGTGAAGTGAAGTAGGCCTTAGGAAAGCTGAGCAACAACAAAGCAACTGGAGGTGACAGTATTCCAGCTGAGCTATTCAAAATCTTAAAAGATGATGCGGTAAAAGTGCTACACTCAATTTGCCAGCAAATTTGGAAAAGTCAACAGTGGCCACAGGATTGGAAAAGATGAGTTTACATTCCAATTCCAAAGAAAGGCAGTGCCAAAGAATGTTCAAACTATCGCACCATTGCACTCATTTCTCATGCTAGTAAAGTTATGCTTAAAATCCTACAAGCTAGACTCCAGCAGTACGTGGATCGAGAACTACCAGAAGTACAGGCAGGATTTCGAAGAGGCAGAGGAACTAGAGATCAAATTGCCAACATACGCTGGATCATGGAGAAAGCTAGAGAGTTCCAGAAAAACATCTACATCTGCTTCATTGACTGTGCTAAAGCCTTTGATTGTGTGGATCATAACAAACTGTGGCAAGTTCTCAAAGAGATGGGCATACCAGACCATCTTATTTGTCTTTTGAGAAACCTATATGTGGGCCAAGAAGCAACAGTGAGAACTGGACACGGAACCACTGATTGGTTCAAAATTGGAAAAGGAGTCCGGCAAGGCTGTATACTGTTGCCCTGCCTATTTAACTTATATGCAGAGCACATCATGAGAAAGGCAGGGCTAGATGAATCAAAAGTTGGAATTAAGATTGCCGGAAGAAATATCAACAACCTAAGATATGCAGATGATCCCACTCTATTGGCAGAAAGTGAAGAAGAACTAAAGAGCCTCTTGTTGTGGGTGAAGAAGGAGAGTGCAAAAGTTGGGTTGAAACTTAACATTAAGAAAACCAAGATCATGGCATCCGGCCCTCTCAATTCCTGGCAAATAGATGGGGAAGAAATGGAGGTAGTGACAGATTTTATTTTCCTGGGCTCCAAGATCACTGCAGATGGGGACTGTAGCCAAGAAATTAAAAGTCGCTTGCTCCTTGGGAGGAAAGCCATGGCAAATCTAGACAGCACACTAAAAAGCAGAGACATCACCCTGCCAACAAAAGTGCGTATAGTCAAGGCTATGGTCTTCCCAGTTGCAATGTATGGCAGTGCAAGTTGGACCATAAAAAAGGCTGAGCGCCAAAGAATTGAGGCCTTTGAACTGTGGTGCTGGAGAAGACTCCTGTGAGTCCCTTGGACTGCAAGGCGATCAAACCGGTCAGTCCTAGAGGAGATCAACCCTGACTGCTCTTTAGAAGGCCAGATCCTGAAGCTAAAACTCAAATACTTTGGCCACCTAATGAGAAGGAAGGACTCACTGGAGAAGAGCCTAATGCTGGGAAAGATTGAGGGCAATAGAAGAAGGGGACGACAGAGAATGAGGTGGCTGGATGGAGTCACTGAAGCAGTAGGCGTGAGCTTAAATGGCCTCCAGAAGATAATAGAGGACAGGAAGGCCTGGAGGAATGTTGTCCATAGGGTCGCGATGGTTCGGACATGACTTCGCAGCTAACAACAACAACAACAAATTAGCATTATAATTACTACCTCCCCAAAAGTAAACTAATGTTTCATTTAAAGACAACATTTTCTGTTTCTGATCTCTGGCTACTAAATAGCTGCTCTGTCAATCTCTCAAGTGACACAAAAGATCAGTCAAGTGAAAAAGCTTTAATTGAAATCATTAAATAAACTGCTCCAAACAGAATTCAATGTGAGAATATGTGAGAATATCATTTAATTGAAATGAAGTCCAACTTACTAGAAATTATCAAACACTAATACTTTCTAAAAAATAAGTCATGAGATCAGCAGGAATTCTGATATTCTAAGAAGGGTAATTTTGAAGTATTTAAAGTTCAACTTCTTTCCACTCTGTTTATAAAGAAGATATATGAATTGTCCTAAATTCTTGTGGAAAAATATACCCTAAATAAATATGAATCATTGATTTTTGAAAAAATCTGTCATATTTTGGGCATTTCTTGGCTCTTAACATTGCATATTGAATTAAAATAAATTATATTATCTCTTATTCACTTTAATTAGGTAACTCTAGGTACGTGTTTTATTAATGAACACTCTTGTGGGTTTTCTGTCATTTTAAAACCTCATTAAAGGTTAATGATTAAATATTATTAATGTCATTGTCTTTGTTCCTCCTATTCTTGTTTTCAAAAATGACTCATGGACTAGAAACCGTACAGGCTTTCTTTAATAAAAGAAACTACCAAAAATGGGTCATGAGAATTCCCTACTTTGTGCAGGGACAAATAACAGAAAACAATTGTCATTGTGTATTCTTCAAAATCAAGGGCAAATATTGTCTAAATGCTAAAAGTGCCAAGTTTATATTTATACATAAAAATACCCCCATACAGAAGCTTTGTGATAACAAATCTCATGATTATGCAGACTGAATCTTGCTTGGCACATATAGGTGCAGTACACTCTAATTTTTCAGGAATTTTTTTAACATAAACATATGTTTGGGAAAGTTGCATCAATATATTTAAAAAACTTGTGCTAAAATGAAATATTAGAGCTAAGGTAAGTACCAATCATGGTTAATTTATTAATAAAAGAACATGCTAAAATATTGAATTTATGTATTTTAATAATATAAACATCATTGTTTAATAATTTAATCATTAAACTTTCTTTCTCTTTTGGGGTACTTCTATACCATTTTTGCAATGGATATCTAATATCTTCAATTTTATTTAGATGTTTTATTTCTAGATTGGTTGATTGATTGTTAATTTGGTATTAACATCAGTAGATTTTTTCCAAGATGATCTGTTCTTAATCTGGTCCTTCAATCTTCCAAAAGTGCACCCATAACTACTATAACTGCACATCCACCTTGATGCTAATTGTCCTCTCCTTCTCATTCTTTTCACCTTGACCAGCATTAGAGTCTTCTGTATAGATAGGTCTTCATATAATATGTCCTAAGTATAATTTAAGCCTTGTCATTTGTGCCACAAGTGATAATTCTGTGTTTATTTGTGGGATTTTGTTTTGTTTTGGGTTGGGTTGGGTTGGTCATGGTATCCTCAAGTATGACACCTTTCTTCTATATGCTCAAGATATTTAACATGGGATTTATTTTCATATTATTTTCAAGACTGCAAGAATGTGAACTTGTTTGGGCAACTCAGTGAATTTATATGACATGAGATTTTAGCCTGTATTTCTTAGTCCAATATCTTTATTCCTACATAATCCCAAGGCTCCGATATGGACTTACTTATTGCCTTGTGATCATAACTACCATAAATGCCTATTGATCTTTGTTTAGCCTTTCCAATAATCTCTCCCACTTTCAAAGTACAACTTTTATAATTTTCACAATTCATAATGTTTTTGAATTGTCCATAGTTTTTACAGCTCTTTTTGTATGACACGCAGTCATGTTTAATGTGATACAGAAAGCTTTTTGCTACACAGATACATAATCTGTGGGTTTGCACAGAGTAATTTGGTTGTAAAAAAAATTGCACTCTAAAAAAGGGAGATTATTTTGATTGACAATTTGGACAGTGGAAGTGTCTATGCTGATTTTTCCACTGCTTGATAGCATTGACCTAAATTTTCAGATTAAAGCTTTACATTTTATTTTAAAAAGTGGTATAACAGCTGAAATGAAACTTATCTAAGGCATCTATTACTACTAACCTGAAGAATAATTGGGATTATCAGTTCATTTAGGCAAATTTTCTGCACAAATGGAGCTGAGCATTTACTGGCTGGATGCCTTTCTTTACACCACATGAAGTTCACAGCAGGGGTGGGTTTTTGTTTTTTTTATTTTGCACCCTAAGAAAGAATGTGTGTTATAATTTCCCTCTGCTTTATATGTTCTTAATATACATACATACATACATACATACATACATACATACATACATATATATATATATATATATATATATATATATATATATATATATATATATATATATATGTTAAATGCTTGTTAACTATCTAGACCACCTTGCTAGGCCCCAAACATGGGACAAATCCCTATTTCCTGTTTCAGCCTAACCAAAAGCCATCGACAGGCAGTAGTCACAACAGTGACAGCTCATATCTGTGTAAATTTTTTTTTAGATTGCTAACAAAGAATTAAAGGGAGACTGATATGCATTTCAAACTTATTTGTTTTCATCAGTCAGCCATACCCTTCTGAGATTCGAACCTGGGCTGATTGCACATAGGCAGTTGTTTTAACCTCTAGGCCACAAGCTCTATCTCACTTTGTTAGCTGAGAAGCAAGGGAGATATGTGTTAAATGCTTGTTAACTATCTAGACCACCTTGCTAGGCCCCAAACATGGGACAAATCCCTATTTCCTGTTTCAGCCTAACCGAAGGCCATCGACAGGCAGTAGTCACAACAGTGACAGCTCATATCTGTGTAAAAAAATTTTTTTATTTTATATATATATATATATTCATTCATATATATTTTTTATATATATTCATTGAGCGTTTTAACAACAATAGTAAGAACTAATACAAAGTAAAATAGAATGGGAAAGAAGAAAGAGTAAGGAAAAAAGAAAAGAAAAAGCTAAAAGGGCAAAAAAGAAAAAGTAAGGATAAGAAGAGAAAAAGAAAAATAGAAAGGAGACGATATTTTAAAAGACATAAAGATGTGACTATTAGATTATCTTGTCCAATCATTAAATTCATAAATTGCAAGTTCATTTTTATGCCCCCCCAAAAATCACAAATCAGTCATTGATACATATAGATGTTGTGTTTTCCCTGCTCAAAAAACTGAATTTCACCATTTCAGAAGGTCTGTCATTTTCACCAACTTATTTTTCCATGTAGTATTGCCAAACCTTTCCATCTTTGTGCATACAATAATCTCACTAAAGTTATTATAAAAGAGTATCCCATGGCTCTTTTCTATCTGTTTTCAGTTTCAGGTTCTAGAAGGAAAAGTTCTAGTTTCAATTGAATATTAATCTTTAAACTCATCTTAATCATTGTATGAATTTGAACCCAATATTTTCTAGTTCTTTTACGAGTCCACCAAGCATAATAAAATGACCCTTCTTCTTGTTCACATTTCCAACATAAATTCAAAGTAGCCAATAGAATTATTTAATAGTTCACTGTGGAATTTAAGCCAAACAACAGCTGTAGTGCGAGAACACGAAGGATATACAAATATAGAATATAGGAAGGATTGAGGAATTTAAGCATATTCTTCCTTCTTGGGGTTTTTTTCCTTATAAATACTCCTGAATGTCTTTTTTTAGAGTAAGAAATAATCAAATGCCTTCTTTTCCTTGAGTAATTTCTTTTCTTCAAATAGCTGCAGCTGTTTTTAATAATGATGCCTTCTGTTTATAATGGAGAGGCAATCTCTAATGTGCATATTCAAGGTTAGAGTTTCAGACTCCTCATTAAAAAATCTACTGTTATACCAAGATGATTCATGCTACAATGCTTTTACTAATTGAATTAATAGTTACACTTGCTTACTAAAGAGATTAACTTCTGTATCACCTTCACTAGATGGGTTAGTTGCTAGACAGCCCACACTAGGGGTTTAGTCCATGCTTCCTATGTCTAGGGATAAAAGCTGTAATACATCTTTCATGAAGAAAATAAATGCTACTCTGCCCTCAGTAGGAATATCTATCTTTATATCTTAATTGTCTCATTTTAATCATTGTAATCATTTTTCTATTGTAGCCTTCCTTTTGTTGTTTGTTATTGTCTACAATATATCTTAATTTATGACAATATAGAGAATTCATCTTTAAAATATTTCCTTTTTTTACATCCTAGCTTTTGGATATTTTTTTTCATCCCCTTTATTATTATTTTTTATAAATAATTCAATAAGTAGTAGTACCTAATGCTACCTAATAGTACTTCCTCCTCCTATTTTCTTCATAACAACAAGCCTGTGAAATTGGGCTGACAGACACTGTTTGCCCTAAAGACACCTAGCCCATTTGATGCCTAAAGGTGCTCTAGAACTCACAGTTTCCTAATTTCTAGTCTGTTGCCTTAACCACTAGACCAAATTGGCTCTTTTTTTCCTTTTATAACAGGGGTCTTCAAACTTGGCTCTTTTATGACTTGTGGACTTCAACTCCCAAAATTCCTCAGCCAGCGTGCCTGGCTGAGGAATTCTGGGAGTTGAAGTCCACAAGTCATAAAAGGGCCAAGTTTGAAGACCCCTGTTTTACAACATCAGAAGAAGTATTGGTAATGTTTTTAAAACTTGGGGTAAAAGGGTATAGGAACCAAAATGTTAAAATATACAATAATTGGAATCTTGTGAGGTTAGCAGATCTCTCATAATTTTCACAGTATCATACATAGTACCGTATATATCCACATGCAACAGCACTGATATCTTGCATAATATTATGTAAAAGTCTAAGGTCTCACATTTTAGGATGTTCACTTAAAATAAAATTTAACAGCATTTTTTAAAAAGAAAATCATTATAATCAGTGTTTATAATCCACGGAGGCCACCCAGACAGAAATATGATGTCTTGCGAATCCCTATGACAGCATCTTGTATTCATTACCTTTGTCTGACTGGACAAAAGAAAACCTACATGCTTTTAAAAATTCATTTCTATGAGCTTCATTAACTCTTTTCTAATAAAAGGTATTGCATTTCTAGGTACTATATTCTTTCACTGTATTCCAACCAAAGGTAACTACAGTACTTGTTCAATTTATTTAATTGGAAAAATTTGAAGAAAATTAAAGAGACTTAATTTTGCCTTGATTGCATCTGCATAAATCAAAAGATCTCATAATACACTTTTTGTCTCAGTTTTGAAGTTGCAAACATTTAAAAACATAAATATGTATATGTAGGTTGAATTTGTATAAATAAATATCTGGATTTATGTTGTTTTGCCATGCATACATATACGTGTGTGTGTGTGTTTGTGTGTGTGTGTGTCTGTGTGTGTGTGTGTGTATAAACACACAATGGATCCTCCATCTTGGGGATTATTGCTGAGGCAGTCCTGCAGCAACTGGAGTCTAAAGTGATGTCCGACTATTGACCCAAATTTTGGGCCAGATATGTCGATGACATGTTCACTATTGTCAAATGGCAAGACAAGTCTATCTTCATGAAGAAACTAAATTCAGTGTTTCCAGACATCCAATTTACAGCAGAGGAGGAGGCCAATGGCACTCTGGCCTTTCTAGACATATTGGTCAGTTGCCAAACCAACGGCACCCTCCATATGACCGTTTACCAGAAAGCAACCCATATGGATAGAATGCTACACTATAGAAGCAATCATCCAACAGCTCATAAGGTTGACTGTATCCAAACGTTATTCAAATGAACAAATACACATTGCAACATGAGAGCCAAGGAAAAAGAACAAGCCCACCCATATCATATATGTAGGTGCAATGGCTACCTGACCAACTTCATTTGGTGATATAATAGGCACCAATGGCCCCGCAGAATGCAGAATGATTCAGTAGCGACAACCCGGACATGTCAATGGGGTATCAGAAGTGACGGCACGAATATTAGCACCATACAATATCTGTGTGGCCCACTGGCCAAATCAAACACTCTGTGCTAAGGTGATGTGCCCCAAGGAGCCACTAAATGAGGAAGAAAAGTCATCGGTGATCTATAGAGTACAATGCAAAGACTGCCAGTGTAATTATACTGGAGAGATGGCCAAACGGATTAAAACCAGAATCCATGAACATAAGTTGGCTGTCAAAAGGCAGGAGCAGTACTCACAAATATGGACACACATGGTCAGCAATGACCATTCTTTTGACTTCATGGGAGCAGAGGCTATTGCCCAGGACACCTCCATCTACTGAAGGAAGCCTGGCTGTTGGACATATATTCAATTAATCACCATATAGAAGCACCACCGGCTTATCAGGCATTAAAGGCTCATGAACAGCAACTAAAAACACTGCCCATGCTTGGAAAGAAAGGAGCCAAGGAAGATCATGTGAGTGAGAGAAGGTTAGATACACAGTAGGTTGGAGGAGGGGAACAAGTAAGGAGTGATCCAGTGACAACTCCCAACAGCCAGACGCAGATGGGGCAAGGAGAGAGAGGATTGCATTCAGCCTATGTACGAATGGACGGAGGGCAGCTGGAGGGAATGGGATCAACTGGGAAGGGTGACAAAGAGCAATAATGGTAGGGGAGCAGAATGAACACACTAAGACAGGGGTGTCAAACTCAATTTCATTGAGGGCCGCATCAGCACTGCAGTTGCCCCCAAGGGGCCGGGTGGGTGTGGCCTGGGTGGGCATGGCCTACTGGGTAGGCATGGCTAGAGTGCGTATGGCCTACTGGGTGGGCGTGGCCAGCTCTACATCGTTCACATCAAGGGTGCCTATGGGGGCCTGGGCAGGAGTGGGACAGATCTGGGGGTCTCTGGCAGAAGGAGGGTCTCTGGGCCAGGGCCAAGGCAGTGGGGGCCGTTCCCTCACTGTTTCCAGGATGGCTTTGTGGGCCGCATGAAACCACTTCGCGGGCCGGATCTGGCCCCCGGGCCTTGTGTTTGACATGTCTGCACTAAGATGACCAACCAGAGGGCCGGAGGAGATCCGGCAGACTGGCAGAGGTGGAATGATGCAAGGGCCATTGGGGGAAGGATGACAAGTGAATGAGGATGGCACAACTCACAAGAAGGAGGAGATGAAAGATGGACAGCAGCCTGCTGAGATCTGGTGATGGGAAAAGGTGAGGAGTGATCCAGCAACAACTCTCAATGATCGCATACGGATGAGGCAAGGAGAAAGAGCACTGCAACGCGCGCACACACCAGCGTGCAAAGAACAGCCGGTGAGGACGAGACTCACTAGAATGGGCAATGGAAGACAGGAGCGACAAGTGGATGCACTAGAGGAGGAACAGTGGACCGACAATGGAAGGGCACACATATCATTGGATTGGGACACGCAGCCAGCAAGGGTCACAGGAGAGGAAGGATCGGAGGATAGACCAGCAATAGCATCAAATAGTCGAGTGCCTTGGTGGAGCAGTGGGCTAATGCCTCCTTAAGTAACACCAGATGCCTGCAATTAGTGCAGGTTCGCATCCCACCAGGCTCAAGGTTGACTCAGCCTTCCATCCTTCCAAGGTAGGTAAAATGAGGACCCAGATTGTTGGGGGCAATAAGCTGACTTTGTAATAATGCCACTTGTGGGGGCCACGAAAGCCCTAATAAGCAGGCATATACATAGAATGAAGGCTATTGCTAAGCACATTGATTTGGCCGGCTGTGTTGTTACATCTTGATTGGTTGATGGTGTTATTGTTTGCAGATTAGTTGGCTGTTTTGTATCATCTTGTGTCTTTTGTGTTGTAACGACCTGGATAATGGGCTGTGTGATGACTTCATGAGCTCTAGTGTAGTGATATCCTGAGTTCTGTGTTGCAACATCTTGGGTGGTTGGCTGTGTTGTGACATCCCGAGCTTTAGTATTGATTTGTGCTTAGATTGTAAGCCGCCCTGAGTCTTCAGGGAAGGGCGGGATATAAATGGGATTAAAAAAAATATTTATAGAGAGACGGCAGCTCCGATCACGCTTTGCTCGCACAAGCATGAAGCCAAAGACACCAGGCTGAAGATGACGAGTGGGACCTCATCGAAACGTTGCCAAGACACTCTCAATCTTACACGGGAAAAGACCCGAATACACAAAGACCTACATACACACACACACACCACACACACACACACACACACATTGTTAAACATTGTGACTTCTGTATTTTATTAGTCTCTTACCTAAAACTGTAGTCTCTGTAAATATGGTTATTTATTTTATACTGAACTCAGTCAAGAATGCTTCTGAAGTAACAAAGATAGGATTGCCATGTACAGTCCTATGATATTAATGGCTCCTGTCCAGTTCACACTGTTCCAAAGGAGCTTGGGAGGAATCAGCTTAGTGGAGATCAGCTGAAAATCTCCTGATCATCTCAGGCTGATGATATGACCTTAAAATATGGGTTAATTTTGGTCTGAGAGCAGACCAAAATGTAAGTCATATACACATTTTTAAAAGGGCATGGGGAAGAATAATTAGCTCAAGTTATTTTTATTTTTGCATTGACAATCTAGAAGTAACAGGGTATTCAGTTAGGTGAGAATCATTCACGTTTTGTAGTCATGCAATGGGACTGTTGCAGTATAAAATAGTTCTTAAATTGCATCCACTCCTCAATATATTTTCTGCTTATGAATAAATACAGAAGAACTGAAATCTAAATACTTATTCATCTGTTCCCTCTCTTCTCTCCAAGTTGCTGAATTGATTTAATGACTTTAAGATGCTAAATGCAATTTAGATACTTTTTTATTTAATGCTCAGGAATCAATGCATAATCCTAAAGGTCATATGATAATACATGTCAGGCAGCATTATTTCACTGACAGGTGTTTTTCTTCATTGGTGAAGGATATTTCATGATGTCTAAAACACTGGCAATGAGGGAATGTTTTCTTAAAGATTCAATATAGCAATTTTCAAATATCTGGATACAATGTTGTTTACCTTCACTAAGCATGGAATCTTAATTTTAAAGCATACTTTATTGTATGTATGTAGAATATAACTTTCCAAGCCATTTTTGAAGGTTTTCCTATTATAATAGGAAAAATATACAATGATTTATTCTATAAATAAATTATATTTATTGCTTGTCAATTATATTTGACTTTTCCTATTTTTAAATAAAAAATATGCTAGCAGAATTTTGTTACACATGCTTAAGAATAGAAATAAAAAAATTATTCACCCATATTTATGTTTAATTTTGCAAATAAAGGATGGACATTATATTTTTGTAAGTTCAGTATATCAAATATTATCGTATATATAAATATTAGAATGCTAATTAGGAATCGTATGAAAGAAGAGCCAGCCGTGCCATCATTTTTGCTTGGAGCTGAACTCAAAAGGGATGAAAACCCAACAGTGAAATGAAAATCCATTCAAACTGAACACATCATCCCTCTGTATAGGTCATCAGGTCCATAGTCTCTTCACCTCCATTGAAAACTTTCAAAGGCAAGAAAACAATAAACATCAAAGCCATTCTATAGTTGTATACTGCCTTTTCAACACTTCATATTTTGGACCTTTTTAAAAATGCAGTGTCAGCAGTAAATCCTTTATGGATTTAGTCAGGCTTTTGAATCAATATCCCACAGAGCATCACACTACTGTGCCGTCTATGAAGTGCTTAAAACATGAGGGCAGAAATGGGACTGAAAGTCTGAAACACTTCCTTTCAATGGCTTTCATCCGCTTTTTCAATGTGTAACCTTTGAAGAAAGAAGATGACATAGTAACTATGCTTACAAACAGCTATAGAAAACTACATGGATGAATCCATAAAGTCAACAAAAGTCAAACTTTATCTGAAGTGACTTTATCTTGTTATCTTTGAAAAAGAAGTGGGCTAAGTACAAATGTCCACTGATTTTGGTTTACCAAAAAGTTGATAAGCCTTAACTTTGTCCTTTTCTTAAATGCCAGTTCAACCTTTTGGATTTATAAACTTTAGCCTTTAAATCCTATCCTTTAAAGATACTTTAATTCTAATGTCTGAGGATATTTACACAACAGGATTAGTATTTTTTTATAAATACATTATTAAGCCAGTCTAGTCCTGGTTATCTCATAATCAGTCAATGATCCACTAATAGATTGATATCTGTTTCTTACCTACTTTTGCATTAGTCAATGGTGAAAAATCACATATTATTTATTTGATAAAATGTGTATAATGTTTAATGGGTTTTTTTATTTTTCTGGAGAGGCATTATATATGTACATATATATGGCCATAAGTTGTGGCAGCCTTTAAGCACGAGCTCATGGTAGGGGTGGGGGAGTGGCGGTTACTATTAGGGAGACCTTATGTCCGCGGGAGACCACCGTTTCTCAGATAGTCGGGTGTGAGTCTCTCTTTGTGAGATTTGGTTCTGGGGCGCAGTTGGGCTTGCTGCTGGTGTACATTTCGCCTAGTCGCACAGCGGCAGCCCTGCCCGAGCTGCTCGATATCCTCTCAGGGTTGGTGGTTGAGTTTCCCAAACTTATAGTTTTGGGAGACTTCAATCTACCATCCCTGGGAGGTTCATCTGAGCTAGCTCGGGAGTTCATGGCTTCCATGACGGCCATGGACCTGACGCAAGTAATTTCTGAACCAACTCATGAGGGAGGTCACACCCTTGACCTGATTTTTTTATCTAGACGGTGGTTGGATGATCTTGGTGGGGGCTCTCCATTTATTATGCCCCTGTCATGGACCGATCATCATCTCCTGCGGATGGTCTTCCGTTTTGCCACCCCCTGCCGTGGGGATACGGAGCCAATCAGATGGTACCGCCCCAGACGCTTAATGGATCCTGATAGATTCCAAGCGGCGCTGGGGTCCCCACCTGCCTCCATTGCTCACAGCTCGGCGGATGCCTTAGTGGAAGCCTGGGAAAGGGCAGCCACTGAGGCACTTGACCGGGTTGTACCCTTGCGGCCCCTGACCCGGCTCAGATCCCAGCGAGCTCCATGGTTTTCCGCGGAGCTCCGGGAGATGAAGCGTCGGAAACGGGGCCTAGAGAGCTGTTGGAGGTCTAGCCGATCCGAACCCGACCGGTTGCGGTTAAGAACCTACATTAGGTCTTATCTCGCAGCGATGAGGGTGGCGAGGTGTAACTACTTCTCTACCCTCATCGCGTCCGCAGATAATCGCCCGGCCGCCCTGTTTAGGGTGACTCGCTCACTTCTTAATCAGGAGGTGAGGGAGGATCCCTTGCAGGGTCGTGCCGAGGAATTTAGTCAACATCTGTCGGATAAAATCGCTCGGATTCGGACCGGTTTGGACTCCAACTGGGCAGAGTCTGGCGATCAGGACACGAGCGGTCTTGTCAATGTTACCTGGGAAGAGTTTGATTCTGTGACCCCTGATGAAGTGGACAGGATTATGGGGAGGCTGAGCTCCTCCACATGTTTGTTGGTCCCGTGCCCTTCCTGGCTGGTTTATGCAGCTAGGGAGAGGACACGAGGCTGGCTCCAGGCGGTTATATCTGCTTCTTTGAGTGAGGGTTATTTCCCCACCGTCTTGAAGGAGGCGGTGGTGAGACCTCTCCTCAAGAAGCCTGCCTTGGACCCAGCTGTATTGAACAACTTTCGTCCAGTCTCCAACCTTCGCTTTCTTGCGAAGGTTGTTGAGAGTGTGGTGGCGCATCAGCTCCCTCTGGTCCTGGATGAAGCGGATTATTTGGACCCCTACCAATCGGGTTTCAGGCCCGGGTACAGCACGGAGACGGCATTGGTCGCTCTGGTGAATGATCTCTGGAGGGCTCGGGACAGGGGATATTCCTCTGTCCTAGTCCTATTAGACCTCTCGGCGGCTTTCGATACCATCGACCATGGTATCTTGCTGCGGCGTCTCAGGGGATTGGGAGTGGGAGGCACAGTTCTTCGGTGGTTCTCCTCCTATCTCCTGGGACGCTCGCAGTCGGTGTTGGCAGGGGGGCAGAGATCGGCCCCTAGGTCTCTCGTTTGTGGAGTTCCTCAGGGGTCGGTTCTCTCGCCTCTCCTGTTCAACATCTATATGAGACCGCTGGGTGAGATCATTTGTGGTTTTGGAGTTGGGTATCATCAATATGCCGATGATACCCAACTTTTCTTTTCGACCCCAAACCACCCCAGTGATGCCCTCGCTGTGATGTCCCGTTGCCTGGAGGCAGTTCGGGTCTGGATGGGGAGGAACAGACTTCAACTCAACCCTGACAAGACTGAGTGGCTGTGCATTCCGGCATCCCGGGACATTCAAAATGTTCCATCTCTTTCTGTGGGGGGTGAGCTCTTACCCCCCATGGATAGGGCTCGCAACTTGGGAGTCCTCCTAGATTCACGGCTTACCCTGGAAGATCATGTGGTGGCCGTGACTAGGGGGGCTTTCGCCCAGGTTCGCCTGGTGCGCCAGTTGCGGCCCTATCTGGACCGGGATGCCCTGTGCACGGTCACTCATGCGCTCGTGACCTCTCGCCTTGACTACTGTAATGCTCTCTACATGGGGCTTCCCTTGAAGACCACTCGGAGGCTCCAACTGGTACAGAATGCGGCCGCGAGAGTTGTCTTGGGAGTTTCCCGGTACTCCCATGTTACACCTTTGCTCCGCGAGCTGCATTGGTTACCAGTTGTCTTCCGGGTGAGGTTCAAGGTCTTGGTTATGATCTTTAAGTCCCTACATGGCATGGGTCCGGGTTACCTCGGGGACCACCTGCTGCCGGCGTCAACTCCCCTCCGCCCTGTGCGTTCCCACAGAGAGGGCCTCCTCAGGGTGCCTCCGGTCAGGGAATGCTGACTGGCGGCCCCCAGGGGGAGAGCCTTCTCTGTGGGTGCCCCGGCTTTGTGGAACCAACTGCCGGTGGAGCTCCGGATGGCATCAGACCTCCGAACTTTCCGTCGTGGCCTGAAGACCCATTTATTTGAATTAGCTGGTCTGGCCTGACGGGGGATTTGGGTTTTAAATTGTTGTTTTAGAATAGTATTATTGTTTTTAACTGGGCACTGATTTAATCTTTTTTTAACTTTTGTATTGTATTGTATTGTTATTTATATATGCCCTGTGAACCGCCCTGAGTCCCTAGGGAGAAGGGCGGTATACAAATTAAATAAAACGTAAACGTAAACGTAAACATAAGATCTTAGGATACCAATTCTTAATCTGATTACATTATGCCATCCATAATGGACTTAGATTTATGTAAGATGTAAAATGCAACATATCAGAAGGCTGCTGAGCTGGAGACCATTTAAGATACTCACTTTTTGACAAGCCACTTAAATTATGCTTTTATAATATTAGTATTATATAAAGTTATGTGAAACAGAAATACTAATGGGATGAAGTAATGTAATATACATGCAGGATTCTTTGCAAAAGAAACACAATCTCAGTGCTTTTTTAAACTTATACTTAATTTTAAACAATGCAAGTTTTATATACCCAGAAGCATGTTTCAGCTACTACATATTGAATTAAGTTTACATTACAGATTATCTATAGGAACATCGAAATGTAGATTGAGATGCACTGGCCAGGAGTCAAAACAATCCATCACTGTAAAAGATACTTTGAACTATTACTCTGGAGACATTAACCTCATTAATTAGGAATGTATTTATTCAAGAAATTTTCTTCACAAAGACATTTCTTTTAGGATCTAAAGAAATACATATGCCAAAAGAACAAAACGGATTTCATGAATTATATTCTGTTTGCAGATTCATGATCGTGATAAAATATTGACAAATATTATCCATAATCACATAGAGTCAAGGAGTCTATTCTATATGTTATATACTGGGTTCTGTGCTTGACTGAAGAGATGAGGCGAGTGAGTTCAGCAAGAATCATTCTTTATTTGCTTACAGGAACTGAACTGGGAAAACAGGGCTGTGAATGCAGCTATTTATACCCTGGCCTCAAGGTGGCAGCCAATAGGTTTAAAGCAACCTATTGCTGCTCTAGAAGCAGCCAATGGCAGTGCTGGAGACAGGTTGTCTGAGAAGCTGGGAGCCGTTAGCCAGCTTCCCTGCTTAAGCAACCTTCCAGCAATTAACCCCATGTGATATTCTTTAGTAAGACAAAGCCCAATGCATTACACCCCTCCCCCCTAGAATGTACACACATTATAGCAACAAAAGTAATGATTACAGCAATTACAGAGTTTACAGAGATACAAAAGTAATATGCAAAAGTACACGTTGTTCCGTATTTTGCTAATACAGAGGCTCTCCTGGCTAGCAGCAATTCAATGACACATACAACATTATAGCTCAGTTATTTTGGAACAAAATCCTGTAAATACGCAGGAGGCTTGTGAACCCTCGTGGAACACCTGGGTGATCCGGGCATTCCCCAGACTACCAGCTTGCCCACCAGGCTGGGTAGACCAGGGTCCATGAGTTCAAGTGAGTTTGGCTGACTCGGAATTCTCTGGCTGGCCATTCTAGGTCAGCCCATCCCAGAGTCTAATTCTTCCACAGAGTTAACACAGCGGTTGTAGTGTTCTGGTTGACTATCTCTGTCAGGGGCCCCATACTCCTGGGCTTTGCCCCTCTACAACCACCTCCCTGTTGCTCTGACTGCTTGGGACCTCAGAGCATGTGGATAATTTGGCCTGGCTGCCGGTTTGAGGTCCGTGGATAGGACCTGGGACAAAGTCCTTGTTTTGTGGGCGTTCTGGAAAACTCTTCATAAGCTGATCGATATGGTGATGAACAACTCACCCACCCTCTAGGCCCACTTCGTATGAGAAGGGCCTGACATTTTGGTGATTTTTCCTGGCACCCGCAAGTTCCCATGCCCATAGTTCTGGGCCCACACCCCATCACCTACTTTCAACCCCCTCAGGGGCCTTGGGCAAGAGGCCTCTGCTGCCACCCGGTCTGCAACCTGTCCAGTTTCCTGATTAGTTGCCTCCCCAGCGCAGCTCTGCTGGGCTTTTGCCTGTTGCCGTGCATGGTGTGGAATGTTGGCAGAGCAAAAACTCGGCCAGTTTGTGGTGCCAGTCCCCAGTCACTATGCACTTCAGTGATTCTTTTGTGGTGCGCACCATTCGTTCATCTTGCCCATTACTAGATGGATGAAATGGAGCCAATGTCGCATGCCTAATGAAGTTTGCCCTCAGGAAAATCTGAAATTCTGTCACAGTGAATTGGGCCCCATTATCAGACACTATGACGTCCAGTAGCCCGTGCATTCAAAGAGTTTCCTAAGCACCTGGATGGTCCTAGCAGTAGTCATATTTGTGATTGGTACAACTTCTAGCCATTTAGAGTGGCTGTTGACCACTATACAAAATAGCTGTCCCTGAAAGGGCCCAGCAAAGTCTATATGAATCCTCGACCGGGGGGTGTCTCCTCCCATCTATGGACAGGACCATGTGGCATTTCAGGCCTAGACTGCTGACATGTGTAACACCCATGTACTTGAGCTTCAATGGCTTTATCTAATCCTGGCCACCATAAATAGCTTCATGCCAAAACTTTCATGCGAACAATACCCGGATGACCTTCATGAAGCTATTGTAATACGCTGTCCCTTAATGATGTGGAAACATTGACCCTGTTCCCCCATAGAATATAACCCTTATTAGCTGAGAGCTCGTGTCTTTGTGTGAAGTAGCTCGGGAACTCAGTATCAGGGCTTTTTTCTAGCCACCCCATGTGGACCCAAGATAGCACTCTGCTTAGAGTCTTGTCTGCCACCGTTTCTGCAGCTATGTCCCCTGTGTGGAGGGGAAATTCCGGCAAGTCCTTAATGGACAAAACATGGGCTGCTGGGGCTGGATCTGGCTCGATTTGAGGCAGTGGAAGCCTGCTCAGGCCATTGCCGGGTTTGTGAATTAGCTTAAAGCTGTAAGCTGATAAAAAATGGACCAACATTCTAGGGGATAAGATGTGGGGCGTCTGTCTGTCTGTAGTGAATAACCCCAATAGTGGTTTGTGGTCTGTGAAGATCATGAAGTCCCTGCCATACAAGTGGTCATGGAATTTTTTTACTCCAGCTACAATGGCCAATGCCTTCTTATCAATTTGTGCATAATTACACTTTGCAGAGGACAGTGTCCTGGAATAAAAAGCAATCGGGACTTGAGTCCCATCACTCTCCAAGTGACTTAGGATAGCCCCCACCCCATATGGGGATGCGTCACATGCAAGGCATACCAGCATCGATTCCTTAAAGTGAGCGATTGTTGAACTGATGGAAAGTAGAGCCTTCAATTCCTGAAAGCTGCTTTTATGAACACTAGTCCACTTCCATGCAGTATTTTTGTCCAAGAGCTGGTGTAATGGCTCTGCCACTGCAGCCTTGTTAGGAAGAAATGCATGGTAAAAATTTAGGAGGCCTAGGAATATCTGAAGCTCTCCCTTCATTTTAGGGCTGGGTGCCATCTGAATGGCTTTCACTTTTGACTCAGCCATCGGCATGGATACGGAAACCCAAGAACTCAGTTGAAGGGACTCCAATGCTACACTTATTCTTTTTAAGCTTGAGGCCTGCTTCATGCAGGCTTTGAAGGACGGCTCTGAGCCTCCTTGCCAGCACCTCAGTGGACTCACCGGTGATGAGCACGTCATTGAAATAGGGGCAAACCCCCAGAATGCCTTTGAGCATTTGCTCCATAATGCCCTGAAAAATGCCAGGGGCTATGCTGACCCCAAATTGCAGGTGTTTTACTTTAAATGCCCCTCTGTGGGTTACAATTGTCTGTGCCGCAGCTGTGGCCTTGTCCACAGGAAGCTGTTGGTAGGCCTGAGCCAAATCTAATTTTGCAAACATTGTACCACCTTGCAAGGATGCCAGGTTGCGGCTTACTACTGGTACCAGGTACGCATGCTGTTTGAGAGCACGATTAATTGTGCATTTGTAATCAACACAGATTCTGACCTCCCCATCTGCTTTTAGTGGCATGACGATTGGGGTTTCCCATTCACCCCCATCTACAGGCTGCAGTACCCCTGTTCTACGAGTTTATCTAACTCAGCAACTATCTTGTGTTTAAGAGCAAATGGCACTCTATGAGGTTTAATCCTGACCGTTACTACAGTAGGATCTAGTTTAAATGTTATTGGCGGGCCCGTGTACATCCCTAGACCTGAGTCAAACACATCTGTGAATTCCTCGCATACTGTCACTAGACTCGCGACTTGCTTCCGGTTGATTCCAGTTACTTGGATGCCTAGTGCATCAAACCAATCGAGCCCAATCAGGGCACCTAGGACAACCCCTTAAATTTGACAGCCAATGTGGCCTCACCTTTGACTGCGTCTTTGGCATTCTGGAAGTCGGTCAGTATAATGTCAGATGGTCTGAGCTTGCCTCATCTCTTCCTGCGATTGCAGATGAAATTAAATGTCTCAAGTGATATAATGGAAACGGCTGAGCCCATGTCCAGCTCCATCTTGCAAGAGACCCCTTGCAGCTCCACCTGAAGTCTGAACTTTGGCTTAATAGGGCGGCGAGCTCCCGTGCAGCAAATGCTTCTGTGACTGGAGCAAAACCCTATGCTATACTTCCCCGGGGCCCTGGTACCTCTCCTAATCGGAATGTCCGACTGGCGATTTGATTGCTGGTCCCTCTGGCAACCTCTACAGAAGGAAGCGATGTGGCCAGTCTTCCCACAGGCCCAGCACGTGGCTGTCCGGAACCTACAGTCTGTACATTGGTGGCAGCCACCACACCCTGGGCACCTAAGGAAGGGATATGCCTTGTAAGTTGCCCCTTGTTGCTTGTTGCTGTGACGCTGTTGGTCGTTGTGCCTTTGTAGCTTGTCAACTTCCATGTTTTCTTCGGGGTCTTCCACATGTTCAGCGTCCTCATGGTGGATGGCTTCCTCATGCTGTGCTGTTTGGCAGGCCACATGGCTCGTACGGCCCCGCTGGTGGCTTCATCCACCATGATCTCTTTCAGTGCATCTGGGAACGACAGGGTCTCTTTGACAAAGAGTTTTTACTGTAACTCTCGATTCCGTAGGCCACAGATGAGCCAGTCCCAGAGCCTCTCCTCTACACTGGAGAACTGACACAGGCATGCGGCCTGTCTCAATGGCGCAATGAATTCAGATGCTGTTTATCCTTGCTGCTGAACCCTCTGTTCTAACGTGTGGTGCCAAGCAATTACTGACAGCTTGGGCTGGAAATGGTCGCCAAGCCGTTTCTTCAAGTCCGTGAACGTTACAGACTCCAATGGCGTCAGCGCGAACAAGTTCTCTGCATTGTTGAATGTGGCTGGGCCGCAAACACACAGGAGCGTAGCAACCTTCAGGCAGTCCTTGGTGACTTGATTGGCACAGAGATAGTTCTCGACCCTGGATAGATATGAAGACCATCTTTCCGGGTGAGCTATATCAAATTCTTCCAGCTTTCTGACCTTTGCCATTCCTGTAGGTCTTCACAGCTGAGGCCCATCATATTCTTATCCTGCTCCTCCGTATGCCCAGGGACTGGTCCTCTAGGCACATGGTCGCTAGCGTGGCTGTGCTAGACCGACCGTAGGGGGTGGGAAATTGCTTTTCCCACCAGGTGCATTCCAGCCTCTCCCCTAGTGACTCTTAGCTCTGTTGGAGGAGCAGGATCCCATCCTCATCGCCAGTGTTATATACTGGGTTCTGTGCTTGATTGAAGAGATGAGGCGAGTGAGTTCAGCAAGAATCATTCTTTAATTGCTTACAGGAACTGAACTGGGAAAACAGGGCTGCAAATGAAGCTATTTATACCCTGGCCTCTAGGTGGCGGCCAATAGATTTAAAGCAACCTATTGCCACCCTAGAAGCCGCCAACGGCGGCTCTAGAGACAGGTTGTCTGAGAAGGTGGGAGCCGTTAGCCAGCTTCCCTGCTTAAGCAACCTTCCAGCAATTAACCTCACGTGATATTCTTTAGTAAGACAAAGCCCAATACATTACACTATATTTTTACTGCTGTTCTTTTTAATCAGTGATAGTCAACTTCCTGTTCTCCTTACTGCATGGTAATAATTGTATTATTACAATTCTTATGTAAAAATCCTTAGAATTTGATTGTTGGAACTAAAGAATATCTGTAATACTAATGCTGAACTATCTATAATAGTATGCAGTATTTCTCAACAGAATATCAGACAAGTAATCAGGTGTATTATTTAATCTATATCAGTGCCTTGCTAACTGAATACCTCAAATATCATAGGAAATTATTTTTACAAATGATGGAAGTTACACAGACACACACATGCATTTACACAAAGAAAAAGAGAGAGAGATAGAGGGGGTGAGAGAGTCTGCATTTGTCATAATTTACATTTATTTCTGTGTATCTTGCTTCAAATACTTTTATCTAAATGCAATTTTGCTTTCTCAATTTTTCTTTTTCACACCTTTCTAAAATGTAACTTTCTAAAAATATTCATGTCATTCATATTCTATTACATTAGCCTCATAAATATTTTGTAAGTCAAAACACTGAGAAAGTAAAATATTATTTCACCAAAAATAAATTACACAATTTAATGTACAAAATTCCCAAGGCTATCATAGTGTTATCTGATTTTATTCCCAAAAAATCATGTGAGTAATTTACATTTAAGTCTAAGATATGCCATTATAAGACTCCAAGCCATAATTAGGGAACTGGATGCTAATATAAGAGAGCAAGTTTCATGTTATGGTAAGGCATCAGTCTAGAAACTGGGAAACTGTCAGTTCTAGTTCTATCTTAGGCACCAAATGAACTGAATGAATCTTAGTATTCATTTACTATTATGGAATTTATAACAGATTTTATTTTTTTAAAAAAATCTGCCACATGATTTCCAAGACTTTTAATAAAATATAAAATTAACATATTTTGTCTGTACATTTAATTCAGGATTCATAATGTGTCTCCTTGTATTATACAAGTGTGATATAAGAATAAATCATCACCAAGGGGTATTTTAAGTATTTATAGTATCAGTATTGTCATATAAACCCCTAATAAGTAGAAGCATCTGCCTCGAAAGGTCAGATTGTTGACATGTTAATAATTCCTGCCATAGTTTTGGGGGGGGAATCTGCACATTTTTAGACTGCCTAAAGAAAAATCTTGTGGTAAATCTTCAATTGGATAAAAGGCAAAGCAATCCATTGCGAAAGACTCCATTTATCTAAATCAGCAGAGACACTTCCCACTGCATTGACCTTCACTGAATCTTGATTTCAAGACCTTAAGAGCTGCTTTTTGAGGAGAAAAAAACCCAAGGGACCTCTGTATGCTGCCTTTCCCTCTGTTATGATAAAATAAAGGGGAATTATCTGAACTAGGGATGATGGCAGCAAGATATATATATATATATATATATGTATGTATGTATATATATGTATATATATGTATATATATGTATATATGTATATATGTATATATGTATATATATATATGTATATATATATGTATATATATATATATATATATATATGTATATATATATGTATATATATATGTATATATATATATATATATGTATATATATATGTATATATATATATATATATATATATATGTATATGTATATATATATATATATGTATATATATATATATGTTATATATATATACATATATATATATATATATATATATACATATATATATATATATATATATATATATATATATATATATATATATATATATATATATATATATATATATATATATATAATATATATATAACACTTATATTTATGTTAGGAAAACAAGTCATTGATGCTTTCATCCACAATTCTCCTTTTTGTGATTTTGTTCCAACTGCTCAGTTCCAGCAAATTATAAAAAACTGCCAGTTTCCTAGCATTTTTCCTACTACTCTCTCACCTGAACTATAGTTATTGGTGAAAAAATCCAGCTACAATATTCAACATCCTTCAGAATGAAAATATTTCCTCAGTCTAATGTAAAGTTGTTATTGAAGACAACAGCTATGAGGAAGTATATGTGAGTTCAGTATCAAGAAAGTATCTAAAATTCTTGATTTGCTATTTATTTGGGAACATAAAGGTTTTTTAAAAAAATCAGTCATGGAAACTGTTATATTTTCAGTTCGAAGGCATTAAGCAAGACAAGGTGTTGAAACAGCAACAAGTTTATTAACTCAGAACAGAACAGAAGCAAGCTAATGGCTGCTGCGCAGCTATTTATATGGTTGGTCTCTAGGCAGCGACTAATAAGTTTAAAGTAGCAGTTTTCTGCCCCAAACCTAATTATCAGCCTGGAGACAGCAAGTCTGGCTCAGTAACAGCAACTGTTACATAACACAGAAAAAGTAGGTCAGACATTAAGCAAGTGATCAGACCTTAAGCAAGTGATTTTAAGCAGAAATGGCCAATACATTACAGAAACATTAGTCAGAAATGTGGACAAACAGAAGCTTTGTTTAGACTATGCATGGCATACTGTTGGAACCACGGTATTTGCTACTGAAATTTAAGTACATTTGAAAATAAGCTAAATTTATTGCCATTTATTATTGCCAGATATCTAATTTGTTTGTTTGTGTTTTTAAGTCACCACATTAAAAATACCCCACAAAAATATAAAATAATAAAACTAAAACTAATAAAATTGCTTAAAGCCATTATAACAGGCACAATGGTGACCATTCCCTTCTCACCACCTCTCTGGAGGAATTCTGTCATTAAGAGTTTCTGGATAGTCAGATAATTTCTGTTTGTGGCCTCTATATCTTCATTTCCTTTCTGCTATTTTCTTTGCCTTCTCCTATCCAAATATCAAGTTATTACGGTAAGTGGTCTTGGGGCAGGAACAAGGGTTATTATTATCTGAATTATTTGTACTTGCTGCAAATAATTCAGGTTATCAGACAACAATACGGTATTGTTTGCAAATAAAACTACATGTACATTCATATCTTCAACCAATATACCTCTATTCTCACCCCAAGAATTCCTGATACATTTTTCCATACTTTAAAAATGAAAGTGACATCACACATTCATGTCATATTCTTTTCTCAATGTTAAACCATTTACTAAGCGTTCCATTTATTTCCATGCATACTGCCATCATACAGCATTCTTACTACATTCAGAAACAATCGCAACTCAATATGCATACAAAGCATTTTATAATTTAATTGTATTCACTTCATGTGTTCTCTACCATAAACTTATTTTTATTATATATAAATTTGCCTGCTGAGGGACAAAATAATTCAAACCAATTTGAATTATTTGAATTCCACCCCCTTTCAGCTTCAGGCTATTACTTAGAAATCTTGTTTAAAATGGCTAATTCCCTTTTAGAGAATGGGAAACAGATATCCATTTAGTGCTGTTTGGTTGACAAAGCCACTCAGATATGCCAAAATTGCAACACGACTTGTCATTTAGCTCTGTTATCTGAGGTCTATTTTGGTAGGTGAAATTGATAGTGTGGTCTTCTGGTTAACCCTAGCCACTGGCAGCTTAATTCCTGCCTCTCCAACTCTTGAATAATCACAAAGACCACATCCAGCTTGCTTACATTCCAGGTTCCTATGGAGAATAAATCTTTACAGCATCGGACTTTCCTTTCACCACCAGATGCATCCACAGCTGAGCATCCTTTCGGCTTTGGCCCAGTCGCTTCATTCTTTCTGGCGCTACTAGTACTAGCCCTCTGCTCTTCCCCAGTAACATATTGGACGCCTTCCAACCTGAGGGGCTCATCTTCCGGCGTCATATCGTTTTGCCTTTTGGTACTGTCCATAGGGTTTTCATGGCAAAGATACTGGAGTGGGTTGCCATTTCCTTCTCCAGTGGATCACGTTTTGTCAGAACTCTGCTATGACCTGTCCGTCTTGGGTGACCCTGCACAGCATAGCTTACAGCTTCATTGAAATACACAAGCCCCTTCACCACAACAAGGCAGTAATCCATAAAGGGGCATTGATTAATAGTACCATATAACTTTCAATGTCATTTCACACCTAAGAGATATGCATTCAGGCAAAAAGCACACATTTTTGTTACTTTGTTTCTTTGCTGTTACCTCTTCCCTGGATTGCTACCATTTATAGATAGCTTTTCTGTGATCAACTATTTGTGCGAGCTTTAATACTGTTTCTGGCATATCATAAATATATGCAACTATGCATGTTTTTATGGTGCATCCTGACATTTTCAATTACATTTTGGAGAGCCTTGAGTACAGCATTCCTCAGTCACCCACATAAATTTCCTAGGTTCTACAGAGTCCTCTGCATGATTTATTTACTCAGTGGTTAGCTCTGGTTATGCAATCAGATTCTACTGATTATTTTGGATAAATTTATGTGCAGAAGTGGTCTATTTAAATGGAAAGTAAGGACAAGGTCAAATTAGTAGTTATGTTTGCATACTTAAAATTATGGAATATAAAGACCTGGATCTTCTTCTATTTTTATTATTTTTGTAATATTCTGTACCTTACTGGGTTACTAAATAAGGAATAATTGAGTATAACCTAGTATCCAGTTCAATTTTCAAGTTTCAATTTCCTAGATATATCCTCCAAGAAGAAAGTACACTTCTCAAGATATATTGTCTATTTCACACATATTAGCTTTTGTCCCTCACAATATGAATTTTTCCACCATCACTGTTCTCTTTTTCCTCAATGTACACCTTTGATTCTATTGTCTCTTGCAGAGTTGAGAATCATTTTTGTTATTCTGAAATAAAAAGATTTATTGAGATTGAACCTTGCCTTCCATGTGCAGAGCCTCAAATGATGATACAGGCCTCTATCTGATTCATTCTTTCTTGCTGCTTTTCTTCTATATAGACTACTTCTGCTGAGAGCAACATTTGTTCCTACCTCTTGAACACCAAGCTTTTCTCTGGTAACATTCAAGAAGAGTTTACTCTGTGATATGGGTATGCTCTTCACTTTATGATAGTTTAAAGAAAAAGGGTGAGCTTTCAGTCCTATCATTTTCTCCTCCAGCAAGGAGAAAATCTTGCACTTGTAATATAATAAATATAGTATATTCTTCAGGTAAGAAAATAAACATATCACACATTTGTCAGCTCTCCAGCATTGTTTCCTTGGGTACCATCTTTTAGGCAAAGGTCAAGATTTGACTTTTCTGCCACTCTTTATAAAACTCCCCTATAGCATTTTGTAGATTGTCCTTGAACAACATTCCCTGACCCCTTTCTAAAGAATGTTGTTTTAGATTGAGATATCAGTTGTGAAATGTGTTCTATTTCTAACTGAATAATGAGACCCAGGCCCAGCTATAAGCTGCTCTGGCTCAGACCATTCCCATAGCAAATATCCCATTTCACACAAAAAAAAACTATTCAAAACTATCCCAAACGATCGGCCAAATTCAGGAACTCAGCTTTCTTGGAAAACTCTTTTATTTCTGATTGTTTTCGTTTGGTTTTTTTTTTTTTTTGCCCATTCTGATCACGAACTCACAATTATTATGTATCACTTGTATTTATCTTGATATCTTCAAAAGGCAATGTATGCATGTTTGTGACAGGATAGTCAACAAACCCAAAAGCCTTAATTCTCCAGATAATCAGATGCTTCAAATCTTTCCATATTTCCAGAAATAACATGAGATAGTGGTTTTGCTGCATAGATTATATGAAAAAATGGATATTTCCATTCAGTTCAAGATACAGTTCTGTTCATCCTTAGGAAATCAATCACATATCACAAGACAGATTACATAGTGTGCCATTAAACTTGTTAGAGAAATGAGAAATGGTTATGACAGTAGCATTTTCTTATTTAATAAAAGAAATTACAGAGGTACTGTATGTATGTAAAAATCTATGGCAGAAATATTACAACTCCAGTATTAAAACACTAAGAAAGGAAGGCAGGCTGCCTGGAAGACAAGAAGAAAGGAAGGAATTATTTCAGTATGTCTGAATAAAATTGTGATGGTTTTTTTCTGGGAGAAAGGCAATATAAATTGAAGTTGCCTACATTCCGGGCATTTAGAGCAACAACCCAAAAAAAAATTTCTTGTGTTCCTACAAGCTCTTTCAGCTACAGTGGAACAGTGCAAATTCATTGGAGAATGTAATATCTTATGGTATTCCAATTTATGTGTAAAGCACAGGAAATAATTATAGGTCTATTGTATGCTAATGTTTCCTACACAATTTGAACTACTAATGGTCAAAGTAAATTGATGGTAGATAACAGTATATAAGGAATTCAAGGTGGGCTGGACTTAGATCTCTTATGGATGTAAAGGTACTCAAGACTGGTAGCACATTTAACCCCTCCCTCAGGCTCAGACTGGTTGTCTCCTACATCATGTATAACTTATTGATTAGTTTGATTAGTTTCCTTTCATATCACTGATAGGATGGAGACTAGACTTGGATTAAGGATAATATTCTGAAGATCATTTGACTATTTCAATTAACTTCAATTTCAATTAATTTCACAAAATATGTGAAATCTGGCAATGTCATATTGGGACATTTAAATGGTTAAAAAAAATTAAAACTGCGTCTCCTTATCCCAATCCTAAATGATCCAGATAACTTTGTTGTGGGAATTGGTCTAATGTAACTATGTCATTATTATCAGATTTCTCCTATTTCAGGAACAGCTGCAGTTAATATAATAGCCTTATCTGTATGTATATATTTTTGGCTATTTCCAAAATGTATCCAGAATTGTACACATTAAATCCATAAACTGTCTGGGCTAAAAACCTTAGTGAATCTGTAATCCCATCCTACAGAAACTGAATCCTTATTTCATATAGTTCTGATCAGATTCTGAACTAAATCTTGATTTTGATCTTACCTCTGAATTTTAAGAAAAAATCATATTTAAATCCATTCTGTCTTCTGAAACATTACTACTGACTGCAACTTAAGGAACTAAATTAGAATAACACTCATCATATAATCCAGGGGTGTCAAACTTCTGGCTCGTGGGCCGGACACGTCATGCCCACCCCATTGCCAGCAATGGCAAAAAAAATTCTGAAAGGTCACACGAGGTCACATGATGTCGCGAGTTTAACATGTCTGATATAATCTGTGCGTTATGTCTTCTACTTGTGCCATTATGATATTTAGAAGTGGTATTCATTATCTATATCTGAAAGAGTTATCTTCTTTGCTTGGCACTCTCATAGAAGATAGAAAGATAAATAAAATGGGCAAAGAAGTAAATGATAACTTTTGCTAAATTATATAAAATATTTTAATTATTTTAGTTAAACATCTTATCTTAAACTTTGCCACACTAGTATTTGTAGAAAAGTTCAGAAATATTAAGGTGACATCACAATTTTACTAACTTTTTCCCCTTTCTCATTTTTTCTAGTTTTTTCCACTGCTTGCTTTTGGTCACTTATATTATCTTGCTGTGTCTCCTACTATAACATTTGCCAGTTTTTCCATTTTTCAACAATGACATTGGTTTCTTTCCCTCCTAAAAATCTAGTTACTGGCTATACTTCTATTTTCAGCTCTGCTGAAATCATTACATTTTTCAATTATCATTCAAATTTAGATGGACTGCTGTGGAAAACAGCTGCTTTTCAAGTCTGCCTTTAATTCTGCGCCTGTTATCCAATTGCACTGCAGGTAAACTGGCTTAGTCTGTAGAGTGTTCTGCCTATTGGTCAGGATAGTTAAGATGGAATCTTCCATGACATAGTTGTACTCCTGTTTTCATTTACAACTGAACTTCTAATGTGAAGTCAAGAAAAACAAATTTGAGGACACAAGGATTGGGTCACTTTATTTATTAGACTACTGGATTTGGAAAGAAACGTCTGTACCATGTAACTTGGGTTGGAGGCATTTAACATTTCTGATATTGCGCTGACTTTTCTTTCTAAAGATAGCGACTCTTTATGCTGCATATTAAGCTAAAAACTCCAGCAGATTTGGCACAGTTGGGGGACAATCATTCAGTGGCTTGTAAAACTGAATTTAAGATCAGCTATAGCAAGCAGTATTTCTGCAAATAGAAAAAGGGCTGATTGTATGAGAAAAAAAATCTTGGGGGTGTAAAGATTTTAAGAATCTAACCATACCCTACTCTCTTATTTCTGCATTCATTATTATTATTATTTTGTTTACAACTCAGTTTTTTTCGTTCTGTGTGTAAATTAATGAATTCTTCATGAAAGATAGATGGATGAATCTTTGATGCATAATTTTTTCTTGAATAGTTCATTTTTAGGATTATATTAATAATGCATACCAACATATATTTTATTTCAATATTTATGAAGCATTTATTGCAACTCATTTTTATTTGAACTCAGTTTTTTGCTCTCTACTTATGCTCATACATTTTGTCTCAAATAGATTTTACTTTTCAGAGGACATAATTCTTTTAGTGACATCGTTCACTGCCATTTCTAATCTGATGTGATTTTATTCAAAAGTCAAAAATGTCAAAAAAACAACAAATCAGACCTCTCATTTTTGATCCATAAATTTTCATCTGATACAGTTGATCTCAATTTTTAGCATCCCTTCCATGTTTATAGTATAATCTGATGATATTTAAATATTTTTACATGGAGATACCTTGATTGCTTAAGCTTCCATTGTAATTCCACTACTAAAAGCTTGTAAACACAGCCTTTCCAATGGGAAGGAAGCTGATTATATTATATCCATAGCCACAATTGATAATGTAAAGCATTTAAGGCTTATTGAAATATGCAAAAATATTATCTGGTACATTTTTATTTGATTATACCATTTCAGTTTTCAGGAAATTAGATATCTGAATATACTCTAGAACTAAATACAGAAGTATTTCAGTCCCAGCATCTACTATAACTCTTACGCTCTTCTGCAGAAATATGGAGGTTACTGATATTATCATCACATTTATTTGCTGCCATCTCTCAGTTAGAATTGATATGCTAAACTAGCACTACAGATTACTTAATTTCAGAAGAATGTGGCAAAAATTACTAACATAGGAGTCTCACACAATCAGATAGCTCATGTGCCTAATCTAGTACTCTCCAGATGTATCAGAATTCTAGTCTTAAGACATTATTACAAGGAAAAGAACAAAAGTCACAATTCAACTCACAGTAGTCAGCTATGTAAGTATATCACTGTGGTTTTTTTTTACAGTTCATGACAGTTTGGGATAAACTGATGACATCTTAAAATCTCAAATAGAAACTACCAATAGGATTTATTAAACATCTCCCAGCACCACCTTTTGGATATGGTAATCCAGGTATGAGTGGAACCACTTCAAGGTGATTCTATGAATACACCTTGGTCAACCTAGCCGGAATAATACTATGATTGGTGCTAATAAAATCATTGAGAAATCAAAGATAATTAACAGAGCTGCATTATATAGTCTATATTCTATATCCAGAAAATATTGTCCAGCATGTCAAACAAGACTATTTCAGTGCCAAGGCAGGCAATGAACCAGGCACATAAAATTCCTGGAAAAATGTAAACTATGAAATCAATAGACATTGATTAAATTTGATAAATTTCAGCCTTGTAGCTTGAGAATAGGTGTTTATTGCATTTTCCACCATCTATTACTCTTTAATTCTACACGACATACATAGGTTTATAAAAATAGGTTTTTCTTTGGGCTTGATTCTATTATTGATCTTCTTTAATTTAGGAATATTTTTCACTGATTAATAAACAATTCCTATAGGAATATTACACTACTCTTTAGCTTTCTTTTAACAATCACTATTTACAGTTTTAGTAACTGAGCATTTTTAAATACCACTACTTGTTTACCTTTTTTTTCTTAATAGGAGCTATTTAAAATATTCTTAATTCTGAAAAGACACATAAAACAAATACATACAACAGATGTGAATTGGTTATTGTTTTCTTATACAGAGCAACATGAGCCTAGATTATATGCAAACAGCTCCCCTACTCATTGGAGAACTAATGCTGCAGCTGGGACTGAAATCCATGTCCCACAGCTAGATTGCTTACAAATCTATCCAAAACTAGTAAATCATTTGAGAAGTGAAAAAAATGTAAAAAATCATGAGACAGAATGGATGTACAGCACTATTTGGGAGTCCTGCGGGAATGTTTTCTTGGCTGGATGGGCAGACAAATAGTTATTGATGTTCCTTTGATATTTTTAATTGGCAATATATATTAGTACTGTCTACAACAAAATGCTTTTATTACGAAGAAAATATTTTTTAAAAAATCACATCAGGAAAGACAAACACTATTTTAAATTCAAGTTGTAATAATGCCATGATTTACCTCAGTATAAAATGGAAAAATGTACATGACTTAATGTATTTCAGCTTTAATCATTCAACTTTTTCCCCTCTTCATGTCAAATGTATTAAGAATGCAAAAACAATTGTAAACTATTTAATAGTGATTGCAGAAAGTGGAAAACAAGAAATGTTAATTATACATATCACAATAGAAGTAACAGCCATCTAAAGAGTGTCCCACATGGCCATGATAAAATCATCTGGCTGTTTCACTTAGTGCTTTTCTATGGGTATGGACTTTGCATTTTCTAGGAAGTAGTACATTTATTTTCACTTGTCCAGTTATTAAAAGCTTTTTATTATTCATCCTATTTTGTGTACAATAGACCTGTTATCTCTTTAGAAGCTATATAGTGTTTTCCCTCACTTAATTGCTTCAAGTATGCAACTCTCAATTCATCATCTCTGCATTTGCGTTTTCCAGTATACACACACACACACACACACACACACAAATGCTGACGGCTTATATGTTAGTTACACATAGGTTTTTATAAGAGCAGTGTAACACTTCCTTCTAATGAAAACCTGTTCAAAAGAAAAGGATATGCTTATTCGTTCAGTGGTAATGACAGAAACTGTCAGGAACCTGCACTTCATATACCAGTATGTAAATAATGAAATGCCTCAGGCCTAAACAGCAACTACAAATTTCTTCCATTGTGAAATGATAGTTTCTATATGTTAATGACTCAAAAAAAATTCTACTTTGAGGTTGAAAAACACTCTAGCTGTAGTGTTCCAAAATGTCTAACTTTGGACAGCCCAAAGAGTTAGTCTTAGAATTCAGATAGCATTGACAAGCTCTTGATAATGGGAGAAGGAAAAAAAACCAATTAGGTCAAGAGAAAAGACTAAAAGCCCTGAGATATTTATATTTAAAAAAAGATTACAATTTCATACTTTTCTTCATCAGATTGTTAGTTGTTGCTTTTGCTTTTTTTTATTTAGTTTTTAGTTGTTTCTGGATTTCAACTATATCAATTCAACATCATCAGCCGGTGCCTTTAAAAGAGGTAACATTTCAAATTGTTTTCTTTCTTAGTTCAATGTACCGTATATACTTGAGTATAAGCCGACTCGATTATAAGCCGAGACCCCTAATTTTACCCCAAAAAACTGGAAAAAGTTGGTGACTCGAGTATAAGCCGAGGCTGGGAAATGCAGCAGCTCACGGTAAATTTCAAAAATAAAAATACAGGTAGATAACAATAAAATTGCTTTAATTGAGGCATGTGGAAAAGAGGGTCAACAAAAACAATATATTATCAGTATATTCAACAAAAACAATATATTATCAGTATATTCAACAAAAACAATATATTATCAGTATATTCAACTAAAACAATATATAATATTAAAGTATTAACAATAACTTTAAATGTACAAAAACCTTAACTCAATAAGCAACCAAGCTAAAACACAAGCATCAAAATCCTTCAAAACTGGATTCCTCCTCCTCATCTGTATCTGCAAACAGAGCTTCAGCTGTAGCTGGTGTGAGGTTATCATCATATACATTGTCACAGAGTTCGCTGTCATCACTATCACAGTTGTCTTCCTCATGCAAAGCAGTGTCTTCACTGCCATCCATAGCATTACTTATGCCACATTTCCTGAAGGCGTGCTTCACCATGTCCTCTGGAATCTCTTCCCATGCATCACGAACCCACTTTGCTATCAGTTCTATGTCAGGCTTCATCATATTTCCACCTTTTGTTAGTCGGGCTTGACCAGATGACATCCATTCGCACCACATCTTTCGCACACGGTCTTTGAAAGGTTTATTTAAACACACATCTAAGGGCTGTAATACAGATGTAAGCCCACCTGGAATAACGGCTAAAGTAACTTGAGAAGACTTTGCCAATGTTTTTATGTCATCAGATGTGTGGGCTCTGAACATATCCCAAACTAGCAATGATGGTTTTTTCTTTAAGGCTGCTCCTGGTCGTCCATTCCAAACTTCTTCCAGCCACTTTTTTGTTCCATCTTCATCCATCCAGCCTTTAACATGTGGGCGCACTGTAATTCGTGGTGGGAATTTGACCTTTTTAGGCAAGGTCTTTCTTTTAAAAATAATGACAGGCCGCAGCTTAGTTCCATTAGCCAAACATGACAGAACAACTGTAAAATGGTTTTTCTCATTACCTGTGGTTCTGAGTAAAACAGTTTTGTCTCCCAAACTTGCCACGGTTCTGTTGCTTGGAAGATCAAAGGTCATAGGTGTTTCATCCATATTCCCAATATCTCCCAGGTCATAGTTATGGATCTTTCTTTGTTTTATGATGAATGAATGGAATGACATCACTTTTTCATCAAGGTCTTTTGGCAACTTCTGTGAAATCTTTGTTCTTTGCCGCAAACATAGGCCATACCTATTCATGAAGCCAGTACACCATCCTGCTGACGCAACAAAATTTTCAATGCCTGGTACTTTTAATTTGTCATCTTTAGCCATTTGAAGGGCACGTAAGCGAATTCCCATGCGTGTTACGCAGTAACCATTTTGACGACACTCCATAACCCATTCATGCAATTCAGTCTCTAGAGCCACATATGGAGTTGTTAAACCACGTCGAGCTTTTTTTGCCTTTGGAATCTTTTCCAACTCAGCTTTCATTTTCCGCCACTCCCTCACTTGTTTTTCATCAACACCAAATTCCCTACTTGCAATACTGTTATTGCTTTTTTCTGCTCTTAACACAACCTTTAGTTTGAAAGCAGCTTCGTATGACCTGCGTCTTTGTTTTGGTGCAGGAGTACTAGAAGTACTGGGCTCCATTTCTAACAGGAATGGGGAGGTCTGCTAGGGAGGCGGCAGTCAAGCGTTGTTTCCCTCCTCGTGGGTGTGTGTGGGGGGGAGGGGGCAGTCAAGCGTTGTTTCCCTCCTCAGTCAAGCTTGTTTCCCTCCTCGTGCGTGCGTGTGTGTGTGGGGGAGGGGCTTGTTTCCCTCCTCAGTCAAGCTTGTTTCCCTCCTCGTGCGTGCATGTGTGTGTGGGGGAGGGGCTTGTTTCCCTCCTCAGTCAAGCTTGTTTCCCTCCTCGTGCTTGCGTGTGTGTGGGGGGGGCTTGTTTCCCTCCTCAGTCAAGCTTGTTTCCCTCCTCGTGCGTGTGTGTGTGTGTGTGTGTGTGTGTGTGTATCAAGCGTTGTGTTGTTTCCACGTGGGCCCCGCGCTGCGTCCCCGGCGACTCCGCTCCCTCCCCTCACCTCCGGGCCGGGCTTCTCACCGGCGGGCTGGCTGGCTGGTGCTGGTCCCCGGGCGAGGAAGCGAGCAAGCGGGCGAGCGGCAGCGGCATTTTCGGGGCGGCACGGGTGAGCGATGGGGGGGAAAGCACGGGTGAGCGACTCCGCTCCCTCCCCTCACCTCCGGGCCGGGCTTCTCGCCAGCGGGCTGGCTGGCTGGTGCTGGTCCCCGGGCGAGGAAGCGAGCAAGCGGGCGAGCGGCAGCGGCATTTTCGGGGCGGCACGGGTGAGCGATGGGGAGAGAAAGCACGGGTGAGCGATGGGGAGAGAAAGCACGGGTGAGCGATGGGGAGAGAAAGCACGGGTGAGCGATGGGGAGAGAAAGCACGGGTGAGCGATGGGGAGAGAAAGCACGGGTGAGCGATGGGGAGAGAAAGCACGGGTGAGCGACTCCGCTCCCTCCCCTCACCTCCGGGCCGGGCTTCTCGCCGGCGGGCTGGCTGGCTGGTGCTGGTCCCCGGGCGAGGAAGCAAGCGAGCGGGCGAGCGGCAGCGGCATTTTTGGGGCGGCACGGGTGAGCGATGGGGGGGAAAGCACGGGTGAGCGACTCCGCTCCCTCCCCTCACCTCCGGGCCGGGCTTCTCGCCGGCGGGCTGGCTGGCTGGTGCTGGTCCCCGGGCGAGGAAGCGAGCAAGCGGGCGAGCGGCAGCGGCATTTTCGGGGCGGCACGGGTGAGCGATGGGGGGGGGGAAAGCGGCAGCGGCATTTTCGGGGGCAGCGGGTGAGCGATGGGGGGGAAAGCGGCAGCGGCATTTTCGGGGCGGCACGGGTGAGCGATGGGGGGGGGAAAGTGGCAGCGGCATTTTCGGGGGCAGCGGGTGAGCGATGGGGGGGAAAGCGGCAGCGGCATTTTCGGGGGCAGCGGGTGAGCGATGGGGGGGGAAAAGCGGCAGCAGCATTTTCGGGGGCAGCGGGTGAGCGATGGGGGGGAAAGCGGCAGCGGCATTTTCGGGAGCAGCGGGTGAGCGATGGGGGGGAAAGCGGCAGTGGCATTTTCGGGGCGGCACGGGTGAGCGATGGGGGGGAAAAGCGGCAGCGGCATTTTCGGGGGCAGCGGGTGAGCGATGGGGGGGGAAAAGCAGCAGCGGCATTTTCGGGGGCAGCGGGTGAGCGATGGGGGGGGAAAAGCGGCAGCGGCATTTTCGGGGGCAGCGGGTGAGCGATGGGGGGGAAAAGCGGCAGCGGCATTTTCGGGGGCAGCGGGTGAGCGATGGGGGGGGAAAAGCGGCAGCGGCATTTTCGGGGGCAGCGGGTGAGCGATGGGGGGGGAAAGCGGCAGCGGCATTTTCGGGAGCAGCGGGTGAGCGATTGGGGGGGAAAGCGGCAGCGGCATTTTCGGGGGCAGCGGGTGAGCGATGGGGGGGGAAAGCGGCAGCGGCATTTTCGGGGGCAGCGGGTGAGCGATGGGGGGGGAAAAGCGGCAGCGGCATTTTCGGGGGCAGCGGGTGAGCGATTGGGGGGGGAAAGCGGCAGCGGCAGTTGTTGGGGGCGCAGCAGGCGAGGCAGCTTCTCTCAGCAGCCTGTTCCGAACGAAGGGACAGTTCTTTTTTTTGTTGACTGGAGTATAAGCCGAAGTGGAGTTTTTCAGCCCAAAAAGTGGGCTGAAAAATTCGGCTTATACTCAAGTATATACGGTACTTCTTCCAATCTTGTAATCTGCTTGATTCTAGCTCTTCTCTTTTTGTTCAGAAACAAATAAGATAGTTTGGTAGTTCCCTATTCTTGTTTTACCCAGTTTCCCATTTCTATAAGATTTCAATTATAATTATCAATCTGGTAACAATTTTTCAAACTACAGGTATCCTCAACATACGACCACAATTGAACCCAAAATTTATGTTGCTAAGCAGGTGAGCTGTGCCACATTTTACTATAGTCAGGGATTTTTTTTTCATAGAACGCTCAGAACGGCGTTCTGGCACCTTTTTTTTTGCAAAAAAAAAACAAAACCTCCCTCTATTGGCTTTCGAAAGACTATTGCAGTGGTAGGCAATCTTGGCTCTTTTTTATGACTCATGGACTTCAACTCCCAGAAATCCTGAGCCAGCCATGTTGAGGGGAAAGAGAGAGGTTTCCAAGCTGAACCATGCTGGCTCAGGAATTCTGGGAGTTGAAGTCCAGGCATAGAAGATGATATAATTTATGCCCAAATAATTTTTACACTTGAAGTAAGTTAGGCAAATAGTAAGGAAGAGAAACGACACTACAAAGGACAGTTAATTTTTCCCTCTTGGACCTCCAATTACTCTCTTTCATGTAGAAATTATATTATTTTTTAAAAAAATCTCAATTAACAGCAAATGAGATTTGATCAAAGCTTAATTGCTGTGCAAGAAGATAATTATAAGGCAAGGGTGTCAAACTGCTGGCCCGTGGGCCAATTGCATCATGTGGAGGCCGCGCCCACCCCAGCTCCAGCAATGTGGAAAAAAAGTCATGATACATTGTGACAAATCATGTGACGTGGCGAGTTTGACACCCATGTTATAAAATATATCTCAATATGGGGGAAGGGAGGTAGGTGTATTCCTTCACATCCCCATCAGAGATCTATTGAAAAGATTTTCACACCCCATGAAGCAAGTAGGTCTTATAAACACTTCTATTTAGTGTAAGTGTAAAATGTTTAAAAACATAATTACCATTATGGAGAGATGAAAGTTTTATAGGCCTACAATGGAAGTCAGTAGTTTAAAGCATGCTACCTTTGAAAATTTGTGCCAAACAGTTCTTGAGTTGCATGAATGCAATAAATATGTTTAGAAAGGAAGGGGATTAAATCTTTTTCCCAATAATTGAAATCCCAATGGGAATTTCTATCCGAGAATGCTGTTTGACAAATGAGGGAAGCATCCAAGTTGTGGGGCCTAGAAATATCATTCTGTAAGCTGGTATTAATTTTATTATAAATTCTAGACGTGGTAATTGCAGTCCCATTTCTCTCAATTTCTATCATGCTCGCTGAATTGAAACAGATATTTTCATCTGTACACAAAGGACAATCACTAGGTATGATTACAACTTCCATAAGCAGGGCTTTTTTTCTCATAGAACACTCAGAACGGTGTTCTGGCACCTTTTTTTTGCACCAAGAAAAAAACCCTCCCTCTGAAAGCCTATTGCAGGGCTAGGCAATCTTGGCCCTTTTTTATGACTCATGGACTTCAACTCTCAGAAATCCTGAGCCAGCCATGCTGAGGGAAAGGGAGAGGTTTCCAAGCTGAGCCATGCTGGCTCAGGAATTCTGGGAGTTGAAGTCCTTGAGTCATAAAAGAGCCAAGGTTGCCTACCCTGTACTAGAGGAGGATATTAAAATTATTTACAAGGTTACTTCTTTAGGAACTAAACTTTTAGAATCTAAAAAAGCTAATTCAAAAAAGCCAACAGGAAAGAACCTCACATTTTTCATCTGCTTCTGTCTTTTGGAAGGTAAAATTAGATAACAAAATAATCTATTTCCTATGTTAACATTTCTGCAATGAAATCAATAAAGGTAACAGGAAAGAAATGAGAAACATTTTTAACAATGTAATATGTCTAATTTAGCTGATGCTAGAAAAAAATAGTATCTTTTGTACATACTCTATTACAACTAAACCACTTTAAATTAAACAATTCTTAAGAATGAACTATTCTTAATTTGGACTTTACTTTTACTGTTTGGACTGTTCTGTGTTTTGAAAAATAGATTATTTAGAATCTAGTTATGTTACACTTCAGTCTTTAAATAATTAACCTAGTATATACATAACAATATATGATGTTTTCCATGGTGAGCTTAACATCAATAACAACATTTATTAAAAAGGCTAAAATAATTTCTGGTGGTATTATCTGTACATTAAAATTTTGTTTAGTCACAATCTTTCACTTTTCACATTCTGGACAAGCAATGGTCATGTATCCTAGCAAAAGATGTTATATATGTGCATAAGCGTAGTCAGTAGCATATGCTTTTTTAAAAAATATCAAACATGCAAAGAAACAAAAATAAGTCCAAAATATCTGTCTTACATCCAGAAATGCCAACTTTGCAACCAATATTTCTCATCCATAACTATGGCACCCTAAGGATACCTGCATACATGGAAATGCTTCTCTAGGATCAGTAATGCAGCAGGGATTGCTTTATCCTTCCAGTAACAGATTGCTGGGAAATACCAAACATGGCCTTGAGAATTCCAATGTTTGTTACAAATTTTTCTGGATGTGATTGGAAAGAGGCCTAGAAATGCCAGCACAAATACATCACACTTGCTGAACGTGCACACGCAACTAATTACAATCTTCAATTATATGTGATATATCTAAAATGAGATGGGCTATCTCAACTGCAACTTGCAAAGCGTTCCGTTTTGCGGCAAAACAATCCAGAACAAGCTGATCAGTAGAGCTTAGAGAGGACTCATTAACACAATTTTTGGGAAGGAAAGAAAAGGACAGTTTAACATCTTCCAGTTGATGTTATGTTATGTAACATCTTCTGGGAGTTGAAGTCCATGAATCATAAAAGAGCCAAGGTTGCCTACACCTGGCCTATTGGCTTTCGAAAGCCAATAGGAATTGCTGCTGAGGATGCCAAAAGACCCAGCCGGCAAATGTTGCACAGGCAAGTTGTCTGCAGTGAAGGCAGGAACTTTGCACCCCTCCCTGCTGCCCAACTATACCATCTCAACTAGGTTCAGTAAGTAAGATATTATTTGCAAATAGGATGGCAATAAATAATTTAGGCTGCATTTACATCAGGGCTTTTCAACCTTTTCAGAAATTGTACCACTTTTAGGACATGACAATATTCAAGCACCACCAGTGCTTAACAAGGTGTCAAAAACTTGATGACTAAAAAAAGGGGTGGGGGTATTTTGGGTTTCATTGGTTAGATTCATTTATTGTTATAGAAATGGCTAGTTTATAATATTATAGAAAAGTAAAAAGTTGAGGTTCAATGTTAATGCTTCCTTCTACTCCTGTAACAGAGGAAGTCAGAAGTCAGTGCCTTTTCTTTTTCCCTTCTTCCCCTCACTTTTCCCTTTTTCTCTCACCCTTCGCTCGCAAATGACCCCCAACTCACTCACACTTTGCTCACAAAAGCCTCCAGTCACTCTCACTCACTCCTCCGTCTCTTTCAAAGGCACCTCGTTCAGTCTTTCCCCCACTCACTCCGTCTCTTTCAAAGGCCTTTTGCTTGCTCGCTCACTCACTTACTGCCCCATCGCTTTCAAACGCCATTTGCTCATTCACTCACTCACTTACTGACCTGTCGCTTCCAAATGCCATTTGCTTGTTCACACACTCAGTTACTGCCCCATCAGTTCCAAATGCTTCCAAACGCCACTTGCTCACTCACTCACTTACTGCATTTGGAAGCGATGGGGCAGTAAGTGAACAAGTGCCGGTGCTGGAGACCACTGCCACAAGGAACAAGCTCTGGGTTGGGGTTCGGAGCAGCTCCGGGTGGGGGCTCAGCACAGGCCACGGCGTGGCAACTGCAGGGAGGGGAATCCCCATGGCAGCTGTGGTGAGGGGAATCCCCGCAGCATGTGGCTCTGAGCCGCAGGGGCAGGGGTGCAAAGGACAAGTGGCGACGCCATAGCAAGTCACTGGCATCACTCCCAGTGACAGCACCTCTGAGTTCCGGCACCTTTTTTTTAGAAAAAAAAGCACTGACTATAGTTTATTTTTTTTTTATTTTATTGAATTTGTATACCGCGCTATTCCCGTAGGACTCAGGGCAGTTTACAGGGCAGTTAAAACCATGAAATACTAAAAAATAAAAACAATAAAAACAATTAAATTAAATTCAAGCCCCAAGAGTAAATCTAAAACCCAGTTAAATTAACAACCCCACAGTCTGGACCAAACAGATCAAAGAGCCAAGTTTTCAGGTCCCGGCGAAATGAGCGAAGGTCAGGGGCAGTCCTAAGTTCCATGGGTAGTTGGTTCCATAGGGCAGGCGCACCCACAGAGAACGCCCTTCCCCTGGGAGTAACCCACTGGCATTCATTAACCGGCGGTACCCTGAGAAGGCCCTCCCTGTGGGGGCGCACAGGATGATGGGAAGATGATGCCGGCAGCAGGTGTTCCCTTAGATAGTCTGGACCCAAGCCATTTAGGGCTTTATAGGTCATTACCAGCACCTTGAATCTCACCCGGAGGGCAACCGGAAGCCAATGTAGCTCACAGAGAAGAGGTGTTACACGGGAGTATCGGGAAGCGCCCATCAAAACTCGCGTGGCTGAGTTCTGCACCAGTTGAAGCCTTCGAGTGATCCTCAAGGGCAGCCCCATGTAGAGGGCATTGCAGTAGTCTAACCGGGAGGTCACAAGTGCATATTTGATTCTGCTGCTGTGATTTTGAGATCAAAATTTCCAGATAACACTGGGATGTGATCTGGAAAGCTACAGCTACTGACAGTTTGCTGGGATTTGGGAAGAACTTGGCAGAATTCTAGTCCCTAATAAATGAATTGTCTATTTATTAGAGATATCTTCTGTTATGTAGCCGGTTCTTTGCAGGCAATAAGCGAGACGGAAGGTTGCAAACAGGAACATGCTTTATTTGAGTCAAGCAGAACAGAACTGAAACAGTGGCTGCTATGCAGATACTTATATGGTTGGCCACTAGGTGGCCAATAGGTTTAAAGGAAACCATTCCCACCCCAAATATACCAAAACTTCTTGAAGACAACAAGTCTGGCTTAGTCAGTAACCGTTACACAGACACACCATTAAGCAACCTTTAAGCAGCATTTAAACAGACATGTGAATCAGTACAAGTAAAAAAACCCAGTACATTACATCTTCCCTTCACTAAGCTATGTATTTGCTTAGGATGCACAACTTTCAATCCATTTAGAAATAAGTGTAAGTATTAAATTGCATGTTTATTTAGAAAGTGCAAATTAGGTCACACTAAGAGTTTTGACTCACTAAAATTTCCTGACAGTTAGAACAATTAATCAGTGGAACAACTTTCCTGCAGAAGCTGTGAATGCTCCAACACTGGAAGTTTTTAAGAAGAGATTGGGCAGTCATTTGTCTGAAATGGTATAGGGTTTCCTGCCTGAGCAGGGGGTTGGGCTAGATGACCTCCAAGGTCCTATTCAACGTTGTTGTTGTTGTTGTTGTTGTTGTTGTTGTTGTTATTTAGTCCAAATACTGTTTTATCTACCATGAGTCTTCTGCTTGAGATTAGATCAACTGATTCCAAAAGAGATTTCCAAGGGTTTCCCCAGTAGTTCCTTAAAAAAAATTCTTTAAATTATTCTCTTTCGTGCTGATTATGCCGATATAATTTTTAGTTTTACATGAATTTATGCTTGTGGAAGTTAGAAAAGGCTATAAAACTTGTATCTTTTCCATTATAAGATTTTTTTTTCATATTTGCCTACAGTTAAGCATCATGTTAGCTAATAAGAGATAAGTTGACAGAATTGAATGAAAGTCAAGTGAATGACTTACTTATGTCCACATTTAAGTGGACAAAGTTAGAAAGATTAGAAAAGCTGAAGTTAGAAAAAGCTTTAAAACTTCTATCTTTCCCATTATAAGATATTTTTTTCAATTTCATGTGCAGTTAAGTATCAGGTCAGTGATAATATATATCCGAAGGATGGAGTGAAAATCAAATGAGTAAATATTTCTGCCCACATATATTGCCAGAAAACAACTTTTTATGCATTAGAGTAATATAAAAAAGTAAAATTCTAAAAAAAGAAATATAAAGTTAGGAATAATCTCTCTCTCTCTCTCTTCCTCTCTCTCCCTTTCTCTCTCTCTCTCTCTCTCTCTCTCTCCCATTAATTAACACTCTAAAAATACAAAGTGAACACATTTCAGTTCAAGCACAAGTGTTTATAAGGAAAGACAATTGCTGTGGGAAAAGATTTTGCCTTTGCAATAAATCATTAGCAATCTATCATAAAACAAAACTAAATTAAACTTCCCCCTTCAAATGCACACTAATTTACAAGGGAATTAAAAACATCCCTGTTCCCAAACCTGGCAAAAGAATATGAAAAATCGAAAAATGTTGGCACATACATTTTCTTTCTTTGACTGCAGGATGGGGATTCTTGTGTCTAATCTTCTAGTCCAGTAATTGCATCAAATACATTATTTCATAATTGCATCTAATGCAATTATCAGACACAGAAACAATTTGTTATTCAGAAGGGTTGAATTTAGCCTTGCCTCTTCCGCTTCCTATTAAATAGAACAATTAAAACATTCTTTTAGGTAGAGTTCCCAGAAATAATATTAATAAATGAAAACTTTCCTTTCAGTTCTGACTTTTGCTGTTAATTTAGCAGAGCTTGCTACAGCTAAAATGCTGAATGTTGCTCACTACATGTCTTGTTTTATTTGTTGCACAAAACAAGGTTGGAAAAGGAGACAGAAAGCAAATGATATGGAAAAGAAAATAACCTAAAAGCATAACTGAGAGAAGAAAATGGTAGCCTGAATAAGAAAATATAAAAAGCAAGACTAAAAGGGGGAAGATGAAGTGACACTAAAAATAGATCACATATTCCAGACTGAATCTCTCCAGTCCTACACCAATGTGTATATCACTTCATGTACTACTTTTCAGAGAAACTAAAAAAAAATCTATATCAAAGACATTGAGAGTAATCTACATCAAGTGATTTCTTTCTCAGAATAAGGTATTAAGAGTCAAGATCCTGGTAACTTTATTTATTTATTTATATTTAACTTATAAGCACCTCTACTATGAACAACTCAAGGTATCATACAATACATAACAGTCCTGCCTTGTAATTTCTCCAGCTCAAACAGATGACTGCTTAAGAGAAAATTAGCACTTTTCCAGTTTCTAGTCCAACACTTTAACCTTAAGGCCATTAGCCATTGTAATATACTGTAATTGATTATTCCTGTTGCTACTGTCCCACTGATACACAAAAAACCCATACTACTGTCAAACCAAGCTGTAGGCCAGGGGTCTTCAAACTTGGCCCTTCTATGACTTGTGGACTTCAACTCCCAGAATTCCTCAGCCAGTGTGCCTGGCTGAGGAATTCTGGGAGTTGAAGTCCACAAGTCATAAAAGGGCCAAGTTTGAAGACCCCTGCTGTAGGCTGATAGACTAAGACTAGTAAAAGAAATCTAATTTAACTTTCTAAATCAGCATGACAAAGTCTGCCTAAAACACCATTACAATCCATGTGACAAGATTGTTATTGGCCAATGTCCTTGTTACATGCTTTAAATTAAACATTATTAGTTTAACTTGCTTGTTTCTTCATTTTATTTTTCTTATTATGGATTGCTAGAATAGAAAGTAACCTATGAATCTTTTAAATAAGCAAATTTTGGAAGCAATTTTTTTTCTGCTTCCTAAAGGATTTAAAATGACTTTGGACTTTTAAACTAAACATCAGTTGTAAAAACAGGTAAAAATGCCTCTTATTATTCTATAAGGTCACAATTTATAGCATTTTTTAAATTTACTATGCTACATACAGGCAAAAATATAATATATTGCTGACATTCCTCATAATGCATCCTCATGAGCAGGAAATTTTTCCCAGCTGACCATAATTTATTTGTTGTAGCAGCACAAAAAGCAGCTACTGTATGATGTGTAAATGAGATGATGTGTAAATGAGAAAGTTGAAATCATGTCTGGATCTCATGTTAGATCTCCTTTAGGATATAAAATTTAAAACTAGAGATATAAAATTTAAAACATCAAATATGTACAGTGCAAAATGTCTCAAATGCTCACAATTGAAACAAACATGATGCTAATTAAAATTTCAATGTTATCATTACAAAACACATAATTGCATATATACTACAGAAGTCATATGAAGCAAATTGTTATATGAAGCAAATTATTCTTATACTGAATTATCTTAAGATGTATTCAAATTCCTAATGCAGTAAAAAAGATAAGCTTTTCCACTTTACCTGTAAGCAAACCTTTTTAAAAGTTAGATATCTCTTTTTTACTCACTGAAGAATACATTTGAAGATCTTAAAAAAGAACTAAAGAAATAACAGAATAAAACATCTGTCAGACTAAATATGTAAATTATAAAGGTGAGACTGAGGTGGACACTTAAATTACAGTACTAGTTTTCAAGAAGTTGATGAAAGTTGTTATCACTATTAGGAGGCAGCTGATTTTATCTGTGACATTTTTAGCCTTCAAAGCCTACTGAATTTTTTTCCTGTGAGATCAAAGAAAATGCAATCAGATTTGCATATGGTTTCAGAGTATATTTCTCTGCATGCATTCCTTCCCTCTGTTTGCTTCTTTCTTACTTCATTTCAAACATTGCAAAATAGTAAAAAAAAATAACTAAAAATGGTGCAGGAAATGCGAACCTAATCCTCTGTTGCAGACAGGTGAAATGTGCAGTGAAATAATTGGTAGCTATATGCCATTATTTTCTAAATCAAAGTAATAATAATAATCAGACTATTTTTAAAAAGACACTCTTTTAATGGAATTAACCAATCTCCAGAGAAGATAGGGAGAGACAAAATGATGACACACTTCCAAATTCTGAAATAAACTACCAGCTTGCAACAAGCCTTACCATTTTTGGCTTAATCTGATGCCCTAAAGTCAAGGCCAACAAAAGTACTCAGACTAGCCCCAGCAACTTTATTTGGTCCCATAAAGCTAACAGGGTTAGTGAAGATGCCCATTATTAATCAATTGTTGTTTTAAAAAAAGAATTAACCATGTTAATATAAATCATATAGCAAAACATGCCCAAGTGTAACTGTACTTACTTTGACCAACATCTACTTATTTAATATGTTTGCTACATGAATGGACCTCACTTAAAGTCAGATGAGTATCTCCTCTATGTCATGAAACTGAGAAAGGCATCAAGCAAGGCTGCTTATTAACCCCACTCTTATTCAATTTCTATATCAACTTCATGGTAGGCTATTTCCATACCCCAAATTTTTACTTCCTGAAACATTCTGGAAGAAACATTTCTGTCCTACCTTATGCAGACAAAACAGCAATACTGTGAATAAAGCCTATTGGCCTTAAAAGAGTACTAGGAACAGTAACTAGTACTGCAAGGAAAACTATAACTCAATTATCAAGAAACTAAAAACATGGCCTTTGCCAAAAGGCCCAAGAGCCATTTCTTGAGCATAAGTGGCCACAAAATTGAGCAGGTCTCTTGTTTCAAATGGAAATAGTCTTCCATTCTGCCAGCTGTAGGAAAGCTCATATATAAGACTCTGATGTGTTTTCTATGCTTTTTAATTGACTATACCCCACTACCAGAATAAAGATTTGCTGTGATATTACCAATTTAAAAATCACAGAAGACAGGTCTTTTTTACAACTTTCCTAAAGCTAGGCAAAAATTAAACCAATAATCTGTTGGTGACAGATAAATACTCTTGGATTGCACTGACTAATTTATTTCAAATCAATAATCACACTGAAGTAAATTATACCTTTTGCATATTATTTGGTGTTACATTAAAATATATGAACAATGTGTACATTTGAAGAACTTGCATACCAAAAGTATATTGTCATCTATCTTTTGGTCTGCTTCTCTCTCTTAAAAATGGGACCTCTTTGAGCATGATTAAAGTCGTCACACTCCAGATTTTACTCAGTTTTGCTGTTTATCTATTCCTGATGCATTTTGTCTTTCATCTCTTCACTTGAATGTTGGTTAATACATGTTTATTCTTGATTTTGATCTCTGTCTTCCATGATTTTGGATTAGGGTTTGACTATTGGGCTGGATTGTTTGCATAGAAGCAGATATTATTCAACCTGTGACATAGGAACTAGGAGTCATCTTAATTGACCCAAGCTCTGACACAGGATGGTGGCCAAAAGATTAGCCATTCCCTGAATTTGCAAGATAAAACTCATGCTGCTTTTCTAGGGAGCTCCCATTAAGCAAGCAGAGAAACAGGTAAATAGGCTAATGATCAATGCCTCTGCAATATCAATCCTTTTGTTTGAACCATGAACTCTGAACTTTAGCAAAATAGATCTTAAAAATAATGACATTCTTTTCTTTTGAAATTTTGTCATGTTTTTCCTTGGCATACTAAGGTTGTTGGTGAAATTAGTATTTTTTTAAAAATTAAAAAGAAAAAGAAATCAAGAAAAAGAAAACAAAGCTGACTTATTCATGGTATAATCTCCATATGTAATATGTAATAGAAAAGGCCCTAACTTGTAGCACTTAGGGAGATCTTTGAAATGAATAAAAATTGGCCAAAGGTCTAAATATCCAGGACATATGGAGAGAAAGGAATCGTGAGGCTAGACAGTATACATATTATTCTAATCGACATAGTTCGTGGTCTAGGATTGACATGGTGTGGATGTCAAGGGAAATTAACTCTGAAGTCGAAGACGTGTGCATAGAGACAAGCACCTGGGCAGACCACAACCCTGTGAAATTTAGCTGGAAAGGGTCCAAGAAAACATCTAGATGGACTATACAAAGATCAATATTAAAAGAAGATGACTTCAAATTAAAGATGGAGAATTGGACTTCTTTTTTAAAGAAAATAAAGCTGAAGACACCTCTGTCCAAAATCACTATGAGAATACACTATGAAGAAGAGGAGAAATAAATTATAGCCCAGGAATTTTATGAGAAATTATATAAGGAAGATAGCCAGGAAGATGAGGAGAAAACGGAGGAATGTTTCAAAAAAGCAACACTACCAAAAGTTACAGAGGAAATTAAAAATATGTTGAACGAAGAAATTAGGATGTCAGTGATAATTTATGGCCATTAACAAAGAAAAAAATAACAAAGCATCGGGTCCTGACAGCCTCCCAATAGAAATTTATAAGGAACAACAAAACATTTTAGGACAACCTTTATTGGATGTGTTTAATGCGGTCCTGGATGAAGCAAAAACCACAAAGTCATGGTCAGAGGTGAATATTGTCCTGATTCCAAAAGATAACACAGACCATACATCAATTCAAAACTATAGACCAATATCTTTACTTAATTCTGACTATAAGATATTCACAACAATTATAGCTGAGTGATTAAAAAGGTTTTTAAATAATTTTATACATGTGGACCAGAATGGATTTCTAGCCAAAAGACAAACTAAACACAACATTAGGATAATATTGGACACCCTAGAACACGGGTTGGCAACCCGCGGCTCTCTTTGAGCCGTCTCCTGCGGCTCCCAGTCGCCCAGTGCGCACACACCTCTCCGAATGGGGAGTGGTGCGCATGCACCTCTCCAAATGGAGAGTGGCGCTACCCACTTGGAGAGGTGCGCGCGCACCTCTCCGAATGGGCGGAGGTGCACGCGCACCTCTGCCTGAACGGGCAGTGGCGCCACACATTTGGAAAGCTGCCGCGGCCCGTTTGCAAAGCTACCGCCTTCAGAGGAAGGCGGCAGCCTGCAAACGGGCCGTGGCAGCTTTCCAAATGGACAGCGCCACCGCCCGTTCCGAGAGGTGTGCGCGCAGCTCTCCAAACCTTTGGAGAGCTGCGCGTGCACGCCCGCCCAAACGGGCGGTGGAGGTGCACGCGAGGTCCGAAGGTGGTAGCTTTGCAAACGGGCCGTGGCAGCTTTCCAAACGGACAGCGCCATTGCCCGTTCGGGCAGAGGTGCGCGCGCACCTCTCCAAAGGGGAGACCCATCGCCGCACAGGTGCCTCCCATTTTGCACATGCGCGTGCATGGACGCACACGTGTGCACTTTTTGCGGCTCCCACTTTTTTGTTTGTGTGATGGAACCAGTTCCGAGTGGCTCTTTTCCTTTTTCCAGTTGCCAACCCCTGCCCTAGAATATTACAAAATACATAGTGGACAACAAATCGTACTATTATTCCTAGATGCCCAGAAGGCTTTTGATAACGTTAAGTGGCTATTTATATATCAACAACGTAGGTATATGGATATGGGTGAAAAATTTATAAATATAATAAAGGCAATATATACTAATCAGGAAGCTAAAATAATAATAAATGGGGAAACAACCAGGAAATTTCAAATACAAAAAAGAACATGACAAGGATGTCCTTTATCCCCATTACTATTTATACTGACACTAGAGGTCCTAACGAGGATAATTAGGAACAAACCACATATAAAAGGATTAGAAATTAAAAAAGAAATTTTTAAACTTCAAGCATTTGCGGACGATTTGGTCTTTATTATGGAGGATCCACAACAATCGGGACCAAAACTGTTGGAAGAATTAGATAAATATGGGGAAGCCGCTGGGCTGAAAATAAACAAGGGTAAAACTAAAATTATTGTTAAAACTATGACGAATAAACAGAAAGAAAACTTGGCTAGGATTATGGATACACAAATAGTTAAGTAGATAAAATATCTAGGAATTACTATTACAGCCAGATGCACTTCGATCAAAGAAGACAATTATGACAAAATAGTGACACAAATAAAAGAAGACCTGGAAAGATGGGGAAATTTGAGCCTTTCATTGTTAGGGAGAATTGCTGTCATAAAAATGAATGTATTACGTAAAAGCCTAATCCTCTTCCAAAATATTCCTATACAACTTGATCAAAAAATTTTGGGGAACCTGAACAAATTGGCATTAAATTTTATATGGCAAGGAAAAAAACCAAGGATTAAAATGAAACATCTGCAGGATGTTAAAGAAAATGGGGGTTTTGGACTACCAGACTGGGAAACATATTATCATGCATATTATTATCCAACTTGGATTAGAGAATGGATAATTTTAAAGAATAAAAGATTATTAATTCTAGAAGGCCATGATCTGCAATTAGGCTGGCACGCATTCCTATGGAATGAGAAGCAAGGTTTATATGAACATTTTCAAAACCATCAGATTAGACAAGCGCTACTTAAAATTTGGAATAAAATTAGAAAATAAAATTACATTAAAGTACCAGTCTGGTTGTCCACCCTTGAAGCGATAGTCTACCCAAATTTGTTTAATTTGGAAAAAGTACTACATACAAGGATATTACGAATGAAATGGGAGAACTGAAATCTAGACAGGAACTAGAACAACAAGGGATAAAATTGGAATGGTGGGCTTACCTACAGATACAAACACGATATGGGAAAGATAAGAAAGAGTGGGGGATAAATATTCAAGAAACTGCATTGGATAAAATTTTATTGGGGTCAGATGAGAAACAAATAAGGAAATTGTATAGTTTGCTACTGGGGTACAAAATGTTTGAGGAACAAGTTAAAGAAGACAAAATAGGATATACCTGCTGTGGAAGTAAGGAAAGACTCAGGAGGTATACCTGAAGAAATGAATAAACAATTTAAGGAATTGTCATGGCAAACACATATACAGTAACTCAGGTTGCCAGCAAATGTTACAATACTACAAAGAATACTTTAGAGATAGACAAGACTCAAAAGTGTATTGCTGAAAAAAGATTGAATTGGCAGATTTACAGGATCATAGCAGAAGAGTGTAAGAGAAAACTGGAGCAATCAATCTGACTACTTATCTCTAAAATTAATGACCTGACCTCTGATTAGAACTTAATGGATGAAGAACAAGCTCACCAGGTATACTTTCCTAGAAACTTACAGAAACCTAAAAACATTTTGTTCAGATCTGTAATCCAAATACAAAAGAAAAAAAATAGAAGAAAAATCCATGAGATTAAATGGAACGGTGAAAGAATATCCTTCTTCCAAGATATCAGCAAAGTCTACACAGCGGTGGCAGAACTACTGACAGAAAAACCTTGGGGTGATCGGTGGTCTAGAAACATATAAATGTAACATAAATAAATAAAAAATAGAAAGTCAAATCTATTTTATTTATATTTATTAAATTAAATTAAATTAAATTTGATTGTTGATTTGTTTTAGAAAGAAAAAGAACTTTACACACAAACAAAAGCTTTTCTCCTCCCCCTCCTCCCCCATTGAATGGATTCAATAGTCTCAGTGAATTCATCAATTCAATCTGGAAACTTTGTTTTTTGGATTCAGTGAAATAAGTGTGCAATCAAACTTCCAAGTCAAATACACATCTATCAATATTTTTTGGGACAACAGAGTTACAACAGAACATTGATCATTTTTAGATGTTTGATTATATTTTCTTTGTAACATCTTTCACAGAAATTGATAAATGACTTGATTAAAAATATTGGATATATCAGTACAAGTCTGTATATGTGCACATGCACCTGTGACAGAGAGACATATTGACAGACATAACTTTCATGTGTCATTTTAAATATAGACATTGCTCAAAATGCATTCCCAAGTGAAACCAGGCTAAATAGATTTCACAGTATATGAACTTATGAGAACTGACATCCCCTTTTTTCAACAGAATTGTTACAGATATGCAAATACTTAATACTCTTTAAAAAATTTCCTTCCTTGTCTACTTCAGGTGGCTTTCAAAACTTCTGCTTAATTATCCTCTTTATGACACTGTTGGTAATATGTTTTCAAATGATTTATAGACACTGTAAGAAAATATAATGTCCAAATAAAATCATGTATAGTAAGAAAAAGATGAAATAAAAGTAAGTTTATTTAAGAGAAAATATGAAAATTATTTCTCATTTGTTAAGAAAACAAAATATGTTCAATTTATTTTAGGATATGCATAAAATATTAAGGAGGGCAGGTAAAAAATTTAGAGGGATATCATTTTACAAATTATTTACTGTTGTTGTTTGAGTGTCATATTACTGGAATTCCTATGGCCATATCAGTTCAAAAAGTTAAATCAATGTTTTCCAGATATATTCTACACCAGGGGTCCCCATCCCTGCAGCCTACTATCAGGCTGTGGGCTGTTCAAAACTAGGGTTCAGGAAAGATGGGCAAGCACACACATCTGAACCTCTAATCATGTGAGCGACAGGCAAGTGCGTGCGCGTGTACAAATCTCCACTCATGCGAGCGGAGGACACTTGCGCGCAAAGCTCCACTGCACTCAAGCACACTTTGCTTGTGCTCAAAGCTCCATTCACCACTCATACTCTTTCCCCCCCCCCATGTTGGGCCGGGCCACCAAGCTGGAAAAGTTGGGGACTTTCCATTCTTGATAGAGCGGAACAGTAAATTCAGTTTTAATGCAGTTAATTAACCAGATAATAACTATATTGTACAAATAAGTCGCAGTACAATAATCAGTATCATGAAATGTATTTGTCAAGCATCATGTAATCTAAAATCAGGCCCTCGTATTTGGACTGTAGCAGAGCAAATTGTATGTACATTTAATGAACTCAACTTGTGATATTTATTTCAATATCAATTTGATCAACATGAATCTTGACAAATTTTCATTTCCTTATTTTATTCATAAGGGACATACCCAACTTGAAGAATGCAGAGACAGCACATATAAAGAGCAAAATAGATAGCAGTATTTAGAGCAGGGGTGTCAAACTGCAGGCCCGCCGCATCACAAGGAAACCAGGCCCACCCCATTGCTGGCGATGGGGAAAAAGCTCCAATACATCGCACGATGTCACGTGACGGCACGAGTTTGACAAGTCTGATTTAGAGGATTAAAAACTATGAAGAAGGAAGGATGGAAGTAAGGAAAGAAGAATGTATAGCAAACTGAAAACTGAAAACCTGTTGCTGAATGACAACTCACGTTTTGGGGGGGTTTCCTCAGGACAGTTGGATAGGTACAAGATAAATTTTAGCCTGATCTAGAACTGTTCTTAAAGTAAACTAAGAAAAATGAAAGGAAATAATGTGATTACCAGTTTCATAAAGATTTTCCTTTAAGTATATGTGTAAAATATACAAGGTTGCAAATCAGTTTAATCTTGCTATTGGAGAAATAATGAATAACATCCAAATATACAACTATTTTTGTTGTATTTGACGTTAGTTAGTTGTTCTTCCCTCTGTCTTCATTTTATATTGATATATGTAATGTAGTTATAATATATGTAATAATATAAAATAAGTTATTTTTCTTTTTCCAAAAATGCTTTCTTGCTTAATCATTCACTTAAAAATAGTATTAAATGTTTTACACACATTGTTTTCTTGTAAATCCTTTGTGTTCATTCACTGTTAAGTACTTTATCCATTTTCAAGAGGATCATACTGATCAATAGACATGAAAAGAAAGATTATATGCTGATATTTCCAACTATAATTGCTTTTTGGAACTTGTATAAGCCCAACAATTTCAAAGATGGGGCATATCAAATTTTTCAATTTTCAACTTTCAATTTCCAAACATTAAGGGTGCTCATATGTTGTGACATGCCTTGGGGATTATAAAGATATTTTGGTTACATTAATACAATTTAGATGTGCTTGGTAAATAACTACATAAATATTTTATTTATTTATTTATTATTTAAACTTGTATACTGCCCTATTCCCATAGGACTCAGGGCGGTTTACAGGGAAAAATTAAAAATACATAACATACAAAGTTAAAATCGATTAAAACTAAGATTAAATTAAGTCCCTGCATTTAAACTAAAACCCCATTAATAAATAATTAAAACCCCTCAGTCTGGGCCAGACAGCTCAAAAAACCAGGTTTTCAAATCCCTGCAAAATGAGCAAAGGTCGGGGGCGGTCCTAAGCTCTGTGGGAAGTTGGTTCCAAATGGCCGGCACGCCCACAGAGAACGCCCTTCCACTGGGAATAACCCGCCGGCATTCCTTGACCGGCGGTACCCTAAGAAGGCCCTCCCTGTGGGAGCGCACAGGACGATGGGAAGTTGATGCTGGCAGCAGGTGTTCCCTTAGATAATCTGGACCCAAGCCATTTAGAGCTTTATAGGTCATTACCAGCACTTTGAATCTCACCAGGAGGGCAACCGGAAGCCAATGCAGCTCGCAGAGAAGAGGTGTTACACGGGAGTATCGGGAGACTCCCATAACAACTCGCGCAGCTGCATTCTGCACTAGTTGAAGCCTCTGAGTGGTCCTCAAGGGCAGCCCCATGTAGAGAGCATTGCAGTAGTCTAGCCGGGAGGCCACAAGCGCATGGGTGACTGTGCGTAGGGCATCTCGGTCCAGATAGGACCGCAACTGGCCACCAGACGAAGCTGGGCAAAAGCCCCCCTGGTCACGGCTCCTATATGGTCTTCAAAATTGAGCCGTGAATCCAAGAGAATGCCCAAGTTGCAAGCCCTATTGATGGGGGATAACACCTCACCCCCCCCATCATTAGTGGTGGAACAACCTGGTTTATCCGAGATGCCGGTATGCACAGCCACTCAGTCTTGGCAGGATTGAGACACAGCCTGTTTCTCCCCATCCAAACCCAGACCGCTTCCAGGCAACGGGACATCACGTCGAGTGCATCACTAGGTTGGTTCGGGGTGGAGAGAAAAAGTTGGGTATCATCAGCGTACTGATGATACCCCACTCCGAAACCACGAATGAGCTCGCCCAGCGGTTTCATGTAGATGTTGAACAGGAGGGGAGAGAGAACCGACCCCTGGGGGACTCCACAAATGAGAGACCTTGGGGCAGACCTCTGCCCTCCCATCAACACTGACTGCGAGCGGCCCTGGAGGTAGGAGAACCACCGTAAAACAGTGCCTCCCACTCCCAACCCCCTGAGACGCCGCAGTAGGATACCATGGTCGATGGTATCGAAAGCCGCTGAGAGATCTAAAAGGACTAGGACAGAGGAACATCCCCTGTCCCGAGCTCGCCAGAGATCATTCACCAGTGCGACCAATGCCGTCTCCGTACTGTACCCGGGCCTGAAACCCGATTGATATGGGTCAAGATAATCCGTTTCCTCCAGGAACAGAGGGAACTGATGCGCCACCACACTCTCAACAACCTTCGCCAAAAAGTGAAGGTTGGAGACCGGACAATAGTTATTTAAAACAGCCGGGTCCAGGGCAGGCTTCTTGAGGAGGGGCCTCACCACCGCCTCCTTCAAAGCAGTGGGAAAGATACCCTCCTTCAAGGAAGCAGATATTACTGCCTGGAACCAGCCTCGTGTCTCCTCCTGAGCCGCATAGACCAGCCAGGAGTAAACAGGTGGTAGAACTCAGTCTCCTCATGATCCTGTCCACGTCATCAGGGGAAACAGGGTCAAACTCAGTCCCGGTAACATGCTCAAGACTGCTTGATTCCTCCATTCCAGACTCTGCCCAGTCAGAGTCCAAACCGGTCCGGATCTGAGTGATTTTGTCCACCAGATGATGACTAAACTCTTCAGCCTGTCCCTGTAAGGGTTCCTCCCTCATCTCCTGATTAAGGAGAGAGCGAGTCACCCTAAACAGGGCGGCTGGGCGATTATCTGCAGACGCGATGAGGGCAGCGAAGTAATTAGACTTCGCCATCCTCATCACAGCGAGGTAAGACCTTGTAAAGGCTCTTAGTTGCAATCGGTCAGATTCAGACCAGGTGGACCTCCAACTGCTCTCTAGACCCCGTCTCCGACGCTTCATCTCCCGGAGCTCCATAGAAAACCATGGGGCCCAGCAGGATCTGTGCCGAGTCTGGGGTCACAAGGGTACAACACGGTTGAGTGCCTTGGTGGCCGCCCTTTCCCAGGTATCCACCAAGGCATCGACCGGGCTGTGAGTGAGGGAGACAGGTAATGACCCAAGCACCATCTGGAACCGTTCTGGGTCCATTAGGCGCCTGGGATGGAACCACCTGGTCGGTTCCACAGCCTGGCAGTGGGGGGTGGCACAATGGAAGACCAGCCGCAGGAGATAATGATCGGACCATGACAGGGGGACAGCAGTTGGCGAGCCCCCTCCCAAATCATCCAACCATTGTCCAGATAGAAAAATCAGATCAAGGGTGTGACTCGCCCCATGAGTCAGGCCCTGAATTACTTGGGTCAGGTCCATGGCCATCATGGAAGCCATGAACTCCCGAGCTAACTCTGACGACTCTCCCAGGGAAGGCAGGTTGAAGTCACCCAGAACTATAAGTCTGGGAAACTCCACCGCCAACCCTGAGAGGGTGTCGAGCAGCTCAGGCAGGGCCATTGTCACACAGCTGGGTGCCAGGTATGTTAGCAACAGGCCCAACTGAACCCGAGGGCCACATCTCATGAGAAGGGACTCACTTCCGCCTATCTGGACAACGGTGGTCTCCCGCAGACATAAGGTCTCCCGTATAACCACCGCCACCCCACCGCCCCTGCCCTGAGCCCGAGGCTGGTGCAGCACACAGAAACCCAGAGGGCAAAGTTCAACCAGAGGGACACCACCCTCTGGGCCCAACCAGGTCTCATAACTATCATGACTTTTTAACATTTTGTTTGTTTCATTTCACAGGTTCATCTGTCTTTTTCTATTTGTTAAATGTTTTATTTTATCTGAGAATCTTAATACTGCTGGCCTTATTTCTTTTGAGTGTGATAACTGAAGTAGTGACAATGGTAGAAACTACCCAGCAGCCAGTCTTACAAAAGACTTATCCAAAAGTGCTTGAAAAGTGGGAATGAGTGAACAGTTCTTTTGTGAACCCTGTTGTAAATTAACTAGTGGCAATCTTTAAGAAGATCCAAGAGAGCTGGGATCAAGACAAAAACATATATCTTAGTAGAGGAAAGCTGGATTTCAAAGAGAATTTCACTTTGAAACTTGACAAACTATTTGACATCTTCAAATGCAAGTGTCCAATTGTTCTTTGTGCCACATTTGGCTGCCCTGCTGGTTGCAAAAAAGAAGCTTACATTAACTGTACTTGCCCTAAGGAGAGAAAGAAACCATAGAAGGAACTTGCTTTCATTAAAGGTAAGAGATACAAATTGGTTCATTTGGATTGCACCAGACTGGTTTGCAGAAATGACTAGTCAAAAGGCAAAACAGCGAGAGACAAAAGCTCACTAAATATAAGCAGAGAAGTATTCCAGATATTTCAATACTGACAAATGAAGTAATTATCTCTTATGATGAAAATGAAGAACAGACAACTGATGATAAAGATGAAGAGAAATGTGATGGAAGTTATGAAGAGGCTTAGACCAAACACATATGCCCTCTACTTCAAAAGAAAAGACAAAATACAATAGATAACAAATGTTGCTATGCAGAGTATAAGATAAGGTATTTATCTATGTGCCTTTGCTGCCATTACCACAGCTGCCTTCATAGATGCTAGCTTGATCATCAAAGAAAATAAGAAACTTGTGGTTGACCATTTGTAGTAAAGAGAGCCCAGAAAAAAATATGAGTCCCTAGATCAAGAATTTGATGAGCTCTATAAGAACAGAATAGAATGCATCTTCTTCAACAGCCATATAGATGCAACTAAAGTTATGCTGAAAGCAAACAATTCAGATTAGCAATTCTCCCACTACTGTCAAAGAAAAACATTATTCTGTGTGCAGTGAGCCAGGTGAAAAATATATTTATCATTTCACTCCAGAGAAAGGCTCAAAAACAAGAAAACCTGCTCAAAAAAGGCATTGACAAAAGCTTGAAGGCCATTGGAGGAGATTCTACAAATGTTAATACTGGCTATGAAGGTGAGGCCATGCACTGGTTAGAGGTCAAGCTTGACCAGAAGTTGATCTATTGGTGTGTGCACTCCACACAAATGAATTACCCCTATGATACTTAATCACAAAATTGGATGGGAAGACCATGTCTAACAACAAATGAGCAGGTAAAATTGGCAACGTGCTAGCTACTGTAACAGAACTGGACACTAATCCTTCATTCATCAATTTCAATTGGTGAGCCTCTCATTTCACTGAGCAACAGTGTTGTAAAGGATCTCTCTAGTAATCAAGTGTATGGGTATAGGATCACACAAGCAATAAGGACAGGAGAACTTCCCATAGATCTGGCTCTTCTGGAAATTGGCCCCATAAGCCATTCACGCTGGTTGACAACTGCAAATAGGTTTGTTGAATATGGGTTTAAAAACATGGCTTTAAAGGCAAAACTCTCCAAAACTTAAGAATGATAGCGGAATACATTGTTGGTGTGTAATACCCTTGTTGGTTCAACATCAAAGTAAAACATTCCTGGATTGAAGGCCCACATCATGTGTTGTTTCAGCTGCAGCAAGTCAGACTGCAAAAGAAGGCTGTAGTAGATGCTGTTTTGCCAACCATTCAGCACTCAGCATGGTATGCTTTCAGTGAAATAATAATCCAGACACACTTGTATTCAGATGACATTCGAGAAAGGAGAGCTGGTATGCAAAATATCATTGACCTGAGGGGTGCAGACGATGACGCGCTGGGAAATTTTTCTGTACCTGCAAAAAACCCCCCACCTTTAATCAGTGCCAGAACATCCAATCTGCTGGAGCTGATTGATTGGTCTGAAGGTGCATTTGAGCCACTTTTGATGTGCAAATTGACTACAGAGGAAATAAAGAAGTTAATTGATGAACCAATGTAAGTACCACTGTGGCCCTGTCATGCCCAATCAATACAGAGATGTGTGAAACAGGTCACAGAGGCAACAAGTAGAGTGTATACACATTAGAAATGTGAGGGTTATATCAGAGGCCAAGAAGCAAGTTGGCAGCTGATGTCACAGAACGAATCAAAACAAGACTTGATGAAATATGCTTAAACATTTTTGTAACTCAGATAATTGCTTTCTGAGTTTATAATTGCATGGATTATTTTTTGCTTAGCTAGATAACATTCATGCAGAAAAAACTTTAATTTTGGTAGCACAACATGTAATTTTGAGAAGATAACATTAACAGTATTTGGGTTACAAAACACTTTTGTGGAGTATATGATCAGACATGGATTTACCAAGGTAAATGTTGTACAATTGCAAAAATAACAGCAGATTTGAATTATTGGTGTAAAAACACATATTTTTAGAACCTGTCACTGAAATAAATTAATTTTAAATTGTAAGAATTAATTTTCACCCCATTAAATGAGACACGCTAATATACATACATACATACATAAACATACAGAGAGAATAAAACTTTTATCACAAGTGGTGGATGTGTACAAAATTCAAAAATTTGGAAAGAAATATATAACACTATTCACAGAATTTTAGAAATCAAATTTGAAATACACCACAATTATTCTTACTAGACATGATTCCAAAACATATTAACAACAACAAATCATATTACATTAAGATACATCTTTATGGCAGTAAAGATAAACTTAGCACAACACTGGAAAAGGGATACATTGCCAAAGATGTAATGTACAGACTAGAAATTTAAACTTGAGACAATGTATTAAAGCAAAATTAATAGCACATATCCACAATATAATTCTAACAACATTTAAGCATGAATAGTTTCCCTACATACTACATTTGTTCTGTTTTTCCTTCTGCTTGTTCTTTGTGTTCTTTTAAAATATTAATAAATAATGAAATTTTATTTAATGAGAAAAATGAAATAAAACTTGTTTTAATAAAATTCTTTATTATCCCTTTATATTTAATATATTAATGATACATTTCATTTGATTAGTGAGTTTGTATATGATGGTATATTTCATCCATATTTTGAATAACAGTTGTTAAATCCTAACATTATTTTAATTATTTTGAATTTTGGTTTTAATTTTAATTGCACTGATTTTACTGCAGTTTTATATTTTGATTTATATTTCTGTATGCCACACTGAGCTTTTCAGTAAATAGAAAGTTGCAGTATAAATAAATAATATATTTTGGCTGTACTGAGTGCTGAAAATCCAAAGTTATAAAACCTTTTTAATTATTATTTATTTAAAAGTTCATATTATCTAATATTTTTATCCACACAAAAAATTGGTGATATTTTATGTTATTTCAGAGTAGCATCTCAATAATAACGTGATTAAATTCTGTTCATTTATTGATCAGTACTTGCTTGGTCTTTTTTTTTTTATTAAAAAGTTTTAACATACATTTTATCTTTAACAATCCCCCCTCCCCCTCCCACACCCAACCCTCCCTACCCCTCCCCCCTCCCCCCCCCGACTTCCCAGAGCTAAGTACAGGGTATAAAAACAAAAAAAACCACTCATAAACATCCAAATGCTAACAACCATAAACTCTGAAATCTATCACTTTCTAGCTCATATAGGATAACTACAAACACTATTACTATTAACTATAAAAAAAGAAAAAAGAAAAGAAAGGAAGACTTATTCAAATGCTACATGAAACTTTTTAGTCCCATATTTGTTCTGGATATACTCAATCCATTTTCTCCACTCCATAATGTAACGTTCTTGCGAGTGATCTTTCAAATAAGCCGAAATCTTTGCCATCTCTGCCAGGTCAGAAACCTTTAAAGTCCATTCTTCTATAGTCGGCAGTTCCTCCTTCTTCCAATATTGACCTATTAAGAGTCTTGCTGCCGTAGTTAAATTCAACATCAACTTAGTGTCCACAACCGCAGCATCTGTAATTATACCTAACAAAAAAAATTGCGGGCAAAACTTTATCCTTTGCTTGAAAATCTTCTGCATGTTCCACCAAATTTTTATCCAAAAGGCCTTAACCTTTTTACATGTCCACCATATGTGAAAATATGTTGCATCTTCATCGCCACACCTCCAGCACTTGGGCTGATAATTCGGATACATACTTGCAAGCTTTTTAGGATCTAGATGCCATCTATAAAACATTTTATAAAAGTTCTCTCTTAAATTTTGAGCTTGTGTAAATTTTACGTTCCTCACCCAGATCTTTTCCCACGTGTCCATTGTAATAACTTCTTGAATATTTTGGGCCCACTTTATCATACAATCTTTAACAAGTTCTGTTTCTGAATCAATTTCTATCAATGCAAGATATATCCGTTTAATATGTGCTGGACCCTGCTTTCTAATTTGCTTTATCAGATTTTCATCAGTCATTGTAAAACCAGTTTTCTGATCTTCTTTCCACCTGGCCCGTAGCTGAATATATTGGAACCAAGTTTGAACAATCTTCTCATCTCGCAAGAGACTGTACGGTTTCAGACGCCAAACATTTCTTTCCAGACTTAAAATCTCCTTATACGTAGTCACATCATGTTTGAAACCAGTACTTGCTTGGTCTTGAATGGATCCCAAATCTGGAATATTTCCCACAGCATCTTCAGGGAACATTGGCATTCCAAAAAAAAACACACCCCAGAACTGATTGAGCATAAGTATGCCAGCAATTGAAGCATATATGGCTATTATGTATATCACACAGTGTTTGTATCCTGAATCAATGATACAAGTGTAGATCACAAAACCTGCTCAGATTAAACCATCCATTCATTTAGCTTCCACCTGAGCTGCCTAACACAATATATACTCTTTCTAGGTATTCCATTTCAGAGTATAAAACATGATTCATTTTGGTATCTAGTATTCAGTATCTTAATAGCATCTTCAACTCCCAACCCTGGCTTCTCAGAAACTCTGATCATGGAAATAATTCTTCTTCCTTCTGTAGGCATTATACGTCTGCCAGGTCTGCAATGAAAAGTTAGAAGTAAAATCTAATACTAACTTAAAAGAGTACTGAATAAAGGGCTGAGAAGTTCATTAGTCAATGTGAATTAGCTGTTCTCTGAAAACACTTAAAGATGTTTCTAATCTGTACACCATAAATTTACTGTAATGTACAGTTAATGCAAACCACAGCCTTTTTTTTTCTTATCATTGATAGATGATTCAAAAATGGATGCATTCATAAGAATTCAAACAACATTTTAAACTGAATGCATACATTTATTCAGTAAACAATAAATATTTGAATATATCACATTGTGTTAAACAGGACATCAAATTCTATAGATGATGTTAGAAGCCATCAAAAGACCTACAAGGAACTGTCAAAGAGGCTGCTTTACAAATATGAGCTAATATCAGAGAGACTACAAAGTTCAAGCATGATTCCTGCTTCATTGACATATTTCCTTCAGACTGACTTGACAGGGGGTGAAGAGCATTCACCCTAATCAGAAAGAATACAGAAACTAGTTCAATCCTTTTGTTGAAAACTTAACTCAGAAGGCAAAGGTCAACAAATCTCTTCCTGCTATCCATTTGTTATGAAATCAACAAGGCATTGAAAGAAAGTGAGCTGAATATGGACAGCTTAGAGATAACCTCAAATGTTGGTTACATTGTAGAACCTTTTAACAGATACAAAGGTGTTTGCAATAGTTGGCAAATTTATTAGGCTACTACTGTACCACAGGAAAGTTTGAGACAAAATAAGGAGAGGGTCACAGCCTATAATTTTACTGAAACACAGTATTAGTCTTTTTGTCTTCATGGCCCACAGGCCATTATGGAATGAGAAACTGCTTCAGTAATGGTATACATTTTCACTAAAGTTACAATACATATTTTGTTAGAAATTTTTACAGAAATAAAGGATACACACGAAAATATATAAATAACAGTTAAGAAAAAAATGGATCAAAGAAAAAATATGAAGAACAATATAGAAAATGAAAAAGATAAAGAAACAACTTCCAGCAGTTACAAATTAATCTCTATAAAGTTAAACCTTTTTAATCAGCAAGAGTAGAAATCACCATTTCATTTTTTATATTTTCAGCAAAAAGTTCATAAAAGGTTCCAATCTTTTAAAAAAGTATTTGTTTTCTCCCTGATCAGACAGGTCAGTTTTGCCATTTCTGCTAATTCTGCCATTTTCATAATCCAATTCCCCATTGTAGGTGTTTCAGTATTCAGCATTTCAGTGTTGTGCATATTATATAGTCTTACTTTGTTATGATATACAAAACCAATCTGCTCTGAGTCTTTTCCAATTGACTATCCATACATTCCTATGAAAAGTTGTAGTTTCATCTGAATATTAATAATTAAATTTGTTTTTTGTTATCTTAAATAACAGAGTTGGAAGGGACCTTGGAAGTCTTCTAGTTCGAACTCTGCTCAAGCAGGAAACTCTATACCATTTCAGAGAAATGGTTGTCCAATGTCTTCTTAAAAACCTCTAGTGTTGGAGCACCTACAGCTTCTGAAGACAAGCCTTCCCACTGGTTAATTACTCTGTCAACAAATTTCTCCTTAGTTCTAAGTTAGTTCTCTCCTTGATTAGTTTCTATCCATTGCTTCTTGTCCTACCTTCAGATGGTTTGGAGAATAGGTTCACCTCCTTTTCTTTGTGGCAGCCCCTTAAATATTGGTACAAGTACTGTCTACATATTTTTATACAATATTTCTCTGCTTTTTCATGCACGATAAAATGTTCCTTCATGTTTTTTTCCATTTCCAGAATTAACAGGAAGTACCTTTATATATTTTAAATAATTTCTTTAGTATCATACACTAATAGCATTGCACAATGTGAATTTCAATCACTTTATCCGTATTCTTTCCCACTGATTCATTTGTACAAAACCAATATTCTTAACCAACTTTATCATGCACTCTAATTATTTCTTCTTCAGTTTCAAATCTCAACCAAAGTTTATATATTTTAGCAATCACATATTCATCGTTTGTGCATAATTCAGTATTGAATTCCATCATGGTGTTCAGTTCCAGTTAACTATTTATCTACATTAAGTCTTTCTTTTAATTGGGCATATGAAAAGTAGGGTATTCATCCTACAAATGAAAGAAAGTGAGTAGCCCAATGAGGACCAACTAAAATTAAACTAAAATTAAAAACTCATGATCTCCTGGTTTAATCACTCCAAGTTGACTCCTATTAAAGGAATGATTAATTTAAAATATTTTGGATACTGTTTTAATATTGGTACACCTGAAAATTGGAAAGAAAATGCTGAAGCTTAACAAGATTTGTAAAAAAAAAATGAAAATTGAAAAAGGAGAACAGTTTTTGTTTTTAGAAAATGATAATAAAATGAAAAATAATTTGGGAGAAAAAAATACCATGATTGTTGCAAGCAAATTTATATAAATAATAGTAGATATAAATAATATATCATTATTATAAAATAATAAAAGAAAAAATCTGCATTGTTTCCAAACCTTGACCCAGACCTTATTAGAGCAAAATGAATGTATTTGTAAATTACAGTCATACCTACTGCTTGAGTGCTAAATTTGACAAGTTTTGCAATACCGAAAGAGAGCTATTGGTCAGGTTTTATCAGGCTGGAGTTCTGAGAGATCATAAAAAAAAAAAATAATAATTTCACAGACTGCACAGTGCATCGGATTTCTCTATGTGCTACAAGCTGACTTACTGATGATGCTAATGTATCATGATCTGTAGGTATAATGATTTTTATGCAGGGGTTTCCTGAGTCCAGACAATTATTTAAAAAATTGGTCTATTTTTTAAAAAAAAGTTGAAAAAGGACAGTTTAGATATTATTGACAAGTTAAAATTAAATCAAATAAAACTTGAGACCTCTTTGGAGAGTTGATAGGCTTTGCAGGGGAGAAGATTGGACTGGTCAAAACACAATGTTAGTAACTATAATCATGACTGCATTAATTTACAAAAAAATTATTCATTTAACATTTTAGTGTTAGTGATTTTAGTGACTCTAGATTCATAAATTAATTTTGCTATTTATTATATTTCCATATTTTGGCATATCAAATCCTCACCACTCAGCCCAAGAAATGATATATTGATAATAGAAATTTGTTGTTGTTGTTAGCTGTGAAGTCGTGTCCGACCCATCGCAACCCCATGGACAACATTCCTCCAGGTGTTCCTGTCCTCTACCATCTTCTGGAGTCCATTTAAGCTCATGCCTACTGCTTCAGTGACTCCATCCAGCTACCTCATTCTCTGTTGTCCCGTTCTTCTATTGCCCTCAATCTTTCCCAGCATTAGGCTCTTCTCCAGTGAGTTCTTCCTTTTCATTAGGTGGCCAAAGTATTTGAGTTTTAGCTTCAGGATCTGGCCTTCTAAAGAGCAGTCAGGGTTTATCTCCTCTAGGACTGATCGCCTTGCAGTCCAAGGGACTCGCAGGAGTCTTCTCCAGCACCATAGTTCAAAGGCCTCAATTCTTTGGCGCTCAGCCTTTTTTATGGTCCAACTTTCACTGCCATACATTGCAACTGGGAAGACCATAGCCTTGACTATTTGCACTTTTGTTGACAGGGTGATGTCTCTGCTTTTTAGTGTGCTGTCTAGATTTGCCATGGCTTTCCTCCCGAGTAGCATAAGTGTGAAAAATGGTCATAAGTCACTTTTTCAGTGCTGTTGTAACTTCAATCACTAAGCGAATTGTAGTAAGTCGAAGACTACCTATACTTTAACATTTTTTCCTTTTTTTTTGGTCACGTTTTTGACACCTTGCTGGGCGACTGGTGGTACTTGGATATTTCCTTATCCTAAAAGTGGTACAATGGGTGAAAAGGTTGAAAAGCCCTGATCTAGTCCAACCCCCTGCTCAGGCAGGAAACCCTATACCATTTTGGACAAATGGCTGTCCAGTCTCTTCTTAAAAACTTCCAGTGTTGGAGCATTCACCACTTCTGGAGGCAGGTTGTTCCACTGGTTAGTTGTTCTAACTGTCAGGAAGTTTCTCCTTAGTTCTAGGTTGCTTCTCTCCTTGACTAGTTTCCATTCATTGCTTCTTGTCCTGCTTTCAGGTGCTTTGGAGAATAGCTTGGCTCCCTCTTCTTTGTGGCAGCCCCTGAGATATTGGAACACTGCTATCATGTCACCCCTCACCCTTCTCTTCATTAAACTACACATACCCAATTCCAGCAACCGTTCCCTATATGTTTTAGCCTCCAGTCCCCCAATCATCTTTGTTGCTCTTCTCTGTACTCTTTCTAGAGTCTCAACATCTTTTTTACATTGTGGTGACCAAAACTGGATGCAGTATTCCAGGTGTGGCCTTACCAAGGCATTGTAAAGTGGTATTAGTACTTCATGTGATCTTGATTCTATTCCTCTGTTAATGCAGCCTAGCACTGTGTTGGCTTTTTTGGCAGCTGCAGCACACTGCTGGCTCATATTTAAGTGGTTGTCCACTAGGACTCCGAGATCCCTCTCACAGTTACTACTATTGAGCAAGGTAACACCTATACTATACCTGTGCATTTGATTTTTCCTGCCTAAATGCAGAACCTTACTTTTTTCACAATTGAATTTCATTTTGTTAGATAGTGCCCAGTGTTCGAGTCTGTCCAGATCCTCCTGTATCTTAAGCCTATCTTCTGGAGTATTGGCTATTCCTGCCAGCTTGGTGTCATCTGCAAATTTGATGAGTTCCCCATCTATCCCCTCATCCAAATCGTTGATGAAGATGTTGAAGAGCACTGGGCCCAGAACAGAGCCCTGGGGCACCCCACTACACACTTGATTTTGATTTTCTTCATCTAATAAGATTCTGTACCCATTTCCATCAAATCAACAGTTTCTATTCTTCAATTCTAAACCACAGCCTTTTCAGGAAGGCATCCAGTCTGGAAGAAAAGCCTGGAAAAACATCCAGGGGATATGCTGGAATGACTGGATGACAAAGCTTTCATTGTGAAACTCCACTAATTTTTTGTTCTAGGTTGCTTCTCTCCTTGATTAGTTTCCATCCATTGCTTCTTGTCCTGCCTTTGGGCACTTTGGAGAATAGCTTGAGTCCCTCCTCTTTGTGGCAGCCCCTGAGATATTGGAACACTGCTATCATATCCTCTCTCGTCCTTCTCTTCATTAAACTAGACATACCCAATTCCAGCAGCTGTTCCTTATATGTTTTAGTCTCCAGTCCCCTAATCATCTTTGTTGCTCTTCTCTGTACTCTTTCTAGAGTCTCAACATCTTTTTTACATCATGGTGACCAAAACTGGATGCAGTATTCCAAGTGTGGCCTTACCAAGGCATTGTAGAGTGGTATTAATACTTCATGTGATCTTTATTCTATTCCTCTGTTAATGCAGCCTAGCACTGTGTTGGCTTTTTTGGCAGCTTCAGCACACTGCTGGCTCATATTTAAATGATTGTTCACTAGGACTCCGAGATCCGAGATTTGTTTGGGATACTCTTAGATTTTTCAAAAAAAACCACATATCTTCACTACATGAGCATCATTCTCTTCATAAACATTTTCTTTTTCATAAGTATATATCTACCCTTTGGTTTATTGTGTTCCAAAAATTAGTTTAAAATTTATCATGGATTAACAACATTATGTTGTTAATTCATAGAGCCAATTGAAAAATTTATAGATGCCTTCACTGTGATAGCAGACAAAGTCAGATATAGGCTGTAGAAAGATAGGTTTAAATCTACTCTTAGCTATGAAAACTCACTCTCTGACTTTTGATGAATCACTGTCTCTTAGAGTACCTTTGCAGAGTTGCTATTGTAGGGCTAAATTGAAGGAACATGTCTCGGTGTGTTGCCTTTTATAAAGAAAGACAAGATACAGTAGATATTTAAAAAACTAAAAAATAAAATCATATTTTCACCTTCTATCATTTTTTCAGAGAAAATTCACATAAAATGAATGCTTCTACTCAGAGAAAACCCTTTCTATTTTGTATCTATACCTGTAAAGACTTCCTTTTTGAACATAAGAATAAAACAAGTTATTTATGCATCAATATTCTAGGTTTCATTCTCCAAAGTCAGATCATTCCACCTGTCTCTTTTTATAGGAATAAAGATGCAGCTGTTTCTTCCCAGCACAAAGAACTGTATCTCTGAATAAGGTATGTAAGTAGTGCTTGTCTTTGAATGAGTATACAAATTGCTTGTGTAAGAGAAAGAAGAAACTCTTAACAGTGTTCACACTCTTCCCATACTGATATGATATACTCCATTTTTGCAAAACTTTCATATAGTTTTATAAAACAAAGTCTCTTGATGATTAACTAAAAGAAAGCATAATCAGATGTCAATCCCCAAAGACATCAATCTCATTTTTACTAGCTGCATCTCCTCCCCAATGAAAAGGAGTTACTGGGCCTACAGTGGGGACAGAGGCCAGAATTAATTTGCCATATTAGGTTATTTTTTTTAATTGCAGTTGAAGTATTCATTTTGTAGTATTTTTTTCTTATTTCTCAGATAATTTAATTATGTTGTCTACATTTATATAACAGACAGATACAGATATTCAGTTATTTGCAGAGATATAAAAATGGTTTCACAGCTCAAAGAATACACCTATTTTATAAAAAAAATGATCAGTGTTTAGCTGAAAGAAAGCCAAGAATCACGAGGGATCCCTGAACCCAAGGTGGTTTAAGGTTATTTATTACTCTATAGAAACCTTTGGAAAGTGAACTTTCAAACTTGATTCCTCAGTGAGTAGTTAACAGGCAGGACAAGTGAGAGCAATTTAAGAAAGAGGACTCCAGGAGATAAAAGATAATTGGAAAGTGTCACCATTTCCTTGCCCTCATGGGAAACGTTAAACACAAGAAACAATCTGAAAATGTCACCATTTTCTTGTACCCAGTGAAGTAAACATGGAAATTAGTGTTTTCAGCACAACAGATTAGAAGACCAAATAAAAAGTATTTAACTGAAAGAAAGGCCAGCTCCTCAAAGGCTATCCTTACCTTTCTTTCCAGGTTCTCACCAAACAATTCATCTAGTAAATCAATTCTGTCTTCTTGCTTTCAGAAAAAAATGTCTCATTGTTTGTTTTGGTAGACTGCAATACAAAGCCTTATTAAGTTGATTTCTTCCCTTAAGGGCTCATTATCTCAAACTGCATATTAGGTGCGAAATATATTTCAGTGTTAAACTGTTTCAGACTATGAATACTGGTTCACATTGTGGGAAACGTCCATTGAAAAAGATTTTTTTATACGGAGAAAAGCTGAGCTAGGGTGGGATATTTTCTATTCTTATTTATTTATGTTTAAATAAAACATTCTAGTGAGCAGATTTGCCATCTGAAGCCTGTTGTCTTCTTTTGAATGTGGGCTAATATGAGCCTTTGCCCCTTCATGGATTACTGCCTTGTCGTGGCGAAGGGGCTTGCGCAATTCAATGAAGCTATGAGCTATGCCGTGCAGGGCCACCCAAGATGGACAGGTCATAGCAGAGAGTTCTGACAAAACGTGATCCACTGGAGAAGGAAATGGCAACCCACTCCAGTATCTTTGCCATGAAAACCCTATGGACAGTACCAAAAGGCAAAATGATATGATGCTGGAAGATGAGCCCCTCAGGTCAGAAGGTGTCCAATATGCTACTGGGGAAGAGGGCTAGTAATAGTAGCGCCAGAAAGAATGAAGCGACTGGGCCAAAGCCGAAAGGACGCTCAGGTGTGGATATGTCTGGTGGTGAAAGGAAAGTCCGATGCTGTAAAGATTTTTTCTCCATAGGAACCTGGAATGTAAGATCCATGAATCAAGGCAAGCTGGACGTGGTCAAACAAGAGATGACAAGACTGAACAGCAACATCTTAGGTATCAGTGAACTAAAATGGACAGGAATGGGTGAATTTAATTCAGATAACCATCAGGTATACTACTGCGGGCAAGAATCCCTCAGAAGAAATGGAGTAGCCTTCATAGTCAATAAAAGAGTAGGAAAAGCAATACTGGGATACAATCCTCAAAATGACAGAATGATCTCAGTTCGAATCCAAGGCAAACCATTCAATATCACAGTAGTCCAAGTCTATGCCCCAACCACCAGTGCTGAAGAGGATGAAATTGACCGGTTCTATGAAGCCCTACAGCACCTTATAGAACTAACACCAAAAACTGATGTCCTTATCATCATGGGGGATTGGAATGCTAAAGTAGGAAGTCAAAAGATAACTGGAATAACAGGCAAGTTTGGCCTTGAAGTACAAAATGAAGCAGGGCACAGGCTGATAGAATTTTGTCAAGAGAATACGATGGTAGTAGCAAACACTCTTTTCCAACAACCCAAGAGACGGCTCTACACCAGACGGTCAACACAGAAATCAGATTGACTATATGCTCTGCAGCCAAAGATGGAGAAGCTCTATACAGTCAGTAAAAACAAGACCAGGAGCTTACTGTGGCTCAGACCATGAGCTTCTCGTTGCAAAGTTTAGGCTTAAACTGAAGAAAGTAGGGAAAAGCACTAGGCCAGTCAGGTATGAATTAAATCATATCCCTGTTCAATATACAGTAGAGGTGACAAATAGATTTAAGGAATTAGATCTGATAGACAGGGTGCCTGAAGAACTATGGACAGAGGTTCACAACATTGTACAAGAGGTAGCAACCAAAACCATCCCAAAGAAAAAGAAATGCAAGAAAGCAAAATGGCTGTCTGAGGAAGCTTTGCAAATAGCTGAGGAAAGGAGGGAAGCGAAAGGCAAGGGAGAAAAACAAAGATACACCCAATTGAATGCAGAATTCCAGAGAATAGCTAGAAGAGATAAGAATGCCTTCTTAAATAAACAGTGCAAAGAAATAGAAGAAAACAATAGAATAGGGAGGACCAGAGATCTTTTCAAGAAAATTGGAGAGATGAAGGGAACGTTCAATGCAAAAATGGGCATGATAAAGGACCAAAATGGCAGGGACCTAACAGAGGCAGAAGAGATTAAGAAGAGGTGGCAAAATTACAAAGAAGAACTATACAGGAATGAGCTTAACTGTGGCAAGTCCTTAAAGAGATGGGTGTACCAGACCATCTTACTTGTCTCTTGAGAAACCTATATGCGGGCCAAGAAGCAACAGTGAGAACTGGACATGGAACCACTGATTGGTTCAAAATTGGGAAAGGAGTCCGGCAAGGCTGTATACTGTCGCCTTGCCTATTTAACATATATGCAGAGCACATCATGAGAAAGGCAGGGCTAGATGAATCAAAAGTTGGAATTAAGATTGCTGGAAGAAATATCAACAACCTAAGATATGCAGATGATACCACTCTAATGGAAGAAAGTGAAGAGGAACTGAAGAGTCTCTTGTTGCGAGTGAAGAAGGACAGTGCAAAAGTTGGGTTGAAACTAAACATTAAGAAAACCAAGATCATGGCATCCGGCCCTCTCAATTCCTGGCAAATAGATGGGGAAGAAATGGAGGTAGTGACAGATTTTATTTTCCTGGGCTCCAAGATCGCTGCAGATGGGGACTGTAGCCAAGAAATTAAAAGACGCTTGATCCTCAGGAGGAAAACCATGGCAAATCTAGACAGCACACTAAAAAGCAGAGACATCACCCTGTCAACAAAAGTGCGTATATTCAAGGGTATGGTCTTCCCAGTTGCAATGTATGGCAGTGAAAGTTGGACCATAAAAAAGGCTGAGCGCCAAAGAATTGAGGCCTTTGAACTCTGGTGCTGGAGAAGACTCCTGCGAGTCCCTTGGACTGCAAGGCGATCAAACCGGTCAGTCCTAGAGGAGATCAACCCTGACTGCTCTTTAGAAGGCCAGATCCTGAAGCTAAAACTCAAATACTTCGGCCACCTAATGAGAAGGAAGGACACACTGGAGAAGAGCCTAATGCTGGGAAAGATTGAGGGCAATAGAAGAAGGGGACGACAGAGAATGAGGTGGCTGGATGGAGTTACTGAAGCAGTAGGCATGAGCTTAAATGGACTCCAGAAGATGGTAGAGGACAGGAAAGCCTGGAGGAATGTTGTCCATAGGGTCGCGATGGGTCGGACACGACTTCGCAACTAACAACAAATGAGCCTTTGATGCACATTAATTTCAGATGTTTTGAAGGACGAAGACAGGAATGAATTTGCCCCAACTTTATGGCTGCTATAGCAGCACAGACAAAAAAACCAACAACTGAAATGCATACCAACAGTAATAATTAGACTTGTAGCAGAACACTTTATGAAAAACTAATAGTATGTATGTATAGGTGTATGCCCATTGTCTATATAGAGAGATTTTATCCCCACAGAGATTAAACTATATTAAATGTTTGAATTAGTTGCCATGTTCTTCTAACAATTTCTTTGCAGGCTCACATTGATTCAGGTGTGTCTCACCAGTAGACAAGAAAGTTACAGTGGATCTTTTCTTTCGCCCACCCTGAAACCTACAATGCCTTATTCTCTTGAAGTGGACAATATCTTTGCGCAAGGATGAAAATGCTTTTAGATTTTTTTTTTCAGGCTCCAAGAAGCATGGTAGCAATATTAATTGAAACAGAGCAAAATTTGTTCCTATTTTTAGATGTTCAGTTGGAGCTTAATAAAATGACTGCATGCCATATTTGTAAATAAAACTATAAAAAAACCTGCATTGTCATGATTAGCTAGTTTGCAGTTGAATTTTGGTGACATTATTTGGCCCATATATCAATGATATTTGTGGTGTCCATGTCAGTGTGAAATAGAGCAAAATCAAACCTAGACTCATAATATGGGATAGTTTATTGAGCCAAGTTGAACCCAAATCAGAAAGACACAAGCTGAGGCCTTAACCCATGCATATTTAAGAAAACAAATAAACCTCTTTACTCAATCAATATTGCATCCCAGTAAATGTGTAATTTATCATAATTTGATAATGTGCTTAAATCACAAGCTATATAAATTAAAACTAAAATATGCTACTTCTTTCATAGCATATTTTCTACTCAAAGTATATATAGTAAAATTGAAATTATGAAGACTTGTCCAGCATAGAATGCATCAATCCTTTTTCTGCCTTAAGATTACTTAATAATATTTTTAATTTCATCTTTGTCTTTTCATATTATCATTTGCAAAAACTCATGGCCAAGAATTTGGCTCTGGTAATAGATGGCTGTTCTCTTTAATATCATCACTTCTTGTTGTTTATGGGAAGGCCAACATTAATTGTGATTAGCAAGGGACAGTCCTGTCTGTCTAGATTATTCAAAAATAGTTAGCAGTTCATGACATGCATGATAGGTAATTGCTGGACAAAAAAGATAGGCATAGAAAGTAAAATGGGAAAAGCACATACATTTTTCTCTATAAGTAACAGGATAACACTGAAATCATAGAACGTCTGTATTTTATTTATTGTCTTGATTTGAAGTACCGTAAACAATATGGTTCCAGGAAACACTATGTTTCTTGTTGTGGCAATTTTTTCTCAAAGTTTGGTAATTTTATTTTTAACTCATGATTTTGAAACTGGATTTCTTTGTTGCAAAGATAACAAGGGATACCAACAACAGTCCTTGGTCAGTCTATATAAAGTTGTTGTTTTTTTCTCAGTAGTCTCTCGGTGATGCTAAGTTATTATGGAAAGTAGATAGTAAAATCAATAAAGAAACAACTAAAACCTACTGTAAATGCAAATGTCTCAATATGTCTAATTTAATTTCTTTTTGTCAAACAATAAATCTCTCATCACTTTTTTAGAATGCCTTGAACCCATCTGCAAACATTCTAGAGGGATAGATTAGATTATTCTTACTGAATATTTTTGAAGAATTCAGTTTCCATGAGATGGGAGGGTGAAGGTTGCTCATTTTATATAAAAAATAAGACTTTAATCTTTTCATCTGATAAATAAAACTAAGAAATTAATAAGAAATGAGCATTTCATAAGACATGTATAGTCACAAGATACTGATCAAGAGGTTGTCCAGATCAACAGACTCCACAAAAAGACTCAAATTAGAAGTGAAATTTATTAACAGAACAGAACAGAACAGAACCTTGTAATTCTGTTTGTGCTTTTCATCCCTTCCCTCTTATAATCTGTCTGTAAGTCTGTTTAGAGAGTTAGGAAATTTAGTGTGATTACAGTATGCAGAAGCATACTATACAGTATATAGTACAGTATTGTAGTACATATCCTTTCAAACTTTCTAACTCCAGAACAATACATAACATTTAGAAATGGCTCACAATCACTTCCCCATTCATTCAACTTTAAGGAGGAGGAAAAGGTACCAGAAAAAATCTGACTTGCAAGCTTCTGTTAGTAAAGCCAATCTCAATAAAGGCCTTCCTGTGGGGTTAATTTCCTGTTCTGGTTTACCTAATGAGGTTAACAATCAGGGAAGACTCAGCCTGAATCTCCTAATATTATCTCCTTTCCCAGGATTCCAGAAATGCTTCTGCATTTTTTAATTGTGTAATAGCTTCTGTATATTTACTTCAAGACCATCTCATGACTCTTTCTAAGTGGTGATCTTTATCCAAAATTCTTTCAGACTGGATGTTAACCAAAACAAATACGGTGAATAAAAGAGGATAATCCGAGCATAATGTTGCTTATTACATCTTTTTCTTTTGCAATTCTCTATTGCATAAGGACCTACATATTGAAGTTAATGATAGAGAAAGTATGAATAATAGCTAGATTTTATAATATATAATTGTGTGGGAAAGACCATTACTCTTTAATTATTCTTACAATATCATTATTAAATCTTATGAACATTTCTGAATTTCAGTTAGGATTCTTGCAAACAGAAGTATTTGGAGCATTAACATTATGCCCAGCCTTTTTTCTATTTGCCAAGTTGTTTTGCTTAATAACCAATCTTGAAAACTGATCTGCATAATTCAAACCCAGCTTATTAGTTGATTTGATTTGATTTGATTGATTTGATTTATTATATTTATATGCCTCCCTTCTCCCTAAGGACTCAGGGTGGCTCACAAACAATAAAAACTAAAAAAGAACATGAAAATAAAAAATTTAAAAAAGAATTAAACAATAGATATGTTCAATACATAGTAATTTAACCCCATAAAACCAAATTTAAAACCATAGTCAGTCCAGGCCCGATTGTTGAAACATCCATGTCTTCAGGTCACGGCGAAAGGACCAAAGGTCGGGGGCCATCCGCAGCTCCGGAGGCAGCTCATTCCAGAGGGTCAGCGCGCCCACAGAGAAGGCTCTCCCCCTAGAGGTCGCCAGCCGGCATTGCTTAAACAACGGAACTCTGAGGAGGCCGACTCTGTGGGAGCGAACCGGGCGATGGGAGGTTGACAATGGCAGCAGGTGGTCTCGCTTACTATAGTTGGGTATAATTTTCAAGGATGTTGTTTGAGATTTGTATTTCATGTGCAAGTTGAGAGTTATATTATTGAAAAACTAAGACATCTTTTCCTAAGTAGATTTCTTTTGCTTTCCATTCAGTTGTGTCCAATTCTCAGAGACTACCTCGACAAGTCACTGCAGTTTCCTTGGCAAGGTTTTTTAGTAGTGGTTTTCTGTTTCCTCTTCCCTAGGACTGAAGACAAAGGAACTAGCCCAAGGTCACCCAGGTGACTTTGTGCCTCAAGCAGGACTAGAACTCATGTTCTCCCAGTTTCTAGCCTGGTGACTTAACTACTACACCAAACTGGTTCTCAACTAAGCAGATAGTAGCACCTAAATGACTGATGACCTCATACAATTTAGGCAGGGTTACATCTGGTTAATAATTAAATTTGGACTGGACACCATCAGAAAAAAAATACAGATTTGATTGTCTGCACACACATATCCAATTTAACAATTCAGAGAAGAAGGTAATGATAAAATATTTCTGTCTTGTTGAAAACAAGAATAAAATCATGAGCTCGCTTAGATTCAACCTTGACTCAGTGCAGACTTTTAACATCCTATTATATTAAAATTCATTTGTAATTCAGTGGATGAGGCACTTACACTATTTTTATATTTTACTACCACCCATGTAACAATCCATGCATGATCAGGATAACTAAGGACACCTTATGGATGTCCTTTTGTTGTTGTTGTTAGGTGCGAAGTCGTGTCTGACCCATCGCAACCCCATGGACAACATTCCTCCAGGTGTTCCTGTCCTCTACCATCTTCTGGAGTCCATTTAAGCTCACACCTACTGCTTCAGTGACTCCATCCAGCCACCTCATTCTCTGTTGTCCCCTTCTTCTCTTGCCCTCAAACTTTCCCAGCATTAGGCTCTTCTCCAGTGAGTCCTTCCTTCTCATTAGGTGGCCAAAGTATTTGAGTTTCAACTTCAGGATCAGGCCTTCTAAAGAGAAGTCAGGGTTTATCTCCTCTAGGACTGACCGGTTTGATCTCCTTGCAGTCCAAGGGACTCACAGGAGTCTACTCCAGCACCATAGTTCAAAGGCCTCAATTCTTTGGCGCTCAGCCTTTCTTATGGTCCAACTTTCACTGCCATACATTGCAACTGGGAAGACCATAACCTTGACTATACACACTTTTGTTGGCAGGGTGATGTCTCTGCTTTTTAGTGTGCTGTCTAGATTTGCCATGACTTTCCTCCCCAGGAGCAATCGTCTTTTAATTTCTTGGCTGCAGTCCCCATCTGCAGTGATCTTGGAGCCCAGGAAAATAAAATCAGTCACTACCTCCATTTCTTCCCCATCTATTTGCCAGGAATTGAGAGGACCGGATGCCATGATCTTGGTAGTCAATCTGATTTCTTTTTTTTAATTGAAAAGTTTTACAGTACATTTTAAAAAAAACCTTCCCTCCCCCTCTCCCCCCGGGTGGCAAGGCTCCGTCAATGGCGGTCATTTTGACCGTCAGCCCCGGTACTCTTTTACGGTGGTTCTCCTCCTACCTCCTGGGTCGCTCGCAGTCAGTGTTGGCAGGAGGGCAGTGGTCGGCCTCGAGGCCTCTCGTTTGTGGAGTTCCTCAGGGGTCGGTCCTCTCACCCCTCCTGTTCAACATCTATATGAAGCCGCTGGGTGAGATCATTCGTGGTTTTGGGATAGGGTATCATCAGTATGCTGATGATACCCAGCTTTTCATCTCCACCCCAAACCAACCCAGTGATGCCCTCGATGTGATGTCCCGCTGCCTGGAGGCAGTTCGGGTCTGGATGGGGAGGAACAGGCTTCGACTTAATCCCGACAAGGCCGAGTGGTTGTACATACCAGCATTTCAGGAAATCCAGCCTATTCCATCTTTAACTATGGGGGGTGAGGTGTTGCCCCCCGTAGATAGGGCTCATAACTTGGGTGTCCTCCTTGACTCACAGCTCAGTTTGGAAGAGCATATAAGAGCTGTGGCCAGGGGGGCTTTTGCTCAGGTTCGCCTGGTGTGCCAGTTGCGGCCCTATCTGGACCAAGATGCCCTATGTACAGTCACTCATGCACTCGTGACCTCTCGAATAGACTACTGCAATGCTCTCTACATAGGGCTGCCCTTGAGGACCACTCGGAGGCTTCAGCTGGTGCAGAATGCAGCTGCACGAGTTGTGATGGGGGTCTCCCGATACTCTCATGTGACACCTCTTCTCCGTGAGCTGCATTGGCTCCCAGTTGCCCTCCGGGTGAGATTCAAGGTGCTGGTGATGACCTATAAAGCCCTAAATGGAATGTGTCCGGATTATTTAAGGGAACACCTGCTGCCGGCATCAACTTCCCTTCATCCTGTGCACTCCCACAGAAAGGGCCTTGTCAGGGTGCCCTTGGTCAGGGAGTGCCGGCTGGCAGCCCCCATGGGGAGAGCTTTCTCTGTGGCCGCACCTGCCCTTTGGAATCAGCTGCCTGTAGAGCTCCGGATGGCTCCCGACATTTGCTCTTTTCGCCGTGACCTGAAAACCTGGCTATTTGAACAGGCCAGCCTGGACTAAGGGTTTGGGGTTTACTTTTAACTTAATTTATTGGTTAGGGCTAATTAATTTAATTTATTTTTAACTTTTGTATTTTATATTTTAATTGCCCTGTACACTGCCCTGAGTCCTTTGGGAGAAGGGCGGTATATAAATCTAATAATAAATAAATAAATAAATAAATAAATAAATAAATAAATAAATAAATAAATCGTGAAAACAGCGACAATCAGGTGTTTTGCAGTTTGGGAAAAAAAAAACCTCGGGAGAAGAGGGGAGGGTGAGCATTCAGGTAGAGGTAGAGCTCCCCTAGATCCCCAGAATGATTAATCTGGGGGCCGAAGGGTGAGAGCTCCCTCGGAGCCTGAATTTAACTCCAGACTCGGGGACTCCTCTGTTTTAAGGCTTTAGAACAGAGCAGGACGCTGCAACCATCCCTGCATTCAATACTGAACTTTGGATTACTCGGACGCAGGCAGAGCTGAGCAGGAGAATTTTGAAATAGCAAGTACATGATCTTTAACTCCGGGGTGCTACTTTTTTTTTTCTTCTCCAAAGTTTAATTTAAAAGAAAGGGAGGAAGATGGCGCCAGAATGAATTTTCAGAAGAAAGTGGGTCTCTAAAAGCTGTAAAAGACTCCTTTTAAAACATTTGAAGCTGGTATAAAAGTGATTTAAAAGATTTGGAGATTTAAAAGGGAAGTAACAAAGTTGCAACTTGGGTTTCTAAGCTAAATCGCGACTTTCTTATAAGGATTGATTACAAGGATGCTGAAGAGTTCCAGATATTTAATTATTTAATTCCTAGCACCAAAGCACTTCTGATTGTTGCTTACTCTCAAAGCTCAAACATGTGATTACACTTCAAAACAACTCATATAGACCACTCAGTATCAGGCTTGCACTGACATTTGCTAAATCAGAAATCGTCTTCCTTAGAGAAATGTATTGCAAGGGTTAAAAGAAAATCCTTATATGAAAGTCATTGACCCAATTGCATAGATAATACAGTTATCTACCTATGTTACATATTTTCAAACACAGCAGTACAAAAGGTTGCCTATTCTGATTGTTCATATTCACATTTATTTTTTTCTTTGTTTTGTTTCCTTTTTTCTCAAAGGAGTTCTAGATTCAGGAAGGTTGCTTTGGACATTTATCCTATATCCTGATCATAATAAAGGCAAAGTGAAATATTTTCACATTCAGTGTCTCCATAGGCAAGTGATTATTCAATTCATTATTACAGCCAAAGGCCACACATAAATCAAACATCCAAATAAAACAAAACTAAACAGAACCATCACAAGAGGACATAGCAATACATCACAATCAATGATGAATGCTCCAACACTGGAAGTTTTTAAGAAGAGACTGGACAGCCATTTGCCTGAAATGGTATAGGGTTTCCTGCCTGAGCAGGGGGTTGGACTAGATGACCTCCAAGATCCCTTCCAACATCATCATCATTATTATTATTATTATTATTATTATTATTATTATTATTATTATTATTATTATTATTATTATTATTATTATTATTATTATTATATCTAAAATGATTATTTATGTTTCTGGTGAATCCCCAATGCTGCTGCACAGAATCTGGCCATCTGCACCGTGATCTTTGCCTGCTCTTCCTTAAGCAACCACTGGAGAGTAATACTTTCCGAACGACCAGGATAGCTATCAATTATGGGGAGGATATGGTTTTTCTAAATGTCTCTGTAGAAGGAGCATCGAAGGACTATGTGTCCAATGGTCTCCACCTCTCCTGAGCCATAGGAGCAGAGTCTTTCAGACAGTGGTGTCTTTTTGTACTTGCCATACAGGACGGCCGATGGAAATGCATGGCACTGTGCAGGCGAGAATGCTTTCCGGTGGTTTACTGACTCCAACTAAGATACCTGGCAGGTGTGACCACGTATCTAATAGAGTCTGGAGCCAGAAACAGCAGAGCTATACCTAAGTCCGCTTGCCTCTCGATGTCCTCTACCCTTTGACACAAGGTTAGTTTTGCTTGGTCGTAATCCAATTTGAGAATTGAGGCTGACGAGAAGCCTAGTTTGGCAAGGTTGGACTCAACTGCCTTGATCCACAAAGAGGAAAATTTAACTTGTAGACTTAATGGAGCAAGGCCTTGTGGAAAGCAATTAAGCCTTAGCCAGATGTTTAAGGAAGCTATACAGATTCTTGCTTTGACTTTTATCAATCCTGTCTCCAGGGGCAGAAGTGCATTAGGAACACAGCGCGGCATCTGGAGAATTGTACTGATAAATTTGCATTGAACTCTTTCCAGTGGTGTAAAACACGAAGCTGAAGGTCTGAGCAAGGTCCCGTAAAGAAGCTGTGCTAGCAACTTGGCCAGAAAGAGCTTAATTGCAGCTGGAACATAGTGTCCTCCCTTTGTGTGGAAAAATTTAAGAATGGCATTCACTGATCGTTTGCCAGAGGCAGCCGCATATTCTCCATGGGCTTTTTGTGACCCGGTGGCATGAATGACCACCCCTAGGCAGGTGGTTACCTGCTCTATTTTGTGGCTATTTAAATGCCAGGTGTAGTGTTTTGGCCTTTTTGCAAAAGACATAACCTTTGTTTTCTCATAATTTATGTCCAGTTTATTATATTTACAATACTTAACAAGGGCTCGCAAGGCTGTTTTAAGGCCAACTGGAGTCCTGGAGAGAATCACAGCATTATCTGCATAGAGCAGCAGAGCAATGCTTTGGTCACCTATTTTTTGGGGGGTGGTAATTTGGATTATTTAAACATTTTACCATATCATTTATGTAAAAATTGAAAGCAAGGGAGCCAAAATGCACCCCTGTTTAACCCCCTTTTGGGTTTCGACTGACCTCGAGAGAGACCCTTGCATATTACACCTAACTTTGAGGGATGTTTTGGTATGTAAGGCATGTACAGTAACAGATGGAGGAGTCTGTGATCAATTGAGGCAGCTTCCAGCTTCTCCCATAGTTTAGTCCTTGTAACTATGTCAAAAGCTGCCTAAATATCTACAAAGGCAGCATATAATAATACAGGTCTATCTGATGTATATTTTTCACTCAAATTATGAAGAACTAAGCACTAATCTATGGTGCCTCTCCCCTCTCTAAACCCGGCTTGTTCTTCAGCAATCAAGTTCTCAAGGTCCAGCCACTCCTTTAATTTATCTTGAAAGTGTTTGGCATAGAGTTTGCTGATTATATTTAGCACACTTATTGGTCTGTAGTTGGCAGGGTTGTCTCTCTTTCCTTTTTTATAAATTGGGACCACAATTGCCAAGCCCCAATCCTCTGGGACAAGGCCAGTGGAGTCAATATTTAATTTAATTTAATTTAATTTATTAATATTTCTATACAGCCCTTCTCCCGGAGGACTCAGGGCGGTGTACAGGGCAAGAATAAAACACAGAAATTTACAAAAACTAAAAGATAATTAAATGCATGCCCGATTAAAATACAATTGATACATAGTAAAAACCCCAATAAAAATGATAAAAAACCCCACCAATCCCCCCTCAGGCCAGGCCGGCTTGCTCGAACAAGTATGTTTTCAGATCGCGGCGAAAGGAGCGCAGATCGGGCGCCGTCCGGAGCTCAACCGGTAACTGGTTCCATAGCTCCGGGGCGCCCACAGAGAAGGATCTCCCCCTGGGGGCCACCAGTCGGCATTCTCTGACCGGTGGCACCCTGAGGAGGCCCTCTCTGTGGGAACGCACAGGGCGCAGGGAGCTTGATGCCGGCAGCAGATGTTCCCTGAGGTACTCCGGCCCCATGCCATGGAGGGCTTTGAACACCATTACTAGCACCTTGAATCTCACCCGGAAGACAACTGGCAACCAATGCAGCTCACGGAGCAGAGGTGTAACATGGGAGTATCGGGAGACTCCCAACACAACCCTCGCGGCTGCATTCTGTACCAGTTGGAGCCTCCGGGTGGTCCTCAAGGGAAGCCCCATGTAGAGAGCGTTGCAGTAGTCTAGACGAGAGGTCACGAGCGCGTGAGTGACCGTGCATAAATCATCCCGGCTTAGATAGGGCCGCAACTGGCGCACCAGGCGAACCTGGGCGAAAGCCCCCCTAGTCACAGCCACCATGTGATCTTCCAAGGTAAGCCGCGAATCTAGGAGGACTCCCAAGTTGCGAGCCCTATCTACGGGGGGTAATAATTCACCCCCCATAGAAAGAGATGGAATATCCGAATAGACCCGGGATGAAGGTATGCAAAGCCACTCGGTCTTGTCGGGGTTGAGTTGAAGTCTGTTCCTCCCCATCCAGACCCGAACCGCCTCCAGGCAACGGGACATCACGTTGAGGGCATCACTGGGGTGGTTTGGGGTAGAAAGAAAAAGCTGGGTATCATCAGCGTACTGATGATACCCAACTCCAAAGCCACGAATGATCTCACCCAGCGGTTTCATATAGATGTTGAACAGGAGAGGCAAGAGGACCGACCCCTGAGGAACTCCACAAACGAGAGACCTCGCGGTCGACCTCTGCCCTCCTGTCAACACCGACTGCGAGCGTCCCTGGAGATAGGAGGAGAACCACTGTAAAACCGTGCCTCCCACTCCCAATCCCCTGAGACGCCGCAGCAGGATACCATGGTTGATGGTATCGAAAGCCGCTGAGAGGTCTAACAGGACTAGAACAGAGGAATGACCCCTGTCCCGAGCCCTCCAGAGATCATTCACCAGCGCGACCAATGCCGTCTCCGTGCTGTGCCCGGGCCTGAAACCCGATTGGTACGGGTCTAGATAATCCGCTTCATCCAGGACCAAAGGGAACTGATGCGCCACCACACTCTCAACAACCTTCGCAAGAAAGCGAAGGTTGGAGACCGGACGAAAGTTGTTCAATACAGCTGGGTCCAAGGCAGGCTTCTTGAGGAGGGGCCTCACCACCGCCTCTTTCAAGACGGCAGGGAAGCTGCCCTCACTCAAAGAAGCTGATATAACTGCCTGGAACCAGCTGCGTGTCCTCTCCCGGGCTGCATAAACCAGCCAGGAAGGGCACGGGTCCAATAAACATGTGGTGGAGCTCAGTCTCCCCATAATCCTGTCCACTTCCTCTGGAGTTACAGAATCAAACTCCTCCCAAGTGATATCGACAAGACCACCCGCGTCCTGATCGCCAGACTCTGCCCAGTCAGAGTCCAGACCGGTCCGAATCCGAGTGATTTTGTCCGACAGATAATTGTTAAACTCCTCGGCACGACCCTGCAAGGGTTCCTCCCTCACCTCCTGATTAAGGAGGGAGCGAGTCACCCTAAACAGAGCGGCCGGGCGATTATCTGCCGACACGATAAGGGTAGCGAAGTGATTAGACCTCGCCACCCTTATCGCAGCGAGATAAGACCTAATATGGGTTCTTAGTCGCAATCGGTCGGATTCGGATCGGCTGGACCTCCAACCGCTCTCTAGGCCCCGTCTCCGGCGCTTCATCTCCCGGAGCTCTGCGGAGAACCATGGAGCTCGACGGGATCTGCATCGGGTCAGGGGCCGCAAGGGTACAACTCAGTCAAGAGCCTCAGTGGCTGCCCTTTCCCAAGCTTCCACTAAGGCATCTGCCGAGCTGTGAGTGGGGGAGGCAGGTGGGGACCCCAGCGCTGCCTGGAATCTCACGGAATCCATTAAGCTTCTGGGGCGGTACCATCTAACTGGTTCCACACACCCACGGCGGGGGGTGGCAAAACGGAAGACCAGCCGCAGGAGATGATGATCGGTCCATGACAGGGGCATAATAATTGGAGAGCCCCCACCAAGGTCATCTAACCACCGACCAGATAAGAAAACTAGGTCAAGGGTGTGGCCTCCCTCATGAGTCGGTCCTGAAATTACTTGCGTCAGGTCCATGGCCGTCATGGAAGCCATGAACTCCCGAGCCAACTCAGATGATCCTCCCAGAGATGGTAGATTGAAGTCCCCCAAAACTATAAGTTTCGGGAACTCAACCACCAACCCGGAGAGGACATCGAGAAGCTCAGGCAGGGCTGCTGCTGCGTGACTAGGCGAAAGGTACACCAGCAGCAAGCCCAACTGCGCACCAGGGCCGCATCTCAAGAAGAGAGACTCACACCCGACTATCTGCGGAACGGTGGCCTCCCGCGGAGCTAAGGTCTCCCTCATTACAACAGCCCCTCCCCCACCCCTACCCTGAGCCCGAGGCCGGTGTAGCACCCGGAAACCTGGTGGGCAAAGATCAGCCAGAGGAATACCGCCCTCTGGGCCCAACCAAGTCTCCGTGATGCAAGCCAGGTCCGCCTGCTCACCCTCAACCAAGTCACAGATGAGAGGAGCTTTATTAACGACAGACCTGGCATTCAGGTACACCAGCCGGAGCTCAGGCGGCTGCACATCCTCACTCCCGGGACCTCGGGGTAGAACAAGAGGGTCGGAACGCCTCACCGCTTGCAAGTAGCGGAGAGGCCTTCCCTGAGATCGATACGGCCCTCTGTTCCTGCACCTGCTGCCATTCCCTAACGTCGTGGGAATAGGCATTCCCACGACTTGCCCTGGAGCCCCAGGGGCGACCGACCCCCGCTCCTCCCCTCCTCGATCAATCCCGGCCCTGGCCTGAACAGTGGTTGCTGGACTGCCCCCCATATCCGAACAACCAAAAGAAGTTCCCACCCCCCTCCCTAACCTCCTAAAAAATTTAACCAAAAAACTAACCAGGGGCCTCCTATTTGGCTTATATCGGAGGCCCCTACCCATGCCCAGCCATCTCTCAGGGTCCCAACACTCGGGCCCTTCATCAAGAGGAGGTGTAAAAAGTAAGGCGGGTCGCTCCCAGGATGGGGGGGCCCCCCTGAGAGCGTATAAGGTCGTGCTAGAATAAGTCAGACGCATGATCTTAACAAGTCCGACAAAAAAACAGCAAGGCAGACCAGATCAACATGGGAGGGTCTCAAAATAAATAAATCGAAGGCAAATGACCAGAGAGCCAGCCCAGCTCCACTGCCACTAGAGCTGGGAAATCCCGGAACAGATCGAATCCCGCCCTCTCACGGCGGTCAAAGCCGGGGGGCAACCTGGTACATACAAACCGGGGGAGCAATACCCCCCAGAGCTCTCACCTCTGGGAGGCAGCAGATGTAAAAACTTAACCACTCTCCCACAGTGGTTGTACCCCGGACCTTCCAAAATTATAGGGGAGGGGAGGAGAGAAGAGGGAATTAGAGCAAGGGAGTCAGTGGAATACATCAGGGCTGATAAGCCTGTAGAGATACAGAATGGTAGGAGAACTCCGGTTACAGTTCAAAGTCATGTTGTAAGAGGACCAGATAATAGTCGGCCAGGAAGGGAAACCAAGACCATGGTAGTTCAACCGAACCACAAAACATGGTCTAGTCAGTTTCTGGCGGCGCAGAGGTTAAAATTATGTCTCATTAACGTCCGAGGCATCAGTGTCCGCATTCCCCCACCAGGCCAGGTCACCATACCAGAGAGGCCGCGGTACTCCGCGGTACTCCACTCTCCTCGCCGCCAGCCATCTCAGACACCAGCCAGGCAATATCTCCACCACTTGAACACTTCTACGCCAACGCTGCTCCAAGCCGCGATTCATAGTTAGTCAGTCAACACGCAGCTCTCCCAAGCAGCTGAAAGGCACTCCGGAACACCACCAAGCTCTAGAAAGTTGTCCCGGGCTCCGCAGGCTTCAGAACACCACCAGGATCCGCAGACTCCAGCGGGGGCCGACAATCAGCTGGCCGACAATCAGCTGGTCCATCAGGGGCCGACAATCAGCTGGTCGGCGGAGCGTAGGCCTCCAAAATCCTCCACCCGGCTCCAACGAGTTCTTAGTCAGGCTCTTAAAATTCTCAAACTCCCCCGGCATCAACATTCACTGGTCGGCGCCGCGTAGAGCAGAGCTCCGAAAAATATCTAGATCTTCCCGGCACTCCAGCCGCCTCCGCTAAGATTTGCCGAGTCCGCCGATCCCCCGCGGTCCGACAAACAGCTGGTCGTGCGACACGGGGAACTACTCAGCTCCTCCGCGTCCTCTAGGGCCTCCAGCAACTCTTCCGGGCTCAGATGGAGAACCTCGGAGAGTCCGGGGCTCGCGGGGCTCGCGGGGCATTCCGGGGCTCGCGGGGCGTTCGCGGGGCTCGCGGGGCGTTCACGGGGCCAAAAGATGATAATCCAGAAGCTCACCTCGTCCCCCATCCCATGTCCATCACAGGGGAAAATCCTGTGAGGCTCCCAAAGGTCGCCACATTGCCGGAGCTCCGCACGGAGCTCAGCCGAGCACGTCCGCCATCTTGGGCATGCTCAGTGTAAGAATTAGCTAGAATTAGGTGAATAGTGCTGCCAGGATATAGGTGAATAGTGCTGCCAGGATGGTATCCACCACTCCATATTATTCTTTAGTAATTCGGCTGAAATGTAGTCAGCTCCTGTAGCGTTGCCAATCCTGAGTTGGCCAATGAGGGATTTGTTTTCAGACTCTGAAACTGGAGGCCACTCAGGTAAATCCTTCATTATAGACCTTGTACTGTCGCTGGCGGGGTCTTCATACATTCTCCAAAAGTGAAGTTTCCAGGTTATAGGAGATATATGACAGTCTAATGGGGTATAGATTCTTTCAGAGTGGCAAGCTATTAGATGCCAAAATAAAGAAGAGTTCTTTTGCTTTGTTGTCATGATGAGATATTCCCAGGAAGACCTTGTGTCTTGTCTCTTCTTGAATGCAATCAATTGCTTGAATTGTTTTTTGAGTGTAAATAACTATTTAAGAATTGCTTTATTGCCACATCCAGTTTCGCTTTTGTACTCCTTGTATGCCACGTTAAGGGTTTTCTATACAATCCTATCAAACCATGGTTTGGAGGTGGTACAGGACCTCTTAGCTGAGAAATTTTGCTCATGTGCTAATAACGGTTGTAGCTCAGAAACTAAACTTTTATATAGTTCTAATAAATCTTGAGTTGGGTTGGCTGATATAAAGGCTGTGCAGATTTTTTGAAAATTATCCTGTTAGGGCTCTCCTTACCTTCTGATCAAGTTGTTGGGTCCATTTGACCCAGCAACTTGTAAGGCTGGCTGTAGAGATTGAAGGAATAAAATGGTCCTTGGAAGGTATCTGCCTGATAAAGGGCTTCATGTATATACACAGAGGAAGATGATCACTTTCTAGGTAAGGCAGGACTTCAAAATTTTCTATATGATGTACTAAGTCCATAGAAGTTAAGATTTAGTCAGTGGTGCTAGTTTTGGACCCTGCTATGAATGTAAAGTTGCCAGGATAGTCACCAGGCCATGAGCCATTTGATATGAAGAAGTTAAATTTATTTGCCAACTTGGCAAGACAGAGACCAGCATAGTTAGCTCTAAAGTCTTTAGATAGTTATTTAAAGTACAACAAGTACAATCTACTGAGAGCCTTGATGCCCAAACATTGATTTCAACTATAAAACCTACAGTCCAACAAGCAACAGAAGCTGAAGAAAGCAATACTAAGATGGAGGATGCCAAAGGTCTTCAAATACAGTACACCAAGACTTCAACCAACCAAACAATAACTACAACACCAGACATGACCTCTTACCTAAGCCAGATGGATTTGAAAGAAGAAGAAGACCAGATTGAATTAATATATATAAGTTTTTATTGATTAGCCCTTGGGCCATATCAAAGTGCAAAGTTCCAGCAACAAATTGTTACTAAAATTTGATAAAAGCAATTTAAAATGGAATTAGAATAAAATACGATTTAAAATGAAATGGTAATAAAATACAATCTAAAATGAAATTGTAATAGTGTATAATAATTTAAGATATAGATAAAATATGATAAAATTATATTTCGGAGTCGCCCTTGCAATCTACCCCAATCAGTCCCACATATGCAGTTCTCAACTAAACCATTTTGTTTAAGTACTGTGCTATGTTAAATGTTATTTTCAAGTTCTGGCCAGACATAAGGTAAGTTGTTTTGATATGGGGATCCCAATGGGTCATTCGTTTGGTATATAGACCAAGATACCTGTCTCTCACCCTCTTATACAGACAACAGTCAAATAGGATGTGAGCCAGGTCTTCTACCTCTGCTGCTCCGCAAATGCAGACATGCTCATTGTAGAGTATAGCATGAAATCTCCCATATCTGACCATTGTGCCAAGCTGTTCGAATCTCGCTCGCGTAAATATCTCCCTAAGATGTTTTGGGAGTTGTAACTTCAAATAACTGTCTACTTGAAAAGTACATTTGTATTTACTCAGCCATTTCAAGTTACCCACCTTACCAAGGATAGCTATATCAGTTTGTGCTTCTATATCCTTAATTCTTTGGGCAACTGTTTTTTGGATTGTTCTCCTGTTACACAAGAGACAGAAAGGCCACAGCTTCTTACAAAATTTGTTAGTTTGGTGATCCAGGAGATTTGTGATTGTAGTTTTATTTGCTCTAGTAGGCATAACTTGGGGAGTCTATCACTCTCCATTTCATTAACTTTGCACCAGTAGTTATAAGCTCTAATTTTAGATAATGCATGAATTGTATGAATTCCCAATTCAGCTCTAACTGCTGCAGCAGATGTTCTTGGATCTACACCCAAAATACATCTCAAATGCTGGGACTGTGTTTGTTCTAGGACTGTGATTGAGTAAAGACCCCAAATTTCTGCTCTATACAAGAGCATTGTGGTAACCTTAGCCTTATAAACCTTGATTAATGGGGCTAGGGACCCTGGGTAACTATGGTTCTTTAGTTTGAGCAGTAAATTCAAACAGGCTTTTGCTCTAAATGTACTCCATTGATGATGGCAGGCCCAAGATCCAGTCTTGGAAAAAGTTATACAAAGGTGTTAACCTGTTTAATTGGTTCACCATCTAATTGCCACTTATGTCTCTGATGGTTTCTTCCAAACAGATTGAATTAATGACAACTGCACTATGCCAAACATGGAGATTGGATTTAGTGGAACAAAAATTTAATGACTACAAAGGCGTCACTCTCTATGAAAAATTGATAACTGGATGGTCTCCCTGGATTCAAACAACGTGCGTAAGAAGAAAGGGAGACACATTTGAGAAGCTAAAGGCAATGATATGGAAACCTGCCTGGCACAAGAAAGCTAGAATTAGATTTAAGGGGGGGGGGGGAATGAACCTTTCTTCTTTTTCTGTTGTAAGTGTTGGGACTTGCAATAATAAAGCTTAATTTTTTCTCTCAACGGGCCAAGGAGAACTGTTAAAAGATATAAACTAAGTCTATATTTAGGATCCAGATTTTTAAGGGAATGAAAATTAGCTACAAACAATAAAACATACTTTGTTAACCATAGATGAATTGTAAGGATGACAAATAGAATATGTATGTATTTCAGACATGATAATTACTATATAATCAAATAGATCAGCTATCAGAAAATAACTTTGAATTATATTATAGAATTTGCAATGATATAATAAAAGATATTATTTTAAAAATTGATGAACTACTAAGATGATAAAGAGAATATATTTATTGTAATGATAGAGCTAAAAAAATTTCTTAATGGGATAAGGGGAATCTTTAAAAGATACATATTGACTTTATACTTAACTTTTAGACCTTTAAAGGAAAGGAAAGTTAGCTATTAGAATTGACTTATATTACAGAATTTGGAAGGAGACAATAAGTGATATTTTTCCAATAATTGGTGAACTATTAAGATGTTAAATAGAATAAATTTGTATAACATAAGAATGCACTGAAATGGACAATATATGTATTTTAAACAGGATAACTATTATATAATGAAATGGGGGAAATGTGGGCTACCCGAAAATTAAGTTTTCTTTTATATATTATAGGCTAGTTCGGAATATCTTATTCCAATTAGGTAAAACTTAAAACAAGACATGGATATGTAAATGTGAAAATATATTGAAAATTGTTCTAACTGATTGTGTTACAATTAGAAATGTATTAATTTGATTAATTTGACTATGCTATCATAACTAAGGGAATTGGAGAAGCAATTCTTGCTGATATAACTTGACCTATCTACAAATGACTTTGTTATTTACTACTGTTTACTTTTAACTACCCAACCACCTTATTGCTTCATAAATACCTGGATGTAAAACTAAAAAATTAATGAAACTTCTATTTTTTTTAAAAAAATGCAGTGTTAAAAGGGGTTAAAAAGTTTTAAAAGTTTTAAAAAGTTAACATAAAAAGAAAAGAAAAGAAAAGAAAAGAAAAAAAGAAAAGAAAGCTTTTACTTTTGGAGGAGCTCTTTACAGCCTTTGCTGCCTGTCCACCATCTTGGCTCCTCCCCCAACAACTACTGTGAAGTTATTATAATTTTCAATGCTCTCTGCCAGTTTCCTACCAGAAAAGTCAATGGGAAAGCCAGCAGGAAGTCAGAAGTCACTTCCACTGCCACCATTTCCCCTCCACCCAATCTTTCTATTTAACTGTTTAGGTAAATAAATATTGAATTATTATTATAGCTTGTTTTCCACTACAAATATTTTTATGTGTATGATATATACTCTTCTTAGATAATGATGGAACTGTCCAGCATTGGGATAAAAAATATATGGTCAGCTTAAAATTTAAAGTTCATTCTGGTAACATCAAACTGTTCTATTTTTCTCTCAAAGGGTGAGCCGAGTGTCACAGGGTTGCCTAATTACTTACAATATTAAAAAGAATACATCTCTATTTTCTTCTGTCTGCAAACTAATGTAAATAATATGGATAAATATAAGATAAATATATAATCTTAGCTGGTTTATTTTATAAATCAGAGTTGTATTAGCATTTCTATTTAATACATGTGTATATATAGACAGTAAACATATATGGAGAGAAATTATACAGAGAGAGAGAAAAGGAGAGAAAATGTGTGTGAGAGAGTATATGATTTGTTTAACTATTGTAGGGTTTACTGAATAAACCACAATTTACTAAGCCATATTATGCCATAAATTAAGATTTGTAAATCAAATGATTATGTTTACATATTATGCTAAGCCAAAACCAAGCAAAATACTATATATTTTATGAATGTGAAGAGTCAGGCATGACTTAGTGACTAAACAACATCAGCAACAAATATTTTATCAATTCAGCCCATCACTGAAGCAGCTTGACATGTCTGGAAGGAAAGTTCAGATAAAGATTTTTTAAAACTACTGGTTAGTACTTTTGAGGCAAAAGGGGTTTTCCAATGGGAAATATGCTTAAGGTTTAATGAGGTCACATTAATAGCCAATTATTTTGCAGAATTGGAAAGCCAATATCCCTCAACTGGACAAGTGAAACATATTTCACAAAATTGCAGCTAAAAATTCAACTCTAGTTTGAAAATTCTTGGATGTGTAGACAAAATCCCTTCAGACTCACAATCCATTTTAATGGATATAATTTTTAAATTTAACTCATATGTATGAATATGTATTTTATTTAATTCTGTATTACTTATGTGTCATATTTTTATTCATGATGCATTTCAGAGTTCATGGTTTCTGCTATGTGGAACTGAAAACTAAGTGGATTTGGGGAAACTAAATTGGACTAACTTATTTGGAATGCAAAAATCTGTCAATGTATGGCAACAAAGAGATACAGGATATTACAATTCTTTCATGCAATTGAGTGATCCAAATCTATAAACCACTATATTAAAAACTTACTTAGGAAGTGGAAAGGAGACAACAGAGGAAGGATTCAAAGAAGAGAGACAACTGCTGGTCCATGTTAAATTTCTGGAAGTATATTGGGAAAGAGAGTACATCATTATTTTACAGTTTTCAATTTTCTGCAGCCAATGATATGGGGATAAGAGCTGAAACATTTTAACAGAAAGGGCAAACAGAAGGAAAACCCAAGAGGCTGGGGGAAAAGAGCTGAAGGTTCCAAAGGTCAATTTAAGTTCTTTGACAGCTATATTAATGGACCCTTAGCAGCCTTGTGACATAAAAAAGACAGTTGTGTCACTAAAGCTTAAATAGTGATAAATATCATGTGATGCCTAAATTTTGACTTAAGTCTTCGAGAAGCAAGATAAGACTGCCTAAGGTATTTCCCTTTCCATCGATGAAGCCATAAGAATCCACAAATAAACTTTAACCTGACTGAAGTAATATTCATTTCTAATATGACAAGCAACTGCAGTATTTTTTTCATCTTTCCCATTTTAAAAAATGCCCAAGCCAGATTAAAATATTCTCTCTGTGTGTAAGTATGAATAGAATAGGAAGGTATGTGAATGGAAGCTAGGAAAGTAGAACCAAGCAGTTTCCAGGCTAGAGAGATCTGTTATATAAACATGCAAAAATAGATCAAGTGTCTTCCAAGGCCATCAAGAGAATGGTCAAGCATCTATTGACTTGGAAAAATGACAGGAAATGTATAAAATCACCCTTAGCAATAAATATAAAGACTTTGAATGCTGGATAATATAATGAAAAAATATTCTGTGTACATAAGGATGCATTCTTCTTTCTTTTTTTTGCAATAAAGGAATTTATGTAGTCAAGTGGCATCAGTGTGCCTTCTGCCAAATAAACCAATTACTGAACTGGATTAAAGAAATAGAGTGCTGAGATTTACAGCTAAAAATTCTAAGAATCCTGACAGGAGACAACAGATAAAAGTATTTGTTCATATGTCAGGGAGATTAACAGTAATATCTACACAGGTCAATTTCAGGTCATAAAAATGTATTTCATATCTGACAGCAAAAAACTGTGGAGTCTGTTCTGGGCTCAGTAATGTTCAGTAAATGCTTTCAGTCCTTTTTCCATGAAAAAAACATTTAAAAGGTTTTGAGAAGTGAAAGGTGAACAAAAAAAATCATTGAAGTTGTTTGCTGCCATAACTACCATTTATCTCTGTTTTTTGGTGAAGCCAGAAGTTTTCAATTCTTCTCAAAACATACTTCAAAATATTGTGAAGATATATTTACTATATTATTTCTATACAGTTCTTTCAAACAAGTCCAGAGCAGTTTACAAGTACAAACAATGCTTAGAACATTAATGTAAAGTTAGGTCTACAAAACAGAAGGGCAAAAAATAGAAATAAACTTAAAAATGTCTAATCCTGGAATTATGGTTAACCTATTTTATTGCTATTTGAAGAGAGTTGACTTTTGGATTGTGTAAGAGAAAACACAGGAGAGAATTATATAATTGGTGTGTTGTTATATTCCTGGCCATCATGGTTTAAGCAAAACTCACCAATGGAACAAACAATGAGATATACTCTTATGTACTCACACCATAAACTATTTAGGGCTTTATAGACTAATAGCAACATCTCAAATTGGTTGTGACAATCTCTCAGACAAACGCAGCACTGAATGAGATGCCATTGTGTCATTACACTTATCACTTATGCAGATTCAGTTTGCCCCAGTTGTGAGGAGGACTAGGATAGAGTACATATTCCAGAAAAGAACTGAGATTCAGAACATACTTGAAAATTCTCTTGAATCTTGATTACTCCATGCGAACATGCCCATGTGATTTTCTTGCCAACAGCACATAAAGAGTTTATTGTTATCCTCTTTTATGATGTTTCTTCAGCTCCCTAGTATGACCTGTGGCCCTGGAATTGCTTTTAATAAAATTACATCATTTATCTGATTAATAAGGATTAGTCACAATTAGACAATATTGGTTAAGACCACCTAACATGACATTTAACATAAGGATAAGACATAATATTGATGTGTAGCATATTGAATAGGGTCAGGGAACTTGTATTCCAATATATTGCTAAAATGCAAAAATGTAATCACCCATCACTGACACTCTTTGATGAAATTCTAGGAGTTGTAAGTTGTAACATCAGGAAGAGCATAGATTCCCCATTCTTAATATGGAGTTTCTAAAAAGGAAGATGTTGAAAATAAGATTGAGGTACGCTTTTGGTGGAATGGTAAATTCACAATAATTGTTGGCATATATTATGGAACAGAAAAGGCAAAAAGTTCTATGCACCATTAATCTGTGGCTTATGGCCAATGCAAATCAAACAGATTGGAGAAGAAAGCTTACTGTATTTTCCAGCGTATAAGATGACTGGTCGTATAAGACGACCCCCTACATTTCCTATTAAATTATAGGGTTTGGGCTATACTTGCCATATAAGACTACCCCTCTTCCAATGCACACCAAATAAAAATTAAAAAACATCAGATTTGATTTTAATATGGTAATTTTAATTCAAATGCTTATGACATGCAGGTACTTAGTAGGAAAACTGTCACCTATAAACATAAGGCTGTTTGTCATCAAACATGTAAATATAAAACAGTGCAAGTGGATTAAACTTTTCCTAATTCACTCTAAAGCTTTCCCTGCGCAGACCAAATGGGAGATCCACTCCAGGTTTTCCAGCCAGCCCACCCAGTTCCTGAGTCAAATGTGTCCTTAGAGCTAAGCAGCTGCTCTGGCTGCTGCATTCCCCACCTGCCTTTCAAGTTGGGATAGACTGCAGATGCTCTTCAACTTTAGAAGGAAAGACGCCCAGAACCCAGCCTGTAAAAAATCACAGACTGCAGCTTCTTCTCCAATTGGTCCCACTTTCCCTGCGCAGACCAAATGGGAGATCCGCTCCAGGTTTTCCAGCCAGCCCTGTCCCTAAAGTTTCAGCACCCTGCGTATAAGACGACCCCTGACTTTTGAGAAGATTTTCATGGGTTAAAAAGTAGTCTTATACGCCAGAAAATACGGTACTCCTTAGCTGCTTACTCCTTAATTTTGGTAAAATTAAAGCTTAGTAGTTTAAAACTAAAACAGCTAAGAAAAAAACCTGTGAGTTGGACTTAAAACTAAATAATAATGTACTCTTCATACTCCTATTTTTTACTTTGATCTTATCCATCTTGCTCAACTCACAATGGCTCTCCCCAAAAAAAGGTCCTCTATTCTATACAAACAAACAAAAGAAGATACCTTCAGGTTACAATTGGCATTTATAAACTCATATAAAGATTCATTGAATAGCCATGATATACTTAGAAGTGATCATTTTTTTTCCATTTACATTTTATAGCATCACCAGACATTTACTGTATGACAGGTGATGCAGGGACTGGGCACAGATTCTTACTGAGATAAGTATGGTCTTATTAAAGGCATAATTAAAAGAATACAATATGGGAGCTAGTTTTGTACTTTGTTGCATGATGTCAGCAGTTGTTAAGAGTGCCAGCAGGTAGTCCTGCTAGATCAAATGTAGTCCGTAAGATGGGCTCTGTGTTCATAATATTTTAAAAAAATGTTTCAACTTTGTCACTCTTTAGCTTCCCCATTTCTTAAACAAATTTTCATTAGAATTCTATTTATTAATCATTAGGATAACTAAGGTACCTTTGATACCAGACACTGAGTTCTCCATCCATAATTTATGACCACCTAACTCAGATCCCAGAGGATTCTCTGGTGCACCTTAACACCAGAAGCTAACAGCATTGCTAAGTGGCACCAATATCCAACTGTCACTTTCTTTAGTTGTATAAAAAACCGTCATTTAGAAAAGTTTGTATGAACTTCACGTCTGAAAAGAAAAGCTATTAGAGGCACCCTGGGGCTTTAAAATCCATTTTATTTATTTTATTTACATTTTAACAATGTTGAATGGGATAAACCTCTTAAGAATTACTGTATCATTTGTGAGGAGAGCTACTGAATGTTAAAGAGGCAAATACACTCAGCCATAACAAATGCTTGACTCAAAGCAGAGTGTCAGAAAATTGCTATTGTCAATCATGAATGTGACTTTATCCCTAAAATGCATGAATAAAATTATTATTAAAGTATTATTGTTATCTATCAATTTACAGTACCAGGCTGAAAAAGAATATAATTGAGAGAAACCTTAGAGGCACATAAGTTATCATTTTTCAAGGAGGTGTAAATGGTTCAAATGTTAGAACTGGATGTCGAAAAGCAAGTTTTAAACATTTGTTTAAGTATGATCTTACTCAAATAAATATCTCTCCTCACAAACTGACTAAGTAAAGTGAACGTAAGGCTTTCAAAAAAAGAAAAACACCTGATCTCCTTGTAAGAATGTGTAACAACGTAAATACAGTATATTCTTGCGTTGACTCAAACATGTCATTCAAACTTCTCATCAGTTGTGAGGCAACTGAAAGCAATACATCAGTTGTTTTATAAATCATAGCGAGAAAGGCATGCATAGCATCACTTCTATAATTCTTTCCAATCTTATCAGCAGTGGCTATGTGCTTTTGTATACATATGCTTTGAAAGCACACGTGGGCTTCATCTACATTCTATTCATGTCACAGGACTAGAAAGGATAAAGAACATGAGGGGCTTATCAAAAAACAGATTCCAGCAGGTTGTGGTCCAGCTTCCTTTTCTATACAGATTCATTGGTGCTTATTTATTGGAATCTTTTTATTCTGTTTTTAGCCATAAAATGTTGTCAGATTAACTATTAAAAAAATACATCTGGTCAGCAATGTACAAAGCATGAATACAAATTTCATTCTGGAAAGTCAAACACTTCTCTATTTGTCTACTCAAAAATGTATTTTAGCCCTGCCTTTGCAATAGTTCACCTCTATTGACCAAATTACATATTTAAACAGATATAATTTTCTCTACTTTTGTGGGCACTCCTATTTATATCAGTTGGGGCTATCCCACTGGATGACACATGGTTGCAGTATAAATCAGCAAGTAATATATAAGAGAGTGAGGAAGGGTAGACCAAGTATAGGTCTCAGTCAAATTTCAGACATTAGGAATTAGTTTTGTGAACATTGCAAAAGTAATTGAACTAGTGGTTACATTGTCTGAGATAAAAATCCAAAATACAGTATGAAGTATCTATGATAGTCATAATAGGGTTTGTATTCCAACTTGGGGTACTTATCAACACAAATAATGGCCAGGAGAGAGTAAATATGGTGTTCTATGTTTACCAACACTTGAAAAGAAAAGATATGTCTTTTAGTTTAACTCTTTTATTCAATCTCCTTGCTGAGGTGTTAATCAGTCCTGTTTCAAGATACCGGTAATTCTTTTCAAGAAAAAAGGAATAAAATAAAGGAACGTAGAAGTTGTAAATTAAGTTCTGTCTAGGGGGCAGTATAAAGTTAGTTTTTAATTTTAATTTAATTTAATTTAATAATATTTCTATACCGCCCTTCTCCCGAAGGACTCAGGGCGGTGAACAGGGCAAGAATAAAAATACAGGGTTACAAAAGTTAAAAAATAATTAAATACATGCCCATATACTAAAAATACATCTTAAAACCCCAATAAAATAACAATAACAACCCCCCCAGTCCCCCCTCAGGCCAGGCCAGCTTGTTCAAAAAAGTATGTTTTTAGCTCGCGGCGAAAGGAGCGAAGATCGAGCGCCGTCCGGAGCTCAACCGGTAGCTGATTCCATAGCTCCGGGGCGCCCACAGAGAAGGATCTCCCCCTGGGGGCCACCAATCGACATTCTCTGACCGGTGGCACCCTGAGGAGGCCCTCTCTGTGGGAACGCACAGGGCGGAGGGAAGTTGATGCCGGCAGCAGGTGTTCCCTAAGGTACTCTGGACCCCTGCCATGTAGGGCTTTAAACACCATTACTAGTACCTTGAATCTCACCCAGAAGACAACTGGTAACCAATGCAGCTCATAGAGCAGAGGTGTAACATGGGAGTATCGGGAGACTCCCAACACAACTCTCGCGGCTGCATTCTGTACCAGTTGGAGCCTCCGGGTGGTCCTCAAGGGCAGCCCCATGTAGAGAGCGTTGCAGTAGTCTAGTCGAGAGGTCATGAGCGCGTGAGTGACCGTGCATAGATCATCCCAGCTTAGATAGGGCCGCAACTGGCGCACCAGGCGAACCTGGGCGAAAGCCCCCCTAGTCACAGCCCCTATGTGATCTTCCAAGGTGAGCCGTGAATCTAGGAGGACTCCCAAGTTGCGAGCCCTATCTACGGGGGGTAATAGTTCACCCCCCATAGAAAGAGGTGGAATATCTGAATAAACCCGGGATGAAGGTATGCAAAGCCACTCAGTCTTGTCGGGGTTGAGTTGAAGTCTGTTCCTCCCCATCCAGACCCGAACCGCCTCCAGGCAACGGGACATCACATTGAGGGCATCACTGGGGTGGTTTGGGGTCAAAAGGAAAAGCTGGGTATCATCAGTGTACTGATGATACCCAACTCCAAAACCACGAATGATCTCACCCAGCGGTTTCATATAGATGTTGAACAGGAGAGGCGAGAGGACCGACCCCTGAGGAACTCCACAAACGAGAGACCTCGCGGTCGACCTCTGCCCTCCTGTCAACACCGACTGCGAACGTCCCTGGAGATAGGAGGAGAACCACTGTAAGACCGTGCCTCCCACTCCCAATCCCCTGAGACGCCGCAGCAAGATACCATGGTCGATGGTATCGAAAGCCGCTGAGAGGTCTAATAGGACTAGAACAGAGGAATGTCCCCTGTCCCGAGCCCTCCAGAGATCATTCACCAGCGCGACCAATGCCGTCTCCGTGCTGTACCCGGGCCTGAAACCCGATTGGTATGGGTCTAGATAATCCGCTTCATCCAGGACCAGAGGGAGCTGATGCGCCACCACACTCTCAACAACCTTCGCAAGAAAGTGAAGGTTGGAGATGGGACGAAAGTTGTTCAATACAGCTGGGTCCAAGGCAGGCTTCTTGAGGAGAGGCCTCACCACCGCCTCTTTCAAGACGGCGGGGAAGCTACCCTCATTCAGAGAAGCCGATATAACTGCTTGGAACCAGCTGCGTGTCCTCTCCTGGGCTGCATAAACCAGCCAGGAAGGGCACGGGTCCAATAAACATGTGGTGGAGCTCAGCCTCCCCATGATCCTGTCCACTTCCTCCGGAGTCACAGAATCAAACTCCTCCCAAGTAATATCGACAAGACCGCCCGCGTCCCACTCCCAATCCCCTGAGACGCCGCAGCAAGATACCATGGTCGATGGTATCGAAAGCTGCTGAGAGGTCTAATAGGACTAGAACAGAGGAATGTCCCCTGTCCCGAGCCCTCCAGAGATCATTCACCAGCGCGACCAATGCCGTCTCCGTGCTGTACCCGGGCCTGAAACCCGATTGGTATGGGTCTAGATAATCCGCTTCATCCAGGACCAGAGGGAGCTGATGCGCCACCACACTCTCAACAACCTTCGCAAGAAAGCGAAGGTTGGAGATGGGACGAAAGTTGTTCAATACAGCTGGGTCCAAGGCAGGCTTCTTGAGGAGAGGCCTCACCACCGCCTCTTTCAAGACAGCGGGGAAGCTACCCTCATTCAGAGAAGCCGATATAACTGCTTGGAACCAGCTGCGTGTCCTCTCCTGGGCTGCATAAACCAGCCAGGAAGGGCACGGGTCCAATAAACATGTGGTGGAGCTCAGCCTCCCCATGATCCTGTCCACTTCCTCCGGAGTCACAGAATCAAACTCCTCCCAGGTAATATCGACAAGACCACCCGCGTCCTGATCACCAGACTCTGCCCAGTCAGAGTCCAGACCGGTCCGAATCCGAGCGATTTTGTCCGACAGATTTTGGTTAAACTCCTCGGCACGACCCTGCAAGGGTTCTTCCCTCACCTCTTGATTCAGGAGGGAGCGAGTCACCCTAAACAGGGCGGCCGGGCGATTATCTGCGGACGCGATAAGGGTAGCGAAGTGGTTAGACCTCGCCTCCCTTATCGCAGCGAGATAAGACCTAGTATAGGCTCTTAGTCGCAATCGGTCGGATTTGGATCGGCTGGATCTCCAACTGCTCTCTAGGCCCTGTCTCCGACGCTTCATCTCCCGGAGCTCCGCAGAGAACCATGGAGCTCGACGGGATCTGCACCGGGTCAGGAGCTGCAAGGGTACAACTCGGTCAAGAGCCTCAGTGGCTGCCCTTTCCCAGGCTTCCACTAAGGCATCTGCCGAGCTGTGAGCAAGGGAGGCAGGTGGGGACCCCAGCGCCGCCTGGAACCTCTGGGGATCCATTAAGCGTCTGGGGCGGTACCATTTAATTGGTTCCACGCACCCACGGCGGGGGGTGGCAAAACGGAAGACCAGCCACAGGAGATGATGATCGGTCCATGACAGGGGCATAACAATTGGGGAGCCCCCACCAAGATCATCTAACCACCGTCCAGATAAGAAAACTAGGTCAAGGGTGTGGCCTCCCTCATGAGTCGGTCCTGAAATTACTTGCGTCAGGTCCATGGCCGTCATGGAAGCCATGAACTCCCGAGCCAACTCAGATGATCCTCCCAGCGATGGTAGATTGAAGTCCCCCAAAACTATAAGTTTCGGGAACGCAATCACCAACCCAGAGAGGACATCGAGAAGCTCAGGCAGGGCTGCTGCTGTGTGACTAGGCGAAAGGTACACCAGCAGCAAGCCCAACTGCGCACCAGGGCCGCATCTCAAAAGGAGAAACTCACACCCGACTATCTGGGGAACGGTGGCCTCCCGCGGACACAAGGTCTCCCTCATAACAACAGCCACACCTCCGCCCCTACCCTGAACCCGAGGCCGGTGTAGCACCCGGAAACCTGGTGGGCAAACGTCAACCAGAGGAATCCCGCCCTCTGGGCCCAACCAAGTCTCCGTGATGCAAGCCAGGTCCGCCTGCTCACCCTCGACCAAGTCGCGGACGAGAGGAGCTTTATTAGCGACAGACCTGGCATTCAAGTACACCAGCCGGAGCTCAGGAGGCTGCACATCCTCACTCCCGGGACCTCGGGGCGGAGCCAGAGGGTCGGAGTGCCTCACTGCTTGTAAGCAGCGGAGAGGCCTTCCCTGAGATCGATACGGCCCTCTGCTCCTACACCAGCTGCCATTCCCTAACGTCGTGGGAATAGGTAATCCCACGACCAGCCCTGGGGCCCCAGAGGCAACCGACCCCCGCTCCTCCCCCCCACGATCTACCTTGGCACTGGCCTGAACAGAGGTTGTTGGACTGCCCCCCTTGTCCAAACAACCAAAAAGAGTACCCTCCCCCCTCCCTAACCCCCTAAAAAAATTAGAAATTTTTAGTTGTCTGTGAGAGTAGATATACTTGTTCTGATGTAAAATTAGAGTTATATTAACAAGATTATTACCTACATCCAACCTTTATTACTTTATGCATGCATTGTTATACAAAAAGGTTGACCCATATATTGTACTTTATTTAATCCTGTCTGTAGTCAATTGATTTTTATTTAGTATAAAGTGTGTACTATTTCCTCCTATAAATATAGGGACAGTTGCATCTTCAAATTAAGTAAAAATCAATTTATCTGATCTAATCAATAAAAAACCAACTCCTGTTCAATATGCAATAAATGTCTGAAACCAAATCCAAGTTCAAATCTTGGAAAAAGAAGAAAGTCTAACAATAGCAAATCTAGGCTAAATGGTTAATTTAACATTTTAGAATGTATGTTTGTAAAAGTCCTATTTACAAAGTTAGAATGCTTTATATTGTAAAGATTATGATTTGCTTCTTTTTAATTCTATGTCCAGCTACTATTACGAACTAACATAAAACTTGTTTAAAAACAATAATTGATACATATTACATATCTCCTTTGCTAGTATTGAAAAGCATTTAAAATATGGTTAAACCTACATCCCAATTGATATGCCCTCTCTAAGATGCCCACAGTTATGTAAGTTCTTTGGTAATGTTGCAGGTTGGGATCCCTGGTAATGATACAATTGGACAAAGAGGCATTTTGGGCTTGTGTATAGAAGTGTAGAAGGTTGCTTTTCATCCATCATTGCTTTTCTTTTGTAACTTGACCTTTCTTAGTTAGGTCGTTGCGAGTTCTCTTGATAAGGTTGTAGGCCATAGTTTCTATATTGGATTGGAGTTGAGATGTAAGTTTCTTTTTTTCAGTAATTATTTGGCATTTTACATTTATTGTGTTCTATTCATGATAGCCATGGTTTGGCCTATGATCAAATATCTTCAGTAAGTGAAAATCTATCACCCTTAACTACTACTATTTTCCTATATTTTATAATCCATTAGTATTAGTTTCTTTCCACATAGTGAAAAATGTGAATATCTCTATTTCTCTTCACTGTCTAATACATGTTTATCTTGTAAGTGTTGAATAATAACAATAATTAAAATACTGGCGACCAAAGCATTTTGTATTTATAAAGCTAGAGTTTATCATCAGTCACATCTTCCGTGACTGCATGGCTGACAAGCCCTTTAGACTTCCCATATGTCAAATGAGTTTATCTAGTGATCATTGTCTGAGTGTTCCATATTTTTTTAAAAAAAGTTTATTTGGTGCTGAATGGATAGGATAGCCATAGAAAACTAGAGATCTTAATCTTATTATCATACTGAGTTTTGGACAAAGATTGCCAACCTAGCTGGTAACACATGTTTTATTCTACACAAATACTGTATGTTTATACAAAGTGGAGCCATAATCAAATAACATGAGTAGCACAGTGCAGAGTTTAGCAGCATAGAAGAAGCATTATATGTACAGTATAGTACGTATATCTAGCTTTATGTAGATTATTCAGAGAATTATTATCTTATAAGCATACCAAAAACCTATTACATGAACTTCAGTATCTAATATAGCTTATTTTGTAACTATGCAACTAAGGTTTCATAAAATAAAGTTTATCAGTTAATTCTAGTTTTGCACAATCATAAGCTGTATACAGCTAATTTAACCCACTTTTCAAATTATAATAAATAAGTTATTTGATAGGAAACCATCTTAGTTTACATAAGACCATTAGTCCAGTGGACACAATATTGTCTACACTGGCTTGCACTGCATCTCAAGGAAACTCATATCTTTTGCAATGAAACTTGTATTGTATCACTCAGATATATGCAATATGATTGCAGCCAATAACTGATCATTATGAAAGGATTTGCACAAGTAATGACAGTCTAAAAATGACACTGAAACTTACCTTCAAGTTCTAGTATTAAGTTTGACAGAGTATCTGGGATGATAGTAACCTTTGTGCTATTGCAGCCCTTTTTGCATACTTTGATGGCTCATTAGGAGGAAAATTTAAATAAAAGGTTATCCAAGGTAAGAGGTAACATAATGGAAGAGAGCTCATATGAGCCAGTAGCATTTTATTAGCCTTCTATCACTTCCTGACTTTTAATATAGATAACTTACAGGATATATGTAAGCGTATGCATGCCCTCAAATATCTGTCTCTCCTTTCCCTGACTCTCATCTCAGAAACCAGTATGTGTGCTTGTCCTTTGGCTCCATAGTAGTTCGGCTCTTCAAACCTCTGAGTAGTCTTTGACATATGTGCAGTCTTGAAGCAGTTTTCCATGTAGTCACAGAATATTTTCAGTGAAAAGAACATATCTTTCAGTAGATAGGACTTTTAAGTTCATTCATCAAGGTAACATTGTAAAGATAAAAATTATAACATTTGTTCTTTCACATTGGTTTCACAGAAAGTGTGGTTATACTAATTCTCTGACCCTAGTGAGATCTGGCCTTTTGCCAATAACAGTACAAACCAGCATGTTCAACAAATTTGTTCATTAAACCTGAAAATACCATAAACAGCTTAATATTCTAATACAAGTTTTAGTGTCATCCTCCATTCTGTATCTTCAAGGTGTACTGTACATTGCATTTGCACATTAACATAGTGAGTAGTTGTTGATTTGGCATATTTTCCATTTTTAGAAAAATATGAAAACATTTACTTCCTGTTGAGAGAATGTTAAATACCTCACTGGAACTATTACAAATTTTGGCATTAACCTTGAAATAATGTCTTTGTACAACAGCTGTGTAATCAAATATATTTTGTTTTTGAAGAGAAAAGGGGGGGGGATAATGACCACCTGAAACCACATCAAAAGTAACTTGATTTCCTGTAACTTCCCACTTCCATTTTTTATAAAGGAGAAGATAGGCAGGCTAGTCAAGAAAGCCAAAGTAACATTTTACAGATGAGTAACCATGCATATGTATTTATTTTCTTTATGTTGTTTTCCTGATTAGGCTGTTTCTAAAGTTATAAGTGGCAAATTGTAGGGTTAAGTTATCCAGACTGGTGAAATATTTAAGAATCTTACATGAGTATGTGATCTGTTCCAACTCCATGAGAAGTAAGATCGATGATGTTTCTAGGTTGTGCTCCAAAGGTTACATTTATGGCAATCTAGCCTCATTCGAAAATTTCTCAAGACAGAATTATTCCACAGAGCCTTTGAAAACTAATTTCAGCTTGTGTTAGATGACTGGAAGAATGATTGCAGGAATTTGATTTTTTTTCCTTGTGCTTTTATCTGCATTGTTTTTCTTCTTTTTTATAATCGTAATGTTTCTGGATTCTAACAATACTTTAACTAAATAAAATTGCATTAAATGCAAAAATTAAAAATTTGTTTAAAAGAGGTTATTCATTTTCATAAATACTGGGAGACTGGTGGTGTCTTCTTTGAAAGGAACAGTTCATGACCTGGGGGCACATAGCAGAATGTTAGCTTTGGCAGTAGGCAAATTCAAAAACAAAAATGTCCCTTCCTACTTCTGTAAGGTACCAGGAAAATTATGGCAGGAGAGGTGGCCATTCATAAACCTCTTTAGGATTTAAATACTAGTTATTTAAATAGTACCCAGTATGGAACTAATAATCAGTCCAGATATATCATTATAGGCTCTGGGAGAGATCATCCGTAACTTCGCGGTGAAATATCATCAATATGCTGATGATACCCAGCTATTCATCTCCACCCCGAACCAACCCAGTGATGCCCTCGATGTGATGTCCCGTTGCCTGGAAGCGGTACAGATTTGGATGGGAGAAAACAGGCTTCGACTCAACCCGGCCAAGACTGAGTGGCTGTACATACCGTCATCTCGTTTAGTCCAAGAGGTTCCATCTCTGACTATAGGAGGAGAGATGTTACCTCCCATTGATAGAGCACGCAATCTGGGCGTCCTCTTAGACTCATGACTCAGTTTTGAAGATCATATTGGAGTCGTGGCTAGGGGGGCATTTGCACAGATTCGTCTTATATACCAATTGCGCCCCTTTTTGGACCGAGATGCCCTACGTACAGTCACCCACGCACTCGTCACCTCCCGTATTGATTACTGTAATGCTCTCTACATGGGGCTGCCCTTGAAGACAACCCGGAGGCTTCAGCTGGTGCAGAATGCAGCTGCACGGGTTGTGATGGGAGCACCCCGATACTCCCATATTACACCCCTCCTGCGTGAGATGCATTGGCTACCAGTTGCCCTCCAGGTGAGATTTAAGGTGCTGGTACTTACCTTTAAAGCCCTACATGGCTTAGGTCTGGGATACTTGCAGGACCATCTGCTGCCGGGAACAAATTCCCATCGTCCAGTACGCTCACACAGAGAAGGCCTCCTCAGGGTACCGTCAGCTAGGCAATGTCGGCTGGCGACCCCCAGGGGGAGGGCCTTCTCTGTGGGAGCGCCAGCCCTATGGAATCAGCTCCCCCCTGAGCTTCGGATGGCCCAAAACCTCCAATCCTTTCGCCGCGGCCTCAAAACACTCCTGTTCCACCAGGCTGACCTGGACTGACAAGCACTTTAATTAATTTATATTTAGAATTTTTAATTTATTTTTAATTTCTTTAAATTTAATTTATTGCACAGATGATTTCAATTTTATTTTTATCTTGATTTCTGTACTTATTATATGTTTTGTTGTTAGCCGCCCTGAGTCCTTCGGGAGATAGGGCGGGATATAAATCCCATCAATAAATAAATAAATAAATAAATAAATAAATAAATAAATAAATAAATAAATAAATAAATAAATAATAAGATATGTGTAGCCTGCACTAGTTAGCAAACTGGCTCCTGTGCATTGCACCAATTTCCAATGCATGGGCATTCTCAAATAAAACACATCACAGTGATTAATATGGGATGTAACCAAGGCACAGATAATTGTTGCTAAGTACAACTGACTGCAATTATGCAAAATACACTTTGCCAAATATGAACTTCTTCTATGTAATGGAATGCATTCATATCTACAGCAACTTTCATCTCTATTCTTGAATCTAGATTTTGCTTTCAAAACAGCACCTCCATCTTGTTTTGGTTTAATTTTAGCTCATTCTTTCTTATCCAGACCATTACTCAAGGATGCTAATTGCTTCCCTGGAATTAGACACCAAGAAGCAATAAGATATGTGATTAGCATACTAATTCAAAACTCAGACAAAATACAGCCTGGTGAGATATTGTATGTCAGTTAATTAAGATTTAAACAATTGTCTTCTAGCATCATTTTCTGGGTGCATCACAACAAAAAGATTAGAACCACTGCAGGACAGTGACCTCAAGTCCAAATCCCAGTAGATAGCCAAGAATGATACTGTTATGTATTGCGTTGGTTCGAAGCACGAGGCAAGACGAGTTGGTGAAAACAGGAACATGCTTTATTGAGCTGCTGGAACAGAAGAGAGCTGCTCGTGCATCTGCACCGCTATTTATCAGGATGGCCACTAGGTGGCAGCCAAAAGGTTTAAAGTATTACAGTTCCCGCATAAATCAACCAGTGGCTGAGCAGGAGACTCTAAGTTGGGCTAAAACCCCCAAGCTGTTACACAGGCAACCATTAGCAGCAAACACAGACACGTGAACTTTGCACACAAGAAAAACCCCAATACATTACAGATACCATGACTGATAGTACCAAATGCTGCCAAGATATTTAGAACCAGCAGGACTGCACTGTTTTCATCAAATGTACCACGTAGATCATCCATCAAAGCAATTGAGGCAGTTTCAGGTTCATATCCTAGATAAAATACTGATTGAAATGGGTTCAGGTAATAAAATTCATCCAGATGCTTTTGGAACTCCATGTTAGCCACATTCTTAATTGTGTGATCTAAGAATGAAAAACAGTAAATAATCTACCAGATCCTTTTCAAAATCCATTTTATGAAAGCTTTTTCACACATCAAAGGCAATATATCTTTGCCTTTAGCTAACTTTAAGCACTGTATGTTCCTTACCACATTTTTCTATTGTCTTCATTTCTTTGTTTTTCCTTTTCTCCAGCACAGTAGCTGTGTGACTACTCTCTCACATAAAGCCAAGATTTGCAGTGCATAAGCTCAGTTGTTTTGGTGCCATTTATTTGCAAAATAAAGGCAAATGCAAGCATGGAATAAAAATGCTTTCATAAGTAATTAAAAAACAATATTCTGCATTTTCTGAAAAAATTTGTACACTAATAGTACTGTTGTAGTAGTGATGATAATAATATTGCAAACATTTCTTGGAAACATTTTCAATAAGTAAAAGAAAGTACAAAAGTTGATGATTGCTTAAAAATGTATTTGTAACTTAACTGAAGAGTTTTTAATCTTCAGGTTTTGACCAGTATTTTGTTGTTGTTGTTGCCTGGTTACACAAATCTAATTTGCACAAAAAAAACCATTAAATGTTTATTGTTGGTTCTCCTTCATCAAATAAATGTTTGACAAGAAACATGTTTCCAGATACAAGCTAAATTATTTGGAAGTTGCAATGTCTCCATGTAAAAAGATTCTCGTGAACCATGAAATGTTCTTTGTTGCATTATTTAGTAGTTATAAATGTCAGGTTAGTGTTCAGAGAGCATCATGAATGCTACAAATGGCATTTCAGAATAGCATCTGCCAGAGTTCATGTCAATACTCCTGTCAATGTCATCTTAAGTAAATCAAGTCTTTGCTATAGGCAATGGGGAAAATCCTCAAAGATATATTTTATAAAGAGAAAAATCTTATCAATAAATTTTAAATGGAACTCATGATCCAAAGCAATTATTTTAACAACAAAAGATTCAGTATAACCATTCATCAATATATTATAAAACAAGAACCAAGCTACATGTTTGAAGAATTGTAATCTTCCTTCTCTCTATTATTGTGAATCTTCCAGGTAAAATTGAGGAAATTGTTAGATATAAGGCTTTTAGTGCCAATGATCTTGGTTTTATTTTGCATATAGTGTAAGAATATTAGGAATTAATAACATTGGAAAACCTAAACTTCTATTTAGTCTGAAGTTTTTTCCATTAGTCTGTTTCCTATGGTATATCCAAAAATTAATAATATCTTATCTCATATGAAATGAGAAGATACAGACCTTAAATATTTAAGAGATATTTGGATGGATGTTCAATTTTTCACTTGAGGTCATGTATTGGATGACAATGAAAATTTTTTAATTATTTTCTCTAAAAAAATCAATACCATTTGTCCATTGCCACCCACTGACATTATTTACAATTACAACAAATATTGGAATCTTGATTTGGATCAGATGCATTTTCAGCTTCAGAGACATAAATTTATTAGAAATTATCACTTATTAGAAAAAAAATAGACCAGAATTAATATTTATAAATACCAAATAAATAAATTTGACATGCAAATTTTAAAGATTAGATTAACCAAGAACGGAAATTCCCATTTTATCTAAACTCTTTTTATAATCCTGATCAAAACTGCCAATATTTATTACATTTTTACTTATTCAATAAAAAAATAACATTGTGGATATATTATACCCCATGCATTTGTATAGAAAAGAATAAATAAATCATTGTTATGGTAATCAAAGTGATTAAATGATTGATTGATTATGTACTTTCATTAAAACATGTTTTGTGTTGTCAAATTATTTTGTGTATATCATTACTTATATTGTTATTTATATTAGTTTGACTTTAATGTGAGTTTAATACATGCATATATTCATATTATTTTGTACTATATACCTATTACATGGGAATGGAAGGTTTGACAATGAAAATGGATTCAACATACCAATCTTAAAAGATAGTTCTTCAGCAATTGCTCAGTGGATTGAAGGCCTGATCTTATATGCAACATGTATATAAACAATTACAATAAAATATAACCAACCTTTATCAAATCTGTTGTATAAAACTGCAAGTATGAAGGAATATGGGTGTGTGAGAAGCTATTTATTTATTTGTTCATTTGTTTAAAATTTTGATTTAAAATTTCTTTGACTTTACTTTTACAATCATGGAAAATAGTTTCTTGTTTAGAACCAGGGAAGATTCATTTCTTCATACATTATTTGCAAATCTTCCAAAAGAGTCTAGTTACCTACTGGATATATAATTTATTATATTTCTACAAAATATAAATATAAAAACAGGGAAAAAACCATTGAAAAGCCAAAAGGTAAGGAGGGATTTGTAAGAAATAAGGAGGGGGAAAAGGAAAGAGTAACTTGTGACTTTCTTCAATACAGTTGCAGCTATAAAATACATTAACGTTTTGCTATAAAAATCAGTAATACACAGTATTTCTATAATATAAATAATAATCTCCAATTTTATTCATAGTCATAGACTGGTAAAAAGAGTTCAAGTCCTAACCAAGGCCTAAGAGCTGTTAAAGTAGCATGTGATATATAGGCAATTCTGAGTAGGGTGTTTTTTTGCAGTCAGGATATTAAAGTCTAATAAGTCCAAAATTTCCATGTATCTAGGCATCCCTTTGGGTATTGTTCCAAGGGCTCCTATTACTTGACATAACCATTGATTTCTTCCTCCATAATCAATTTGTAAATCATGATATTTTGCTATTTTTTTTCTAGCTGTTTCTCTTCAATTTGTGCACACTGGTATTTCAATATCAATGAACCAGACGTTGTTTTTTTTTCACAATAATGATGTCAGGCATGTTGTGGGCCAGATGTCTGTCTGTTTGGATCTGAAAGTCCCATAGGATCTTGATTTTCTCATTTTCAAGAACTTTGTCAATTTGGTGTTTCCAGTAATTTTTGCTGCATTCGAACCCAAACTTCTAGCAAAGCTTCCAATGTATAAATTTGGCAATTCAATCATGACATTGTAGATAATCAGTCTGTGAAATTTTGATGCAGCCACTGATAAGATGATCCACTATTTCATTTTCCCCATTGTATAAGTGACATTTTTACTGACATGTTGGATTTTTGCATTCATGGAATAGGTCTGCAAGGCTTGTTCTTCGGCAGCCAAAATGAAGCCTTCAGTTTCTTTCTTCAGTACTCCTGATCTCAACTAGTTCCATGTTAGCTTTGTATCTACCTTTCCTTCAATGTCCTTCAGATAGTGACCGTGCATAGACTTCTTTTTCCAGTTAGAGACTCAATGCTCAATTGTTTCCTTTCGATATTCTGCTTTAAATCTTGTTGTTTTTAAGGGGTTTCCCTTATTCACCTCCTTCAGCAGAGGTTTTTTTGCTTTTTTAATGTAGTCATTTAAGCCATGTTTTTCCTCTTCCATAGTTTGTTTCATCTGTAAAAGTCCTCTGCCATCCTGAGATCAATTGGCAAATACAATTGATCAATATCACTTATTGGGTGCAGAGTATGAAGCATTTTATTAGTTTTCTTTCTTATCAAGTTCTAGCTGAGTCAAATTAATTATTCCAGCTGAGTATCATATTATAGGCACTGCCCAGGTGTTAACTGGCTTTATGATATTTCCTCCACTCAGCTTTGATTTCAAGATTTTCCAGACTTGCTTTATGTATTTTGTTGAAGTAGGTTCCTTGACTTGATTGTGCAACAGGTCAGAACCTTCCAAAACTCCTAAGTACTTGTACCTTTTTTTTTGTTTCATTGCTGTTGTGTGCTGGTTCTTTGCAGGCATTGAGTGAGATGGAAGGTTCAAAACACCAACATGCTTTATTGAAGGTCAGAACAAACAGAAGCAACAAGGGAGCTGCTGCACAGCTATTTATACAGTTGGCTGATAGGCGGTGACCAATAGGTTTGAAGTTAAGGTTTCCTGCCCAAAGACCTACTTAGCTGGCTGGAGACAACCAGTCTGGGCCGGCTAGCAACCGTTACAAGTATACACGTGAACTAGTATTAGCAATTGAATTAGCAAACAGTGCAACTCCAGCAAACACTTGCAACATATATAAAACCCAATACATTACACCCCTTCCCCTGGATGGTACACACATTCATTTGGTTACAAAATCTTTAAGCTATTTTGGGGGTCTTCGGGCTCGTACCGAGCGTCGGGGGGTGTCGGAATCTCCCGGTCTACTGGTTCATCTGCTGTGCTGGGTAGACCAGGGCTCTGTGGTTCAGTGGAGTCAAGACAACTCAAGTCCCTGGCTGGCCTGTCCCGGTTGGCCCAGCCTAAAGTCTGATGGTGCCGCTAAGTCAGCATGGCTGCTGCTGGGTGTCAAGTGACTGCCCGGCCCCTACGGTTTGGTTGGGGGAAGCCCTTTTATGGCCCCGGCCCCATTCTCTTCCATTCAAAATGTTTCAGAGTATCTGAACTGCTCTGCTGAAGTGTGAGGCTGTGGACTCCAGGTCTGCTCCCCTTGAGAGTCCTGGGCCAATGACTGTTCCGTTAGTCGCTGGCACAACTGTTCAACATGTCAGCGAATGACTTGCCCATCTTCCAGGACCACCTCATAGGAGACTGGTCCTGACTTTAACAACCTTCGCTGACACCCATAACTACCCTTACCCATAGTTCCAAGTCCAAACCTGGTCTCCCACCTGTAAGTGCCTAGGTGCTTTCAGTCATGCCATGTCAGAGGCCACTCTATCGGGCTGCAGCCTGTCCAATTTTCTTAGTCTCTTGCCCCAATGCAACTGTGTGGGGCTCTTGCCTGTAGCTATACAAGGCATTGTATGCTGGCATAACAAGAAGTCGGTCAGCCTGTGGTGCTAGTCCCCTGTAGTAATGCATTTAAGGGACCCTTTGGTTGTGTGAACCATCTGTTCTGCTTGCCCATTCGACGACAGGTGAAAAGGAGCTGATGTGGTGTGCCTAATGAGATTGGCCCTGAGGAAGGCCTGGAACTGGGCTCCATTGTCAGATACTTAGACGTCCAGCAGCCCATGCATTGCAAACAGTGAACGCAACACCTGGATGGTCCTTGCAGAAGTCATATTGGGAATTGGAACCACCTCCAACCATTTAGAGTGGCTATCGACCACTATTAAAAACAATTGTCTCTGAAAGGCCCAGCAAAATCTACATGGATTCTTGACCATGGTGTGTGTGTTTCCTCCCATCGGTGGACAGGGGCCTGTGGCATCTCTGGTCTGGACTGTTGACACATGAAACACCCGTGTACTTGGGCCTCAATAGCTTTATCTAGCCCTGGCCACTAGAGGTAGCTCCTCGCCAGTGCTTTCATCCAGATGATGTCTGGATGGCCTTCATGCAAAGACTGGCGAACCCTGGGCCTGAGTGAACTGGGGACTATGACCCTGCTACCCGAAAGGATGCACCCCTTGTGAGCCGAAAGCTCGTTTTTCTGGCTGAAGAAACTCTGGAACTCAGGGGCCCCACTATTTTCCATCCACCCTGTGTGAATCCAAGCCAACGTGCAACTTAGGATTTTGTTGGCTGCCGTTTCTGCAGCAACATCTCCCGCATGTAGGGGAAACTCTGGCAAGTCTTGAATTGCTAAAATGCATGCAGCTGGAGCCGGATCGGGCTCCACACGTGGCAATGGCAATCTGCTAAGGCCATCTGCATGGCCCATCTCTTTGCCGGGTTTGTAAACCAGCCTGTAGTCATAGGCCGAAAGGAAGATAGACCACCTCAACATTCGTGGCAACAGAATTTGAGGTGTCTGCTTGTCCATTGTGAACAAGCCTAGCAAGGGCTTGTGGTCAGTAAAGACCATGAACTTCATCTCATATAAATAGTCATAGAACTTCTTAACACTGGCCACGATGGCCAAGGCCTCTTTGTCAATTTGCATGTAATTGCGCTCCGCTGAGGACAAGATCCTCGAGTAATAGACAATGGGTGACTGTCTCCCATCCACCAATAAGTGACTTAGCACAGCTCCAACCCTGTATGGGGACGCATCACAGGCGATCGAAACTGGCAGCTTTTTGTTAAAGTGCACGAGCACTGAGTTCGAGGACAACGCCTTTACTGCCCGAAAACTCCTTTCGTGGAGCTTGGTCCAATGCCATGGGGAATTTTTGTCTAAGTGTAGTGGCTCTGCCACTGCAGCCTTGTTGGGGAAGAATGAATGATAAAAATTCAGGAGGCCCAAGAAGGCTTGAAGCTCTCCCTTGGACCTGGGGCTTGGTGCCAGCTGAATCGCTTTCAGCTTTGACTCTGCAGGATGGATGCCCTCAGCATCGATTCGAAACCCAAGCAATTCTGTGGACGGAACCCTAATCTTGCATTTGTCTCTCCTTAATCTAGGTCCCGCGACGCGGAACTGCTGGAGGTCGGCTCTAAGCTGCTCAGCTAGAATTTCTGTGGACTCTCTGGTGATGAGTACATCGTCTAAGTAGGGGCAGACCCCAGAATGCCCTTGAGCATGCGCTCCATGATCCCCTGAAAAATCCCTGGGGAGACACTTAGGTGTCTGCCATCCAGACATCATCACCAACTTGCTAGTGGTTTCGACCAGAATCCATGCAGTTCATTTAAACCAGGGGCACTCAAATTCTTGACCTTCTTTGCTTGTTTTTGCATCATTTGTTAGGTGAACATCTTCCATTCTAGTCACTTTTACAGTGCTTTCAACTTTGCATTCCTATTGTGCTTCTTGTTGGTTTTCCATAAGTTCTTCCATAAGTTCTTCCAAAATTTTAGTGTATTTTCTTTATTAGGTTTTTCACTTGGGATAGCACCATGTCCACTTTCAGGAGTCTTATAGAAATAAAACTGAAGTTGGAATAGGAAATGGAAGAAAAGAAAATCATGCCATGATTTATTGATAAAATTTCACTTCTAAAAATATTCCTTTTTATCACCTAGCATGGTAAAAAATATAAATGCAGGCATAATAAAAACTACAGCAATGATATGAAGTATTAGCACTACTGATTCAGAGTAAGGGAACCATTAATTCTAATTCCATTTTATTTGTAACAAAGAAATGTGTGTTTTATAGAAACATGGCTCTTATAGTACTAGTTTTCTCAGTTTTGTAGGTTACATAACTTGCACAGTAATGCTATACATTTATCAGTAAAGAAATAGTAAAGAATATTTATTAACATTTGAACAAATTTATACTTTATTAGCAGCCTCTATCCTAAATTATTATTACTAGTCTGTTAGTAATATCATCATTTTGCTTACTTAATGAGCTCATAGCTGAAGTTCTATATTTTATATCATTTCTATAGTCTATTGTGTATGTATGTATATGTAATAGACTACCATAAAATAATTTTAAAATCAGCAATAAAACACTGTTTATATGGTAAAAACTATTATAGTAAAAAAAGATCTATAAAATGGCATGGGCCCAGATTATTTACAGGAGTATCTTTTGCTGGCGTTAACTTCCCATCATCCTGTGCGCTCCCACAGAGAGGGCATCCTCAGGGTGCCGTCGGTCAGGGAATGTCAACTGGTGGCCCCCAGGGGGAGAACATTCTCTACGGGCGCGCCTGCCCTCTGGAATCAGCTCCCTGTTGAGCTCCAGATGGCTCCCGACCTTTGCTCTTTTTGCCGTGACCTGAAGACTTGGCTATTTGAACTTGCCGGCCTGGACTGAGGGATTGGGATTTTAGATTTTAAATTTTAAATTTTAGAATGTGTTTTATTGTTTAGGGTTACTTGGTTTAATTTATTTTAATTTTTGTATATTATGTGTTGTATATAGTGTTTTAATTGCCCTGTACACTGCCCCGAGTCCTTCGGGAGAAGGGCGGTATATAAATCCAAATAATAAATAATAAATAAATAAAATATCTATCCAGGAAGAAAACAGTTTTAAAAGACAATTTAAAAATATTATATAGTTAATAAAATAATGCATTAAAAGCATGGGAGAATTAAGAGGTTTTAGCTTGTGCACTTTTTCATTAAAATGAAGTGTGTAATATATCTGATAAGATCACAACTTAAAAAAAGCCCACTAGAATATATCCAAATCATCAGCTAAATATGGGTAATGCTGTGTTCAAAGTAATTCTAAAACTAATCTTGGTAACAAATGTGTTGCCCTTATTTACTGCCTGTATTTTGACATGTGATTTTTTACTGTATTTTTATTGTTTCTCTAATAATTTTGAGCAAATAAGTTTAATATTGTGCCAAAATGCAAATGTATTTTGATCTTCTTGAATTGTTTTTAGTTGTCTGTTTTGATGCCTAAAGTTATTTTGTCTGATCTAACCCTTGTTTGGTAAATTGATCTTTTAAAAATGTTTGAATTACTGCAGAAATTAAAAAATTGTTGTTAGTTGCAAATGTCCAACCCATTGCGACCCCATGGATAACATTCCTCCAGGCCTTCCTGTCCTCTACCATCTTCTGGAGTCCATTTAAGCTCACGCCTACTGCTTCAGCTACTCCATCCAGCCACCTCATTCTCTGTCGTCCCGTTCTTCTATTGCCCTCAATCTTTCCCAGCATTAGGCTCTTCTCCACTGAGTCCTTCCTTCTCATTAGGTGGCCAAAGTATTTGAGTTTTAGCTTCAGGATCTGGCCTTCTAAAGAGCAGTCAGGGTTGATCTCCTCTAGGACTGACCGGTTTGATCGCCTGGCAGTCCAAGGGAACATTCTTTGGCACTGCCTTTCTTTGGAATTAGAATGTAAACTGATCTTTTCCAATCCTGTGGCCACTGTTTAGTTTTCTAAATTTGCTGGCAAATTGAGTGTAGCACTTTTACTGTGTCGTCTTTTAAGATTTTGGATAGCTCAGCTGGAATACTGTCACCTCCACTAGCTTTGTTTTTGTTCAGCTTTCCTAAGGCCCATTTCACTTCGCATTCTAGGATATCTGGCTCGGGGTCAGTGACCATCCAATCATGGTTATCTGGGACGTTAAGCTTATTCTTGTATAGTTCTTCTGTGTAGTTTGGCCACCTCTTTTTAATCTCTTCCTCCTCTGTTGGGTCCCTGCCATTTTGGTCCTTCATCATGCCCATCTTTGCATGAAACGTTCCCTTTGTATCTCCAATTTTCTTGAAGAGATCTCTGGTCCTCCCTATTCTATTGTTTTCTTCTATTTCTTTGCACTTTTCATTTAAGAAGGCATTCTTATCTCTTCTAGCTATTCTCTGGAATTCTGCATTCAATTGAGTGTATCTTTCTCTTTCTCCCTTGCCTTTTGCTTCCCTTTTTTCCTTAGATATTTGCAAACCTTCCTCAGACAGCCATTTTGCTTTCTTGCATTTCTTTTTCTTTGGGATGGTTTTAGTTGCTACCTCTTGTACAATGTTGCGAACCTCTGTCCATAATTCTTCAGGGACTCTATCAGATCTAATTCCTTAAATCTATTTGTCACCTCTACTGTGTATTCATCAGGGATATGATTTAGTTCATATCTGAGTGGCCTAGTGCTTTTCCCTACTTTCTTCAATTTAAGCCTAAATTTTGCAACAAGAAGCTCATGATCTGAGCCACAGTCAGCTCCTGGTCTTGTTTTTACTGACTGTATAGAGCAGGGATCAGCAACCTGAAACAGTGAAAGAGCCACTCTGAACTGGTTCCCTCACAAAAGGAAAAACTGGGAGCCGTAAAAAATGTGTGCACATGCGCGTACATGCGCACATGCACAGAACAGGGTTTGACTGAAGAGTGGAGCCAAGGCAAGATATGCACCTACCCTGCATATTTGAATTGATTGGTTGAACTTTTTTAGTCCCACTTTTTTTTGGGGGGGGGGCAGCACATGGCAGAGGACTGGGAGCCGCGGGTTGCAGACCTGTGGTATAGAGCATTTCCATGTTTGGTTGAAGAGCACATAGTCAATCTGATTTCTGTGTTGACCATCTGGTGATGCCCATGTGTAGAGCCATCTCTTCGGTTATTGGAAAAGAGTGTTTGCTATGACCATCGTATTCTCTTGACAAAATTCTATCAGTCTGTGCCCTGCTTCATTTTGTACAAAGCCAAACTTGCCTGTTATTCCAGTTATCTTTTGGCTTCCTACTTTAGTATTCCATTTTAATTTGCTGATTCCTAAGATGTCAATGTTCAGTCTTGTCATCTCTTGTTTGACCATGTCCAGCTTGCCTTGATTCATGGATCTTACATTCCAGGTTCCTATGGAGAAAAAATATTTACAGCATCGGACTTTCCTTTCACCACCAGATGCATCCACAGCTGTGCGTCCTTTAGGCTTTGGCCGTCACTTCATTCTTTCTGGCGCTACTAGTACTAGCTCTCTGCTCTTCCCCAGTAGCATATTGGACGCCTTCTGACCTGAGGGGCTCATCTTCCAGCATCATATCTTTTTTCCTTTTGCTACTGTCCATGAGGTTTTCATGGCAAAGATACTGGAGTGGGTTGCCATTTCCTTCTCCAGTGGATCACATTTTGTCAGAACTCTCTGCTATGACCTGTCTGTATTGGGTGGCCCTGAATGACATAGCTCATAACTTCATTGAGTTACTCAAGCCTCTTCGCTGTGATAAGGCAGTAATCCATTAAGGGGAATTAAAAAATACACACACTCTGCTCTACATGGATGATTTAAATACAGACACACACACACACAAACCTACTGACCTTGAGATGATAAATCCAAATAATTTAAGCACAGCTTCAAGTTGGCTATAGAATGAATAAGAAGGAGACAGAGCTTTGTTTAGGATGCTCTATGTTCACATTTGGACTGTGAAGCATGAGCTAAATGTGTTTATTTTGGGGTTTTTTCATAAATATCATTCCTTTTTAAAAAATTTCATATTCAAAATCTATCAGAAAATATGATGATTCGCATTCTTCAAGCACACCTGCATATTTAACACAAAAAAACACCAGCAAATGAAGGAAAAATAAATTCTTCAGTTGTTCCACACTGACCTAGCTTTTGGCCTAAAGGAAGGTACTGTTCAGGTGTTAACTGAACTTGAGACGAGTGGTAAGAAGCTCTCTTTCTTATTTTAGAGCTGAATTATCAATTACATTTAATGAATATGGCTCCATGTGCCTACAATGCTTCCAAGGATCTGCAAAAAATGTATTAGGCAACACAAACTCTATGTTATATATTTTTATAATTATATTAAAATTCATGCACTATACTCACATCAGATAAATATCTTTCAGTCTATTTTGGCAAACTAGTGGTTTGTTTTAATTCATCCCTATCCCAGGATCACCAGATGACATCAATGAAGAGAATCTATACAACTGTCTACAACAAGGATCCTTACTGTATATACCGTATGATCATTTCTCATCAGAAAACATAGGCGGACTATACCCCTGTTATGTTAAATGTTTCTTTACTTACATCAACTCATCTTACCCGGTCAAGCAGGGAGGGAATGGTGCGTATTCCATTGGTCAAGGAGTTTTGATTAGTGGGATCTAGGAGGAAGGCCTTCTCAGCTTCTCATTAGACCCCAAAGGTGAGGCAAGCCTCCACTTAAGACCTGGCTTTGCCAATTAACATGGGTCTAAAAGTACAATGCAACTCTGGGGATGGCTGGTGAGCTGAGGAAGCTCCTAATCCTGGTTAACCTCCTAGCCTTTTGAATTTTGTACCTTTATTTTTATCTTTACTCAGAAATTTTTAACATTTTTAATTTTGCTTTTTTTAATTGATGCATTTATTTAGTTTATATGGTTTAATTATTCCCAAAGTCTTTATGGTAAGATGGATGGCATAGCAATTTGATTAAATAAATAAATAAATAAATAAATAAATAAATAAATAAATAAATAAATAAATAAATAAATAAATACTTTACCACTAAGTTTAGGGTAGGGATGAGATATAACGGTAATGCCTTCAAAGCAATGAAATTTGTTATGGAATCAAATGATGTTGAAGTATCTGCATGAATTTCTCTGCCACCACAGTTCTTTGTGATAGGCCAGTGTTTCTCAGCCTTGGCAACTTTAGGATGTGTGGACTTCAAGTCCCATAATTCCCCAGCCAGCAATGCTAAGCCATTTCAATGAATATGCCTTCAGTTACATTTGCCTGCAAGCTTGACATAGTATCAATGATGTTCAATTAGTGCATTGAATGGACCATTTATATTACTTTGAAAACCTATGTAGTCTATATTTTTCCTAAAGCAATATATGTTGTGTAACTAAACTATATGGCACCAAGAGGATAAAACTTTTCTGAGACCATTGGCTCTGCAGTACTAAGTTTTAGTATTGCCTCCGTATTATTTTACTGGTACAGCTTTGTTTGATGGGAATAATTTATCTAGTGTGGTGGTAATTGGCTCAACATTTTAGCATTCACCTTAAAATGTTAAGTCAAAGAAATGCAATGCAATATAGTTGCCATATTTTAATTCACATTTTAATGCATGTGGTAGTGGACATCCAATTTGAATTCATAGATTCTAATCCAGGCATGTCAAACTCGCGACGTCACGTGACGTCGCACGACGTATCGGAACTTTTTCCCGTTGCCAAAAATGGGATGGGCGCGGTTTCTCCGTGACACTCCGGCCTGCAGGCCGGCAGTTTGACACCCCTGTTCTAATCCAACAATTGATATATGGGCTTTTAGCATAAACCTCATTCTCTATTCCCAAGAATCACTATCTATATTTTATACATTATTATAAGTGCAATCAAGCTGTGATATATGAAAAGTTTTAAATACCTTATTGATTGGGAAAAAAAATATATGAATTTAAAAAGAATCTTCTCCATAAAAGAAATATTAAGGAAAGGAAAAATATTTTGGCTCTGTAATTATATCTTCAGTGAATTTAAAGTAACTACCTCATTTCAAAATTTTAGGGGAAAAACTTTCTGTCAGTAAAGTGCTCACTCAAATACTGGGTATAAATAGCCATAAAAATCCTTTCTACTGATAAAATTGTATCAAAGCCCTATTTATACACTTTTAATTATTTTTTTTGCTGAAAGGATACATAGGAGCTTATAAGCAGGGCTTTACATTTCTGTATGTAATTCATAACATCTGAACAGTTTTTTACAAATATAATAGTCCCTTTTTAAAGCACAACCATAATAATGGAATTTCTTAAATAATCTCTCAACTAGGGAATTCTGGGATTTGTATTCAATTTAATATATAATATTTATTGCAAATATTACGTTCTAAATAAATAAAAGTTCTGATGAAATCTACTTTTGATATTTACAAACAAATAACTTCAGATTGGGGAAAAAGTAAGCAAACTAAAAAAACTCTGACAGGGCTAAGAAAAAAGAATATACAATGGTGCCCCCAAAACTACTTATTATATATTTTTTAAAAATTATTTACTGTATGTCTCCATTTTTAGCAGAGAAGTATTGAAGGGTTTTTTCTTGCACATTTTTTCCTTTACATTATACCCATGGTTTGAATGAAGTCTTCTTTGTGATTATATTTTATTCTGTAATTTGGTGATTAAAAATTAGAGCAATGTCACCCATAATTCTTTGAGTCTGAATCTGAATTTGAAATTCAACATTTGGGTGGTCAATATTGATATAATTCATATCAGTTAATATTTATATGTTAACTCTAACAAAAGATTTGATTATCTTTCTATTCTCTTGTCTAAAGAATCACTAAGTATTAATTCCAGAAGAGAGGAAGAAAAAAAAAAGAAAGAGTTCTCTGATTGAGTTTCATGTAATCATTCCTCCTACATGATTAGCTTTATAAAGGGTTTGAACCTATTTTATTGTTTAAAATTCAGCGCTTTTCTGCATCACACAATCTTTGTTAATAGATGTAGTGCATAATAAATATCATTTTGTATTAATGGTAATAATATTAGCATTAGTATTAATATAACTAGAGAGAAAGAAAAATGTTCACACATGTGTGCATCTGCACAAATGTATATTGATGCATATATTCCATATCAAGACTAAACAGCTTCTATTCTGTACATTTTAAAAGATCTGAATTCAATATTTGACAGCTTTTTGTTAAACTGTTCTTGATAACCTGACAAAAAGACTTGTTTTTATGGCTACTGGATGACAATCCAGTATTTTTAGTTTCTTTGAAACCCAACACATTTGAAGGGCATCCTTCAGATTACTGAGACAGTCTGACAGTTGAGACAGGCCATCATAATAGTTTAAATTGTATTTCTGAGAGATTCTCAAAGACAGACAAGATAGGCTGCCTTGAAAGCTGAGTTTTCACCAGACTCAGCTTTTGATTTCAGGTCATCTTTTGTTAATGCAATTAACCTATGCCAAGATCTTTCATATTACCATTTTTTAAAAAGGAAAGCTTTGAAGCACATCTTTATTCATGCCTTTCATTCTGTATAACAATACTGGACACTTCAGTAATAATGGAGTGTATTATTCAAAGATGTTTCATAATTATAAAGCAGTAATTAAGTTTTACAATAATTAATGGATGTAGCATTTGCTTGATAAAAAGGCAACCCAGGAGTAGTCTTGTGGAAAAAAAATTGTTTGCTTTATATTATTTATGTAAAAAAGATAGAAAGAAAATAGATATTGTCAATTATCTCTATTCTCTTTTTCCTTTGAAATGTTAATCAGCATGCATGAAGGAGCAATGTTGGAACAAGAAGCAAATATTAGAACTTACAAATGTAAGGAGCATATTCAGCATAATAGGTTTAACCACATTAACCTAATAAATATTTATATTAGTGACAGTCTCGTGATAGTAGTCAGTAGATTTTTTAAAAAAGATAATATATTGATAGGTTAAATTATTGTCATTATTATCATCATGTGTCTCATCACTGACTGCTAATGTGCAGCACTTTGGATATGAAGGCAAGAGGGTAGTAGAGAGTATTCAGCAATGCTTGCAACTATCTGCATCTCCTAAAAGCAATAGCATCTTTTACTAGGATCACATGAGCTGCAACACAAAGATTGTTACATTTAAGGATTTGCAGAAAAGTGCTGCATATATGCCACTGTGAATTCCAAAATATCCTTTTCCCCTTGAAGAGTTACACAGTCCAATTAACTCTAGGAGGAGCACTAATTTGATCTTCTGCAATAACTTTGAAGATCTCATTTTAAATAGGTAAGTGTGGAAAAAAAGCCATGCAGTGAAAGCATGATCTTTTCCTTCTCCTTTTCCCCCTTCTCTGGACTTTAAAACAGCCTAAAGCAGACATGTCAAACACAAGGCCAGCGGGCCACATCCGGCCCACAATGTAGTTAGATCTAGCCCACAGGGCCGCCCTCAGAATGACAGTGCCCAGGAGCAGCTGCAGCTCATTTGCTTCGTCCTGCCTCGCCCCACCTTGCCTCACCATGCCTGGACTCTTCACATCACATCCAGCCTCTCCTGGCCTCTCTGTCAACACTGCTAACATCGAATGTTCTTGCTTGACAAGAGATGAAGAAGCAGCTATTTTATATGTTAAACTTGTGTATTGCTTTAAGAGATAGGGTTAAGGCTGGGAGGAGGGAAGAGGAGGATTGTACCTCAAGGCCATGAAATTAAAGAAGATAAGAACTTGGCGGGTTTTCTAATGGAAGGGAAACTGATTCTTTAAATTAATTGGAGAATATGATTAATGACAAAATTAGAAAGGTGGAGAAATATATTTAATATATTGTGCAAGGGGGTGGAGATTTCAGATTCCAGCTTTCTTTGAGCAAGCATTTGCCGGTGTATTAGGCTAAATAAAGGACTTTTAAGTTAAACAATGCCTCAGAGTCACTTGAAAAGCCCATACTTCGGAAACTTGACATCAAGCTGGAATCATTTTTTAAACTAATTAGGGAGTCCCGATCTCCTGTCGCTGTCTCCAAGTTTGGGAGGCAGTCTGCCAAAGAGTTGGGGAAGATCCCATCATGGAGGAAGAAAATTTACCTGAAGCCAGCTCCCTGCCACCAGCAGCGACCCCAGCGGGGGAAGGGCCAGCGAAGAAGCCGGCATGGAAAGAGTTTCAGCAATCCTCCCAGCTGGGAGCTAGACCCAAACAACCAGGAGAAATGGTCTGTCGTCAGAGTGGATTAAACCCAGTGGAGGCTCCAGGCGCCTTGGAGCAGCCTTGCCATCCCTACGGGCTTCAAAGGCAGAGGAGGTGGGACAACAACAAAGAGAATCCTGCACATCGTATTCCCCAGACCGGTGGGGAGCAGCCAGGCCAGCTGAGATTGAATACTCGGGTGAGTGGAAATATCTGTCTGCAGCCCAAAGTCAATCAGTTGACAATTTAGCAGAAAGGTTTGAAGTACTAGAAGTGAGAAGCACAGAACAGCTCCTGCCAAAAGAGGCCCCCAGCCCCCTTTTCGCAGAGCTAACGGCCCTCCAACCCATGGAGTTCCCTGCTAAGGCCTCCAGTCCCACAGAAGAAGAGGAACTAGGGTCCCCTCAGCAGTGGGGAGTGTGGCAGCCCCCACAGAAGGAGGGGCAGCAACCTCTGAGCCTAAATCAGCTGATAGAGGCCTTGCAGCAGATTGGGGTGTTGCAGAAGCTTGGAGAGCAACAGCCAATTGGGAGATGACAATCTCATGGAGACTGGTCACCACCCCCAAGTGCCAAGCAACCACTGAGGGGCCCGCAAGTGAGGGAGGCACCACAGCCTTTGAGACTAACACGTCTGTTAGTAGGTCATCAGCAGAGGGCGCCACTATTCCCTGCAGCCAAAATCCAGAGTAGACTATAAAGGTCTGAACACTGTGAGTGTGGAAAACAAATACCCTCTCCCCCTCCTGAAAGACTTACTAACCCACCTGGTGAAGGGGAGTGTCTTCACTAAATTAGACCTGGGAGAAGCTTATTACCGGGTGAGAATAAAGGAGGGGGATGAGTGGAAGACAGCCTTCAACTGCCCCTTGGGAAGCTACCAGTTCAAAGTCATGCCATTTGGAATGTAGGGGCCCCCAGACGTATTTATGCAGTTGATCAATGAAGTCCTACATGATCACCTATACAAAGGGGTCCTAGTATACCTTGATGACATCCTGATATACAGCACGAATATGACTGACCACATAAAACTGGTCAGAGAAGTTTTAAAGAAACTATTAAATGCCAAACTTTATGTCAAATTGTCAAAATGTGAATTTCACCAAACCCGATTAGATTATCTTAGCTATAGAATTTTCAATGAGGGTATTGAAATGGACCCAGCCAAAGTAAAAACCATAATTGAATGGCAGCCCCCAAAAACCCGCAAGCAGCTCCAGAGCTTCCTAGGGTTTGCCAACTTCTACCATCAATTTATGCCCTCTTTTGCCAAGATTGCTCTACCTCTTACAAAACTACTCAAAATGGGCAACGGAGGGGGAAAACTGTGACCCGGCCAACCGCTAGCATGGACTATGAGTTGTCAGAAAGCTTTCGAGAATTTAAAAAACTATTTGCAGCTGAACCGATCCTAAAGCACCCCTGCCCAGTGGAGCCCTTTGTAATTCAGGCAGACGCCAGCAACGTGGCAGTCAGAGTGGTGTTATTGCAAAAGAATAAAAGTGGGGTCCTGCAACCTTGTGCTTACACCTCTAAGAAATTTACTGAAAGTGAGAGAAGATGGACAGTCTGGGAGAAGGAGGCCTTCGCTATTAGGTGGGGGCTATTAAACTGGTGGCACTACTTAGAAGGGAACAAGATGCCTTTTGAAGTATGGACAGATCACAAAAATTTAGAGGCACTAAAAACTCCCCACAAATTGTCCCCAAAACAAGTACAATGGGCACAGTACTTCAACCATTTTAACTTTATTCTAAAGTACATACCAGGAAGAAAAAACTTCCTAGCTGATGCGCTCTCCCGATTGCCATAGTACAAAAGCGAACACAAAGAAGTTCACGAGGCAATTATCCCTGGTCCACAAACTGCAGCCCAACTCACACCTCACAGGACCCCTAATCCTGATGACCCCTGGGTAAAGAAAATAAAGTGAGAACTCCTCACTGATCAATGGTTTAAAGACAATCAGATATCCCTAACATGCAGGGATGGTCTGGCTTATAAGGGGGGAAAATTGTAGTTGCCTGAAGCTCTTTGTCTTAATGCCCTCAAACACAGCTATGATGTCAAACAGGCTGGACATTTTGGATATCTAAAAACTCTACATCTCACTCGCCGGCAATTTTGGTGGCCGGGACTAAAATGAGATGTAGAAAACTATGTCAAGAGCTGTACTGTATGTGCCACCATAAAAAGAATCCCAGGAAAGACCCCTGGGTTACTGCAACTGGTGGCCGAACCTTCTCAACCATGGGAAGAAATAGCTATGGACTTTACAGTATAGTATAGTATAGTATAGTATAGTATAGTATAGTATAGTATAGTATAGTATAGTATAGTATAGTATAGTATAGTATAGTATAGTATAGTATAGTATAGTACCCGACAGTAGAGGAAATACTGTCATTTGAACTGTGATAGACCTATTTTCAAAACAGGCTCACTTTATCGCCTGCAAAGGACTTCCATCGGCTCAACGCCTGACTAAATTGTTCCTAAAACATATCTATCAACTACGTGGTGCCCCTAAGCGAATAATTTCAGACAAAGGGGTGCAGTTCACAGCTAAATTTTGGAGAAACTTTCTTAAATTAATTGGATCGTCTCAAGGCCTATCAACTGCTTTTCACCCGGCTACCAATAAAGCCGCAGAATCCGCCAACATAATGGTGGAACAATACCTTACATGCTACTTCTCTTACCAACAAACAAACTGGACCGACCTCCTCCCTTTCGCAGAGGTGGCTTACAATAATTCAGTACATAGCAGCACCAGCTACACTCCTTTCCATGTAGCCACAGGGAAAGAATTCAACCCCATACTAGAACACCCTCAGTTACCCTCTGCTTCCCAGACTCTTGAAATTCTTGGGGCCTTTCCCCATTGTGAAAATCATCAACCCAGTCACAGTAAAATTGAAACTACCCAGATTTTTGGGAAAAATTCAGCCGGTGTTCCCTTGTAGATTGCTGAAACCTTTTCGAACCTTCACTTTAAGACCTACCGCTAAGAAAGCACCTGGACCCCTTGTAGTAGCAGGCCAGACCCATTATGAAGTGAAAGGTATTGTTGACTCTAGAATCTTCAAGGGAAAATTGCAGTTCCTAGTACAATGGAAGGGATACCCATTGTATGAAGCCATTTGGGTGAAATTTAGTGATGTGAAAGCTGACAGACTTATCAAAAGGTTTTATGAGAAACATCCCAACAAACCAAAAACCAGTTCCTAACTTGTGTTTTGTTTACATTACAGGATATGTCCTTTTTGTAAGTGGGGCCGGATGTCAACGCTGCTAACATCGAATGTTCTTGCTTGACAAGAGATGAAGAAGCAGCTATTTCATATGTTAAACTTGTGTATTGCTTTAAGAGATAGGGTTAAGGCTGGGAGGAGGGAAGAGGAGAATTGTACCTCAAGGGCATGAAATTAAAGAAGATAAGAACTTGGTGGGTTTTCTAACAGAAGGGAAACTGATTCTTTAAATTAATTGGAGAATATGATTAATGACAGAATTAGAAAGGTGGAGAATTGTGTTTAATATATTGTGCAAGGAGGCGGAGATTTCAGATTCCAGCTTTCTTCAAGCAAGCATTTGCCGGTGTATTAGGCTAAATAAAGGACTTTTAAGGTAAACAATGCCTCAGAGTCACCTGAAAAGCCCATACGTCGGAAACGTGACACTCTCCTTTTCTCACCAAGCCCACCTTTGTCTTGCCATACTCAGCCTTTCCTTGTGTGGCCTCTCCTCAATGTTAGGTAGATGACTATGGCCTAACTGGTTGGGTTGGCAATATATATATAAACTATGATTGTGTTGTTGTAATAGAAACTGTATTGTATCACTTTAAATGTGTGATGATTGGCCAATGCTGTTTTTCCAACGGCCATAAGAGGGAGCTAGAGATATAGCTTCTCTCTCTCTGTTATTCTCTCTGTAACGTTTGCTGTTACTTGCTGATTATTGTGGTTTGTGGGTTTACTACTGTTTGCTAAACCTGAAGAACTGTGTTTTGATTTATGGACTGGTAAGAAGACTCTGAATTGGATACTCCTTGGACTATTGTTATTTGCTATCATCTCTTATGACCTGGACTGTTTATCTTGGACTGTGCTATTGTATTATTCTATAAGTGAAGTTTTTAACACACCTCAGTGTATCTGTGTGGTTGCTGCGTAAACCTGACTACTCTCAGTATCCCCTTTTTCTGTGCACGCTCTTGTTAACTCAAGAGTTACTCTGCACATCTTTATCACTCATCATGCCCAGTGTCACCTTTCTTTGTCCGGCCTCTACTCATCACACCCAGCCTTGCCTAGCCCAGCCTCTCCTCTCCTCACCCAGTCTCTCCTCACCATGCCAGGCCTTGCCTTGCCATGCCTGGCCTCACCTTGCCTGACTTCACCTGGTCTCGCCTTGCTTCGTCATGGGACGAAGCAGGCCTGGGCTGGGCTGCAGGCTTTGGGAGCTCGAAGGCAGGTTGTGCACTTGTCCTCTGCTACCCAGGGCTCTAGGCAGCCGAGGGAACTGTCATTAATAACTGGGTGCCCAGATCCTTCTCTGGATAGGTCTTCATTTGTCCTCCTCTCTGCTCAGGTCATGGTGTTCTACAGGGCACAGCTGTCCTTGTCCATGGGTGTCTCATGCTGCCCCCCACTCCTATCTTCCCATCTGCTGTGAGTGCCATGTTCCCCTCTAGAACAAGTATAGAACAAGTAAATGAAGTTGACTGTGAGTTATCTGGAAATAGTTAGGGTATGATAGAAGGTCCTGTTTTCATTGTAAAATCTTCAGCATTCTGTAGTTTTATTAATTTTACATATTTTAATTAACACCACAAGAAATTCTAAAGCAACCACTGAACAATATTTTCCTCCTTTGGAAAATTGGAAGATGTAATTTGACACATTAACTTTCATTAAGTATCAGTGGGAAGACAAGAAACAATGGTTGGAAACTGACCAAAGAGAGAAGCAACTTGGAATTAAGGAGAAACTTCCTAACAGTGAGAACAATTAACCAGTGGAACAGCTTGCCTTCAGAAATCGTGGGCACTCCATCAGTGGAGGTTTTTAAGAAGAGTCTAGACCACAGGTCTGCAACCCGCGGCTCCGGAGCCGCGTGCGGCTCTTTCAGCCATCTCCTGCGGCTCCCAGTCCTCTGCCATGTGCAGTCCAAAAAAAAAGTGGGACTAAAAAAGTTCAACCAATCAATTCAAATATGCAGGGTAGGTGCATATCTTGCCTTGGCTCCACTCTTCAAACCCTGTTCTGTGCATGCGCGCATGTACGCACATGCGCACACATATTTGCGGCTCCCAGTTTTTCCTTTTGTGAGGGAACCGGTTCTGAGTGGCTCTTTCACTGTTTCAGGTTGCTGACCCCTGGTCTAGACAGTCACTTGTCCAAAATGTATAGGTTCTCCTGCTCGAGCAGGGGGCTGGACTAGAAGACCTCCAAGGTCCCTTCCAGCTCTATTCTATTCTATTCTATTCTATTCTATTCTATTCTATTCTATTCTATTCTATTCTATTCTATTCTATTCTATTCTATTCTATTCTATTCTATTCTATTCTATTCTATTCTATTCTATTCTATTCTCTGTGTATGGATAACCATACTCAACAACTGGTTTACACTGTCCTTTTTCCCTCTTAGTTTTGCCCCACTATGTGGAATAATTTAAACAGTCTCTAAAGTCTTATTTTGGGAATAGGCGCCAAAGTGCCCATTAAACATATACTGTATATCAGACACAGAGCAACAATTGGACCTAGACAGATCCCCTTTTTGTGTAATTTATTTTTGTATTTTATATTTTTATGTTTTAAATTTATTGTCCCACTCTCCTTATGCTGATCTTTGACTGGAACAAAGATTGATTTGATTTGAACATCTTTTGAAACTTGGAAGATGTATTTTGACACATTATTAATTTTCATTAAGTGTCAGTGGGAAAGCAGATTATTTCTCAGATCAGCAACTCTCCTCTCTATTCACATTCAATCTTCCACATGTCCACTGTAACAGAAAAAAGACAGATGATCCACATATATCTCAGAACTGTGGAACCAGTAGCCCTTCAGATGCTGCTGAAAATGCCTGCCATTAGTCTCAGTCAGGATAACCAATGGCCAACAGTGAGGCCTGCTAAGTTTTAGTTCAGTAACCTATGGAAGTCCAGACCTTTTTCTTCCTGATATATACCATGATTAGAATTCTCTCTTATGATGGGTTCTATGAAGCAAAACATTCAAGAGAAACCAAGAGCTTACCTCTATGTTACTTTCATCTGAATAATCTGGGCAAAGCCAGAATTTCAACAACTACAATAAGATTTCATCCATTTTTATTTCTTAGATATTAAGTTGCGCTCTCTAGAGCACAGGTCTGCAACCTGCGGCTCCGGAGCCACATGCGGCTCTTTCAGCCGTCCCCTGCGGCTCCCAGTCCTCTGCCATGTGCAGTCCCAAAAAAAGTGGGACTAAAAAAGTTCAACCAATCAATTCAAATATGCAGGGTAGGTGCATATCTCGCATGTACGCCCATGCACACACAGTTTTTGCGGCTCCCAGTTTTTCCTTTTGTGAGGGAACCGGTTACGAGTGGCTCTTTCACTGTTTCAGGTTCCTGACCCCTGCTCTAGAGCAAGTTATTTTAAACTAGAAGAAGGTACGAAAGCAAGACAAAATGCCATAGATTTGTCAGATGGCAAAAATGAGAAGCAGGGAAACAGTGATCTTATAAATGAGACTTCTATTAAAAACTGGTTTGAAGTAAAGATTTGTTTACAACAAAAGAATTGCATTATTGCTTCTTATTTTTAATTAATATCTTACAAATGTTTGCTATTTATATTTATTTATATTTCCAATCATGTCTCTATTACATATGGGATTCAGCTGGTACTGGCAGAACTGGTAGCTAAATTTTGTTGGGTTCAGAGAACCGGCTGAATGCACACTGCTTCTGGAAGTCTGTTCTAGGCCTCAGAGGCCTGGAAAAGGCCTCCCAGGCCTGGAATGGCACATAGAATAGAATAGAATAGAATAGAATAGAATAGAATAGAATAGAATAGAATAGAATAGAATAGAATAGAATAGAATAGAGCTGGAAGGGACCTTGGAGGTCTTCTAGTCCAGCCCCCTGCTCAAGCAGGAGAACCTATACCATCTCAGACAAGTGACTGTCTAGTCTCTTCTTAAAAATCTCCAGTGGTGGAGCGCCCACAATTTCTGGAGGCAAGCTGTTCCACTGGTTAATTGTCCTCACTGTCAGGAAGTTTCTCCTTAATTCTAGGTTTCTTCTCTCTTTGTTCATTGTTTCTTGTCCTCCCCTCTGGTGCTTTGGTGAATAACATGAACCCTACTTCTTTGTGGCAGGCCCTCAAGTACTGGAATACTGCTATCATTTTTCCCCTATTTCTTCTTTTCTTTAGACTCACCAGACTCAAGTCCTGCAGCCATTCTTCATATGTTTTGGTCTCCAGGTCTTTGATCATTTTAGTTGCTTTTCTCTGAATTTTTTCCAAACTCTCAAAATCTTTTTTGTGATATGGTGACCAAAATTGACCAAAAGTGTGTGGATGCCAGTTCCGGAAGTCCATTCTAGGCCTCAGAAGCCTGAGGGAGGCCTCCCAGGCCTAGAACAGCCTTCCAGAAGTGTGTGGATGCCACTTCCAGAAGTCCATTCTAGGCCTCAGATGCCTAGGCCTGCATACATAAATAAAATACATGCAGAGAACCGGTTACTCAGGCATTTGAATCCCACCACTGCTCTATTATTGTAGTTTTTAACACACTATTTCTGTGTTCAATCTTTGCATTTTTTTTCCTCTGTCCATTTTTTCACTTGTTATGTTTTCATATGTTTTCTTAAACTTTTAACTCATCCCTTGGAAAAACAAGCTGGTTCATTCATTCATTTATTCGCTCACTCACTCATTTAATGAGTCTTCTAATCATATTCATTTTCATCATATTTATTATTGCTTTTTGAACATGAAACAAAACTTCCAGTTTAAAATTGAGCTTACCAGAATAATTGTGTTGCACTCTGGCTTCTAAATTCAAAAGGGAGAAGATACAGATGCAATGAAGTTCTTGTAAGTAAATATCCCCTTTGTTGATATATTCTGGTTCTAGGCAATTAAAGGCACAAGACCTAGGATTTTTCCTCCAAACTGATTCACAAAAATTTCTTGCTAACTATATGACTGCTGGTAGCAAGAATTAAGTTCATTCTGATTCTTTGCAATGCTAGACATACTATGGTTATTGCTGCATGAAATTGCATTTTACTGTTACATGAATGATCTCTACTAATATTTAGAGATCATAAGACTGTGAGGAGATAATTAAGATTATCAACTTAAAAAAATAGATAATGTTAACTTTAATTATACTTGGGCAAATGCTTGAAAAGATAATATGAAGAGTCCTGTCTAGCTATGAGTTAAAGCTCAGAAAAGTTAGATATATTAATAAACAAGCAAAATTCAAGACAATTATTCTGTCTACCCAGATAGAAAGCCAAGTTACTATCCTTACAGTTAACTTTATATTGACCAATAGACTATATAACAATTGTATTAGTATGATATAAAGATTATTTTAGTACATTGGCTATTATGTGGAATGATAAATCTGTGTCATATTAATTATAAATATATTTTCAAAGCCTATTTGAAGGGGAAAGTATTTAGAGTTAGGTCATATAAATTTAATACTATATTAATTTATAATAATTATTAAGAAAAAGAGTTGTTTGGGCTCGTGTGTTTGGGCTCGTTTAAATAAAGTCCATACACAGCTTCTCTTGTGGGAGGTTGGGTTGTTGCTTTGGTAGTAGAGCACCTGGTTAGTATGGGTGGTTTTTCTGTAAAAAGTCCTTGACCACTCAACCCAATACAGTAAAACCAATACAAATCCTAAAAAGAATTACACTGCCGTACACCAAGAATATCTCAGAAACCTCAAATAGGCTACTACAGTCACATGCAATAAGCATAGCACACAAGCCAACTAAAGCCCTTTGAAACATCTTAAGAAAACAAGAAGACCCAGCAACCCTAGAAGAAAAATCAGGAGTCATCTACAACATACAATGTAAGAACTGCAACAACCACTATTTAGGACAAGCAAGCAGAAGACTGGCAGAACGCATCCAGAAACACCAACTGGCAGTCAAAAGGCATGACGAAAATTATTTAATTTCACCACATATAGACAGATTTAACCATAGTTTCAATTGGGAAAATGTGACAATCCTAGACCAGGCCAAATCCAAAAATGCCAGGGAATTTCTAGAAACCTGGCACTCTGACAAATCATCCATCAATAGACACATAGACATTAACAACATCTTTAGACTATGCAAAAGAGACAATCAACTAGCCCCAAAGAAAAAAAAAGACTCCAGCACCTCTCTACCAGTAATCAATACTCAGATCAGCATAGATTAACTCCAAGGTCACCTTCAGACCAACAATCACGTAAGCAATACCCCAATCAAGAAACTGCCAGAGAGCCATTAGTAAACAGTCCAACCAAAGAATCCCTAAGACTGCCCCCACCCACACAGACAGGCAAGACACCAGAATATAAACTGACAGCAAACAGCACTCCTACTAGCATGATGATGTTACCTAGTTAGGGAAATGAAATGTCTGCAAAAAAAAAGCAAGCTCAGAGAGCACCAAGGACCCCTCATTTAAACCCTTAGCTAAAAATATTCTTCGTCACTGAGACCTATAGAAGCCCAATTGTAGAACTAGGTAATAGAAACATCCTACCTTCTTATCAAAATAGTAGTCTAAATTAAGAAAACTTGGAGTACTCCAATTCATTCCAAAGAAACTTTCTCAGTATTTTATTAAGATGTTTGAAATATCTAGTATTGCCAGGTATCTTAACACAGGACATCAACTAGCAGTGTGTAAATTAATTTAAGACAGACACATAGACATATCTTGAATTAATATTTATTTTAACTACATTTTCTCTTCTCTATAAACTCATACGAATTTAAACCATTTATTAGTCAATATTAATCTGAATTAACATAATCTGCAATGTTTTTGAGTGTTTCAATTCAACAAATTTTAAAAAATACAAATAAGTAATAAACATTACAAATAGCAAATCAAAGTTATTACAAGAAGAGACAGGGCTTCTTTTCTCATAGAATGCTCAGAACAGCATTCTGGCAACTTTTTTTGCAAAAAAAAAAAAGCTCTCTCTATTGGCTTTCGAAAGCCTATTGCAGAGGTAGGCAATTTTGGCTCTTTTATGACTCATGGACTTCAACTCCCAGAAATTCTGAGCCAGCCATGCTGAGGGGAAAGAGAGAGGTTTCCGAGCTGAGCCATGCTGGCTCAGGAATTCTGGGAGTTGAAATCCTTGAGTCATAAAAGAGCCAAGGTTGCCTGCACTAGAAGAGGACATTAAAATTATTTACAAGGTTACTTCTTTAGGAACTAAACTTTTAGAATCTAAAACAGCTAATTCAAAAAAGCCAACAGGAAAGAACCTCAGATTTTTCATCTGCTTCTGTCTTTTGGAAGGTAAAATTAGATAACAAAATAATCTATTTCCTATGTTAACATCTCTGCAATGAAATCAATAAAGGTAACAGGAAAGAAATGAGAAACATTTTTCTCAATGTAATATGTCTAATTTAACTGATGCTAGAAAAAATAGTATCTTTTGTACATACTCTTGAAAAATATTTTGAATTATAACATCTATTACAACTAAACCACTTTAAATTAAACAATTCTTAAGAATGAACTATTCTTAATTTGGACTTTACTTTTACTGTTTAGACTGTTCTGTGTTTTGAAAAATAGATTATTTAGAATCTAGTTATGTTACACTTCAGTCTTTAAATAATTAACCTAGTATATACATAACAATATATGATGTTTTCCATGGTGAGCTTAACATCAATAACAACATTTATTAAAAAGGCTAAAATAATTTCTGGTGGTATTATCTGTACATTAAAATTTTGTTTAGTCACAAACTTTCACTTTTCACATTCTGGACAAGCAGTGGTCATGTATCCTAGCAAAAGATGTTATATATGTGCATAAGCATAGTCAGTAGCATATGCCTTTTAAAAAAATATCAAACACGCAAAGAAACAAAAATAAATCCAAAATATCTGTATTACATCCAGAAATGCCAACTTTGCAACCAATATTTCTCATCCATAACTACGGCACCCTAAGGATACCTGCATACATGGAAATGCTTCTCTGGGATCAGCAACGCAGCAGGGATTGCTTTTTCCTTCCAGTAACAGATTGCTGGGAAATACCAAACATGGCCTTGAGAATTCCAATGTTTGTTACAAATTTTTCTGGATGTGGTTGGAAAGAGGCCTAGAAATGCCAGCACAAATACATCACACTTGCTGAACGTGCACACGCAACTAATTACAATCTTCAATTATATGTGATATATCTAAAATGAGATGGGCTGTCTCAACTACAACTTGCAAACCGTTCCGTTTTGCAGCAAAACAATCCAGAACAAGCTGATCAGCAGAGCTTAGAGAGGACTCATTAACACAATTTTTGGGAAGGAAAGAAACAGAAGGATAGTTTAATGTCTTCCAGTTAATGTTATGTTAGGTAACATCTTCTGGGAATTGAAGTCCACGAGTCATAAAAGAGCCATGGTTGCCTACGCCTGGCCTTTTGGCTTTCGAAAGCCAATAGGAATTGCTGCTGAGTGCGCCAAAAGACCCAGCCGGCAAACGTTGCACAGGCAAGTTGTCTGCAGCGAAGGCAGGAACTTTGCACCCCTCCCTGCTGCCCAACTACACCATCTCAACTAGGTAAGTAAGATATTATTTGCAAATAGGATGGCAATGAATAATTTAGGCTGCATTTACATCAGGGTTTTTTAACCTTTTCAGAAATTGTACCACTTTTAGGACATGACAATATTCAAGCACCACCAGTGCTTAACAAGGTATCAAAAACTTGATGACTAAAAAAAGAGTGGGGTGTATTTTAGGTTTCATTGGTTAGATTCATTTATTGTTATAGAAATGGCTAGTTTATAATATTATAGAAAAGCAAAAAAGTTGAGGTTCAATGTTAATGCTTCCTTCTACTCCTGCAACAGAGGAAGTCAGAAGTCAGTGCCTTTTCTTTTTCCCTTCTCCCCCACACTTTTCCATTTTTCTCTCACCCTTCGCTTGCAAAGCCCCCCTCCATTCACTCACACTTTTCTCATAAAAGCCTCTAGTTGCTCTCACTCACTCCTCCATCTCTTTCAAAGGCACCTCGTTCAGTCTCTCCCCCACTCACTCCGTCTCTTTCAAAGGCCTCTTGCTCGCTCACTCACTTACTGCCCCGTTGCTTCCAAACGCCATTTACTCGTTCACTCACTCACTTACTGCCCCGTCACTTCCAAATGCCATTTGCTCGTTCACACACTCACTTACTGCCCCGACGCTTCCAAATGCCATTTGCTCACTCACTCACTTACTTTATTTGGAAGTGATGGGGCAATAAGTGAACAAATGCCAGTGCTGGAGGCCATCAGCTGTTTGGAGCTGGAGACCGCTGCCATGAGGAACACAGCTCTGAGTCAGGGTTCAGAAAAGCTCCGGGTGGGGGCTCAGCAGGGAATCCCCACGGCGGCTGTAAGGAGGGGAATCCCCATGGCATGTGGCTTTAAGCCGCAGGGGCGGGGTGCAAAGGATGGGCAGCAACACCATAGCAAGACACCGGCATAGCTCCCAGTGACAGCACCTCTGAGTTCCGGCACCTTTTTTTTAGAAAAAAAGCACTGAGAAGAGATATGGGATATTCTTGATGAGTTTGCAAAGCATCAATGTCAGTGAAGAAATAGTTCCACAAATGTTGTCTCACCAAATGGATAGGAATAGCACCTCTTAATATACCGTAATTTATAAAACTGAAGAAAAATCTTGAAATTGAGACTACACCCTATCAAAAGCTTTCTATACAAATATCTGATTATAAGTGTAATATATTTATTAATAATATAATATCATCTGAAGGCTAAGGCAAAATGTTCATAGCTAAACAATAGAAGATAATAAATACTGAACTCTTTGTGTCAGAATTTCTCTCAAAATTTTAGCCTCAATATATTGCAATGACACTGGGGAAAAAATATGTAGTCAAAAAGTACAATACTAGCCTTCAAATTCATACTTGGAAGAATATTGAAGCATAATTATCTAATATCCAAGATGGCATCATTATCCAACTATAATCAAGAAAAGCATCATTATTAATCAATGTCATAGAAGCAAGCAGTTAGTAATGTCTTCAATCTATATCAGGAGCTTAGGCTACTTTCATTAATTTAATAGTACCTATTATTTCTTGAAGTAATAATGGTCTTGGGTAAACTTCAGGAAGTTCAATGATGACATTCAAGCAGAAACCTCTTTGTAATCTTGTTCACAGTAGTAGTCAGTAAATAGAGAAAGAATAAGAGTCTAGAAAATGTATCTATCATTCTCAAGTGACTTGAGAACATTCTTAATTTTTTGTTTAGTTTTTGTTTTTTTTCCAGGTCAAAATAATGATCAGGCCAAGAATTTCTTTTACATATACAAAATTCTCCATTCATTTCAGAAGAAAGAAAAAGATGGAACCTAGGTTGGCAAAATACAAACAAGTTACTGCATTTTTCAAAAGTGAAAGAAGTGTTATAAAAGCAAGCCTTTTGAGGCAGTGTAGAAAAATATCAAATATCAAAATATCAAATCCCGAGTGCCGCGTAACAGAGTGAGCGCCTGTTACTCGTCCCAGCTTCTGCCCACCTAGCAGTTCGAAAGCACGTAAAAATGCAAGTAGAAAAATAGGGACCACTCTGGTGGGAAGGTAACAGCATTCCGTGCGCCTTTGGCGTCTAGTCATGCCGGCCACATGACCACGGAGACGTCCTTGGACAATCGCTGGCTCTTCGGCTTTGAAACGGAGATGAGCACCGGCCCCTAGAGTCGGAAACGACTAGCACGCATGTGCGGGGGAACCTTTACCTTTACCTTTTTAGAAAAATATTGTATAACTATTCTGCCTAAACTCTACTACATAAAGCAAATTTTATAGGCCATGGATGTGGTATATTTTTTGGGGGAAAAACCCTTTGATTAGCAATGTGTCAAAGAAAACTGAGATCAATTATATTCTGCCACCCAAGAGTGATGCATTTGTAACCTTAAAGCTATACACATTCTGGTTAAACTTAGTGTCACTGAAATGAAAAATAATTACTCGCTGCTAGCTATAAAGTAAGTAAGTTTATTTTCCCAAGGGCAGCTCTTACCACAAATTTGTAAATAGCTGGCAAGTGAAAAATCATGGATATTATAACCTAGCTAATTAAATTCTGCATCTAATGGAATGAAATGTATTGACAGCTCAGTAAAATGAATTAAGAGAAGCAATAACTGCATGTTGTAGCATATAATAAAATGTTAGGTGTGGGGTTTATTCAGTAAAAAAAGTTGTTAAATTATTCTGGGTCAATCCATTAACATATAGCACCCACTTACTATTCTTTAATCACTGCAGACATTTCTGATATTGAAAAATAGCTTACTTTGGTCATTCTTTTAACTTTGTCCACATCTAAGAAATTGAATACTTATCAAATATTCACATTTTGAAAGACAATAGATTGATGTCAAATAAATGGCATTGTTATATCAATTCAGATAGAATTAATTTTATTTTCAATCACTCAGACACTTTCAAACTATAATTTTGTTCATACTCAGAATTAATTTATGTAGGTTTCATTAAAATAGATAGATAGATAGATAGATAGATAGATAGATAGATAGATAGATAGATAGATAGATAGATAGATAGATAACCTTTATTGTCATTTTTTACTGTGGACACAATGGCACACATTAAAAATGAAATTTTAGTTGCTTGTTTTCAAAGTGTACACATACATAACATACTTTTAAACATACTAATTACAACATATGTACAGACCTACACACTGTTCTGTCCCAGCCTACATGAGTCCTTGTTATGCTCAAAAGGAGAAACCCCTCTTCCAACAAGCAGGCAGGAACCACAAGAAAAATCAACCCCTTTTATTATTCACAGTCCTGAGTCAATGTCCAAGGCAAACAGAGTTCACAGAAACTCGAACCTCAACATGAACAGTTGTATTCAGCAACCAGCACCTCCCACACCTTCCCTTTTATTATTCATCCAAGGTGTGGCTTTCCTAATGCCTGCTCCTTTGCCTTTGGAGCTGCCCCATTGCATTCCTCTGTCCTGGTCTCTTTTCTTGCCGGCACTTCTATGCCTCCTGGATAGTTTCCAGCTGTGCTTCATCACTGTCCAACTCAGACTCCCAGCACAGCTGTGTCTTAGCCTGAGTGCGAGCAGAGGGGCCAGGCTCCTTGTCAGACCGTAAGTCTTGGGGGTCCTCAGAGCCTTCCTCTCACTCTAATGTCCCTCCAGGCCCCTCCTCCTCATCTGATTCCTCAGACTCAGCTGCCAGATCCACAGGCTGGAGAGGAATCACAACACACTGTTACATATAAGTAACATATAAATATTATTCATTGTCCATCTTGAATACATAACGGAAGGAGGAAGCTTTAGCATTCACAAGGTTAATACTGTATGGAACAAAACTGTGACTGAAACCGGAAGGAAACAAGGAAAACACATTGTGAAGAGGACGTGTAGTATCCGAGACAATCTTACGGACCCTGCTCAAGCTTATGTGCTAAGTCCTGGATGGAAGGGAGGGAACTGCCAATAATCTTTTCAGCCATCCTCACCATTCTCTGCATCGCCTTCCTGTCTGAAGGAGTGACGCTTCTAAACCAGACTGTGATGCTGTATGACAGGATGCTCTCGATTATCCCTCTGTAGAAAGTGGTAAGGATAAGGGAAGGAAAATGTGCTTTTCTCATGTGATGCAGAAAATGCAGGCGCTGCTTTGCCCGCTTCACCAGTGTCTTGCTGTTGAGGGACCAAGCCAGCCTACTTGTTAACTGCATACCCAGGAATTTCATGCTAGTAACCATCTCCACAGGTGAATCATTAATCCACAAAGAAGTGTGGCTTTGCCTGCCTTTTCTGAAATTGACAATGATCTCTTTGGTTTTTCCAGTATTTAAAACTAGGCTGTTTTCCTTATACCAGTTCTCGAAACCCTCAACCTCCTTGTGGTAAGCACCCTCACTGACATGATGAAGAAGGCTCACTACTGTTGTATCATCTGCAAACTTAACAATATGGTTGATGGCAAACCTAACACAACAGTCATGGTCAACAGGGTGAACAGCAGCAGACTTAGGATGCAGCCCTGAGGAGAACCTGTGCTCAAGAAAATGGTGTTCGAAATATTTGTTCCAGCTCACCTGTTAGTACGAAAATCAAGAATCCAATTGCACAAAGAAGTGTTTAAACCTAAAAGACCCAGGTTGTCTACTAGATGTTGGGGAATGATTGTGTTAAATGCTGAACTGAAGTTGACAAACAATAAACGCGCATGAGTATTTCTTTCCTCTAACTGCTTCAAGCTCAGATGGAGAACAGAAGAAATAGCGTCCTCCGTAGAGCAATTTGGTTGGTAAGGAAACTGAATAAGTCAAATGCTGGCGGGAGGATAGATACAATAATGTCCTTTATCAGCTTCTCAAAGCAATTCATAATTATGGATGTCAGTGCAACTGGATGGTAATCATTGAGGCCTGTAATTGTGGACTTTTTTGGCACTGGCAAAATGATGGCCATCTTAAAACACGATGGGACCACTGCCTGCTGCAATGAGAGATTGAAAATATTTATGAGAACACACGCCAGCTTATCTGGGCATTCCCTAAGAACATGTCCAGGGATATTATCTGGGCCTGCTGCTTTCCAAATGTTACCTTTTCGTAGTGTTTTCCAGCAGAGATGACATCAAAGCTAAGCACTTACTCATCAGGATGAGGCACAGCTTTCCTAGCAGGAATACTATTTGATGCCTCAAATCTTCCAAAAACAATGTATTCAGCTTCTTTAGGAAGTTTGTGTCATCCTTGCATCTCAATGGAGTCACCTTATAAATAAATGAAATTCTATGAAGAACCATAAAGACCTACCCTTCAGAGGTTTGATGAGATCTTTTTATAGAGAATGTGCTTATAAATTCTAGGGATAGACAATATATATTTTCTGCTTTCTCTGCAACTGTCAGCTCCTTGCATGCTGCTGATAATTTTGCAGGATCCCTTGACTTATCTGTGTTGTAGTTCTTGGGTTATTTTACTGGAAGGCACTTATGTGAAATTTCCCCTGCTCCATCACTCTTCTACCATCTACAGAAGAAAAAACGCATATGAATACATTTTTGTGTCTGTTCAAACATTAGAACACTTGATTTTTCCAAACTTTCACCTAGAGTTGCATGTGGCCTTGAAGGAAAAAAACAACCAAAAGGCTATCCCATATAGAGTCTGGGATTTAAAAATCAAATTCTCCATTTCAAGGAAAAAGTCAAAATGTACTATCAGGAACATGATCATACTGATAGGAAAAAAGGGCTGGGAAGAAAGATAAAAATAGAATCAGGGAAGATATTTCATCTCACAACAAGGAACAACATTTTCCTCTTAATTCCAGAGACACATGCATTCATTCAAATAGAAATTAAAAAAAATGTAACATTAAAGCCTTACTTCTTGCAACATTTAAGTTTCTGTAAAAGTTTTGTTTACGATAGCATTTTAAATTAAAAAGCTAGCCATTCACAGAACATCAACACCGTGAAATTGTAATGATAAAAATCCCCCAGACTGCAGTTCATGATAGGAAAAAATAACTTATTAATGCAAAAAAATGTTGCTATTTCTATTCATGTATAATGTCCTTGTCAACATTATTATCTCACAATTTGTTAGTCCATTTTTATACACAAATTTTGATTTGTTCAAAAATCATATTTTCCAATAACTGTAATAAAATTATGCTGCTTAATTAGTTCTATTTTTATTTTTAAAAGGTAAAGAAACCTTGATATTGGCAGCACTGATTTGTTAAGTCAGGGTTTTACCAGGTAGTTAGGAAATAATGTCCTCTGAATGATTTGGTCTGTTTTGCTTGACAGAGCATGGAAGGTGGTATGCAGGGAATAAGTAAAGGCTCTTTTTTTAATTTTTCTTTTAAAAAAGTATTAAGATAGCAAATATGCTTACCTAATGACCCTGGTCAAAAAATATTCCCCAGCTCATTTCAGTGGATATTTATTTATTTATTTATTTTATTGGATTTGTATACCGCCCTATTTCCATAGGACTCAGGGCGGTTTACAGAGCAGTTAAAACTATGAATACAAAAAATTAAAAACAATTAAAACAATTAATTAATTAATTAATTAATTATTATGCAGGAGAATACAAAATACGAAAAAACAAAAGAAAGCAGGAAGGGAAAACAGACGAACTCCACTGCATAGATTGCTAAGAATAGAATAGAATAGAATAGAATAGAATAGAATAGAATAGAATAGAATAGAATAGAATAGAATAGAATAGAATAGAATAGAATAGAATAGAATAATAACTTTATAGTCACTTTGAATGTACAGTAATCGGCATACATTAAAATGAAATTTCGTTGCATACAGCTCTCAAAGGGTCACTACCTCCGATATACACTACATAGATATGACAAAAATAAATAAATAAATACAGAATTATGCATATACCCACATATATTATATGACACAGAGAAACAACAGTCTAGTTTGAATTATGTATACATGTGCATGGCGAGAAAAAAGAATCTTGCAAGTTTACCAAGGAAGGGCAAACTGTATGCTGTTACATCAGCTATAAAAGTATTATGCAGTGCATAGTTGGTTAATTTTGTGTTATAGTGAGTTAGATATACATGGTTAATTCTCCTCTAGGGATTATCATATTGTGCTGCCATCATGTGGTCATTTTGGGAACTACAATATGATCTGTTCAGTCAATCCCTCCCATTTTGTGATGTATTTCCTCCTTCTTGTTAACCTTGAATATTATCACTTCCTGGACACCATTACATGTGGTCAGCTCTCATGGTAGGACCATTACTGTCTTTGACCTTGAAATACCATCCATTTCATCATCTGCCACATCCTGTTGTCTGCTGTAAACTTCCTGCATGCAATAAAGATCTTTGTGGATGAGAAAGGTATTTTGTGAGTTCAGCTATCTGATAAAGACTGTCAACGGTGATTATATCTACTTATACAGGCCAGGCACAGAGGTCTCACCAAGGGGATTTATCACTATACAACAGTTGGAGTCAGAATAAAGTGCATAAATCCATTTTGTCACAGACTTTATAATGAAGTAAAGAAACTGTGAAAAAGCAATCGGTGTATGACACAATACAAAATTATGTCAAAGGTATGAATCAGAACCTATGTATAAATAATATTTTGCAAACATATGTAATGCAGTTTTATGTAGAATGAGCAGATAAGAGGGAATATCTTTCACAAAAAAGTGCACCATGAGTGTGCAGATTAATATGAAAGGAGGATCAAAGTATTAGATACAGAGGAAAATGAAAGTTGATGGTTTCACTCTGTTGAATCTTTTTTACTTATCCAACAAAATATACTTAGTCAAGAATAGTGGGGGGGTGGGTTTCCTATAATTGGCTTGACTTCCTCTTCTAGAAAATTTAAAACCAGTGTGTCTGGGAGAGTTAACTATGTAAAGGAATGGGTAAAGTGACAGAGTACAAAAAAAGTGAAAAATATCTTTTTTTTTAATGATACACTGCAATGTGAGGATCAGAAAAGAAAGTACTAATTGTTCTGATAAATTGGCAGCTCTTTTCTTGTAGCAATACATACACCTTATCTAGGTCATTAATTCATATAGGCTTAGTCAACTTCAAGTTCCTAGAAGCAGGTTCTAAAATAGAGCAATAGAGTATTCCAGGTACGGCAATAAAAATATTTTAGGCAAGAATTTGTGCATGGCTGCTGCCCAATATTCTATTTAAAATTATTTCTGCCTTCCCTGAACATTCAGAAGCCTTGTACAGGAGAAAATACACTTTATAAACAGTGTTGATCTGGCAACATGAAATAAATCCTTCACTCCCAAAAGTGGCTGCACTCTACCATGTATATGATTATCCCTGTAAACACTTGCAAATAATAAGGTAATGGACAGATAGATTATTGGAAAATGATAAAAACTCTCTTTAAAATTTTATTCCTTAATTGACAAAGCTCTGAGAACAATTGGGGAAAGCAGTGAATCTGAGTATCATTACTTTTGAAGGGGGGATGTGAATACTGCTTGACTGATATTCACCAATAGGTTAGAGCAGGGGTGTCAAACTGCCGGCCCACGAGCCGGACACGTCACGACGAAACCGTGCCCACCCCATTGCCGGCAATGGGGAAAAAGCTCTGATACATCGTGCGACGTCACATGATGTCGACGTCACATGACGTCGTGAGTTTGACATGCCTGGGTTACAGTATTGGAGGGATCAATACAGTCTCTCAAAAAGGTACATATTTGTAAATATTAAATGCTTCATAAATTTTATGCAGTAAAATAGAATTGTGTATTTCTTTTCTATTAGTATTAATGGGTGTGTGTGAGAGAGAGAGTGAGTGTGTGTGTGTGTGTGTTGTGTGTGTGTGTGTAGGAATAGCAATAGCACTTAGACTTATATACCACTTCAGAGTGCTTTACAACCCTCTCTAAGCAGTTTACAGAGTCAGCATATTGCCCCCAACAATCTGGGTCCTCATTTTACCACCCAAAAGAACAACAAGTAATATTGGTATAATGATGGTATCTTCTCTGCTAGTCCAACAGCCACCCCAATATAGAATTTTAAGTACAGTGAGTTCATAGTTAAGTTCAAAAATATTATAATATTGATCATTTAATGTTTTACTCCTTTCATAATGATTCGTCAGGTCTGATTTGTTTTTACAAATGCTGGGTCAGGCCCCTTATTCCACTATCCTTTATAATTTCAAGGTTGCTTTCCTGATTGAGATCTCAGCAGTGTGTGTGATTATTTGAGACGGGGAATGTTCAATATTATCACTTTATGCCTGCTGGCACTGAGTTGAATTTGCTTTTTTAACACTACAATGCATTATTGTAATTGATGGTCTTCAGGGTACTCTGCATTATCACTGTAAGGACTGGAATTTTCCTTTTCTGATTTAAGCCTGTGTTTGAGCTGCATTGGAAAATAAACTTTCTCTTACCTTTATAGATATCCAAGTCTCAAACATCCAAGTGCTATGTTGTATCTCATGCCTTTTGATTTGTTCAAAAATTAACTGAGTGAATAAAATATAAGTTCCCAACTTCACATGTTTCTAGCTGTTCTTTTATGTCTTTCTCTTTAGAAATTGTTGAAAGCCCTAAAAGTGTTTCATCCTTTACTTCTTTCCATCTTGATTCTTTATGTTTCACTTTTATTTCTTAAAGGACGAAGAAAATTTCATGTGGTTTTTCAGGGCCCAATCACTGAATAAAATAATAAATGTTCTATGAGACTTTCAGATCTCCAGCATGCAAAAAGATTTGTGTATTTTTATATTGGCTTTCAGGAGTACCAAATTTTCTATAGTAACATCTTTCATATTTATCTGGAATATAACTGAAGAATAAATTGTATTCCATGGTCTAAAAGACATCTTCTAACATGTTTTTTCCAGATTTGCTGAACTATAATTCTAAGAAGTCTCAGTCACAATTGCCTGAACATTAGAATTTCTTCAGTAATTAGCATTCCTTCAGAATCTAGCAATAAACTAGGGAGACTGTATTATGACTATGAAAACTGTTGACTTGATTGGTGTACTCTAAGTGCCCTTTTGAACACTGAACCATGCTGCTTGAAATGTCTTGGTAAAGATATTTGAAGTGCACATTGGTACATTCCAAGACATTGTGGGGAGGCTTCAAAATAGCCATGCTGGACCTTCTATCTGACATGGCATTGTAACCACTGTTCAAACATCAGGTTTTAAATGACAAAGTATTTCAGTCTCTTCACTAAGCATTCCTCATGTTTGCATGATCTTATTGAACAGTGCACTCCATAGTAAAACCACTAAACCATAACCACTGCATTTATTGACAATTCTGCAAGAACTATTGCCTGTGAATCCACATTTGTGCTTTATGGGAGGGAAAGCCCACAAAGTAGCTCTTCTACTGTTCAACAGAATGAAGCCATAGAGATATGCCTTCTTGCTTAGTTATCATATGGTTATTCAATTGTCAGTAGACAGTAAACTTTGAAATTATATTTCCACCAATAAAATTAAATCATGCCTACAATGATCAAAGGGGAAAAAATAATAGGATTTGATTTAGTTTCCACTATGACTTATCTTGATAAAATACTGGATCCTTTAGTCAATTAGCTGTAGATATTCACACACTATCAATATGTTGCAAATGTTTATATTCAGGAATGTACTGTGAACAATACTAAATGTATTGTGCAAGATTGCCCACAATGTGTATTCTCTGGTTCCCTAGAAGATTTGCATGAAACAACGCCAAAGGCAACCACCTGGATAGCTAAATTGGACTTCCAGTTATGAGGCCACTGACATACCTCCATAGAAGTTTTTATATATGATTACAAGGACTGTGTCTATATGTTTACTTCTCTTCTGTTGTGTTGTTATCATATGCTAATTAATAAATAAATAAATAAATAAATAAATAAATAAATAAATAAATAAATAAATGTGAACAGTAGATGCTAGTGTTCTCTTATACTACAATACAAGACATAATCCAGGAAGAATCAGAATTTGTATTATATGTTATGAATATTGATTATCTTAAAACATTTAAGCTTACTTTTTTGCATTTGAAAAACAGGACACATTGTAAGGACAGCAATTCATTTCCTGCATAGTGCAGAATGTAAAGAATGAAATATAAAGTATTTATATTTATATAAAGTCAATGGATACAAGGGTACTAGGGAGTGAAGTGATGTTTAAAAACCACAACTAGCCAAAACGGCCTTTCAAAATTCTCCATTAAGTTTATACCAGACAAATTAGGCTAAAAAGCTGTGATTTGTTCTCCTTTAATGATCTTGGTTTTTTCCTTCTGCTTTCTCCAGGTTACTATTTGTTTACCAAGAATTCTTGGAGGTATTTGATGGAAAACAACTGGTTGTGAAAAGAATTTTTAATGTTTTATTAACAAATTACAAAGTGCTTTTGGGAACAGATCAATCATCAATGCAGCAATTATTAAATACTATTATATGGTACCATTTTCCTTATTAGAAAATATTAAATATAATGTAATGTATGTTATTACATCCCTATTTTTGTGTTTGTCAGATAAAACTGTGTCTATATAATCCATAATTAGAATGAAACATGTTTAGAAATAATAGAAAATAATCAATAGAACAGAAAAAGGTCCTATAAGAAAAGATTAACTGAACTTGAAACATTTAAAACATAGAACATAGTATATAGAATAACAGAGTTGGAAGGAACCTTGGAAGTCTTCTACTCCAACCCCCCACTCAAGCACAAAAACCTATACCATTTCACAGCAGGAAACCCTATATAACTGTCCAGCACCCACAACTTACGAAGTCAACAATCCATTAGTTGATTGTTCTGTTAGGAATTTTCTCCTTAGTTCTGGGTTGCTTTTCTCCTTGGTTATTTTCCATCCATTTAAGGGTACAGAAGAAGGGAACAGAAAAGGAAAGAGAATCATGCTACTTTACAGGTAGCCAGATGTTTGTCATACAGAAGAGGAAAAAATATGTTGAATAACCTCTTACATTTAGAAGCAATTTGTCAATGGGATCGACTACTATTAGACAAGTCCCTAATGTTTTGGATAGGTGATTGGAATTGAAGACAAAACACTCGAATTCACTGGAACATCTATTGATAAAGCATACTAATTCTGAATTTCCTGTAACAAATTGGAATTTGAAGTATCTAATCACTTGACTTGGGGTTTTTTAATTCTAGAAAATTCTGAAATAATCAGAAAAGACTATAGAACACTAAGGGAGAAGGAAAGGATAAACTAATAATATAGATCAAAAGTCAGAAATAGCTGTGTGATATAGGTTATTTTATTTTATTTGCAAAATTAATTTTAATTTCAATTTTTTCATCCTATAACTTAATAGAAGAATATTTCACTTTTGAAATTAATATGTATTTGGCAGAACAAACTTATTCTTCCAGCTAAACCTGAAAGAAAAAAAAAAGAAATGCAGGTAATAAAATCTGACAAATTGGAAATGGGAGAAAATTTATCATAAAAAAAATCTAATAATGCCTGCTAGCACTTTTTAATCACAGCTACTGAACCACTGTATCTTGAGGAACAGTGCTTGTTTTAATTATTTATTGGGAAGCAATGGTTTATTTGGAAGAAAATGTAATTACTTTGTGACACTTTAATCACTATCAGTTTGTTTTGTTCCCTTGCCATTGCTAAGAGGAAGGTTATCTTCCTATGGAAATTCTGACATTTCTATAATTGGCTTTCTGAATCTTCCAAGAGACTGTAAAATATCCATATTATTACATTTGTGTACAAAGTGGAGTTAAGATTTTATTAAGATTGATGGCTAATAATGTTGATATTCTACATGTCTAGTTTTGATTAAATGTTCCTATTTCTTTAAAGGGCTGCACTGTTGGACAAATAATAAGCACTGTATATTCTACTCAACATCCCATGAAGACTAGACACTCTCTCTGATGATTCTGAATTTTATTTGCCCCAGGGATGCCATTGAAAAAAAAGTGATTTTTTAAAAAAAAACACCATTAAACTGTCTTCAGTATTTATCTTACAGGGCGAATTCATATTATGTTAACTACTAATTTATAAAACATATATCAAATCATCAGGGATCATAGGCCTACAGACTATATGATCATAGATTTGGGGGTAGGAAATTTAACTTAGTCTTTTAGAAAATGCTTCTATTAGTGTTATGTCAGTAGCTTTGTTGCAAATATGTCAGTAGCTGGTTGCAAAGAAGGTTCCTTGAAGCGGGAGATTCTGGTGCAACTATTGGTTAAAGTTGTAAAGGCGGGAAAACCCGGACTTGTGATTGGATACAGTTTAAACAGCTCTAGTATAAAAGCCAGAGTTATTTTGACAGTTGTCAGTTGACATATGTGTATTGAATAAACCATTTTGCTGTTAACCTCTCTGAGTCATTCGTCTGCCTGAACCAAACAACTGGCGACGAAGGTGGGATAGACGGCGGACTAGAGAAGGATCGGCGGAACAGCTGCGCGTAAGGCGGCAAATTTAAAAAGAATTCACAGTCAACCACAAGCGGCCGCAGCGGAATCAACAATCCTCCGAATGGCGCAAATTGGGTCCTTAAAAGAATTCAATCCAAACTTCCCAGAGGACTGGGAAGAATATGTGGGACAGGTTGAAGGGTTTTTGCTCGTTAACAGCATAACCGATGACCGAAAAAAGGTGGCTGCCTTACTAACCATTTGCGGCACACCAGTGTATCGGGTTGCTGTGGGACTTTGTCAACCACTGCCGGTTTCTAGCGTTCCGTATGCCGATTTATTGGCCAAATTAAAAGTACACTTTACGCCAAGGAGATCAGAACTCTTTTGGTGGCGCATTTTCGAAAAACGGAATCAGAGACCGGGCGAGTCAATCCAAAAATTCGTTGCTGCAGTCAGAGAAGCAGCAGTACGTTGCAAGTATGACAACTTAGAAATAAGAATCCAGGACAGAGTGGTGCTGGGCTTACGAGACGAGCAACTACAAAACAGAATTATCGCTAAGCCCACCGGTGACTTGCAAGAAGTACTCGACGAACTCTTGACTTATGAATCCACCGGGTATCGCGACCCCCCCCCCCGAAATAGCATGGCCGCTCCTACCAAAATAAATCAAGAAAGCCTTGTGGACTGCGGGGAGGTGGACCAACAATGGGAAGCCGACATTGCCGAAGTCACCAGACGGTTTGGAAAAATGGCGGCAAAACCATCCCGAAGCGACGGACCTGAACCGAGTCGTCGATTCCAAACAACAACACCACAACGACAAACAACAACAACCCAACGACAACTGAGAGACACTGCAACGAGACCACGGGACAGCGACAACAGATGCGGCAGCTGTGGGGGCAATCATCCCCGAGCAACTTGCAGATTCCGTTCTGCCAGATGCAGATTGTGCGGGAAGACCGGCCACATTCAAGCCATTTGCAGGGGTCGTGCACGCGACAATCGTCTACACGAAGTCGACGTTTGGCCCGAAGGTAAGGTAACCCCTTACTATAGTGGCAAAGAGACCCCTAGACCTTGGGCTCAATACCCGAACCACGGGGAGGTGGCACGAGTCAATCACAGTAGAAAGGGAAAAATTAACAATATTTTGGGATCAAAATTAAAAATTGTAGTCCAATTGCAAGGAATTCCTTGCAAAATGGAAATCGATTCTGGGGCCTCAGTGTCCATAATATCCAGTGAAACCCTTAAAAAGATTGAACTAAAAAGTGGCAGAAAGATTCCACTTAGTTCAACCAAAATCCAATTGACCGACTTCCAAAAAACCCCAATAAAAATTAAGGGAAAAGTTACCCTTAGAGTTAAATATAAGGGGTTTAATGAAACACTAGATTTAATAGTTACAGAAGGCCATAGAACTAGTTTAATAGGCCTTAACTGGTTCCCTGCCCTGGGAATTTGGGTAGGGGGAATAAACACAGTTATTAATAATAAGACCCTCAAATCAGTCTGCGATGAATTCGCAGACGTATTTGATGGGTCTTTGGGTAAATATAAAGGGCCCCCAATTAATTTTAATTTAGACCCATCGGTTAAACCCATCAGGCTTAAGGCCCTAAGGGTGCCTTTCGCCCTTAAGCAAAAAATCGAGGCCGAGCTCGATAAGCTTGTAGGCCAAGGCGTCCTAGAACCGGTCGAGGGTGGTTTGTGGGAGACGCCGATCGTCACACCCCTTAAACCTAATGGGGATGTGAGGATCTGCGCTGACTACAAAGCCACCCTGAACCTCGGAATGAAAAAACATGCTTACCCGGTCCCGACGGTGAAGCAGGTCCTCGCCACGATACAGGACGGCGCCATATTTGCCAAGTTAGACTTGGCGCAGGCGTATTTGCAACTTACTGTTTCCAGGGAGGCTGCTGAAGCTCAAACTATTGTTACCCACAAGGGGGCGGTCCGAGTCCACAGACTGCAATTTGGTATTGCAGCAGCTCCAGGGATCTTCCAGGAGGTGATGGAGAGGACCTTAAAGGGCATACCTGGTGTATGCCCTTACTTTGATGATGTTCTAATAGCTGGAAGAAATGAAGAAATATTAGCTGAGCGTCTGGAACAGGTATTGGGAAGATTTAGGGGGGCTGGACTTAAATTAAAAAAGGATAAATGCTGTATTGGGGTTAAATCCACAGAATTTTTAGGATTTAGGATAGATAAAAATGGAATTCACCCTACACCTGATAAAATTAAGGCAATTAAATTGGCACCAGAACCAAAAAACAAGGCTGAATTACAAGCCTTTTTAGGATTAGTTAACTTTTATCATACATTCTTGCCTCATAAAGCTGCCATAGCAGAACCACTACATAGACTTTTAGATAAAAAAAAAACCCATGGCAGTGGCATGATAAACATAGAGTCAGTTTTCAAACATTAAAAGATATTCTTTCAAGCCAATCCACAGTAACTCATTTTATTGAGAATAAACCAATCTATTTAGCTTGTGATGCTTCACCTTATGGCGTGGGGGCTGTTATCAGCCACTTGGATAGTCAAGGTATTCAAAAGCCAATTGCATACTATTCCAGGACGCTTACCAAAGCTGAACGGAATTATGCACAGATTGATAGAGAAGCATTAGCAATCGTGGCAGGAGTAAAAAAGTTCCATGATTACCTTTATGGTAGGAACTTTACCATATTCACTGACCACAAACCATTATTGGGACTGTTTACCACTGATAAACAGACACCCCAAATAATGTCTCCCAGAATGCTGAGGTGGTCAATTTTCCTCTCAGCATATTCATTCTCACTTCAACATAGACCTGGTAAGGAAATGGGCCATGCAGATGCCCTTAGCAGACTGCCCTTAACCAACACAGAGGAGGACCCTGCTCCAGTGGGACAAATTATGTCATTACAGGAAATTCCTGAATGCCCTTTAACTGCTAAAGAAATAGCTGAGGCTACCAAAAAAGACCATATCCTCAAAAGGATCATGGCCTGGGTTCTTAGTGGGTGGCCTAGTACTAACCCTGATGCCAAGTACATTCCATATTTTAGGAGGAAGAATGAACTATCATCCCATTTGGGATGTATATTGTGGGGCAACCGTGTTGTCATTCCTGAACTCCACAGATCTACAGTTTTATCGGAATTACATGAGGGTCACCCTGGAATAGTACGTATGAAGGCATTAGCTAGAAGTCACTTGTGGTGGCCAGGACTTGATAAAGATATTGAAGAATGTGTTTCAGGATGTTATTTGTGTCAGCGATCTAGACCTGAGCTGCCACACACACACACTCATAAGTGGGAATTGGCCAGGAATCCTTGGTCTAGGATTCATATTGATTTTGCTGGACCTTTTCAAGGTTTAACCTTCCTAGTTGTGGTGGACGGTTTCTCTAGGTGGCTAGAGGTAGTGCCTGTTAGTTCAATGACATCTTGTAGAACAATACAGGTCTTACGGGGCCTCTTTGCCACTCATGGGTTACCTGATGTGATTGTATCGGATAATGGGCCCCAATTCACCTCTGTTGAATTTCAGGATTTCCTCAGGGCCAACTCGATTAGACATGCAACATCAGCACCCTTCCACCCGTCCACCAATGGCTTGGCTGAACGCAACGTGAGAACCACCAAAGACGCCTTGAAGCGAATCATCCGTGGCGATTGGCACCAAAGACTGGCAGACTTTTTGCTGACCCAACACACAACCCCTTGCACGGCTACCGGGAAAAGCCCGGCGGAAATGAGGTGGGGCAAACGGCTAACCACCAAACTGGACAGGTTACATCCTCACAAACTACCCTCAAGTGCTGAACCTGACATTCCAAACAGGTCCTTCAAAATTGGAGACTTAGTCTGGGCCAGAAACTATGGACAGGGGGACAAATGGGTTCCGGGGGTGGTCACTGACATAATGGGGCCGTTGTCTTACACCATTGAGGGGGAAGGGAATAGAATAAGTAAAAGACATATTGATCAGCTAAGGAAGAGAGTTATTGGAAGTATGCCAGTAGATGGGGGTCAAAGCGTACACAGGGGGGACACTGCATCTTGGCTTAATCATAACAACTTGCCAGCTAGCGGGGAAGCGGAAATTCAAACCAGTGTGTCCACAGCTAACCCACAACATGGTCAAATTGACTGGGAGCTGTCCTCTATGAGCAGGCCTGCAATACCTGAGCAACAACATCAAACACAACAACAATCACAATCTGTTAGTAGAGAAGCGTCAGAGCCTGTAATTCAAAATTCCAGACCCATAAATATAAGCCAGCCAAGCAGACAGTCAGTTAGCAATGACTTAAGTAACCAAACCAATAGATACCCATCTAGGGTCCATAGGCCACCCAAATACTTGAGAGATTACGTCAACAAATAACATCAACTGGGGGGGAAGGGGTGTTATGTCAGTAGCTTTGTTGCAAATATGTCAGTAGCTGGTTGCAAAGAAGGTTCCTTGAAGCGGGAGATTCTGGTGCAACTATTGGTTAAAGTTGTAAAGGCGGGAAAACCCGGACTTGTGATTGGATACAGTTTAAACAGCTCTAGTATAAAAGCCAGAGTTATTTTGACAGTTGTCAGTTGACATATGTGTATTGAATAAACCATTTTGCTGTTAACCTCTCTGAGTCATTCGTCTGCCTGAACCAAACAATTAGTTTAACAGCAGCTGCAGCTTTCTGTGAACCTGGAATATTTTTCATTTTCTTCTCGTATCCTTACTCAGTTCTACATTATAGCAACAGTAGGAAAACTGGTGATGCCTTCTGTACACAACTACTCATTATTTATTCATTTGAAAGAAACAAAATATTTAAAAATGAACCAAAGGACACTAAGAGTGCTGTATGCTAATGCCAAATCCATCCTTGTAATGCTAATACAGCAAAGAGCCTCTTGCTTTGGTCTGAAAATCAGAAACTAGATACAAAAGTACAAAAGCATCACCAGAATCTCAATAATTGTAAAGCAAAGCTATTTAAATTTGTATATATTGATATACTTTCATATTTAATCATCAATATAAGGATGGATTTGCAGATATACAATCTTCAGAGCCACAGCCATCCATAACTAAATAAAAATAATTTATCAAACCAGGTAGACGTAGTCCTTGAAATATACCAGGTCACTTAACAAATGTTTAAATTTACAACAGACACCCTAAAACTATATACAACCCTGTTTCAAAGTTTGGATGGCTGCAGGGTCCCCTCAGTTATTCACCCTTATGACAGACTGTGGGGATGCTGCCTCTTTTCTCCCCATCCCATCTGTTAAGACCCCACAGTACTTAAGCCTAATACTGTACCTTTGCCTCCTGGAAGCAGCCACCATCTTCAGCACTCCAACAATTCCTTGAGGAAATGGTGGCTGCTTACAGAGTTTTCTGTCCCAATCAACTTGCCAGCAGAAGACTGCAAACACCAACACCACCACCACCATCACTACCCAGGCTTTTGCTAGGCTTTGGGAAAACAGACACTGCATGCTAAGGAAGAAGCTTCAGAATGAGATTCTCCAAATTTTGTCTTGCTTCAACCCCATCCCTCCCCCCAAAATCACATTTTTTATCTTTCTCTATCCCCCATTAGATGCTAAACACATGTCCTTGCTGGGTCCTAAAGGTATCAAGCATTCTGAGATTTAAAAGAGCTTTAAAAATCCAGCTCTATTAGCAGGACTGGGCCATGACAATTTGTGATCCTACTTCTTACTTTTTTATCCATTTTGTACCTTTTATCATGTGTTTTCAAATATTTTATCTGTGGCACTTTGAATCAGTCATGATACGGAGATCTTATAAATGGAATGATTAACATTTATTACGCCTAAACTGACAATTTTGGAGGAACAGAATACAATTTACAAAGGTGACATCTAGCATAATAATAGGAAAACAACACAAATTCTCTAAAATACAAGCTGGTATTTTGTATTGATTATGAGTAATGATTGTATCTGAGGTAAGTAAATATTATATATTTGTTTCATTGATTTTTAACAAAACCTGCTACTGTAAAATCAAGATAATCTTGAAATTTTATCATATTTTGTGGAGCTAAAGCACAATTTAGACAGGCAGACAGACAGATCTTGCTTCAACATATAAAGCAATTTAAGCAAACTTTACATGGATCAGGGAGACTAAAGCAATAAATGTTTCAACCAACAATAATTTAAAAATGGAAAACAAGCCCACAAAACCCCAGATTAATGGGTAATGACAATTATATAAAAGCAAAATGTACATGACTGCATTAGTAAGACTTGATAATTATTATAGAAATAATATGGTAAAATATATATTATTCTGTTTTCTTCAGCTTATCTTTCAGAGCTATAAAAACCTCTAAGGCAAACTAAGGATTTTTTAAAAAAAAAAACATGCAAAATTTAAATATTTAAAGAGCAAAGCTACTCAGTGCTGGAATCAGAAATTCCTTCTTCTGTTTTTGATCTGTATTTGGAGGAAGAGGAAAAAAAAGAGTTCTTTAGACACACATTAAAACTTTATTATCACAACCTGAGCTCCCAGGGCTGCAATAAGCTTCTTTTTTGTGTTTGTATATAATTCATGGATCTCCTCAGATTAAAAAAACAATGTCAGTCACTCATACTGTTGCAGTCTTCAAAAAACCCACCAGAAATGTAATGTCAAGCTATAAGTAAATAATACTGAATTAATAGCATTAGAATAGTAACAATTTAATTCATACAACACAGATAAAAAACATCATTTGAGCAATAACTTTTTAAAACACCCCCATTATGTGGTAGAAGAATACATGCTATGTATGTAGAAAATCCTAGGTCTATTGCCTGCCATTTCCATTTATGTTAGAAAGACGCTTGCTAAAAACCCTGGAGAAATGCTGCCAGCTATTGTCCATAAACTGGACAACTTTTCTACATCCCTATGACTTTCACACAGATTTGTGTAAAGTTTTAAAGGCAGGAATCTGTATAAAGAAGAGCTGATCAAATCATCTTCATTTGTTCATTTACCAGTAAATTTAGATGTTTGAGTCTAGTCAAGCTGGGCAGTTTGAGCTGAATGTGAAGCAAGGTGATGTCCTGAAGGAAAACAAGGGTCTTTGACCAGTGGTGGGACTCAAATATGTGAACAACCGGTTCTCTGTGTGGATGCTGCTTCCGAAAGTCCATTCTTGGCCTGGGCAACAAAAAATTAGCTACCAGTTCTGCCGAAGTGGTGCAAACCGGCTGAATCCCACCAGTGTCTTTGACTTACCAGAGGGATTTCAAGATTTAATAAAGTGTCTAGCGCTGTCTGGCTTTGCAGAATTTCAAACATTGCATTAGGCTTTCCATAAAGGGAAAAAGCTGATTGGGGGGGGTGGGGTTATCACTTCCAAAGCCTTATATATCAATTCTACTCCTGTTTCACCTTTTCCCTCTATTCATATAGAGGAAAAGGCAGACTGAACTATAATTTATTTTACAGATTTTTTTTTAAAAAAAAGTATCTTGCTTTTGCTTTCTTGAATCTGATCCTCTTCTTTCCCCCAAATCTATACCCTTTTATCCTCTTACTCTCAATTTCACACAAGAAAGCAGGTAGTAAGAGAATGAACAATTATTTGTATTTTCAAGTGTTGGTTTTTTACAAAAAACATGGGAGTTGCATGACTTATTGATTAACTGAATGATTGCTTTGATTACATAGCCACATAATTCACATTACATGATATTATATAATTTCTAATTTGGGATTATTGTATAAGATTCACAAATAGGCTACCTTTGTCAACAAAAATCAAAATAAAACCAGTTATAATAATTCAAGTAAAATACTACTACATTTTAAATATCAAATACATATCAACTGTTGGATGTTTGCCAATACTTTCTTCCAGTTACAAGGGAGGAAAAGTTACCTCAACATTTTCTATTATCCAGTATCTTCATCAGATCTGTATGGTATAGAATAGGGGTTCTATATCCCTACAGCTTATCAACCCCTTCATGAAATTTCAGGTTTAATATATGAAAATAAGTTAATAAATGCTGTTAATAGTACTACAAATAATATATGGAACTTAAATACCGAATGGCCAAATGATCAAAAACCATCAGGATGAAGCCTACAAGTATCTGAGCATTTTACAGTTGGATAAATCAACATGGACAAGTTAAAAATGTGATTAGTAAGGAACACATCCAAAGTAAAATTGAACAGAGGAAACACAATCAAAGCCACCAATGACCGGGCCATACCTGTGATATGATACATTGCTAGAATTATTAACTGGACAGAAGTTAAAATGGACAGTTAGGATTGAAAAACAAGAAAGCTAATGACTATTTACTATGCATTATATTCCCATGGTGATATTGATAGATTACCTCCCACACAGAAATGGAGGCAAAGGTTTATTTCAGGTCAACAAACTTTTGAAGAAGAAAAGTATGCATTGGTAATTTGTATAAAGGATAGTCAGGAACAAGCATTAATGCAAGTTAAAAATTGGAACTTACTAAATGTATAAGAAACAAATAGTGAATATCAAAATAATGTAATAAATGAAATGAAATGTTAATGAAATAATGTAAAAATAATATAATAAAATAACAACAGAATACTGGCAAGGAAAATCATTCCATAGTGAATTTCTACAAAGGATTAAAGGGAAGCAGATAAAGATAAAACATGTTCATGGCTTAGAAATGGAACATTAAAAAAAAGAAACTGAAAACTCAAGAACAAACAATTCAAATTAATCCAATCAAGACCAGAATTGAAAAGTGACTCAAGGTGCAGATCATTCAAAGTTGAAGAAAAAAGTGGTATATCATACAGTATTCTCAGCTCTTGCAAGAAGATTGCACAAAGTTATTATAAACAATGACATAACACAGTAGCCAGTGATACATTGGAACATCTGAAAAAATTGTCATGTGCAAGTGATGAAAAATTGTTGGGAACATATAGTTGAAAAAGTAGTAAAAAATGAGCCAGTTAAATATGATTATGTTAACATTATAATATTATTATAATATTTTCATAATAAACAAATTCCAATATAATGAATCTTAAATGTATTAATGCTTATAGTAGCAACTTTGAATTTATCTTAACTTATCTTATCCATGCAATATCTGGGAACCTCAGGGAAAATCATTAAAATATATTGGCCCATCTGACCAGGAGATAAGAGAAGAACAGAAGACAATAACATATTTCTTTGTTCCTCACAATTAAAAGAGACATTGGTCATACTGAAAACGTATTTCAAATTCATTATTAAGCAGTATCTTGCTTTTCAGATATGGTTTTTATTTAAAGTCATTTCCTGCGGACAATTACATACATTACGACACAAAACCAAGATACTAAAATCCAGTGAATGAAGATCATTCAGCTCAAATTCTGTGTTCACAAGTTTATAACAAGGGGGAAATGCTACATTGTTCTTTTCTTTAATCTGTATACTGACTAGAATCATTAAGGATATGAGAGGCCTCCAAATTGGATAAATAAAATAAAGGGTACATCTAGACTGAAATAAGACTCCTTACAGAAAATAAGGACAGCACTTCAAATATCTCAAAGAGTATCAAACAATATTATGTAACAAAGAAAAAAAATCAGAAGGAACTTTTGTGCATTTAAGCAGCCAGGTGATGTTAACAGCTGGGCTCCACAAATCTCATTACCATCCATAAATGATGACTGATCCATCACTTTGGCAATTGTTTTTCCCAGGATAGTCCTTTCTGCCTGGTTTGCAGTACTATGCTTCTTGGTAGAGATGTCAAGACCTACGTACTGTCAACCAACTGTTTCACCTACAAAGTAATCGACTTCATCTATCTATATATATATAAGGAAAAAAGTATTACATTACAATATTTGGCAGTATTATATTACATATTATAATACATATAACATGTATTAATTATATTACATACATATTACATACATATTACATACATTTAAAACAATTTTGAATCAGCACGTAATTTGGCAGTATTATATTATACTGCTTCAAAATTGTTTTTACCAGGACAATAGTTTTCCTGCCCTCATCCTTCTCACCTGCTGGAAGTTGGTCAAAACATAGCATCCAGCCTTAGCATTGAAATGTTTGTTATTGGAATATTGTTTGAATCTAAATAAATGCTATTTTTAATGATCTTAGTATTTTAATTTATACTGTTGTATGGTGTGTGCTTTTATTTACTTGTGACATGAATCACAATATTGTGACAGTTTAAATACATATTGTACAAAAATATATGTATAACACACATTCTAGGCAATTTTCAGAAGCCAAGGGGACAAGTTAACATTGTTTTAAGACATTTAAAACATTGCATGTTTTACCATTTTAGCTTCAAAAAAGTGCTTTGGAGACTTGAATGTTATTCTGTAGGCAGCAGGAGTCAATTAGAATAATCTTTGTTTCTTTAGGACTTAAGTACAGGACATTTCATGTTGGTAGACTGGACATCAAGCAGGCACCTAATCAAAGAAGAAATTGCTTCCCTGGAGATTACTCTACAGAAAAATAAACCAGAAAAGTGTAAGTCCAATTGGTGGTGGTTCAATTATGTCTGTTCTTGATGGCACCTCAAAGAAACACATAAGCAAAACAGCATGTGGACAAAATTTAGTTCAGTAGAAATGCTTAGAGCAATGAAAATATCATTCTGATCAATGGATTGTACAAGTAACGCTGCATGAAGTGACTATGGAAGCCATTAAATATTTACTATTCCTTGAAATATAGTTTCTAACTGCCACAATCTCAGTTAGGCAAAGAAAACATTAGGGTTATGCTGCTGCCTAAGAATTGCTTATATTGTAAAGGCCATCTGTATGACTGAAAATCTTATTCAAAGCACTATAACCAGGGCTTTTTTTTTCATAGAACACTCAGAACGGAGTTCCGGCACCTTTTTTGGATGGAACCTTGTAGGGTAGGCAAGGCGGGCTGTATGACATGTGTTAGTTCCGGCACTTTTTTCTTTTACAAAAAAAGCAATGACTATAACACACCTAAAATTAAAAAATCTATTCTGCACCTGAATTTAATTGCCTTCCAACAGCTGTTACTAACATTAATTCAAGACAATCCCTATGGAATTTAGATTTTGTTTATTTGAAATTGGAATAGTTAAAATAGTAGAATATGTAGTGATGGAATGTAGTTTTCATGATAGTATTAGAAGCAAATTTATTGCCCCACTTTTGGCCTCATTTCAGGTAGGACAAAAGACCCACTATATCTCCTTTCTGGTTTTGACAAGATAATAACTGTATGTCTTGTTGCTGTTCTCATACTATTTGATGTTAATATACAAATAAGGTAAAGGTAAAGGTAAAGGTTCCCCCGCACATGCGTGCTAGTCGTTTCCGACTCTAGGGGCCGGTGCTCATCTCCGTTTCAAAGCCGAAGAGCCAGCGCTTGTCCGAGGACATCTCCGTGGTCATGTGGCCGGCATGACTAGACGCCAAAGGCGCACGGAACGCTGTTACCTTCCCACCGTAGTGGTCCCTATTTTTCTACTTGCATTTTTACGTGCTTTCGAACTGCTAGTTTGGCAGAAGCTGGGACGAGTAACAGGCGCTCACTCTGTTACGCGGCACTCGGGATTCGACCCGCCAAACTGCCGACCTTCTGATCGACAAGCTCAGCGTCCTAACCCACTGAGCCACCGCGTCCCTAATATACAAATAGTTAACATCAAATAATTGACAGCAAAATACAAGAGAAACTCGAAAAATTAGAATATCGTGCAAAAGTTCATTTATTTCAGTAATGCAACTTAAAAGGGGAAACTAATATATGAGATAGACTCATTACATGCAAAGCAAGATAGTTCAAGCTGTGATTTGTCATAATTGTGATGATTATGGCGTACAGCTCATGAAAACCCCAAATCCATAATCTCAGAAAATTAGAATATTACATGCAATCAATAAAACAAGGAGTGTACATAGAACAATATCGGACCTCTGAAAAGTATAAGCATGCATATGTACTCAGTACTTGGTTTGGGCCCCTTTTGCAGCAATTACTGCCTCAATGCTGCGTGGCATGGAAGCTATCAGCCTGTGACACTGCTGAGGTGTTATGGAAGACCAGGATGCTTCAATAGCGGCCTTCAGCTCTTCTGCATTGTTTGGTCTCATGTCTCTCATCTTTCTCTTGGCAATGCCCCATAGATTCTCTATGGGCTTCAGATCAGGTGAGTTTGCTGGCCAATCAAGCACAGTAATCCCACGGTCATTGAACCAGGTTTTGGTGCTTTTGGCAGTGTGGGCAGGTGCCAAGTCCTGCTGGAAAATGAAGTCAGCATCCCCATAAAGCTTGTCTGTGGAAGGAAGCATGAAGTGCTCCAAAATCTCCTGGTAGACGGCTGCATTGACCCTGGACTTAATGAAGCACAGTGGACCAACACCAGCAGATGACATGGCTCCCCAAATCAACACAGACTGCGGAAACTTCACACTGGACTTCAAGCATCTTGCAGTGTGTGCCTCTCCATTCTTCCTCCAGACTCTGGGTCCTTGGTTTCCAAATAAGATGCAAAAGTTGCTCTCATCAGAAAAGAGGACTTTGGACCACTGAGCAGCAGACCAGCTCTGTTTTTCTTTAGCCCAGGTAAGACGCTTCTGACGTTGTTTGTTGTTCAGGAGCGGCTTGACAAGAGGAATATGACATTTGAAGCCCATGTCCAGGATCCGTCTGTGTGTGGTGGCTCTTGATGCACTGACTCCAGCCTCAGTCCACTCCTTGTGAAAGTCCCCAACACTTTTGAATGGCCTTTTCCTGACAATCCTCTCCAGGCTGCGGTCATCCCTGCTGCTTGTACACCTTTTTCTTCCACACTTTTCCCTTCCACATAACTTTCTATTAATGTGCTTTGATACAGCACTTTGGGAACATCCAACTTCTTTTGCAATTACCTTTTGAGGCTTTCCCTCCTTATGGAGGGTGCCAATGATGGTTTTCTGCACAACTGTCAAGTCAGCAGTCTTCCCCATGATTGTGATTCCTACTGAACCAGACTGAGAGGCCATTTAAAGGCTCAGGAACCTTTTACAGGTGTTATGGCTTAATTAGCTGCTTAGAGTGGGATACTTTGAGCCTAGAATATTGCACCTTTTCACAATATTCTAATTTTCTGACATTGTGGATTTGGGGTTTTCATGAGCTGTAAACCATAATCATCACAATTATGACAAATCACGGCTTGAAATATCTTGCTTTGCATGTGATGAGTCTATCTCATATATTAGTTTCCCCTTTTAAGTTGCATTACTGAAATAAATGAACTTTTGCACGATATTCTAATTTTTCGAGTTTCACCTGTATATTGTGTGTTCTGTAATGTTTTATGAATTTCCATATGGAAGACTGAAAATGTTCCTTATCTGTGAATTGTAGAATGGCCTTTGCAGATCTTGTTTAATGTTTTTAACTTCTCTTTCCTTCATTTTGATTGAAAAGTCTTGCAATACAAAAATTATGCTCCTTATATTATATTAAACAAATTATTATTTTATTATTTTTCTTTCAATCAACAATTGCATGCATGCACATTTACTGTTTGATGGGGAAAAAAAGTAAATGTACACTGTGAAAGAAATCATGATTGCTGCCACTTAACTCCATTTATATGTTAACTATTTTTTCCAGAAATCAAATTCAGTTGCATTGAGACAAATTGCCAATAGAGTTGTGATAGGTTTGTTACCACTATTATTAATATCAGGCTTATAGTAATTTGATATTTATTCAGGTCCTCAAATCACAGTTTCCTAGTTTCTAGCCCGTTTCTAGTTTCTGCAGTGGTGGTTTGGCCACTCTACCACTTGTTAGTCTGTAAAATGGCACAATATCATTTCTGTCATATCACCTCCTAAAGCAGAGGCCCCCAACTGGCACCAGGGACCAGTTCTATGGAGAAAGATTTTCCCATGGACCAGAAAGGGCATGATTTCATGTGCTGCCTGCATCCCGCAGGTGGGGCTTTGCTAGTTTGCATGACCCATTTGCTGGCATGCCGTAGCCTGGTACTGGTCCATGGACCGGGGGCTGGGGACCCCTGAGTTAGAGCATCTTCTTTTGTTTCCAGTTTCCTGGTTCTGAGGCCTTCAGCAACAAGAGACTGCATATCTTTATGGAATTTATAATTCCTGAAGCATTATGAAAAAATACTCATAAATATTTTGAAAGCAATGCTTTATTTACTATAAAGAACCTTTATTTACTATAGATTTTCTTAGACAATTAGCAGCTAACTTGGCTACATATTTCAGTAAATAATCCCAGAGACACAGTGATGTTACTTTGGTTTGCTGAATGCCAGAGATTTTAGCAGTTGGTCAGGACTAACCTTCATGGATTACTGCCTTGTCGTGGCGAAGGGGCTTGCGTAATTCAATGAAGCTATGAGCTATGCCGTGCAGGGCCACCCAAGACGGACAGGTCATAGCAGAGAGTTCTGACAAAACGTGATCCACTGGAGAAGGAAATGGCAAACCACTCCAGTATCTTTGCCATGAAAACCCTATGGACAGTACCAAAAGGCAAAACGATATGACGCTGGAAGATGAGCCCCTCAGGTCGGAAGGTGTCCAATATGCTACTGGGGAAGAGCAGAGGGCTAGTACTAGTAGCGCCAGAAAGAATGAAGCGACTGGGCCAAAGCCGAAAGGACGCTCAGCTGTGGATATGTCTGGTGGTGAAAGGAAAGTCCGATGCTGTAAAGATTTTTTCTCCATAGGAACCTGGAATGTAAGATCCATGAATCAAGGAAAACTGGACGTGGTCAAACAAGAGATGACAAGACTGAACATTGACATCTTAGGTATCAGCGAACTAAAATGGACAGGAATGGGTGAATTTAATTCAGATGACCATCAGGTATACTACTGTGGGCAAGAATCCTTCAGAAGAAATGGAGTAGCCTTCATAGTCAATAAAAGAGTAGGAAAAGCAATACTGGGATACAATCCTCAAAATGACAGAATGATCTCAGTTCGAATCCAAGGCAAACCATTCAATATCACAGTAGTCCAGGTCTATGCCCCAACCACCAGTGCTGAAGAGGATGAAATTGACCAGTTCTATGAAGCACTACAGCACCTTATAGAACTAACACCAAAAAATGATGTTCTTATCATCATGGGGGATTGGAATGCTAAAGTAGGAAGCCAAAAGATAACTGGAATAACAGGCAAGTTTGGCCTTGGAGTGCAAAATGAAGCAGGGCACAGCCTGATAGAATTCTGTCAAGAGAATACAATGGTCATAGCAAACACTCTTTTCCAACAACCCAAGAGACGGCTCTACACATGGACATCACCAGATGGTCAACACAGAAATCAGATTGACTATATGCTCTGCAGCCAAAGATGGAGAAGCTCTATACAGTCAGTAAAAACAAGACCAGGAGCTGACTGTGGCTCAGACCATGAGCTTCTCCTTGCAAAGTTTAGGCTTAAACTGAAGAAAGTAGGGAAAAGCACTAGGCCACTCAGGTATGAATTAAATCATATCCCTGTTGAATATACAGTAGAGGTGACAAATAGATTTAAGGAATTAGATCTGATAGACAGAGTGCCTGAAGAACTATGGACAGAGGTTCGCGACATTGTACAACAGGTAGCAACCAAAACCATCCCAAAGAAAAAGAAATGCAAGAAAGCAAAATGGCTGTCTGAGGAAGCTTTGCAAATAGCTGAGGAAAGGAGGGAAGCGAAAGGCAAGGGAGAAAAAGAAAGATACACCCAATTGAATGCAGAATTCCAGAGAATAGCTAGAAGATAAGAATGCCTTCTTAAATGAACAGTGCAAAGAAATAGAAGAAAATAATAGAATAGGGAGGACCAGAGATCTTTTCAAGAAAATTGGAGAAATGAAGGGAACATTTAATGCAAAAATGGGCATGATAAAGGACCAAAATGGCAGGGACCTAACAGAGGCAGAAGAGATTAAGAAGAGGTGGCAAAATTACACAGAAGAACTATACAAAAATGAGCTTAACGTCCCTGATAATCACAATGAGGTGGTCACTGACCTCGAGCCAGACATCCTAGAATGTGAAGTGAAGTGGGCCTTAGAAAAGCTGAGCAACAACAAAGCTAGTGGAAGTGACAGTATTCCAGCTGAGCTATTCAAAATCTTAAAAGACAATGCAGTAAAAGTGCTACACTCAATTTGCCAGCAAATTTGGAAAACTCAACAATGGCCACAGGATTGGAAAAGATCAGTTTACATTCCAATTCCAAAGAAAGGCAGTGCCAAAGAATGTTCAAACTATCGCACCATTGCACTCATTTCTCATGCTAGTAAAGTCATGCTTAAAATCCTACAAGCTAGACTTCAGCAGTATGTGGATCGAGAACTACCAGAAGTGCAGGCAGGATTTCGAAGAGGCAGAGGAACTAGAGATCAAATTGCCAACATACGCTGGATCATGGAGAAAGCTAGGGAGTTCCAGAAAAACATCTACTTCTGCTTCATTGACTATGCTAAAGCCTTTGATTGTGTGGATCATAACAAACTGTGGCAAGTTCTTAAAGAGATGGGAGTACCAGACCATCTTATTTGTCTCTTGAGAAACCTATATGCGGGTCAAGAAGCAACAGTGAGAACTGGACACGGAACCACTGATTGGTTCCAAATTGGGAAAGGAGTCCGGCAAGGCTGTATACTGTCGCCCTGCCTATTTAACTTATATGCAGAGCACATCATGAGAAAGGCAGGGCTAGATGAATCAAAAGTTGGAATTAAGATTGCCGGAAGAAATATCAACAACCTAAGATACGCAGATGATACCACTCTAATGGCAGAAAGTGAAGAAGAACTAAAGTGCCTCTTGTTGCAGGTGAAGAAGGAGAGTGCAAAACTTGGGTTGAAACTTAACATTAAGAAAACCAAGATCATGGCATCTGGCCCTCTCAATTCCTGGCAAATAGATGGGGAAGAAATGGAGGTAGTGACAGATTTTATTTTCCTGGGCTCCAAGATCACTGCAGATGGGGACTGTAGCCAAGAAATTAAAAGACGCTTGCTCCTGGGGAGGAAAGCCATGGCAAATCTAGACAGCACACTAAAAAGCAGAGACATCACCCTGTCAACAAAAGTGCGTATAGTCAAGGCTATGGTCTTCCCAGTTGCAACGTATGGCAGTGAAAGTTGGACCATAAGAAAGGCTGAGCGCCAAAGAATTGAGGCCTTTGAACTGTGGTGCTGGAGAAGACTCCTGCGAGTCCCTTGGACCGCAAGGCGATCAAACCGGTCAGTCCTAGAGGAGATCAATCCTGACTGCTCTTTAGAAGGCCAGATCCTGAAGCTAAAACTCAAGTACTTTGGCCACCTAATGAGAAGGAAGGACTCACTGGAGAAGAGCCTCATGCTGGGAAAGATCGAGGGCAATAGAAGAAGGGGACGACAGAGAATGAGGTGGCTGGATGGAGTCACTGAAGCAGTAGGCGTGAGCTTAAATGGACTCCAGAAGATGGTAGAGGACAGGAAGGCCTGGAGGAATGTTGTCCATAGGGTCGCGATGGGTCGGACACGACTTCGCAGCTAACAACAACAACAATTTTGGATTAGCAAGGATTTTTGCAATGAAAAATATTTTCTTCAGGAGCACATGAGAATTTGAATTAATTTTTACATGCAAATCTTTCCCAGCTTTGATTTATTACAAACAACATTTTCAAAACTATAAGAGCAAAGTATTCTAGTTATATTAGCATTCATTGTATCTAAATGTGTTGTACTTAAAGGTAAAGGTAAAGGTTCCCCCGCACATGTGTGCTAGTCGTTTCCGACTCTAGGGGCCGGTGCTCATCTCCGTTTCATAGCCGAAGAGCCAGCGCTTGTCCGAGGACATCTCCGTGGTCATGTGGCCGGCATGACTAGATGCCAAAGGCGCACGGAACGCTGTTACCTTCCCACTGTAGTGGTCCCTATTTTTCTACTTGCATTTTTACGTGCTTTCGAACTGCTAGGTTGGCAGAAGCTGGGACGAGTAACAGGCGCTCACTCTGTTACGCGACACTCGGGATTCGACCCGCCAAACTGCCGACCTTCCGATCGACAAGCTCAGTGTCCTAACCCACTGAGCCACCGCGTCCCTTGTGTTGTACTTAAATGCATAGAAAGAAAAGAAAATCAGAGATCAGGCTTGTCTGTTTATTTGTTTAATCCTGGAAGTAGTTCTTTTATTTCCAGCATATTCTCCCAAAAACTTTTCTATTAATTTAAAGATCCACGTTTACTGTCTTTTAAAAAGTTTGCAAATTGACAGCCAGGCCTATACCTCCCCACTATTCAAGTATTTGGCACAGCAAGCATTCCGTCTTAGAAAGAAAAGCAATATGGTGTGACCAAATGCTTCATCTCTGGTAGTCTGACTAATGGTGAGGAAATCCATTAATTAAAAAAAGAAAGGAAGAAAGCAAAATGCATAATTGAAAAGGAACATACAAAAATTAATTCTCAGCTAAGTGAGATTGCATATAAATGAGCTGAAAACAGATTTTCAGGATATTATTAGGACAGTTCTTGTTTTTGAACTAAAATATGTGCAAAGAAATACAGGAGCATATTTTTCCCCAAAAAAACATGTTTAGCAAAATTAGAAGGAATTAATCTAATTAATGGTTATATGTTGTATTTCAAATTCCAGTTCTGAAGGAAGACATGTTGTGACATGGTATGCCAGGTATACTTGCAAGGACAAGCTATGCTAAAAGAGCCATTTTTCAAAATGATAAGCCAGTAGGATATAGCAGTTAATTACGGAACAATTCCTGAATTATATTGGGGAAATCTGGTTTCCAATTCCACTCTACTATTGCCCTTTTAGAGAAGGAAAGAATATGTTATAAATTTGAAATAAAATACAGCATAAAAATGTTTATGATTTTATGATTAAGTTGCATCCTATTGCATTCACTAAATCTTGTTTCCTGCTAAGATACTGTATTTATCATAGAAGACTGTTTTTGTATCATGCAGTTTAGAACATAATTTATTCAAATAAGTTTATCAAATAAATAATCAGAATGTGCAGAGCAGTGAATTTTATTTCGTCAGTTCTGTATTCTGCCTTTGATGGAGGTACTCAAAGCTTAGCTTCTAGTTTTTTCTAGATGAAACTGGGAGATAGTTTTTGAATCATGTAGTGATTGGTGTAGTGATTAAGACATAAGCTAGAAACTAGAAGCCAGTTAGTTTTTGTCCCACCTTAGGCATAATGCTAACTGGGTGACCTTGGGCCAATCACTCTGTCTCTCAGTCCTAGTATGGATACAATGGCAAATCACTTCCGAAAACTTGCCAAGAAGGCTCTAGAGGCTAGTCCAGGGAGTCAGCAGGAATCAAAAATGTCTCAAAGGGACAAAGAAAAGAAAATAACTACATCCTTTCATCTTTAAGGTTTTACTGATTAAGAATGCTTCTGCCTCTGCTCTGTTTTTAAAAGATTGGTAAAATAGCATTTTCCATTATATGCAGAACAGTTTGTGAGAGAGGTGGAGTCTGGAAGCTTTTGAGTTCTTCCTTAAAGTTTTTACCCCAGTATATTCACTGTTCCAAGTTTATCACATTTAATGATACTTTTTGTTTTCCTCTTGAATTTTTCATTACTTCTTATAATCTTTATTGATGGGATTATGCTTCCTAGACTGGTGTGCAATCTGGAGTCCTCTTGGCCTCAAGTTCTTGCTTGAGGACAGGTAGCAGTTGTGAATAGGAAGTCTATTGCAAATACTTCTACATCATATTGTAGGCTTTCCTTGATTGGGAGCTCTGCTAAAAAGCAGAGATTTTTAATCTGACCTAGATTATGGGGAGGGAGGATTGTGAAAGCAAAACCAGAATACATTTGGTTGTGTCAAGTATCTTTTTCTCTAAAAATGTGTAATGGTTAACATTTCAAAGGTTCTTTGTACCTAAATATTTATTCAAGACACTAATATTTTGATAACGGTATGTGAGCATGATTTCCTTTGCAATACATTCCATATCTATTTATCTCAGTTATATAATTACAGTTTTTCCTCAGATGAGATTTGTATGTTTCATCACTCATAAAACAAGAAGGAATTAAGATACTTGTTGCTGTCCTACTAGGCTTATCTTAGTGTTTCAGTTCCAGAAACTCAAACTCTTCGATAGCGTGGGCTGGACCGTGAGGGAACAGATGACAGCCAGAGGTTCAGTAACTCAGCTTTATTGTGGTAGTCACATCACTCTCCCACAGCCCCTTTTAGCCCTTTAAATACTCTGGCCGGCGAGCTCTTAACCAATCGTTTGCGTTGGAATGTCCCGCCAAAAGCTGGCCGGCCAATCAGAGCGTATGCTGACGCCACCTGCTGTTGCCGGGCGCCGAGCTGTCAAATACCAATAACTATGTACACAACACAAACAGTATAATTTTTATCCAGTGCCTGCCACTTGCCAATGCTTCTCCTACAGTTTCCTCATCACCTCTGTCATCTCTAGTAGTTTCCTTTTCATTGGCTACAAACACTTGTAGCTTTCTGTTTGGAAGTCTTCATCCAACTGCTTCTAGTTACTACTTCCATTACTATTTGTCTCACTCCAGAAATCATACACTCATTTAGACTTCCTTTTCTTAGACTTCATTATCTTAATGTTGCAGTCACTTCTAGTGTTAATGTTATATAAAAGCCTCCTTTGTGCATTTGCCTGCACTCCTGCTTGCTCACTCTCACCACATTTATCTAATCTTCCTCTTTTCCTTCTGAAATACCAGGTAATACCATACTTTTATGCCATAGTTCCTGTCAACAACTGTTGTGGTTTTTTCTTGTGCTTTCATCTTTCCTTTTTGTCCATGTTTTACACAGCACAAAGAGACAAAAATCTGGTAGAATTTGAAACCATGTGAAAATGGATCAAATGGACAGCCATCCAAATGTTCAGATAATATTTAAATCCTATAATAAAGAAGGGTTTCTTCACATTTTAGAATTTTATTCCCATTTTTCATTCTATTCATTAATTTTATACTAGAGCTTGGGAATTATTTGCATTTTAAGCCACAAAATTAGTGTAATCTGCAATAGAGGTTATTTATGTTCCTTCTACCAATTTTAAAACCACCCTATTTTTTTCCCCAGTCAGGTTATTTTAAGCATATGTGCTGAATAAACAAGGAGAACATAGACAGCCTTGTCTTACTCAGTTGCAGTTTTAAATGTTGCCACATATTTCTAGTGTAAACCATTTTTGTGTAAAGAAGTATGCTCATATATTATCATATTGTCAACCAATTACCCTCTGAAACTGCACAGTATCTGACTGTAAATTATTAAACATGTTAATGAGTGAAATGCATTCACAGCCAAAAGATTGACCGGGGACTAAGAACATTTTCATGGTCTGAAGCAATACATGATGGTAGTCTGATTTCTCTTCAAATCACAAATTGTTCACAGTGAAGCAATAAATGCCACATTTGTCACAATTTTACACATATTTTTTCAGTTTGTCAACTGAATCATGATCTTATTGTTTACATTTGCAGATAATTGAACCATTTTAAATCATTATTAGAAAATAATTGTTAGAATGGCATGCTGAATAACATCTTAATGATACTCACTAGGAACCAGGGCATTATTAACACACATAGGACTTTTCTTGAATTGCAATTATATGTAACTAGATGATAGTTATGCAAAATTATCTAAAGGTGAAATATGCGTATGATGTTAGTCTTAGGCATGTAAGGTTTTTTTATTAATATACTCTCAATTTTAACTTCTGCTAAATTAATATAATAATTTCCTTTTGAATACTTGAAAAATCAATGAAATATTGACATATATTTAGTATTAGTTTTTCTTCTAGAACACCAAAGTACCATAGATAATTCTTTAACCATTTTCTCCCTTTATTTTAAATACCAGAGAAAAGTTAGCTTGAGAAAGAACAGTGTGTAATACTATAGTGAATGCACAAAATAAGTAGAAAGATATGGATTATTTTTGGCAGCTCCATTCATTTTACTTTCAAATCATTATTTTTGTCCCTCCTGTCATTCATTTCTGTTTCATTCTTTTTTCTTATTTGTTTTGCTTCTACATTGAGTATAATAGAAATCTAAAATATTTTCAGATGCAAATCAATTTAGATGCTTTAAACCAAATTGCATGTATTTATCAGGTTCTACACTATATCAATGCACATTAGATCTGACATGTTTTAGACAAAATAATCAAAAAGACTCTATTTTCTAAGTAAGGGTTCACCACCACTTTGACTTGCAGGCATATTTGGAACTTGAAGTGCCAAGGACACAGATAGAAATATTATGCAGGCTTTCCCATTCTCAAAATGTTTGCATTATAGAGCTGGCCAATCACAAAACACCTTGTTATTAAATAGAAATTAATAAAATTTTAAGAAATTAAATTGCCAAATATAATACAAAGCCAAGATTGAAATTAAGCTACCAACATAAAACAGCTCTTTTGAAACCATTGATCAGTACCGCACTGAATAGCTAACTGTATCGTTCAATATCCCTTGTACCATGAAGCCAACAAATCTCTATACCTAATATAAATTATGGTTTATTATTTAATATCACTCATTCATACCAAAATGTATCATAGAACTGAGCTCCATACCCTTAAAAATAGTGTTTAAATTAAAAAAAATCTAAAAATCCTTCAGGTCACATATCAAAACTATTTTGATCAAGCCCAAATTCTTGCACAACTAAGATGTTTTGAATGCTCATATCCACATACATATCTCTTTATGAGATATATTCTTGTTCTTTAAAACTGTTATTCACTACCTTCTGAATATCAAATACTGCACCATCTCTTCCCATCATTTTCCACAAGAATTCTTTTTCAGAATCTTTGTAGGAACAACAGCAAAGAAGGCATCATTTCATATTGAACGGGAGAAGGTGATGGCAAACCTCTTCAGTATTTTATTAAGAAAACCACATGAATAGAGAAGACAAATTGATTGACAATATGGTGATAGGCTCCTTAGGTTGATGGCACTCAGCACACCACTGAGAAAGAACTGTTGCTTCTTCCCATTTTTTCTTCTCTCCTTAAGTTTACACCAGTATAGCAGCAGCTTCCTGGTCTCAAATCCATATGCCAAGGACGTAAAATACAAAGAACAAGCAACATCAGGAAGGACATGGCAAAACAGCATGAAATCAGTGATGGAATACTATCAAATGGATCTGTGGATAACACTTTAATATTGATGGTTAATCGAGTTAATGATATTGATGCAGAAGAAGAGGACACTGACAAAATGTATAGATAAGTTCAATATGAAAGTGACAGTACATGCAAGCAACGTGTGCTGTTTGTGATTAAGACTGAAATGCCAAAGCTAAAAATATTAAGGAGAAAAATGTAGCTGAACTGTATGGCCTAGAAAACAGAAATAAAGCTGGAAAATTACTACCAATCCAATTATTTATTAATTGCTAAAATATTATTCAGAAACAGGAAGTATTTTGAAGTTATAAAACTTTGTTGATAAGAAATCAATTGGAATGAAATCAAAAAGCTGCCAAGAATATTTGTAAAAAAAGAATAACAATGACCAAGAAATAGAAGATACTAAACTGATTATCAGAACAGTTAGTGGAAATTGCCAAGAAGAGATTCCAAAGTCAAAAAAGGGTCAATATAGAATTTCAGTGACCCGTTATACAGACAAGAAACAACATTATTGTTTTAAAACATTTCTTATAAAAATACTGATGACAGAAACCAATATAAAAAGGCAATAAATACTTTCCAAATATTTTCCAGATCTTCAAACTGAGGATTTCAATTGTGAAGAGCATAGCCAAATAAGATCAGGTTCATACAGTATAAAAACAATATACTGAAATCAAGCAATATATTGAAATTGCATATCAACATCCTAGGTGTTAAGTATTGTGGGTAGACCGATCAGGAACAGATGACATGACACCGGGTCAGTGCTCAGGTTTATTGTGGATGGAACCGGCAGAGTCTCCACAGCTCAGCTCCTTTAAATACTGTTGCCGGCAAGCCGGCGACCAATCCACATCCTAAAAGGGTCCCGCCAGAACGGCCTGACCAATAGGACGGGAGTTACGACGCCACCTGTTGTTGCCGGGTGTTACACAGCTGATGCCCAGCTGAGCTGTCTGTTTAACAATTAACACTCAATATATAACACTAGGTATTTTAGATTTTTTATTAGAAAACATCTAATTCTAGGTGATAAAGATAGATGAACATTCCATTTATTACCATGTTGGAAAGCTACAAAAATTGAATGGAGAAAATCTAGAAATCTAGAAAAACTAGAAAAAATCTAGAAAAAAATTTCTAGGAAATCTGAAAAAATATGGCAAGCAGAAAAACAAAAACAAGTAAAAATATCTAACTAAAGTTAGCAAATCACAAGAATGATACCATGATATTCATTTTAGAAGAAATACATCTGTATACCAATACCAGAGACAGGAGATTTAACAGAGTGTGCAAAGTATTACATCGTAATCCCTTATTTCGCATGCCAGGAAAACAATCAGCTAATACAGAGTAAGGCCCATCATAAAAGGGAAATGTCAGATTTTCAGGCTGTTTTAGAAATGGTTAAGGAAAAAGAAACATTATTGCTGTTGCACACTGGAAATTGAGAAAGCCAAAGAATTTCAAAAAGAAATCAATAGATGTTTCATGGATTACAGAAAGAACTTTGATTGTGACAACTACTGTATATCAAACTGTAGAATGTCCTTGGGAAAATGGAAATTCTAAAACATCTTACTGTCCTTCTGCAAAATCTATACATAGGACATAAATCAAAAGTCCAGATGGAATAGGGCAAAACAAACTCAGATTAGCAAAGGACTCAGATTAGGCTGTATAATTTATCTTTATTTATTTCAATCCATATGTCAACACTGCAATGATCTTGGCTGAAGCCATTTTTTCTTTGTTTTGGTTGCCAAAGAATTGGAAGGGGAGGATGAGTGGTTTTAAGGTTAGAATAAACAATAATTTGTCCTGTGGTAACCAAGGTCATAGCTGCCTGACTTTTGCGGGCTGAGCCTTCCAGTAGAAAGCCCACCAAAGTATTCTATTGGGGAATGTGAATAATTACATAGTGCTAGGGTGGGAAGTTCAACTTTGTAATGCTTGGGAGGAAACTCCAGATTTGGTTTCACTTTTGCAGATACTTTGTAGCCAATAAACATGTTCTTTAAGGAAGCCTCTTGCCTTGGAGTCCTGCTTTTACTAGTCTCATCTATCGGAACCATGACATTAAACCAAGTCTCCTTAAAATTTTAAAACTTGGGGTCTTGAGCCCCAGTCACCTACCTAAGCCTTTTAGAAGGACGACAAAGACTCTGGAAAGAGATTGCGATGGAGAAGAAGGGGGAGTCAGCCACTGGCCTTAGCACAACGTCAGCTGATGGAATGCAAGCTACAGCCCAGGGGGAGAGTGCAGCCCCTACAGCTGGAGTGAGGCTGAAAACCCAGGTGATCCCATTAGAGAGGCTGATGCAGCAAGAAGGAGTACTGACCCTCAAAGGGAATTGGTGATCAGATGCTGCCCTGCAGCAGAGAAGCACCTTTAAGGCTGCTGAGGTTGAATTCCCATTGATCTCATCCCACGGCTCTCATTCACCTGTGCTGAGGAATGTGAAGTGGCCAGCTGGATGAATCAGGGGAATGGAGGTACCTGACTGCCATCCATAACCACTCCGTCGAGTGGCTGAGGGAGAAATTTGATTGACTCGAGATGGGAGAAATGGAGCCAATTGCCCGCCAGCTGATTTCCAGTGGACGAGGCAACAGGTGCTCCCCAACACTTCCACCTCCTTGGTGAAGTCCCAGTCCCATAGTGATGGCTCGTGCTGCCTCCCCGCTGCCTAAACCAGCCCTAACATTGAAGCCAGTGTGCTGGTGGAGCCCCGACCAAGATCGATGCCTGGCCAGCCCAGGTGCCCAGCCAAGGGGTTTCCAGGAATACAACAAGCTTACTGGGTGCAACAGCCTGTGGACCCACCCCCTATCAAACCCATGTTTGATGGGGACCCCAAGAAGCTGTCTTTCTTCCTGAAATCAGGTGTGGGCTCACCTGAATCATTATGCAAATGCTTACTCAGACTGGGCTGGAATGGCTGATACCGTAGCAGCGAAGCTGGAAGGGGAAGTTGCCATATGGGTGACTAGCCTACAAGATGAGAAGGCACCAGAATTGTGGGACATCAATCTGTTTATGGTTGAGTTGAGAGCCAGATTTGAAGATGAATCCGAAAGCTCTGCAAGCTGAAAAGGACATCCATAATTTGAAGCAGAGGGACCAGCCAGCAAAACAATCTGTAAGAGAATTCCAAAAGGTGGCCAGATGACTCAGGCAGTGGCCTGAGTGATCACTGATTCACCACTTCAAGGCAGGCTTAGATCATGAATTATTCCATGTGTGTACCTACAGGGGGATCCCTGACTAGCTCTGCAAATGGTACCACCTGGCTATACCTTAGACATGAAGCTGGACCATTACCAGAGACCCACAGCATCAGAGTCCAGACGAAGACAAGCCCAAGAAAGACATCAGGTTCCCCAACGTCCCCTACCTGCCCCAGCCCCTGGCTTTTCTAGAGTACATACTGGACCCCCAATCAAGTGTTTCAGATGTGGGCAGCTTGGTCACTGAGCAGCTGATTGTCCAGTCCCATTTTCTCCAACTAAGAACATGCCTACTGCCTACACAACACCCATGAGGAAACCTCATGCAGTGTGACAGAAGTCAAATTGGGTTAGCCAGGAGCAAGCTGCACAAATTACTTCTCTTCCCCAGGGGAAACATGAGACCCCAGCAGAACGTCTGCCTATGCCTGCCCCTTATGACAGTGACAATGAGGGAGAAGACAAGCCCAGATGGACTTGCATGTTTTAATTGACTCAGGCTGCACCAGAGTCAACCTTCCCATGGTACTTAAGCTAGGCATTTGTGCCAAATTATTGCCCATAGCTGTGAGGTTTCAACAAGCAGATGGATCTCTTATAGGGGAACTCCAGCCACTCACCTAACTGAACCAGTGAACCAGGATATGGGGGACCGCTGGGAACTCATCTATTTCATAGTGGTCCCCAAAATGACTGAGGCTGTAATTTTGGGATTAGCCTGGCTTGATAAGTGGCACCCTATGATCTGGTGGGAAAATGGAGTGACGATTTTAAGATTGGCAACAGGGCCCTTGCCTGCTACTCTGGCCAGCAGTATGCAAGAATCTACAACAAATGAGGACCAGGGCAGTCCCTTAGCACTCTGATATCCATCGTAGACTCCCTCCCTGGGACACAACTCATCCCAAGTGAATATTGAGCCTTAGCTGATGCATTCAGCAAGAAAGAATGCAACATCCTCCCCCCACACTGACTGCACCACTGAGATTTTGCCAGGGACCAAACTTCCCAAGCCCAAAATGTACTCTATGGTCCCCCAAGAGTTGAAAGAGATGAGAGAGTACATTGATAAGAACTTAGTTAGGGGATTCATTCAGCCAGCTAAATCCCGTATAGCTGCCCCTGTGCTCTTCAAAGAGAAGGATGGGTCACTGAGGCTGTGTGTAGATTTTAAAGGGTTAAATGCTGTCAGATGGAGAATATATACCACCTTCCTTTAATGAAATACATGCCAGCCCATTTAGCAAAAGCAAAGTTTTTTTACCAAATTAGACCTAAGAGAGGCGTACTATTGAGTGAGGGTTAAAGAAGGAGATGAATGGAAAACAGCTTTTAACAGGCCCCTGAGGAATTTTCAATTCAAAGTTATGCCTTTTGGTCTGCAAGGGACCCCACCATATTCGTGCAATTGATCAATCAAGTGCTGCATGATCACCTGTACAAAGGGGTTCTACTCTATCTTGATGACATCTTCATTTGCACAGAGACCATGGCAGAGCATGTTAAATTTGTGTGCGAAGTAGTCAAAAAACTGCTGAATGCCAAGTTTTGTGCAAAACTCTCAAACTGTGAATTCCATCGAATGCATCTAGACTACCTAGGATATGGAATTTCCAGTGAAGGAGTGGAGATAGATCTAGCCAAGGTTAAAGCCATAATAGAATGGCAACTCCCACGGACCCATAAACAACTTCAAAGTTTTTTGGGATTTGCAACGTCTACCAGCAATTCATCCCCACTTTTGCTGAGATAGCTTTAGCAATTACTGAGGTATTAAAGACTGGAAAAAGTGGGGGGAAGCCATGACTTTGTCAACCCCTGCCATGGTCTATTGAATGCCAAGCTGCATTTGAGAATTTTAAAAGATGGATTGCAGCTGAACCAGTTCTCAAACACCCCAACCCAGATGAGCAATTCATCATTCAAGCCGATGCCAGTGATGTAGCTGTGGGGGCAGTCATTCTGCAAAGAGACCAAAGGGAAGACTTACAGCCCTGCGCCTACACCTCCAGGAAATTAACAGACACTGGAGAAGGAAGCTTTTTCAGTAAGGTGGGCCCACTGACTTGGCCTCGAGGGGGGCAAGGTGCCTTTCGAAGTATGGACTGATCATAAAAATTTAGAGGCACTGAAAACCCCCCGTAAGTTATCTCCCAAACAAGTTCATTAAGCCCAGTATTTTAACCATTTCAATTTTAATTTAAAGTATTTTCTGGGGGGAGGGGGAATTTTCCCTGACACCTTGTCCAGAATGCCCCAGTATAAAAATTGCCATGAGGAGATTGTGAACTCCATCATTCCACTACCACAGTCAATCTCTCAGATAACCCCTGGATGCCAGGTGCAGGCAAAACCATCTGAACCAAATAGCCCATTGACAAAAAAACTTAAGGAGGAACTAAAGACCAATTCCTGGTTCTAGAGAAATAAAACCATACTGACTTATCGAAATGGGCTAGCCTGGAAGGGATCAAAACTGTACTTGCCACGAACCCTTAGAGTTCAAGCACTTCAGCACAGCCACGATATCAAACAGGCTGGTCACTTTGGGTTTCTAACAACTTTACATCTGTTCAAAAGGCAATTTTGGTGGCCAGGTATAAAAAAGGATGTTGAAAGTTATGTGAAGAGCTGTGGAACTTGGGCAACCATGAAAAAAATGTCCTGGTAAGCCTCCTGGATTATTGCAGCAAGTAGCAGATCCCTCCCAATCCTGGGAGGAGATTACCATGGATTTTATTGTGGAATTACCAGAAAGTAGGGGAAATAATATGGACTGTCATTGACCTTTTTGCAAAGCAGGCTCACTTCATAGCCTGTTCCGTTCTCCCCTCTGCAAAGAAGTTAGACAAACTGTTCCTTAAGCATATATACCATCTTCACGGAGCACCAAAATGGATTATTTTGGATAGGGGAGTCCAATTTACTGCAAAATTTTGGAGGGACTTCCTTAAGCTGATCGGATCCACACAAGGGTTATTGTCAGCTTTTTATCCAAATACGAATGGAGCAGCTGAGAAAGCAAACTCAATGTTGGAACAATACATTAGATGCTATGTTGATTACCAACAGACAACCTGAGCTGACCTCCTCCTTTTTGCTGAAGTAGCTTATAATAACTGCATAGCAGCATTGGACTTACTCCTTTTAAAATAGCCACTGGTTGAGAATTCATTCTCATGCCTGAGTACCCACAGAAGCCTCCCACCTCTCAAACCTTAGATCAGTGGATGACCTCCTGGAAAACTGTTTGGAACAATGCAAAAAAAGTTTTAAGGAAAGCCTCAAAAATTTACAAAGAGAAGGCAGACAAGAAACAGGCTCCTCAGAAGCCGTTTCATGTGGGGGAGAAAGTGTATCTTTCTACAAAGTATTTAAGACTCAAATGGCCTAGTAAAAAATAGGACCAAAATTCCTTGGTCCCTTCCCCATAGTTCAAATTATAAACCCTGTTAAAGTAGAATTAAAGCTCTCTCTTCTCTTAGGAAAAGTCCACCCTGTTTTCCACTGCAGTTTACCAAAATCTGTCAGGAGTCCTCCTTAAGACCTGTTCCCAAAAAAGCACCTAGTCCCCTTTTGGTAGAGGGAGAGACCAATTATGAAATAAAACAAATTCTTGATTCTAAGTTGTACAAGGGGAAATTACAGTATTTGGTACAGTGGAAGGGATACCCCCCTGGGGAAAAAATACTGACCTCAAGGCAAATAGGCTAATACCTAGATTTTTTGATAAGCACCCTCATAAGCCTTGGGATGATTCCTAACTCTAACTTTTCTTCATCTGCAGGATTTATTCTCTCTCTAGGGGATCTGACTGCCAATACTGCAACAAACTTGGCTGAAGCCATTTTTTCTTCGTTTTCGGTTGCCACAGTACTGGGAGGGGGAATGAGTGGTTTTAAGGTTAGACTAAACAATAATTTGTCCCATGGGAACCAAGGTCATAGCTGCCTAACTTTTGGCAGGCTGAGCCTTCTGTTAGAAAGCCGACCAAAGTATTCTATTGGGGAAAATGGATAATTACATAATGCTAGGGTGGAAGTTCAACTTTGTAATGTTGTAACACTTGGAAGAGAACTCCAGCCTTGGTTTCACTTTTGACTGTGCTAATACTTTGTAGCCAATAAACATGTTCTTTAAGGAAACCTATTGCCTTGGAGTTCTGTTTTTACTGGTCTCATCTATCAGAACCATGACACCATATGTTGAATATATATTGGAGAAAGCAGATTGCAAGAAGAGTATTGTTTGAAAATTGGAAGGAAAAATATCAATAACTTGCACTATGCTGGTTATGTAATAATGTTCAAATGGTTAATAATCATTCAAATAATATTGTGAACAGGTAAACTAATTCTTATAATACAGGTCATTCTAAAAAAATCTTCAATAAGATATTCATAGATAATTCTAGATACTCGTCATAGCTATTCACTGTTCAACACATAATACTTAAGGCAGTGCTATAACTAGGATAGTGATAAGTGCTCTCTTACACAAAAAGTGGGATTTCAACCCATGTTTAGCAAAACATTAAAGGCATTTATCTTTTTCTTAGATTTGTTATAATCAGAATTTGAGATGGCATATCAAATGGAGTATACGTGAATAGTATATTCAATCATCATTCATCCCAAGTATTATTGACATTATGCAAACTTGAGCTGAATTTCTATAAGCAATACATTACCATAAATTGAGAATGTTCCTTATTTTTTGAGATTACTATGATGATCAGTCAAGATTTCAGTGTCTAAATATTGCAATCAGGTAGTTGAGATGCCTTTTAAAAAGTACATTCACTCTTACAATTCCTTTTAGCAGCTTGATACTTGTGAATGTTGGCAGTTGCTTCATTAAGATTCATTATTATGTACAAACACAATCTCTTCAATGGCATTGCCATTTTCTATCTCAAAGAAAGCTAATAACATTTCAAAATGCAATTATAACTTTTCAACAGAAAGTGCAACCTGTGTTTGGATAATCTAGCACACTCACCAACAGCACACCAAAGCTAATAAATTCTTCTCATGTCTTCATATTAACACACCTACCAGCAATGTCAAGATGTTAGTTTAAAGAATTTCAAATCTGCAACAGTTCAATAATCTGGTTGGCAAGAACTGACAAGGCTAATTAACTGCCTGAAGAAGATTCTTTATAAATGAAATCGCTTCTGTCTGAACACATTTCCAAGAGGAATAAAATGTTATTTTTTTTCCATCACATGTTCTGTCTTTCCTGTCTTCTTAACCTCACATACCATATTTCTAATAAGAGGGAAATCAGATATCCTTTCAGCATTGTTCCAATAGTTCAGTTTTGTTACTTATGATACAACATAAGTTGTTCATAGCTTTTGAGTGGTTCCCTTGCAGCCATCATTAGTTCTATTGGGTGACGTATTAGAATATTATTCAGCTTTAAGAGTGCTTTGTATATTCAAATGCATATCTGGTCTTCTGGCCTGAAAGGAAAAAAAATGTGTTTACAAACACAAATGCAGAGAGAAACAGTTTAAGCAATTTAGATTTTAAACATCTTAACTTTCATCCTGAATTACAAGTAATCTCCTTTATTATTTTTACAAATAACTCAAGGCAATAAAAAGACCTATTGCAATATCCTTTGCTTTTCCCACAACAATCCTGTGAGGTGAGTTGGGCTTAGAGAGAGTGACTGGCCCAAAATCACTCAGCTGCCTTTCATGTGTAAACTGGGATTAGAACTCAGTTTCCTGATTTCTAACTTAGTACCTTATTAGAAGGGTAGGCAACCTTGGCTCTTTTATGTATTTTAATTCTTGTTAAAATTGTATTGCTTATCAATTTGCACTAAGATGGAACTGTATTGAAATTCCCACGAAGGATCTTAAAATCCATCAGAACTAGCAGAAATGGCAAAACAAACCGGTTTGGTCAGGGGGGAAAACCCTGCTTTTTTAAAAGATTGTAAATATTTTATAGACATTTTGTTAAAAGAATAAAAAAAATGAAATGATGATTTATGAATCTAACGTTTGAAACAGATTATAATTAAATAAGGGGTTGAAGGGATTTCTGGAACTGTTAAGATGGAGGGAGATTATAGGTTTGTTTAATATCATTTGAATAGAAGTTGGAAAGTAGTTATATTTTATAAGTTTAGGTTTTTTTCTTGCTTTTCTCTTCTTTTTATTTAGATTTGCTTTTCACCTCATGTAAAATATTCAATAAATATAAATAAAATTAACGTTGTATAAATGTCATTATATTGAAAAAATAAGATATATATGAGATATATTTTTATATATCAAGATATATAAAAATAAAATAAAACTTTAAATTTTAAAGTTTTAAAATTTAAAACTCTTTAAATTGTACAAATATTGCTTTTCTTCCCAAGTTGCCTTCCATGTTAACTTTTGAATTTATTTTTATTTACCTGATATCCTATATGTATTTAATTTTCTTTCATTCTAAAGAGTACTTTTGATGATAAAATATGGTTATACATTTATTTAGTAAATGTAAATATATTAGCTTAAGTTTTTGGTTGCTAATTTAATTCCTGAGATTTTATTTTCCTGACATACAGTATCTCCTTTTCAAAAGTGCCTATGCCAATAAGAATAAGGAAGGGGGGAAAGGACAAGCTTGCCTTTTTTCTTTTATTATAGCGAATTATGAGATTCAGCCTGAAATATTTCCATTAAATTTCATGTGTTGTGCATTTATTCAACATACACTATGCTGATAACACATATGATAACAGCTACAAGGATTTCATACACCATTTATTGGAAAAGATTTCTGATGCCCTCTAAGGAAAAATACGCTTTGTTGTCTAGAATAATTTCATATCTAAACAATAAATCTGATATATAGTTTTATTTATAAACATTTCTGGAGTAAAGTTTTACACTTAATAACAGTGTAATAGAATATATTTAGCAATATGATAGTTCAAATTTCCTGGTTATCTAAGACTTATTAGTTACCCATCTCTACTGCATTGCTTATATTGGCTTTTTTAATCTTTTCTCCATTTTTACTATACTTTATATATTCTTTTAAATCTGTATTTGTATTATTTATTAATTTATTTATTAATTTATTTATTAATTCTATACCGCCCTTCTCCTGAAGGACTCAGGGCGGTGTACATGGCAATAAAATGCAATAAAAATACAATATACAAAAGTTAAAAGGAGAATTAAATAGAATAGTCCAATTGCAGTAAAAAGTTAATTAAAATTACAATTAAAATACCCCAAACCCATCAGACCAGGCCGGCTTGTTCAAATAGGTGAGTTTTCAGGTCACAGCAGAAAGAGCGAAGGTCAGGAGCCATCCAGAGCTCAACCGGTAAATGATTCCAAAGGTCTGGCGCACCCACAGAGAACACCCTCCCCCTGGGGGCCGCCAGCCGACACTCTCTGACCGACGGCACCCTAAGGAGGCCCTCTCTGTGGGAGCCCACTGGACGAAGGGAAGTTGACGCCGGCAGCAGGTGCTCCCATAAGTAATCCGGACCCATGCCATTTAGGGCTTTATAGGTCATCACCAGCACCTTGAATCTCACCCGGAGGGCAACTGGAAGCCAATGCAGCTCGCAGAGTAGAGGTGTTACATGGGAGTATCGGGAGACCCCCAACACAACTCGCGCGGCCGCATTCTGCACCAGCTGAAGCCTCCGAGTGGTCCTCAAGGGCAGCCCCATGTAAAGAGCATTGCAGTAGTCTAAACGAGAGGTCACGAGCACATGAGTGACTGTACGCAAGGCATCCCAGTCCAGATAGGGTCACAGCTGGCACACCAGGCAAACCTGGGCAAAGGCCCCCCTGATCACAGCTCCTATATGATCTTCCAGGAAGAGCTGTGAATCCAGGAGGACACCCAAGTTGCGAGCCCTATCAACGGGGGGTAATACCTCACCCCCCATGGTTAAAGATGGAATAACCTGAATTTCCCGAGATGCCGGCACATGCAACCACTCAGTCTTGTCGGGATTGAGCCGAAGCCTGTTCCTCCCCATCCAGACCCGAACCGCCTCCAGGCAACGGGACATCACATTGAGGGCATCACTGGGGTGGTTTGGGATGGAGATGAAAAGCTGGGTATCATCAGCATACTGATGATACCCGACCCCAAAACCACAAATGATCTCACCCAGTGGCTTCATATAGATGTTGAACAGGAGAGGTGAGAGGACCGACCCCTGAGGAACTCCACAAACGAGAGACCTCGGGGCAGACCTCTGCCCTCCCATCAACACCAACTGCAAACGGCCCAAGAGGTAGGAGGAGAACCACTGCAAAACAGTGCCTCCCACTCCCAACCCCCTGAGACGCTGCAGTAAGATACCATGGTCAATGGTATCGAAAGCCGCTGAGAGGTCTAATAGGACTAGGACAGAGGAGCAACCCCTGTCCCAAGCCCGCCAGAGATCATCCACCAGCGCGACCAATGCCGTCTCTGTGCTGTACCCGGGCCTGAAGCCCAATTGGTAAGGGTCCAGATAATCAGCTTACTCCAGGAACAGAGGGAGCTGATGCGCCACCACGCTCTCAACAACCTTCGCAAGAAAGCAAAGGTTGGAGACCGGACGATAGTTGTTCAAAATAGCCGGGTCCAGGACAGGCTTCTTGAGGAGGGGTCTCACCACCGCCTCCTTCAAGGCGGCAGGAAAGCTACCCTCACTCAAAGAAGCAGTTATCACTGCCCGGAGCCAGCCTCGTGTCCCCTCCCGAGCCGCATAAACCAGCCAGGAGGGGCACGGGTCCAATAAACACGTGGTGGAGCTCAGCCTCCTCATGATCCTGTCCACATCTTCCGGAGTCACAGGATCGAACTCTTCCCAGATAACATCACCAAGACTGCCCATGTCACCACCGTCAGACTCTGCCCAGTCGGAGTCCAGACCGGTCCAGATCTGAACGATTTTGTCCGACAGTATTAGTATTATTTTTTATTTGAAATAATAATAAGAAATGAATAATAAAGGAGAAGAGAACAAGCACCAAGATGCAACAATTTGGTTAATGATGGGAAATGTTGTCCTCTTCAGCTTTTCCTTGGTTTGGCAATCAGAAAATAACCTGGTGCAGAAATAACGATTAATGTGAAAAAATGAAGAGAAACCTCATTTATGAAACATTTAAAAGGAATGTTTTAGGCCAAAGAAAGAGGCACAGAGCCATGACCACATCTTCCTTTACCACATACCAACACCCCCCCATAGGACCTAGCATTTAATCACAATAAGACAGTAGCATGCCAGTCAAAGAAGATGCAATACCACTAATCAATATATCCTGCAGATCATGTTACCTAGTCTAGTAATGAAATGTCTACAAGAAAAGAACCAAACTCAAAGAACATCAGCAATTCAACCTTGAGCGACATATATTCTCCACTCTTGCAATTTCTGAAAATTTGCATTTGATGAAGCTGCTGTCATTTCAAATGACTAGAATCAATTTTACGATTGCTTTTCAGTTTGAATGCCTGTCTTTCTGTCTTTCTGTTATCTAATTAGCCTATCTTGTTGGTTTCTATGTACATGTACAAGTATATGTAGAGTATGTACATGTGAGTATGCATAACATGTATGCATTTTTATGTTCTTTGTAGCTCTACCTTTAAGAAAGACATAGGTTTTATATTGTGGAATGGATTATTGGGGGGGGGGGAAATAAGCTCTCTATTACATGACAACCTATAATGACTCTTGATGAAGCCTGCAAACAGCTGTTGAAAATTCCACTTGAATGGACCTTTCTGTATATCAGTAGCTTAGGACATTTTTTTACACTTCAGTTGCTGAATCATCTGCTCATTATACATATAATTTGAAAAATGAAAATGGAACACTAACGCAGCTTAATCAGTTTTCATTACATATTTTATTTTTGTCAGAATAGTAATGTGTTCTTATTGAATAGGTACATTATGAAGCATCATATCAAGCCTTCACCTTTTTAAAATAATGTTATATTTCCAAGCAGAAAATGAATGTTACTATACCAATGTTCCTTGCATTCAAGTCCTTACTGAGAAGACTTTTTTAAAAAAGACGGATGGTCTGAAAATTGCTAAGAATTTAATCAAGTCAGTAATGTTCTGTCTTCCACCATTAATACTTAGAAATTCAATACATAGTTTAAATTATCTTCATCCTTTTATATTATGATTGGGATCAAAATAAATGTATGAAATCTAGATTTACAGTGCATCCTTGTATGCATTATTCAGAGCTAAGTAGAAATCAATGGGAGAAGTTAGTCATAACTTAGGTCCAACTTATTTCATTGGCAATTCAATTTTAATAATGTCTGTTTTATGTCAGTTTATGTCAGTTACTAACCAAAACTGTGTGAGTTGACAAAATGATTAAATAATTAAGCAGTTTCTATTTCAAATCAATTAAAAAGAGCATAAAATTATTACAAGGTCAACAAAGCAGTTTACACTCTAGCTGACAGATATACAAATATTTAGCCACATTTAAGGACATGAATCTGTATTTAAAATAAATGAAAACTGGTACTTTGACAATAGAGAATCATCCCAATGCAACTGTTTTTCAGTTATTTTATGGTGATTTTATCACTGGCTTGAAAAATAATAGATGTTTATTTTTAGTCAGCATAATATTCAAGTTGAATAGTTTTGCTTTCTTACCCTGAGATTCAAAGCCCATTTCAAGGCCTCTATTAAAAAATTTAAATTAAGAAAAAAACAAGAGAAAATACTTTTACTACTATGTCATAAAAGTATTTACCTTTCGATAACCAATGTACCATTATCAATATCCCATTGTGTTAACTAAGGTATCCAGGTTCACAGTTTCATTGAATCTCCCTCCCACACAATCCCAAATTTATAATGATTATAACTATTGTTTATCAGTTTATGTGGAAAGATTTCATGTTATATTATATCCAGTATTCTAAGCCAGGGTTTTCCTATATTGGCACTTGGCAGGTGGTACACAACCCTGCCTAGCCTAGACAAGTGTAGGGGGAGGGAATGAGCTAAAGTGGTGCAACACAGGACTTGCCATGAGAGTCATCAGGAGCTGAAGGACAAAGGCCCCAGGATTGGCACTTCTAGCACACTGAGAAGAGAAAGGAAGAGGAGAGTAGAGATAGGAAAGGATATAAAAGGAGACAGTTTTCATGAGAGAGGGAGAGACAAAAAAAAGACACCGGAGAAAGAGTCAGAAGAGAAAAGGCTTTTGTCAGAGAAGCAGTGAAAGAAAGAGAGGAAAGGCTTTTTGGGAGAAGTGTGTGAGAGAGGAAAGGCTTTTGGGAGAAGTGTGTGTGTGAGAGAGAGGAAGGGCTTTGGGGGGAAAAGTATGTGTGTGTGAGAAAGAAAGACTTTTGGGAGAAGTGTGTGTTTGAGAGAGATGAAAGGCTTTTGGGAGAAGTGTATGTGAGAGAGAGAGGAAGGGCTTTTTGGGAAAAGTATCTATGTGTGAGAGAGAAAGGCTTTTGGGAAAAGTATGTGTGTGTGAGAGAGAAAGGCTTTTGGAAGAAGTGTGTGTTTCAGAGAGAGGAAAGGCTTTTGGGAGAAGTGTGTGTGAGAGAAGAAGGGCTTTTGGGAAAAGTATGTGTGTGTGAGAGAGAAAGGCTTTTGTGAGAAGTGTGTGTGAGAGAGAGGAAGGGCTTTTGGGGAAAAGTATGTGTGTGAGAGAGAGGCTTTTAAGTTTAAGTTTAAGTTTATTGAATTTATATACCACCCTTTTCCCGTAGGACTCAGGGCAGTTTACAAAGTATTTTAAAAATGTTAATACAATACAAGAGTTAAAAACAGTTAAAAATAATAAATTTGATCCCTGAAAAAGAATATAAAACCCCATTTAAAAACTCTCGGCCTGGGCCAGAAAGCTCAAAGAGCCAGGTCTTCAGGTCCTGGCGGAATGACCGAAGGTCGGGGGCAGTCCTAAGCTCCACGGGCAGCTGGTTCCAAAGGGCAGGTGCACCCACTGAGAAGGCCCTCCCCCTGGGTGTTATCCGCTGGCAGTCTTTTACCGGTGGCACCCTGAGAAAAGTGTGTGTGAGAGAGAGGAAAGGCTTTTGGGAGAAGTGTGTGTGTGAGAGAGAGAGGAAAGGCTTTTGGGAGAAGTGTGTGTGAGAGAGAGGGGAAAGGCTTTTGGGAGAAGTGTGTGTGAGAGAGAGGAAAGGCTTTTGGGAGAAGTGTGTGAGAGAGAGAGAGGAAGGGCTTTTTGGGAAAAGTATGTGTGTGAGAGAGAGAAAGGCTTTTGGGGAAAGTATGTGTGTGAGAGAGAGAAAGGCTTTTGGGAGAAGTGTGTGTGTGAGAGAGAGGAAGGGCTTTTGGGAGAAGTGTGTGTGAGAGAAGAAGGGCTTTTTGGGAAAAGTATGTGTGTGTGAGAGAGAAAGGCTTTTGTGAGAAGTGCGTGTGTGAGACAGAGGAAGGGCTTTTTGGGAAAAGTATGTGTGTGAGAGAGAGGCTTTTGTGAGAAGTGTGTGTGTGAGAGAGGAAAGGCTTTTGGGAGAATTGTGTGTGTGAGAGAGGGGAAAGGCTTTTGCGAGAAGTGTGTGTGAGAGAGAGGAAAGGCTTTTGGGAGAAGTGTGTGTGTGAGAGAGAGGAATGGCTTTTTGGGGAAAGTATGTGTGTGTGAGAGAGAAAGGATTTTGTGAGAAGTGTGTGTGAGAGAGAGGAAAGGCTTTTGGGAGAAGTCTGTGTGTGAGAGAGAGGAAAGGCTTTTGGGGAGAAGTATGTGTGTGTGAGAGAGAGAGGAAAGGCTTTTTGGGAGAAATGTGTGTAAAGAGAGGAAAGGCTTTTTGTGAGAACTGTGTGAGAGTGTGGTAAGTGGGTGTACTTTATCACTTTTTCCTTTTTTTATCATCATGTTTTTGACACCTTGTTAAGCTACTGATGGTACTCAAATATTGTCATGTCCTAAAGGTGGTACAATCTGTGAAAAGGTTGAGAAGCCCTGTTCTAGGCAATATTTCCTATCATAAAATATTAATAGGGTAGAAAGAAATATTCTTCAATAAAATTTCTAAGAACTTTTGTATTTTTTGTAAAAACAAAATGTAAGCATATAATAAAAGTATTGCTGGATCAAGTTAGAAATTCATTACATTTAGCATTTCCACACAGACCTTAAGAAAGCCTAGGACAAGATGGCTAGGTGCTATCAGACAGGAGTTCCCAACCGGGGGTGCAAGACGATATTCCAGGGGGTGTGAAAACTTGGGTTTTCAAAACTATATTGTATATGTATAATTTGTTGACATTATTTCAAACTTTTTAAGGGGTGTGAGAATATATCAGAAGAATTCTAGGGGTGTGGCATATAGAAAAGGTTGGGAGCCACTGCTATAGGACAAACTTTTTTCTTGTTATTAAAGACAATCCTGGTAATAGAATTCTGTTAGATCATAAAGATCAGAAGCAACTGAATAATTAATCAAATATATGTAATTATTATGCCATCCACCTTCCACATAAAGGGCTTGCTAATGAGAATTACATGAGATAGCTTCTCAAAACATTTGCTGAAATCAAGATATAGTATCTAAACAACATTCCCAGAGTCTACTAGGGAATTTACAGATCAAAAATTACTCTTATTAATCCTATTCTTGACAAGTCCATGCTGATACCTAGTCATTACTGCATTGTTTGCAAGTTTTAATATCTATCTCTTTGTGATTTAAACTAACGTTTTCTCAGATACAGATCCTTTAGAGTTTTATGTTTACTTTTTTTCCTCCAGACCAGCAAAACATAGGAAAGAAACTATTTAAAGGGAGTTGGTATTTTGTCCAACAACATTTGGACAATTTAGACTAATTCTCTAAACTTGAATGAGATCCAATTTGGTACGCAGAGAGAAACTGAGAAATAAAGATTAGGATCAACATTTGGACTAATCTAGCCAGAGAAAACAAAAGCATATTCTCCCAAAACATCCTTATGAATAAGCCAGTTAATCAGTGATTCAAAACATTGATGTCTGTCTAGTCTAATCTCTCCTCCCTCCTACTTATGTCACCCAGAATTCTGGGGTCTGGTAACACAAGGGGAAAGCAGAATGCATTATTTAATTACACTGAAGAAAATATAGACATCTCTTGTAGCCAGTGCTGATAAAGTTTAGAAAGAATAGGCATAGACATTTGGATGTTTTCTGTACTTTGTTGAAAGTAAAAATAACATTTGACCTGATATTGTATCCATTTTTCAGAATCTCTCAAAAAATAACACAAAGGGTTTAGGAAAACCATGAGATGCTTCATTTATTACTCTTGGATGCAATTTATTTAACCCTGGAGTTTATTCTCTAACCTTGTTTCTATTAATATTAAACTTTAATTCTACTTCTTCATTCTGCATTTCACAGTTTCACAAGTGGAACACATACTCTCTTGTTGGAAGAGACTGAAGTAAAAGCTTTCCTTTTTCTTTATTACCTCTTAGTATTTTCCCCTTCAGCAAAGATACTGATTTTCTCTTTTAGTTGAGTTGTTTGCCAATACCTGGTCAATATAAGTTAAGCTTTAACTTTCTGACACTTCTATGATTTTGTGATACCTCTCCATATTCTTCCTTGACGAACTGTTCCTCTTTCCATCTCCTTTATGTGTATATTTCTTCATCACACTTTTGGGCAGCCACACTGGTTCTCTGATAGCCCTTTTTTCTCTTATTGTAATTATTTACACTTGAAATTTGAGTGTCTTTTTAAAAACAACCATCACTCCTCTTATTAGCTTCTTCTATCATTCAATGTGAGTTATTTTAATTCATTATAATATGGTTTAAAGTCTAAGATCTGTGTTGGATACACTAATATTATGAAAGATATAAAAATCTATTTTTGCTATTAGAGATGGATATCATGAAGTATTTCCTTTTGCAAACACATGCTACCTTGAACCATTAAATTGAACCTGCCTGCCAAAAATGAATTACTGGCAAGCCTAGGGTTTCAGTTTTTAATTAGAAAATGTATGTGTTTAAACATTGTGAAATCCAATAGCGCTTACTGTTGTGAAGAGACATGACTCTTAAGCAGAAATTTTCTTAATGGAGGTAGTGAGGAATGGCAGGGAGCTAGGGAGAATGCATGTTTAATTGGTGACAATGATTATTTCAGACTTTTGAGGATCAATCAAACATTTGGAAAAAGGATACTTATTTCTAAAATTTGAATGAATATTTGTGGCAAAGTAAAGTTTAATGTAAAGCTATTGTCTTAGTCATTCTGAGATTTTCTTTACCCCTTTAGAGAGATATAACTAGGGGGGCCTAGTGACTAGGGGGGCCTTTGCCCAGGTTCGCCTGGTACGCCAGTTGCGGCCCTATCTGGACCGGGATGCCTTGCGTACAGTCACTCATGCCCTCGTGACCTCTCGTTTGGACTACTGCAATGCTCTCTACATGGGGCTGCCCTTGAGGACCACTCGGAGGCTTCAACTGGTGCAGAATGCAGCCGCGCGAGTGGTGTTGGGGGTCTCCCAATACTCCCATGTTACACCTCTGCTCCGCGAGCTGCATTGGCTTCCAGTTGCCCTCCGAGTGAGATTCAAGGTGCTGGTAATGACCTATAAAGCCCTACATGGCATGGGTCCAGATTACCTACGGCAGGACCTGCTGCTGGCGTCAACTTCCCTCCGTCCAGTGCGCTCCCACAGAGAGGGCCTCCTCAGGGTGCCTCCGATCAGAGAATGTCGGTTGGTGGCCCCCAGGGGGAGGGTGTTCTCTGTGGGCGCGCCAGACCTGTGGAACCGCTTGCCGGTTGAGCTCCAGATGGCCCCTGACCTTCGCTCCTTCCGAGGCGATCTAAAAACCTATTTATTTGAACAATCTGGCCTGGTCTGATGGGTTTGGGGTTTGGGTTTGGTTTTTAGCATAGTTTTTAATTATTGTATTATATTGGGCATAATTATTTAATCTGTTTTAACTTTTGTATTTTGTATTTTGATATTTATTGCCCTGTACACCTCCCTGAGTCCTTCGGGAGAAGGGCAGTATAAAAATTTAATAAATAAATAAATAACCTGGTGCTAAGTTAATGTTCCTTCAAAATTCTGAAAGATAAGTGGAAAACAGATTGTCAGTGCATACTTGGAAAACAGTTTTTTCTTTTGTTTCTCTTACAGTCCCTCAAAGAGATGAGCTGAGTTGAAAAAATACAGACACAAAATGCCTATATTTATAAAGACATTGATTATATTAATTTAACATTTATAAAAGTTTTTAAAAATTACTTTCGTATATTATTTTTTTACATTAGTATATCCACTTAGATGAAATGTTTTGGCCATATCCATTATTCTGAATCAAGCTGCTGTATTGTGATTGATCCCCTTGTTAAGACCCTGTGGTCTGTATAAGCAGATATTATCACTATTAACAGTTCTCTTCAGATAGCTGAACTCATGAAATACCTTGATCATCCAGAAATACCTTTATTGCATGCAGAGTAGAATACAGCATGATAAGGTGAATTAGGAGATATTGTATAGTATTCCAAGGTCAGAAGATGGTAATAACTCACAGCGTCTGCACGTGAATCTGGAGCACATGTCTGCTGGTTATCACATGTCTGCCAGTTGTGAAGAAGCACGTGTGTGTGCCAGTTATGGAGGAAGAAGCCTCCAGAGAGCAAGAAGGAGGAAGTCCATCTCAGAAAAGGGGAGGGGAGAGGAAATATATCATAGGATAGGAGGGGTATGGCTGCCCACATTGTAATTTGCCCAAAACAGCCACGTGGTGGCAGCACAGCCATTCTATTTTAAATGCTAATGCCTAAATCCTGCTGGCTTCCAGCAGCATCCAACAAACTCATTTTGGTCTTTGCTTTGCTTGCTGACTACGTATAAACATAGGACTCATATTAACATAGGACTCACATTCTCATAGAAGCAATGGCATATGCAAAATTTTCCAACAGAAGAAGTCTTAGAAAGCTCAGGATTGATAAATTACCACCAGAAATAATTAATATGAGTGATGGGAGAACTGTCTGGAAGCTAATATTGCTACAATGGGTAAAATTGGCTAGGCAGTTCATATGACAGCTGAAAATGGACCACCGGACAAACCACCTGCATATCCCATCACTACGCGGATGTGCTAGAAATGACACGAAAGATAGGGATAAGGAAGTTCCATTATTCCACATATTCTGTGAAAGTAACGATAGATCTATTAGTATTATTGCATTATGGCCCCAAACAATACAATAGTATTATGGCAAAAAACAATGCTTATTAGCTTCATTGTCTGACGTTCAATTCAGTTACAATAGCAACTGGTGTCATAGTAGAGGTTTTTTTAACATAAATGTATAGCTTTTGTTAATTCTGAATCAGCTTTCAATAGCTTCTTTCAAGGCTGGACAGTAAATTACGTTTCTGTTGGTGCTGTTGTTTTCACTGCAGGAGTGAAGTTATACACCTTTATGATTTTTATGCCTGTTCCCTCCAACTTGACAACAGTAAAATCCTGGCTCTTATTCATCTGTCCCCTACAGTGATCTGTTAATAACTGACTCAAAAGATATGCTTGCTCTTGGTTTACTACATTAGAGTGAGACTAGCTGGTGGCAGCATGTATGTTGTCTACCTAAAAAGACAGATTGTTGGCAACATGACAGCTGTTGACTGCTTGGTGGTTTAAGCAATACTAAGGCCCTTTATACCCTGCGGTAATCCTATAGAAGAGCTGGGAATCAGCCAAGCCTCAAGTATAAAGAATGTGTCTGTTGTGCCTACTTGTGACTTCTTCTCTCGGCTTCTTTTTTATATTTTATGACAATATTATATTTTTATGAAAAAGGAAAGCTAGAGAAAGGGGGGGGGGGAAAGTAACAGAACCAATTGTGATGGTTATTCCCACTATATGATTGCTTGCTTTATGCTTATTGTTACAGTATGTACTGGGCTCTTGTGAAATACCACATGGGTTGCTGGAGCAGTTAACGGCTCTCCAGCAACCCAGACTACAAGTCTCCTGTGCTGCAATTGGCTATCTCCAGGCGGCAATGGTTGATTCAAACCTATTGGCTGCCGCCTAGGGGCTAGACTATATATTGCAGCTAGTTGCAGCCATTTCCCCAGTACAGTTCCAGCACGAAATAAACAATGAGTTACCCTGTACTCTGTTCCATGTCTTCATTCCTATGCCAAAGAACTCGCTATTTAACACTCATGATATGATTTTATTATCATACTCACAAGTAGGATTACGTAGGCTATTAAGAAGATTCAGCTCTTATTGCCAGGATAACTCCCTAATTATTAGCAAATCTAAATAAAAAATAATGTTGTTTGGAAGACACCATCAGAGACATAAGTGGCAATTAAATGGTGAACCAATTGAACAGGTTAACACCTTTGTATATTTGGGGGTAACTTTTTCCAAGACTGGATCTTGGGCCTGCCATCATCAATGGAGTACATTTAGAGCAAAAGCCCGTTTGAATTTACTGCTCAAACTAAAGAACCATAATTACCCAGGATCCCTAGCCCCATTAATTAAGGTTTATAAGGCTAAGGTTACCACAATGCTCTTGTATGGAGCAGAAATTCGGGGTCTTTACTCAACCACAGTCCTAGAACAAACACAGTCCCAGCATTTGAGATGTATTTTGGGTGTAGATCCAAGAACATCTGCTACAGCAGTTAGAGCTGAATTGGGAATTCATACAATTCATACACTATCCAAAATTAAAGCTTATAACTACTGGGGCAAAGTTAATGAAATGGAGACTGATAGACTCCCCAAGTTATGCCTTCTAGAGCAAATAAAACTACAATCACAAATCTCCTGGATCACCAAACTAATACATTTTGTAAGAAGCTGTGGCCTTCCTGTCTCTTGTGTAACAGAACAACCCCCCAAAAAAGAGTTGCCCAAAGAATTAAGGATATAAGAAGCACAAAATGATTTAGCTATCCTTGGTAAGGTGGGTAACTTGAAATGGCTTAGTAAATACAAATGTACTTTTCAAGTAGACAGTTATTTGAAGTTGCAACTGCCAAAACATCTTAGGGAGATATTTACACAAGCAAGATTCAAATGGTCAGATATGGGAAACACAATGGTCAGATATGGGAGATTTCATGCTATACCCTACAATGAGCGTCTCTGCATTTGTGGAGCGGCAGAGGTAGAAGACCTGGCTCACATCCTATTTGACTGTTGCCTGTATAAGAGGGTGAGAGACAGGTATCTTGGTCTATATACCAAATGAATGACCCATTGGGATTTCCATATCAAAACAACTTACCTTATGTCTGGCCAGAACTTGAAAATAACATTTAACGCAGCACAGTACTTAAACAAAATGGTTCGGTTGAGATCTGTGTATGTGGGACTGATTGGGGTAGATTGCAAAGGTGACTCCAAAATATAATTTTATCATATTTTATCTATATCTTAAATTATTGTACACTATTACAATTTCATTTTAGATTGTATTTTATTACCATTTCATTTTAAATCGTATTTTATTCTAATTCCACTTTAAATTGTATTTTATCAAATTCCATTTTAAATTGCTTTTATCAAATTTTAGTAACAATTTGTTGCTGGAACTTTGCACTTTGATATGGCCCAAGGGCTAATCAATAAAGACTTGTTATTATTACTGTATGATTTCAGGCTTGAAATGATGATTTCAAGTCTCTGCTGGAGGGTTCTGTCTCGAAGGCCACAGACGAGCCAGTCTCTTAATCGTTCCTCTAAGTTCGAGAACTTGTAAAGGCGTGCAGCCTGCCTTAGGCCCGCGATAAACTCTGAAGCTGTCTCTCTGAGTAGCTGTGCTCTTTGGTCGAATTTAAAATGCCACGCCATCTCCAACATCTTGGGCTGAAAATGCCCGGTCAGCTTCTTCTTAAGGTCTGCAAACAATACTGCTTCGATGGGCGTTGGTGCGAAAAAATTCTCTGCTAGGTCGAAAGTTGCTGGTCCACACACGCATAGCAACGTGGCAGCTTTTAGGCCTTCCTCTGCAATTTGGTTTGCTCGTAGATAGTTCTCCACTTGCGAGAGGTAAGACGGCCTGTTCTGTACCAGCCTGCTACCGGCCCTGCAGAAAAGGCAGGGACAACCCCTTTTACAAGAAGGCAAGAGGCTGGAACTAAGCCTGCCAAATTTATGGATACAAAAGCAAACAGAACAAGACATGAACCATGAAACAGGAGCTATTCAAGCGGTTGCCTTCAGCAAACCAGCCCTCCCACGCATTCCCCTTTTATACAGTTCAGGGCGTGGCTTCTCTCTGCCTCCTTCCGAGGTGCCCCATTGCCTTCCTCTGTTTACTCCTGATTGACTGCCTCCTGCGTCGGGTGTCCTTGAACAGGGCCAGCTGTGGGTCATCTTCATCCACGCTGTCAGGCTCACACAGCTGGGTCTGCGTCATGACCAGGTGGGAGGGGCCTGGCCGAGGGCTCTGTGGAGCCTCAATATTATTCTCAGCAAGCTCTTCAACACCCCCTTCCTCCTCCTCTGAGTCGTCCGACCCAACTGCCGAACCCACAGGCTGACCCTGAATCACAACACGGCCATTCTTCTGGATGCTTTACATTGAACTCTCTGAGTTTGCCAACCTTCGGCATCTTTCCTCAATTCCTGCGTTCTTGGATCCTGCTTCTTAGGCTCAGGGAATGCGTCCGCTGAGCATGCGTCCGCTAGCGTGGCTTACTAGCTGGCCTAGAGGGGAGGGGAAATGCCTCTTCCCTCCAGCGTGTATTGCCAACCCCTCGATGACTTCAGCCCCTTAAACGGTGAAGCAGGATCCCACTCTCGTCACCACTGTTAAGTCGTGGGCTCTAGTGAGCAGGAATGACAAAAGCCTGAGTACAGAGAAACTCATTCTTTTATTCTTGCTGGAACTGTACTTGAGCTTGGGCCGCACCCAGCCACAATATATATAGCCTAGCCCTAAGGTGGCAGGCAATAGGTTTGAACCCGCACTTGCCACCTGGGGCTGACCAATTGCAGGACCAGAGATGGCCTGTCTGGGTTGCTGGTGAGCCATTAGCTCTCCAGCAATGCACATGGTGTAATACCACAAGCTTAATACATAACAGCTTTTGTAACAGTTGTCACTTCCTTTGTAACAAGGATGGCTGTTTCTTAGATCTGAGAATTGAAAACTGTGTTTTGTTAATCTCACTGCAACAGTTTTGGATTGCAGTCACAATGGAAATAATAGTATACAATTATAAAAATAACCCCAAACCTACTTACCTATCATATAACTTTACTTAAAAGACTACAGTAAACAATTGCATACCATTCTCAGCATTTGTTCACAGCCACTTTCATCAATCAGTCTGCTTTATTAAATAAATGTTTTCATATCCTTTTAGATGAGTATACAAAGCCTCTATTTAAATGGTAGTGTGCTGAATATTAATTATTAAGGGACCCAAGTAGAAAACTTACTGCTTTTATTTCATATTTATCTCTTTCTCATTCTCATTCTCCTTTCCTGCCTTTCTGTTCATACTTTGATTCATAGTAACATCGAGTTAGTTATTCTGGGAAACAGATTTCTGTATTAGTTGTATCTTTATGTCTATTTACTGATAAAAAAAATTAATAGTCATGGTTTGAGTGTGTTAGCTCATATATATGAAAGAAATATAATTGTACCATATGGACTAAAAAATCATAAAGGACGTGGATTGGCATTACAAAAAGAAAAAAGAAAAGAAAACTTCTCTGATAACTAGTTTGTTGAGATGGAGGGTAATGAGGAAATAAAAATATTTAAATGTTAGAAATTAAGCATCCGTGATATGAATGTAAAACTAAAATATAAAAACTAAAAAATATTTAAATGTTAGAAATTAAGCAGCTATGATACAAATGTAAAACTAAAAACTACAACTAAAATCCTAAAACCAAATAATTTTCTGATTGCCAATTTACAACAATGCTATCCTACTACAAACTTAATACAACAGTTTCGACTATTTTTTTCCTAGTGCGATCACAGAACTGCATGGGTGATACATTTGAGTGTCATTACAGTGAAGGGATCTGCAGATGTTCTGAAAATTTGTCCCATATGTATCTTGAATACTGTAGACAGGAAAAGAGATTTGCATTGACACTGTGGCAGAAGGAATACAAACTACATTTAGGGAAGGAGAGATTTATGTCTTTAAAAAGATACTTTGTGCTGCACTTAAAAAAAGTTCTTAAATCTTTAAATGCTTGTTTTTTTCTCACGCTCATCATTATAAATTTTAATCTGCTTTAAAAGAAACTAGAGAGATATTTAGCAGATGACATGAAACCTCATTAATGCCTCTGGAATAGAGCAGCTTGCATAAGTGACCCTCAAGTATTTCTTCCTTCTGTTAGAAGGAACAGAGAAGTCATACCATTGATGCAGGCAGCACCCCTCCCCCCATTCTTTATCCCCATTGTTTTTTTTTTAAAAAGGGAAAAGCTAATCTTGACTTAGGAGACACAAAATACCTATTAACATTTTAAGATGTCTCTGAAATTTTATAATTGGTGGAGCTCTTGGTGCTCTCTGAGCTTAGTTGCTTGCCTGCAGATGTTTCATTATCCTACTAGGTAACACCATCAACGCAAATGAGTGTAAGGTTTCCACCCTGATTATATGGAGTAGCTTGCTCCACCAGTTTTAGTGGTGGTGGGGGGGGGGTCTTTTCTTTGGTAGTTCTTTGATTAAAGCTTTGTTTTCTGCTTGACTATTTGCCTGTCATTAATCCCTGGTTTGGGTTGCTGAAGAGGATGTATTCTGTTTTTTATGTTTTCTTTTTAGTTTTTTATGATCTCTTTTGAATCACAGCTCACAGTTTCCCAGCTGAAATTAATGGTAGAGTCCTCCATGTGTCGTGAGATTAAAGAATTTTCATCATGTCTTCTTACTACTAGTTGGTATTCATGGATGCACTCTGCCTATTCTGCATGGACCACCTAAACAAAATAGAAACCCATACAACATTATTAAAAAGTGCTTAACATTTAATCTACCACAGCACAACAAACACAATGTCAAGTTTCCAACGTATAGGCTTTTCAAGTGACTCTGAGGCATTGTTTACCTTAAAAGTCCTTTATTAGCCTAATACACCGGCAAATGCTTGCTCGAAGGAAGCTGGAATCTGAAATCTCCACCCCCTTGCACAATATATTAAAACACAATTCTCCACCTTTCTAATTTTGTCATTAATCATATTCTCCAATTAATTTAAAGAATCAGTTTCCCTTCCATTAGAAAACCCACCAAGCTCTTATCTTCTTTAATTTGCTGCTGCCTCCCCTGCTGTGGTTGTCTGAGGGGAGGGTGCTGTTGGTCGGCGGGATGTTGTGGCACCATCTGCTGTTGTAGGCCTCTCAATGGTTGTTGGAAGGCCAGGGGTTGCTGTTGTCTACTCTGGATTTTGGCTGCAGGGAATTGTGGTGCCCTCTGCTGCTGATCTACTAACAGACTTGTTAGTCTCAAAGGCTGTGGTGCCTCCCTCACTTGCGGGCCCCTCAGTGGTTGCTTGGCACTCGGGAGTGGTGACCAGTCTCCATGGGATTGTCATCCCCCAATTGGCTGCTGCTCTCCAGGCTTCTGCAACACCCCAATCTGCTGCAAGGCCTCTATCAGCTGATTTAGGCTCAGAGGTTGCTGCCCCTCCTTCTGTGGGGGCTGCCACACTGCCCACTGCTGAGGGGGCCCTAGTTCCTCTTCTTCTGGGGGACTGGAGGCCCTAAGAGGGAACTCCAGGGGTTGGAGGGCCGTTAGCTCTGCGAAAAGGGGGCTGGGGGCCTCTTTTGGCAGGAGCTGTTCTGTGCTTCTCACTTCTAGTTCTTCAAACCTTTCTACTAAATTGTCAACTGATTGGCTTTGGGCTGCAGACAGATATTTCCACTCACCCGAGCATTCAATCTCAGTTGGCCTGGCTGCTTCCCACCGGACTGGGGAATACGATGTGCAGGATTCTCTTTGTTGTTGTCCCACCTCCTCTTCCTTTGAAGCCCTTGGGGATGGCAAGGCTGCTCCAAGGCGCCTGGAGTCTCCACTGGGCTTAATCCACTCTGACGACCAGACCATTTCTCCTGGTTGTTTGGGTCTAGCTCCCAGCTGGGAGGATTGCTGAAACTCTTTCCCTGCCAGCTCCTTCTCTGGCCCTTCCCCACCTGGGGTGGCTGCTGGTGCCGGGGAGCTGACTTCAGGCAATTTTTCTTCCTCCATTATGGGATCTTCCCCAACTCTTTGTCAAACTGCCTCCCAAACTTGGAGACAGCGACGGGAAGTTAGGACTCCCTAATTAGTTTAAAAAGTAGCAAGATTCCAGCTTGATGTCAAGTTTCCGACGTATGGGCTTTTCAAGTGACTCTGAGGCATTGTTTACCTTAAAAGTCCTTTATTAGCCTAATACACCGGCAAATGCTTGCTTGAAGGAAGCTGGAATCTGAAATCTCCGCCCCCTTGCACAATATATTAAAACACAATTCTCCACCTTTCTAATTTTGTCATTAATCATATTCTCCAATTAATTTAAAGAATCAGTTTCCCTTCCGTTAGAAAACTTGTCAAGCTCTTATCTTCTTTAATTTCAGATGGCCTTGAGGAACAATCCTTCTCTTCCCCCCTCCCAACCTTAATCCAATCTCTTAAAGCAATACACAACTTTAACATATGAAATGGCTACTTCTTCATCTCTTGTCAAACAATAACGTTCAATGTTAGCAGTGTTCACACACGTTATGAAAAGGAGAACAGTACCATACATAAAAAAAATCAGAAACAACCAAAATATTTTTGGAACTACATAGCATTACTGTAGCACACAAACACACCAATTAATTTAAAGCCCTCCAAAACATCTTTAGTAACCCAAAAGATCCAAAAGATTCTTGACTCTAGAATCTTTAAGGGAAAATTGCAGTACCTAGTACAATGGAAGGGATACCCATTGTCTGAAGCCATTTGGGTGAAATCTACTGATGCGAAAGCTGACAGACTTATCAAAAGTTTTTATGAGAAACACCCCAACAAACCAAAAGCCAGTTCCTAACTTGTGTTTTGTTTACATTACAGGATCTGTCCTTGTTGTAAGGGGGGGCCAGATGTCAACACTGCTAACATCGAATGTTATTGCTTGACAAGAGATGAAGAAGTAGCCATTTCATGTGTTAAAGTTGTGTATTGCTTTAAGAGATTGGATTAAGGTTGGGAGGGGGAAAGAGGAGGATTGTTCCTCAAGGCCATCTGAAATTAAAGAAGATAAAAGCTTGGCGGGTTTTCTAACGGAAGGAAAACTGATTCTTTAAATTAATTGGAGAATATGATTAATGACAAAATTAGAAAGGTGGAGAATTGTGTTTTAATATATTGTGCAAGGGGGTGGAGATTTCAGATTCCAGCTTCCTTCGAGCAAGCATTTGCTGGTATATTAGTCTAATAAAGGACTTTTAAGGTAAACAATGCCTCAGAGTCACCTGAAAATCCCATATGTTGGAAACCTGACATCAAGCTGGAATCTTCCTACTTTTTAAACTAACTAGGGAGCCCTGACCTCCCATCGCTGGCTGAGGAATTCTGTGAATTGAAGTCTACAAGTCATAAAAGGGCCACGTTTGAAGACCCCTGGCTTAAACTATGGAGTCCTTAGTAGTCTCTGAGGCTGATTATTTGCTAGGTAACTTCATCAGTGTGACTGAGTGCAAGTTTTATATACTGTGGATTGCCCTGTTGTTTTCTGCTTGTTCAGTGACTATGTCGATATATTAGTGGTGGCTTTATTTATACCTCAGCTACTGATTATGTGTACTGTGTTTTTGTGTCTTTTTATCTGTTGTAGGTTTTATGGTGTTTTCAACTCCTGTTAGCCATCTAGAATCATCAATTAATATGGGCAGCTATATACATTTAAATAAATATATAGCTATGTATACACATGGAAAGAGAATGAGACAGAAAGTGACAGAGACAGACAGTTTCTCTCTCTTTCTTTCTTTCTTTCTCTCTCTCTCTCTCTCTCTCTCTCTCTCTCACACACACACACACACACACACACACACAAACACACACAACTCCACTTACAAACTCTAAGTTTTCTCCTCTGCAAAAATGTGGGTTTTTAACAGCATTGCTCACAATATTTGTAACAGATTTGGACCACGTTCCAGTAAAGTGGGAGGAGCAAGCAAAACTGAGGCTAATAATCAAGCATACTAAATCAAAGAAAAAGTGAGTATAAGAGAGATATTGGTTTGTTTGTTTTTCCCCTTCCTGGAAAATAGAGTTTGACATATTAAATAAAAGTTTCATTATATTTTAAGGACTCTAATCAAAGGTTAATTGGTTTTAGACACCTAATAATTAGAGCTTTATGAATACTTTTGAAAAATAGCTTTTATAGTATTTGAGAGTTTTCATGATTTGGGAATGGACACTTCAGTTTTGCAGTAATGTTATAAGGAAAATAAAAAAAACAGTGTCACCTCTATAACAGCTATAACTATTTGTTTTTATTCATAAAAATAACAAATAAAAATCAAATCCTTCTTCTTATTCACCTTGCAATTCCATAATCCCAATTGTTTATTGAAATTATTAATCTGTTTTATTATTTTAATTGTCATATTTTACATTTCCCTTGTTGTATATCATCCAGATGGTTACTATAAATATTATAAAATAAGAAACTAAGCCTAAAATAATATTTATTTATACCTTGTCTTACATAGAGTATTGTTGGAAGTCAGCACCCATCCATCCTCCTAGAGAAGGAAATATTTTGGGGAATATTAAAACAAGACAAAATATTACATTTCCCCAAAGGAATAATGGAGAAAAATCTTAGGCAGAAACCAGTCTTCTTCCCCTAGCAAGCCAGCTTTTAGAAATGCAGATTTGGGGCCACCTATTCATAAGCAAAATGCCTTCTGCCACTGCCCCAGAGAAGCAGGACATAATCTTTAGGGCATAATAGGATTAACCCACCACCATTAGAATTCCAAAAGGGCACACTCAAGCTCAGGTCAAAGTACATGGAATAGGAACAGGAAAAACCTCAAATACAAAGACCAAAGAAGATATAAAAACCCACTATTCCCAGCTCCATTTTTGTCAGCTTTCCCAGAACCACATGTTGGTTCTGTTCTTCAATAAACAGAACCTTTTTTTCATAACCAGTTTCCATTTTGTTTATTCCCGGCTTGGACTGGACCTGATGATTATTATTATTATGTATAAATAATAATACAATTTTATCTTTCTATCCAATATAAAACTATTTTCTGAAGAAAATACTACATTACTAAATTAGTGATAAATAAAATATTTTATTAGAGCAATAAACTATACTAAATACTAATCTAATAAATTATTGCAGTATTACCATGCTTAAAATGTGACTTTGTTGGTCCATTGATCAATTAGTTTCAGTATTTAAATACTTTATATAGTATTCTACATACAGCATTTTTAGCTCACTACTTATCTCTCCCATATTACATTACAGAATTTTATACATTGCTATATAAAATTCTAGTAGAGGACAGGAAGGCCTGGAGGAACGTTGTCCATGGGGTCGCGATGGGTCGGACACGACTTCACAACTAACAACAACAACAATATAAAATTCTGCTACTTGCCATATAAATTTAGGGGTTTTTATCTACAAAGAGATATTTTATATGAATATCATTCAGAACATTGGTTTTTTGTATTTTGGGGCTATCAGAATTCTGCAAATATTCCTATCCAGGCAATAGTACAGGAGGATATGTATCAGTTTTTCTAATATACTTCTTCACATAAGTAGTCTTGGGTATCATTAAGAATTATTCTGCTGCTTCATGAGTCAAAAGTGAGAGATATAAGACTGCACAGTAACAACAACTCAGGGTTAACGATTTTACCCACATAACAGTTATTTAAAAGAATTTTGGGGGATTGCCACTAGCGTAGAATTTTTTATCGCTTTTGTAATATAACCATATGTAGAGGGACTTTCTAGCCACTTGAAACTCATCGAAATATGCTTGAGATTGACAATGTGTTGAGAACATCTGTCAAACTTGGCCAAGATTTCAATCAAGTGCGATATGAATGTGTTACTCTGATACACTTGAGTCAATAAATGAATTGGCTGCTGTTGATAGGAGAAAAGTTTGGTTGTAATTGCCATCTTTTCCTATAAATGAACTTTGTTATTTCAAGTGCAGTTTCATATGATAAATTTACTAACAGAAAATCAAGTAAACAAGTTCGACACATTCTTTTTTAATTTAATTTTATAAGACTTTTTATTAAAAAACAAAAATACAAAAACATATACTAAGCAATGATAAAGTAAAATTAAATATGTGCCTTCAAGTAGTTTTGATTTTTGACAAATTCCATGCAGTTCTTGGCAATAATTTCAAAAGTGATTTGGCATTTCTTTTTACCTTGGGCTGAGAGAGAGTGACTAGCCCAAAGTCACCCAGCTAGCTGTGTGGGGCAATAAGTAGGAATAAAACTTCCCATCTCCCAGTGATTGGACTGATGTCTTTAACTAAACTGGCTTTCCTAAACTAAACATACTGTATACAAGAAAAAAGGAGAAAATACAAGCTATCTAACAACTGAGAACAAATGTTAGATATTATATCTATTAGAATAGTGTTCATGTATTTTGTACAACTACAGCAGTATTCAGTAGAGAGATATATTCTTCAACCAGTAGATGGCAGTGTTTATGGGTTTGTAGTTGCATCTATAATATAAGTCTTTTTCATGAATAAAAGTTTCCTGTTTCCTTGTCACAATTAAACAGAAAAGCACACGTGGACTATGCACTATCTGTTTTGTAAGGCTATAAACCAAATTTCTAACAATATCCACATTTTTAAATAAAATAAAATAAATTATAACTTTCATTTGTTGGAAAAATTTCATGAAATCTATTCCAAAGTGAAAGTTTTTTTTTATTAGTAAAAAAGTGCCTTTTCAAAAATGGATAGATTCACAGCTTCAGAACACAATTCTTGATATTCAGACTAATATTAATTTTCCAACTTTTGAAAATAATATTTCAGCAATACTTCACTTCCAGTTTAGCCATAATTCCTTAAAAATGATGGAAGTTCAAAAATTTTGGAACAATTCAAAATAATCCTAGCATTTAAAAGATATTCTCATAAATCTGTTTATATATTTTAAAATATTGTTCCAAAAAAGATGCCAATGACTCAAAAGACCAAATCATATGAGTCAAATATCCCTCAATTTTTTCATACGTTGCCAATAAAGTAATATGTCATCCATCATTTTAAATATGAGGGATGGAAGAAGATCCAAATAAAATACAAAATGAAATATTTTGATTCAATTTTAGTCCATTAATGGATGCTCCAATTCTTTCATCCATAAATCATAAATGCCAATAATATCAACTTTGAACATATTCTTTAATATTTAATGCATGCATGATGATTCAGACATAGATGCTATCAGAAGAGAATACACTTCAAATTTCTTTCAAGTAGCCAAAGCATCTTGATCCAAACAGATAAAGTAGAATTTTTCCTTATTCCTAATACTACAAAGCCTTAGAAACAAAACAGAGCTCAACTATGATTTCTAGGAAGATGGTGAACTGAAAATAGCTCTGCATCAGGAATTTGAATCAAGCTATGTTGTGTCTACTTGAGGACATTTTGTTCCCAGAAGATTTTACAGAACAAGATATGCAGCAAAATTTACTGCATTCAAATGATCCTTTGAATAAGAACTTATCATCAGATATAAAGAGTAAACTGGGTGAAGCTTTAAAAATGAAATAAAAAATAACAGTTCCAAAGAGCAATTGGAATAATTTTTTAAATTATATCTATGAGGAGAGAGAGAGAGAGAGAGAGAGAGAGAGAGAGAGAGAGAGAGAGAGAGAGAGAGAGAGAGAGAGAGAGAGAGAGAGAGAGAGAGAGAGAGTGTTACATTTTCTATAATGTGCCATGGTGGCCTGAAAAAAAACACCATAATCCATGATGCTACAAATGTCAGAGGCAACCTAGGAGCAATCTCTCTGGTACATCTTTTGATAAACAGGTACTTTGTAACTGAACAAACAATTGCAAAAGGTGGTTTACCAAAATGTTCGCATATATGTGCTTTCTGAAGCTGCATTTCACAGTCAAAGACCTTTCTGGAAGGCCACTGCAGCCAAGAACCGAGTTATGGATTCAATGGCTCAGTTCTCGGCTGCAGAAGCCTTCCAAAAGGCCTCTGACTGCAAAATGCAGGCCTGGGGATTCTACAAAAAAAAGTGGGCCTGGCTGCAAGGTAAGTGGGAGCGGGGTGGTTGGGCATCTCCACACCCCACCCTAGCTTGATTTTTAGGTGTCTGCCTCACCCCAAAACTAGGGCTTATTTTGGGGTAGGGCTTACTTTTGGGAAACACAACAGGAGATGGGTTTGCTGTCAGTTTACTGTATATTCTAGTGGCTTGTCCTGTAAATGTTGGTGGGATTGGTCTTTAGTTGGATTGTTTATTGTAGCTTGTTTGGCAGTTTCCTGATTGGGCTATTATCTACTTCTTGATTGTTGGTCTGATGTTAATCTATGCTCATCTGTTGATTGCTGGTGGGGAAGTGTTTTGGGGTTTTTTATCTTTTTTGGCTTGTTGATTGTCTCTTTTACACAGTATGTAAATGTTGTTTATGACTATGTGTCTATTGATGGCCAATTTGTTAGCATTTCAGGCTTCCAGAAATTCTTAACATTTTTGGACTTGGCTTGGTCTAGAATGGTCATAGCTCCCAGTTGAAATTATAATTAAATCTGTCAATACGTAGTGAAAATAAAGAGTTTTCTGACTGCTAGTTTGTGTTCATGGATGCATTTTGCTAGTCTTCTGCCTGTTCATCTTACATAGTGGCTGTTGCACTGCACTGCTTTACTATATAAAGCTGTTGCAAGCTTTAGGTAAAGGTAAAGTTTCCCCCGCACATGTGTGCTAGTCGTTTCCGACTCTAGGGGCTGGTGCTCATCTCTATTTCAAAGCCGAAGAGCCAGCACTTGTCCGAGGACGTCTCCGTGGTCATGTGGCCAGCAAGACTAGACACCAAAGGTGCACGGAAGGCTGTTACCTTCCCACTGTAGTGGTCCCTATTTTTCTACTTGCATTTTTACGTGCTTTTGAACTGCTAGGTTGGCAGAAGCTGGGACGAGTAACAGGCGCTTACTCTGCTACGCGGCATTCAGGATTCGACCCGCCAAACTGCTGACCTTCTGATCGAAAAGCTCAGCGTCCTAACCCACTGAGCCACCGCATCCCTTTCATCTTCTTTACTACCCTCTCTTATTGGTATTATGATTATAATTATTACTACTCTATTGCTTTGCATGTATTCTGAGAGCTTCTACACTGGCAATAATTTTCTTGGGTATCACACTTGGCCAAATAGAATATTCTATTCTATTTTGCAAAGAATTCTAATTAATCAATGTATCTAATGTATGTGTTAGGGAATGTGATGGCTCAGAAGTTAAAGATGCTGACTTTGTCAGCTCAGGTTTGAAACTCAAACGCTGTGCGATGGGATGAGCTCTCATTACTTGCTCCAGTTCCTGCCCACTTAGCAGTTTGAAAGCATTCAAATATGAATAGATAAATAGGTACCCCTTCAGTGGGAAGGTAACATTGTTCCATGCAGCTTGGCATATAGTCATGCTGGCCACAACCATGGAAATGTCTTTAGACAATGCCGGCTCCCTTGGCTAAGAAATGGAGATGAGCACCACCTCCTAGAATCAAACACAACTGAAAGGGGAAACCTTTATCTTTAATGTATGTTTACTTAGAACTAATTCATACCATGCTGAATAGAATGCAGTGGGCATATGTATAAATAGGACTGCAGATATAGACATCTGTTTGAATTACTCCTGCTTCTCTATTCATCATGTCTTTCAGGCAGCTTTATCGTCATGTTTCCTTAGTTTCTGTTTTAATTTCACTCTCAAAGTTTGAGAATTACTGAAAGGCAAGGCATACATTTTTAGATAATTTAATGACTGGGAAGAGATGTGGAATCATCTGGCCCACAATCATTTGTGAAAGGTGATTTATTCTTTTTTCAGATGTATTGTGAATTGACCTGGACTCTGACAAAAGACTGATACCACTATGAAAAAGGAAGAGGGACAAGTTGAAGGACTGCATGCCTCTTACTGAATTTGTATATCAGAATATAGCTCTGTATCCTAATTAATCTGAGATGGGTAGGTTTAATAAGCATAGATGTGTGCAAAGAGCACTAAGTAATATTTTTTACACAATTCAAAAGTAGAAGAAACTCTTGTTTGGTTGCTAATATACGTAGTAACCCCTGATAGAAAAGATCAATCTACTCCCAAATGCTTCTCCACCTCTGATGTTTTAGTCTTAGTCCAGGGCTGCAAAGATGTGGAAGATCTTCCTGTTTGCCACCATTATATTTTTGCAAATATATTTTCTAATTTGTTTCATCCAGATATCAGAATTCTGAAAATCAGTCCCTTTGGACAATGCCAGATTGGCAGAAGGCTGCACTAATCTATGACCACACAATGAGTACGTAATCCTGCAGCAAAAATAATCTGAATAGAAATACATAATTTTTTCATGGGATAAAGGCATCGGTTTTATTTTTTCATATTCTGTTGTGGATTATCACTGTCAAATTAACCATCTCTAAAAATTACACAGCTGGAATAGACTAGGTTATCTGTTTAAATGAAATTCTCCTAATGAAAACTAATAACATACTTGGCAGTTTTATCTCACCCATTTCAAGATAGCATTGTTATTAAACACATGGTTAATATTGCATATAATATCATTTTGATGGGACAAATATCTGATTTTTAATTACCATACCCTGACAAATTTATTTGGAACAATTTTACAATTTATGCAAATATTGGCACGCTGATTAAAATTTAATACCTTGTTTACTCATTCTTTGAAACTTCAAAACTAATCTGTTCAGAAATGTCATTATATTAAGTATATTGGGTTGAGTTCTAGTATAAAATTGGAGGAGGAAACCTGAAAAAACTAGCTTCCATTTTCAACATCTTGATGTAACAATCACTTTAAAAAGAGTGTGTGAATAACAGATTCATCTATAGTGCACAATGTTTTGATATTTGCATAATGTTCTTTGGCATAATAAATGAGAAGTTATGTTTTGTAGTTTAATTTTCAACATCTTGTATAAATGGGCCCATTTTTAAGACACAAAAGAAGGACACTCAGACAGAATCCTAGCTTTCTGGCAGAGAAACCTAAAGTGGGGTGAGGCAAACATGTTTCCTTCCATTTCCAAGTGAAACATTCTTCACTGAATTGATGGGAAATAAGGGTAGGTAATAAAATACTAAGAAGGATGATTGAGTGATAAGAACCTCAGAATGATGTATAAAAGCCACAGAAAGAGTAAAAAAAGAGAGAAACATTGATAGGCAGGCATAGTGACAATATTCAATGTAGAGAAAAAGTGCTCTGCGAGATTGTTTACATGTGATAAATATTCAATATCCTCTTCTACGATCTGTTTGCACAATAATATTATTTTTCCTCTGTCAACTGACACTACATTCAGGTCTTGCTGTTGTTGGTTTTTTTTAAAAAAAAATCTCTCCTGGGCAACCTTGCCTTTGGCATCATATATCATTGTTTTGGGCATTTGTCAGACATCCAATGACAAAATGTAGCTAAGTGGAAAAAATGTACCGCCCCCATCCTAATTCTTTCTACAGCCATCAGTGAAGTCATACTGATAGATGAAGTCATATCTGTAGACTCTGTGTGTGTGTGTGTGTGTGTGTGTGTGTGTGAGAGAGAGAGAGAGAGAGAGAGAGAGAGAGAGAGAGAGAGAGAGAGAGAGAGAGAGAGAGAGAGAGAGAGAGAGAGAGAGAGAGAGAGAGAGAGAGAGAGAGAGAGAGAGAGAGAGAGAGATTCTTTGTTGAAGATTATGGACCATGGAAGGTTGTTATATCATTTTTTGTTGTTGTTTACTGCCTAGTCTGGAGCTGAGAGAATGTGACGTCCCAGCTTCTCTGCCTATAGAAAGACTATAACCTGAGGTTATCTGCTTCAGGTTCGACACCATAACTACTACACAACCTAGGGTTTCTTACACAGACAGATATACAGACATAAAAGTAATATGTATAATACATTCTAGATTCCTACAGAGATAAATGCTTTCCTGATTCCTTTTCAGGAGTATACTTTTTGGCAAAATAATTGTTTTGAAGAACCTTTACTTCTAACAATATAGTTGTTTTGATAGTGAAAAGTAGTTGTAGCATCTACCTACACAGTCCTTTAGAAAAACTGAAGTATTTTTTTAAAAAAATAAAATAAAATAATAAGATAAACTGTCTCAAAAGAATAGTATAACTTCTAGGTAGCTCTTTGCATTAAAGTAATGGCAGAGAGGTGTAATGGTCATTTTGTGCCAGTTTAATTTAGAGCAATGTATTTCTGCTTTTTTAAAGAACTTTTTTTAAGTCATATTTGAAAGCCTGAAATTTTCTTCTAATTAATTCTGTTACAATTGCATTTCACTGTAGTTACAGCAGAAGTCCTATGAAGCAAAATAGCATAACTAATATGAAAAAAATCTAAATGAGGTGACTGAGTTTGTGCTATGAAAATCTATTTAAGTATATGCCAACAATTAAAGAGGATCCAACATTTTATTAAAGTTAGCAAATTATTTATTTATTTATTTGATTTGTATACCGCCCTTCTCCCTAAGGACTCAGGGCGGTGAACAGTGACATAAATGTCAAAATGCACAAATACAGAAAATTGAAAATAAATTAAGCCCTACTGCCCAAATGTAGAAGATAAGTTAAAACCACAATAAAAATTAAACCCGTCAGACCAGACCGGATTGCTTAAATAGATATGTTTTTAGATCGCGTCGGAAAGAGCGAAGGTCGGAAGCCATCCGGAGCTCAACCGGTAAATGGTTCCATAGGTCAGGCGCGCCCACAGAGAACGCTCTCCCCCTGGGAGCCACCAAGCGGCATTCTCCGAACGGTGGAACCCTTAGGAGGCCCTCTCTGTGGGAGCGTACCGGGCGGAGGGAAGTTGATGCCGGCAGCAGGTGATTCCCAAGGTACTCCGGACCCATGCCATGTAGGGCTTTGAAAACCATTACAAGCACCTTGAATCTCACCCGGAGGATAACTGGGAGCCAATGCAGCTCACGGAGTAGAGGTGTAACATGGGAGTATCGGGAGGCTCCCAATACAACTCTCGCAGCTGCATTCTGTACCAGTTGGAGCCTCCGAGTGGTCCTCAAAGGCAGCCCCATGTATAGAGCATTGCAGTAATCTAAACGAGAGGTCACAAGCGCATGAGTGACTGTACGCAGGGCATCCTGGTCCAGATAGGGCCGTAATTGGCGCACCAGGCGAACCTGGGCAAAGGCTCCCCTAGTCACAGCTATTATGTGGTCTTCCAAAGAAAGCTGTGAGTCTAGGAGGACTCCCAAGTTACGGGCCCTATCTACGGGGGGTAATAACCTACCCCCTATAGAACTGAGTTACTGGTCTCCTGTTAAGAACAAAGAGCACCAGAGATTAGTCAACCAATTTCTTATAGAAATTGAATATGGATATATGTATTCATCTGTTGATATTTATTTCATAACTGATAAGTACAGATAGGAGTACACAAGAATTTAGGCATCCATGACCATAAAGAGAATACTTTGTAATTCAAGATGATAATTAGCCTTGGAAAAGTGTGAGTGCCAATCAAATTGATTGTTAGCCAAACATTGCAACTTTGTATCCCATTTTGAACAGGGAAAGTTGTAAACATACACATCATCAATATCCATCAGAATGTTGTAGTTTATGGAAACTACATGGTGTGAATCAAAGGCCATTCATTAATTAACAAAGGTTGCAACTCCAAGATATAGGTCATGAGGATATATTTATGTCATACACAGAAGGAAAACTATTTAGTAATTAAGATACATTGACTTTTACAGTAGACAGGCAAAGGCAAAAACAATCACTGATTATCATTGACCTAGATATAAGCATTTACAGAAATATAACAATTTCCTCCCCTCCCCGCTGCTTTAACCTTTGCAGGGATTTTCATGTGAGTTTCATGAAGTGCAAAATGTGAGTTTTCCATTCATATTGCCACCCAAAAGTCCCTGTATGAAAAAAGAAAGCAAACATAATCTAACCACTATCCCATTTCTACTCAATTCTATAGCCATCAAAATATATATTAAAAAAACTCCATAAAAGAAAAATGTTGCCAATAAAGTCTGGGCTGTCTTAATTTCATGCACTGTGAATTCAACAATTTCTTCATTTCTCATTTATTTCTCTAAAAGTAGCTTCATTTAAAAACAGGGAAACCACATTTCATGCTCCTCAGTTTCATTAACATTATACAAATGCTTTTATCAAAAGGAGACTTCTCTAATTAAACCATTGTAGCAGATAAAAACATTTAAAATGATAAATCTGAATAGAATCTGACATTCCATATATTTTGTTGCATTTCTTTTCATTATAGAATGTTAAAGATCTAAAACTATGTTAAAACATCGAGAACTGTTTTATCAATAACAGAATTTGATCAACTCATTCATTTCTAAAGTTTTGTCAGAAGTCCTGGTGAAAATTGATCAATATTGCAAAAACTAACTGCTGTGACAAATGAAAAATAACTTGTTGACTAAGTGAAAGATACACCAAATGTGGTCTCCATTTAAATGAATTTGGTAAGTCAGATCTATCATAATTCAATAAGAGTTATAGTATATGGAGCTTTATGAGATCTTGAAATAAAATGTTTCGGGAAATGAGAGTCAAAGATAATGGTACTGTCAAGCCCCGTGGGCTCGCCATTTATGGGAGAGGGGAGGGAGATGACGATGCTTGGGGAAGCCAGCGATGCTGCTGAACAGCTGGGCAGTTTCCTGGCTCAGCGCCAGACCGGTGACGATGCCAACTGCCTAAGCGGCCCCTTGGTTCAGCCGCTGGACAGCTGGTGGGAGCAGGAAGCCCCACGAAGGCTGGCAATAGAGACAATACCTGGGGAGGAGCTGGGGACGGTCCTACCTGCCCTGTAGGTGCACTGCTGACAAACAGCTGATTGGCGCAGGAATGACAGCTGGCAGCAAGGACTGAAGCAGCAGACCAGAGAGGAGAGCCAAGGGCCTGTGTTACTGCTTTTCAAGGTCCTCACCAGATGCTGGCTACCTGGATAGGGGGTGGAGCTGAGGGGAAGCACTGTATGTAAGGCGCTGGGAGGAAATCACTCCCAGCGCTGACTTTGTTTGCCATAATTAAATGCTGGTCAGACCATTCCTGTTTTGCCAGCAATTTTGTCATCCACCACTTGTCTCCTGTGGGAACCAGGGCTGGTAAGGACGCTGACAGAAAGTCAGTGCTGGTAAATTTTCAGTCCCTGAGTTTTAATACTTAGGGGAAAAACTTTCTCATCTTTTGTCAGAGTCCATTCCACAGCAGTAAGCATGGCTTTCTCCAGTGGGTCACCCACCAGTATCCCATCATCCAGCTGCATCAAGGAATGACATGTGGCAATGACCCGATGAGTCTCAACTAGAATGTCTGACATGGGGGTCACTTCTTTCCCCTCTCTAAGCCCAGCCACACCTCTCACCACAAGGTTGTCACTGGTGAGTGTGCCAGTTTTAGCAAAGCAGCAAATCTGGACCTTGCCCCGCAAAAGGGATGCAGAATGGCTCTGTGCAGTAAACATATAATATGGCAAGAGCAATGAGTGAGGTGTTGATGGCTAAGGAAAGCCCAATGGGAAGTTCAGGGGGAACAACCGAGGTTAGTATTAATGTACATTCCAGAAAGAGCTTGTAACGGTTCCTGCTGGGGTCTTTAGTGCCTTCGATCCATACATAGGCTTTAGCAGCAATGGCAAAGACAAGGAGGAAAAGAACAAAGATCAAAGTTTCCAAGTTGTTGGCTGTTACCCGTTTGACCCCAAAGAGGATTGTACATAGGAACTTCCCCTGAGAAGTATTAAAGCCTATCCTCAGAACATAGGCCACACACTTCATATCCTTAGGGGCAAGAAAATAAGCATTTTGTCTCACACCGTTCAAGATGTGAAAGTAATGATAATGATTATTCAGAAGCACAGTAAAAAAGTAAAGAGGAATGTATTACAGATATTTTTTGGTGGTGGTGATGGTGGTGTTACCTTAATTTATTTGCATGTAATATCTGGTTATAGAAGAAAGCTATAGAATCCTTTTGCTTAGATAAACAAAGCTGACACATCACCCAGCAGCCATACCCAATAATATCAAGTAGATGCTATTTCTTAGGGTTCCATTTCTTGAACTAGGATCAATATAAACATAAATTTAATAAATAAACAAATGAACAAATAAATAAATTTGTTTATTTAATAAATAAACAAATGAACAAATAAATAAATCATCCAATGATTCCATGGACATGATCATGTTATTGTGTTTTTTTAAAGCAATCCTGCAAAATAATATTTACATGGCATAAAGCATAATCTGGTTTAATTGCTTAGTAATGTTGTATAAAACTACCCAGGGTGATTTACATAGCTTGAGATAGGACTTAGGAGACGGTGTAATGTCACCTGATTATGATTTATTCAATAAAGCGTGTTTGTGGAAATTCTCAGTCATCCAGGTCATACCGTGTTGCCCTGAAAGTAAGACCTACCCTGAAATTAAGCCCTTTCTTGTGTTTTGGAGGTGGACCTAACATAAGCCCTACCCCAAAACTAAGCCCTACTTAAGAGCCTGTGCAGAAGACTGACCGCCAATTCCACCTGGTTGCTACCATAGACATAAGATGAGGAAGGGGGAGCTGCCAGTACCACTGTGATGAGGTGAAGCCAATGGGGAGGAGGGATCTGACCCATGCACCCTGCTTACTGGTACCCTGCTGCAGCCTCTCATGCTGCCCCACTGTTTCTGTGGTTGGTTTCGACCGCTTGCAGCACGACGCTCCTACCAATGCCACTGCCATGAGGCTTGGCAGATTCCCCCCTCTGACCCACTCGGCACCTGCTTTCCACCTGTGATGCATTTTTCTGCAGCCATGGAGCTGGAGAGCTTGTCCCACCACCATGCAGATGCCCTCGCTTTCCTGATTTCCAGATCTGTCGAGTTCCTTCATCATGTTCTTCCACTGCCATCAATCAAGCAATTCCAACTTCTCATTAAAAAAAATCTCACAAAGTTGGAAATGATAGATTGATTATTTTTTTTAGTCCCACAAACTTCTTTTGTTTGTGGGACTGCACACAGTGGTGGAAGAATGCAATGGAAGAATGTGATGGAGCTGAAAATAAAATAAGCAAAGAAATGTTTTGAGGAAGTAAGGGGATCTGGGCAGTGGTGCAGCAAGCTTTCCAGCTCTGCAGCCATAGAGAAGTGCAACTGGGCTGGAAAGCAAGTGCTAACGTAAACCTCCTAAGGGTGCCAGGCACTGAAGTAAACTGAAGTGAAGGCCAGTATTTACTGGCACTTACGGTAAATGTGGCATTCCAGCTCTGGTGGGGAAGAGGAAGCTGGTATGAGCACTGGTGGCAGGATGCCCGCTCACTTAAGCACCCTCCTCTCCAACCCTCTGGCACTCTACCTGCCACTTTAGCCGTGGGCTGCTGCCTCCCCAGTCACTTCTTGGATGGGCCAGGCCAGAAAGGCAGCCCCTCAGCATCCGTGGGGCAAACGTCCCCCACTCCACCTGGAGGAGCATTGGTCTGGCCGCCCCTGCCTACACACCTTGCCTGCCACCACCCAGCATGGCCACCCCAGGGCTGCAGGGGCTGGCCTAGCACAGGAAGGGCTCCCTGCCTGCCCAAACTCTGTCATATGGTAACTTTACTGTACAATAGTTGGTCCACCACTATGCTCTGAGGTTGGCCCATTGCCACCGCACTGTGTCTCCACCCCATACAAAGGCCCTGCTCTGTCCCAACCCTGAGTGCTTGCTGCCTGCTGGTAATGTAAGACCTACCCCGAAAATAAGTCCTAATGTTTATTTCAGAGCCCAAAAGAAAATAAGACTGGGTCTTATTTTTGGGGAAACGTGGTAGTTTTCTCAAAGGTGCTTTTTCAAAAGGCAACTGCAGCTCTTCTCCGCGAGCTGCATTGGCTTCCAGTTGCCCTCCGGGTGAGATTCAAGGTGCTGGTGATGACCTATAAAGCCCTAAATGGCTTGGGTCCGGATTATCTGAGGGAACACCTGCTGCCGACATTAACTCCCCATCGTCCTGTGTGCTCCCACAGGGAGGGCCTTCTTAGGGTACCGCCGGTGAAGGATTGCCGGCGGGTGACTCCCTGAGAGAGGGCCTTCTCTGTGGGTGCGCCTGCCCTTTGGAACCAACTTCCTATGGAACTCAGGACTGCCTCCAACCTCCATTCATTTTGCCGGGACCTAAAAACTTGGCTCTTTGAGCTGTCTGGCCTAGACTGAGGGGTTTTTAATTAGGTGTTAAAGTTTTAACTTTTGGGCTTAAATTTAATTAATTGTTTTAAATTTATTTTAACTTTTGTATTGTATGGTTTTAATTGCCCTGTAAACCACCCTGAGTCTTATGGGAATAGGGCGGTATATAAGTCAAATAAATAAATAAAATAATAAATAAATAAACTGGCCACTGATCCCCTGTCTACAGCACAGTCCTTTCAGCTGTCCCAAGAAGATTCCACTCCCATTTGCACTCTGACACAGGTGGCCCTGCTAGCACATACTGCTGGAGTCTAGCTTGTAGGATTTTAAGCATAACTACTAGCATGTGAAATGAGTGCAATGGTGCGATAGTTTGAACATTCTTTGGCGCTGCCTTTCTTTGGAATTGGAATGCAAACTAACCTTTTCCAATCCTGTGGCCACTGTTGAGTTTTCCAAATTTGCTGGCAAATTGAGTGTAGCACGTTTACTACATCGTCTTTTAAGATTTTGAATAGCTCAACTGGAATACTGTCATCTCCACTAGCTTTGTTGTTGCTCAGTTTTCCTAAGGCCCACTTCACTTCACATTCTAGGATGTGTGGCTTGAGGTTGGTGATCACCTCATCGTGGTTATCAGGGACGTTAAGCTCGTTCTTGTATAGTTCTGTGTAATTTTGCCACCTCTGCATAATCTCTTCTGCCTCTGTTAGGTCCCTGCCATTTTGGTCCTTTATCATGCCCATTTTTGCATGAAATGTTCCCTTCATCTCTCCGATTTTCTTGAAGAGATCTCTGGTCCTCCCTATTCTATTGTTTTCTTCTATTTCTTTGCACTTAAGAAGGCATTCTTATCTCTTCTAGCTATTCTCTGGAATTCTGCATTCAATTGGGTGTATCTTTCTTTTTCTCACTTGCCTTTCACTTCCCTCCTTTCCTCAACTATTTGCAAAGGTTCCTCAGACAGCCATTTTGCTTTCTTGCATTTCTTTTTCTTTGGGATGATTTTAGTTGCTGCTTCTTGTACAATCTTGAGAACCTCCATCCATAGTTCTTCAGGCACTCTGTCTATCAGATCTAATTCCTTAAATCCAGGGCTTTTTTTCTCATAGAATGCTCAGAACGGTGTCCCGGCACCTTTTTTTTTTGCACAAAAAAAAGCCAATAGGAATTGCTGCTGAGTGTGCCAAAAGAGAAAGGCATGTTGTCTGCAGCGAAGGCAAGTTGGCAGGAACTTTGCACCCCTCCCTGCTCCCCAACTTTCACCATCTTAACAAGGTAAGTGAGGACCAGGAGGCAGGGGTGGTGGCACTACTGCAGGCAGGGGCACAGGGGGCATCAGTGGTGGTCTGCCCCCCAGGGTTGGAGCGACTGGTGCCGTGGAAGCTGCAGGGCCCGCTCTAAACGGGGCTGCGTGGGGCGGGTGGCATTGATGGTGGGGCAGCTTTGGGCAGGGGGGGTTGGGGTGGGGGTGGGCTGCCCCCCAACACTGGAGTCAGTGCTGGAGCAGCTAGTGTGGCAGCCGCAGGGCCCGCTCTACACGGCAGGGTGGGCGGCGCTGCCAGGGTGGCTGCAGGTGCTGGGCACGGAGGTGATTTAATTTAATTTAATTTAATTTATTATCATTTCTATACCGCCCTTCTCCCGAAGGACTCAGGGCGGTGTACAGGGCAAGAATAAAACGCAGAAATTTACAAAAATTAAAAGATAATTAAATGCATGCCCGATTAAAATACAATTGATACATAATAAAAACCCCAATAAGAATGATAAAAAATCCCACCAATCCCCCCTCAGGCCAGGCCGGCTTGCTCGAACAAGTATGTTTTCAGATCGCGGCGAAAGGAGCGCAGATCGGGCGCCGTCCGGAGCTCAACCGGTAACTGGTTCCATAGCTCCGGGGCGCCCACAGAGAAGGATCTCCCCCTGGGGGCCACCAGACGGCATTCTCTGACCGGTGGCAACCTGAGGAGGCCCTCTCTGTGGGAACGCACAGGGCGCAGGGAGCTTGATGCCGGCAGCAGATGTTCCCTGAGGTACTCCGGCCCCATGCCATGGAGGGCTTTGAACACCATTACTAGCACCTTGAATCTCACCCGGAAGACAACTGGCAACCAATGCAGCTCACGGAGCAGAGGTGTCACGTGGGAGTATCGGGAAACTCCCAACACAACTCTCGCGGCTGCATTCTGTACCAGTTGGAGCCTCCGGGTGGTCCTCAAGGGAAGCCCCATGTAGAGATGCACGTAGGGCATGACAGGCAGCTGACCTTCCACGAGCCAGGCCAGATGGTGGCCTACCCGGTGCTGGACGCCAGCCTCCGCCTCTGCTTCCCCCCCAATGCAGCTGCTCCAATGCTGATTCTGGCCTCGGGGGGCAGCCCACTGCCGCCACCACCCGTGCCTCCACTCGCAGCTGCCCTGGCAGCGCCGCCTGCCCCGCCATGTACAACGGGCCCTGCGGCTGCCACAACATTAGCCGCTCCGATATGACTCCGGCCTTGGGGGTCAGCCCACCACCCCCAGCCCACCACCCCTAGCTGCCCCAACAGCGATGACGCCCACCCTGCACAGCCCCATGTAGAGCGGGCCCCACAGCTCCCACAGCACCAGCTGCTCCGGCTCCTGCCCCAGGGGACTCCGCCAGTGACACCCAGCCCAGCCACATCAGCAGGTTCGTCAGACATCAAAAAGCAAGACAAAAAAGGGTTTCCTTGCAAGCAGAAGGGGAGGATATTCTAAATAAGTCCACACATCATATTATTAGGCCATAGTTTCCTGAGTATGCCCCAAACTGACTTATTTAGGACATAAACTGTGTCATAAATGTTGCTTTGCAATGACTGGATTCAAACATCACTTTAAGCAGCAAATGATTGATCCACTTTAGCCTATTTGCCGAACCCAGATTAGATGCATAATTTATGGTATATATAAAATATGAATAAATATAGTATACCTAGACTGTGGGTCCATATGTATGAATCCTGCCAATGGTGATTTATTACAGCTAAACAATATGGCTCAGCATAATGTGTGAATCCATAAAAAACCAGCATTATTTCAGACAAGGATTTCCCTGTTTTCAAAAATAATCTATACTACTCAGTTCCAGAATACAGTAATAATACAATAAAACTACCACAATACAAGCTTCCCCCTTTTGTACTGGTGTTGTGATGTAAGGGGTGGAATTTGTGTCTTATTTTAATACATCCTGCTTCCCAGTGATTGTGCAGCTAAGGCTGAGTGACAAAAATCCAGATAATCAGTAAATATATAATTTTTAATTATATAAATAAATATATAAATAAAATTATATAAATAAAAAATTAACAAGATGAGAGTTCTGGCACCTTTTTTTTTTTAGAAAAAAAGCACTGCTTAAATCTATTTGTCACCTCTACTGTATATTCAACAGGGATATGATTTAATTCATACCTGAGTGGCCTAGTGCTTTTCCCTACTTTCTTCAGTTTAAGCCTAAACTTTCCAAGGAGAAGCTCATGGTCTGAGCCACAGTCAGCTCCTGGTCTTGTTTTTACTGACTGTATAGAGCTTCTCCATCTTTGGCTGCAGAGCACATAGTCAATCTGATTTCTGTGTTGACTATCTGATGATGTCCATGTGTAGAGCCGTCTCTTGGGTTGTTGAAAAAGAGTGTTTGCTATGACCATCATATTCTCTTGACAAAATTCTGTCAGCTTGTGCCCTGCTTCATTTTGTACTCCAAGGCCAAACTTGCCTGTTATTCCAGTTATCTTTTGGCTTCTTACTTTAGCATTCCAATCCCCCATGATGATAAGGACATCATTTTTGGTGTTAGTTCTATAAGATGTTGTGGGGCTTCACAGAACTGGTCAATTTCATCCTCTTCAGCACCAGTGGTTGGGGGCATAGACTTGGACTACTGTAATACTGAATGGTTTGCCTTGGATTCTAACTGAGATCATTGTGTTATTTTGGGTTTTGTATCCCAGTATTTCTTTTCCTACTCTTTTATTGACTATGAAGGCTACTCCATTTCTTCTGAGGGATTCTTGCCTGCAGTAATATACCTGATGGTCATCTGAATTAAATTCACCCATTCCTGTCCATTTTAGTTCGCTGATTCCTAAGATATCGCTGTTCAGTCTTCTCATCTCTTGTTTGACCACATCCAGCTTTCCTTGATTCATAGATCTTACATTCCAGGTTCCTATGGAGAAATTTTTTTTACAGCATCGGACTTTCCTTTCACCACCAGATACATCCACAACTGAGCGTCCTTTCGGCTTTGGCCCAGTCGCTTCATTCTTTCTGGCGCTACTAGTACTAGCCCTCTGCTCTTCCCCAGTAGCATATTGGACGCCTTCCGACCTGAGGGGCTCATCTTGCAGCATCATATCTTTTTGCCTTTTGGTACTGTCCATGGGGTTTTCATGGCAAAGATACTGGAGTGGGTTGCCATTTCCTTCTCCAGTGGATCACGTTTTGTCAGAACTCTCTGCTATGACCTGTCTTGGGTGGCCCTGCATGACATAGCTCATAGCTTCATTGAATTACGCAAGCCCCTTCACCACGACAAGGCAGTAATCCATGAAGGGGATTAAAAACAATACCAATCACAATAAACAAAATACAAATTAAAAATAACAAACAAAACTATTATTAAAAACTATATTTTATAGTTTTTATATATACATATACATATACATACAGTATGTATAACTTCTTAACATAGTAAGGAGAAGGAGTCCTATCTGCCACTGTAAAAATTTCCAGTATAAGACAGCTAAAGACTATTTTGGTAAGTTTTGAGAAAGGATTTCTTAAGATCAAAGCTCTTTTTCCAATCTCAAGTTTCCACTTTAACTTTTTATACATTTACCAAACCAAATATTATTAATGGCCAACACACTATCCTGAAATTACATATCAATAATTCTCCATTTAGGAAAAGTATCTCATTTTGTACATAATAAATCAGTGTTTTTCAACCTCACCAATTTTAACTTGCATGGACTTCTCCTCCCAGAATTCCTCAATCAGGATGTTGGCAGGAGAATTCTGGGAAATGAAGTCCATAAAATCTAAAAATTGCTGAGATTGAGAAACATTGTATTAAAATACTGTGAAGGACTCCAATTGCTGTAGTATCAGAGAAAGGAATTAAATTAAATGCATTAATGTGGTTCAATCTTTAATTAATTCATAATTCAAAATGATGTCCATCTAGTAATTCTTTTCAAAAGTAGAATACTTCAAACGTTTACATTTTTAAAAAGTCTTCCTGTAATTACTTCCTGCCTTTTTCTATATTAGACCAATATTTCTTCAGATTTAAATCAGAAAAACCTATACACCCAAGAAAAATAGAATGGTGTAGGCTTGTGATAAAGTAGATTGGTAAAAAAAAAAATCACAAACACAAAAGTCATTTAATGTGCTCAAGTTATTTGAATTATTTAGACTGAAATGATGCCCATTTTCTATTGCCATAGTTAGCTAAGAACCAATTTCTTGGCAACAGTATAGAAATGGCTTGCCACTGCTATCTTTTCACTTGTTCCCCCCCCCCAAATTTATGGATAGCCATAAATTTAAAAACAGGTTGGTCAAGCTGAAGATCTTTTTAATTTAAGAATAGAAACAATAATAAATAAACACATGCAGGAGGACTTAAGGTGCCTAATTTGAAATTATATTATGATGCAGTGGTTTTAACACTGGTTAGTGATTGGCTTAATTTAACCAATAAAAGTATACTTTATCTTGAGGGATGGGATTTATTATTTGGGTGGCATGCATATTTGATTTATGATAAAAAAAAGTTGATACGGCTTTTAAATCTCATATTTTAAGAAGTGCTTTATTGCGTGTTTGGAGAAAGTATTAATATAAACTGAATTATAAAATACCAATTTGGGGGATTCCTGGACACGCAATAGAGGGGGTATCTATGGGTGTGAATTTAGACATGATTTCTTATCAGCAATTACTTAGATTGGTAGGGAACGATTGGCAACTAAGGTCGGTAGCTGAGTTAAAGCAAGAAAATATTGTACAGTCTTGGTTTCAGTATACTCAATTGCAAGCTAGGTGTAAGTTAGATCAGAAGGTTGGTTTGACACTGATGGATGAAAATTTGGTAAATCAGATCAAAGATCAAACTCGAGCGCATATAAAGAGAATTTATAATGCTTTAATAGAATTGGACTTGGAAACGGAATTGGTAAAAGATTGCATGGTAAAGTGGGCTCAAAATATTCAAGAACCGATTCCATTGGATGTGTGGGAGGTAATTTGGGTTAGAAATGTAAAATTTACTCAAGCCCAAAATTTAAGAGAAAATTTTTATAAAATGTTTTATAGATGGCATTTGGATCCTAAAAAGCTGTCTTGTATGTATTCCAATTTACAGCCCAAATGTTGGAGATGCGGTAGTTTGGATGCTCCTTATTTTCATATTTGGTGGACTTGTAGAAATATAAAAGCTTTTTGGATTAAAATTTGGTGGAACATTCAAAAGATTTTTAAGAGAAAGATAAAGTTTACTCCACAATTATTTTTATTGGGTGTTATTACAGATGGTGATACTAAAGAAATTAACTTGATGTTGAATTTGATAACAGCTGCGAGGTTATTGGTAGGGCAATATTGGAAGAAGGACTGTCTGCCTACTATAGAGGAGTGGACGCTTAAAGTGTCAAATTTAGCAGAAATGGCTAAGATTTCTGCTTACTTGAAGGATCATTCACAAGAAAGATACATTTCGGTTTGGAGAAGATGGATAGATTATATTCAGAAAAAATATGGGACTAAAAAGTTCCATTTAGCTTATGAGTAAATTTTAGATTGTTATAATTTACCGTATATACTTGAGTATAAGCCGAATTTTTCAGCCCACTTTTTGGGCTGAAAAATTCCACTTCGGCTTATACTCCAGTCAACAAAAAAACTTACCGAGGACTTGTGCGCGGCCGAGGCTTTGGTGCTTCCGGGATCGCGCGCACCTCTCCCAAGCCACCGCTGTCCGGAGACCTGCCGAAGTTTGGGGAGGTTTGGGGAGGTGCGCGCGCACCTCCCCAAACCTCCCCAAACGTCGGCAGGTCTCCGGACCTCCGCGCCCTGCCTGCCTGCTTCTTTCCGCAGCGGAAAGAAGCAGGCAGGCAGGGCGCGGAGGAACGGAGACCTGCCGACGTTTGGGGAGGTTTGGGCGCCTCCCCAAACATCGCCGGGTCTCCGTTCCTCCGCGCCCTGCCTGCCTGCTTCTTTCCGCTGCGGAAAGAACAGGCAGGCAGGGCGCGGAGGAACGGAGACCTGCCGACGTTTGGGGAGGTTTGGGCGCCTCCCCAAACGTCGGCAGGTCTCCGTTCCTCCGCGCCCTGCCTGCCTGCTTCTTTCCACAGCGGAAAGAAGCAGGCAGGCAGGGCGCGGAGGAACGGAGACCCGGCGACGTTTGGGGAGGTTTGGGGAGGCCTGTTACTTGTCCCAGCTTCTGCCCACCTAGCAGTTCGAAAGCACGTAAAAATGCAAGTAGAAAAATAGGGACCACTACAGTGGGAAGGTAACAGTGTTCCGTGCGCCTTTGGCGTCTAGTCATGCCGGCCACATGACCACGGAGACGTCCTCGGACAAGCACTGGCTCTTCGGCTATGAAACGGAGATGAGCACCGGCCCCTAGAGTCGGAAACGACTAGCACGCATGTGCGGGGGAACCTTTACCTTTACCTAGATATAACATTATATAAGAACTTTTTCATTCTTCATTACATACTTTCAATTCTTTGTGGTTTTTTTATACTTAGGCAAACAGTAAATAATCTTCTACCAGTATACTGTTTTTTAATGTGATCCATTTGAATTAAAATTCAAATATAGCAAGTTTCATAGTGCCCCCACCATGGAGGAATTTGATTCCATTTGTTTAGGAATGTTTGGTACTTTCCTTAAAGAAACAAATACATTGTGATGAGACAACCAGAAGAGGGAGACTGATTTCTTACTTCAATTATACAGGAATTGTCATGCTATCAGTGCAAAATTAGAACTAGCTAGATAAATACATGGTAAAGAATATATGGTTCTCTCTGTCTCCATATGTTACAGATGCATAATTTGTAGAAGTAAAACCAAATGCACAAATCAGAAGGGCAGTTTTTGGTTCAAGCATAATTGCCCTTAAATTACATTCACAGTGCAGTCTGTGAATGCTTATTCAGAATTGCCTAATTATACTTGCTGAGTTTTACCCTCAATTTGAGTGTGCATAGAATTGCAGTTTTACGGCATAATCTATGTGGACTGATCTCAGAACATGCCCCAATGAATGCAATGAGATTTCCTTCTGAGAAAATAATGCACCTGGTTGCACTGCTACTAAACCAATTTAAAGAAACAGTTGATAAGAACAATTAATAAAGAATAAATTAATAAAGAATAGCAAGTTGATGGAGATAAATCTATGGGCTTATTTACATGAACAAAAGACAAGCAGAATGATGCCTGTTTTTTCAAAAGAGAAAACTAACATAATGTGTGGCAACAATTTAAATGAAATTCTCTTTTCTAAGTTTTGCTTGACAATAATTTTCACGGCAGTATCCTGATGTTTCAATGTCTGTAGGATACATTGAAATAAAAAGTCATACACCAGCTAACATAATAACACCCAGCACAACTTATGCAAAATTTGTAACAGTAAAATTTATCAATGGTCTGAAAGAATATTTTTTAGACGTCACTAACAAAATCATTTTTAAAATGTGCTAATTAAGGTTTGTATTTTATATTATATTTATTTTAATGTAGCAATAGCTAATCCTTGGATGAATACTAAACCAGAAAGGTTTCTGAGGCCATCCTACAATAATTGACCTTTTGATCTTCCAATTTCATTTGCCCTAAATGTTAATTGACTTGGAAAAAGCAGCATATTATCCTTTTAAGAGTTGTAGGAGTGGGGGAAGGAAAAAAGAAAAGAAAATGATCTGAGCATGCCAAAATCAGCATCAAAGCTTTGTTAAATCATAGTGCAGTGGAGCCAGAAATTAGAATCAAGAAAGGGGAGTTAAAGAATAAAGGGAAAAACACTGATGTGAAAGAGCTCCAGTGACATCTACAGGCAGTCTAACTGGGGGAACTGGCTTTATATTTCAAAATATCAATCCTGCATACAGTATGCATACTTTCTGATTTACAGAACTCAGATTCTAATGATACTTTCTCCAAATTGAAACTAATGCACAGTACTTGAAATGTAACTGCATGCAATATGTAGGAAATTTTCAATATCTTCACATGGTATTATTTTAGATGTATACAGAAAGAGAAGAATTATCAGTGATACTGTTTGTAATCTTTCCAAACTAAATCAACTTTTCAACCTTATGTTGTACAATACGTAAACTGAAAAAAAATTCCATATTCTGGTATTCAACAATATTCAGTTTAATACTCAACACACAGGGCTCAGCACTAAAGTATTTAATTTGGCCAATTTTAGATTCATATTACTATTGCAATAACAAACTATTATAACAACAATATGATCAGTACAGGTGATATTAATTGTACAAAACGTTCTTAAGGCAATATTTATGACAATGACGCTGCATGAGCACTTAAAGGTTGCAAGGTCAAGCAGCATTTTAATGTGCAAAAGAATAATTGCAAGCCATAGAGCTTTTATAGAAGAAGAAATAAACTGGCCCATCATGACTAGGAGGTTAAACTGTGACTGGGAGAAAACAATAGTAACTAGTACATGCAGCTAATTGGATGTTCTTAAGTTATCTCTTAGGTGACCTGTTCACACAATTATTTTATGTGAAATGAAAATAAACTACTTTGACTTTCTCCAAGAAAGCATACTACATCAAATTATGTACACAGATTACGTGGCAACCTTTAAATACATTAAATACCGTATATACTTGAGTATAAGCCGAATTTTTCAGCCCACTTTTTGGGCTGAAAAATTCCACTTCGGCTTATACTCCAGTCAACAAAAAAACTTACCGAGGACTTGTGCGCGGCCGAGGCTTTGGTGCTTCCGGGATCGCGCGCACCTCTCCCAAGCCACCGCCGTCCGGAGACCTGCCGAAGTTTGGGGAGGTTTGGGGAGGTGCGCGCGCACCTCCCCAAACCTCCCCAAACTTCGGCAGGTCTCCGGACGGCGGCGGCTTGGGAGAGGTGCGCGCGATCCTGGAAGCACCGAAGCCTCGGCCACGCGCAAGTCCTCGGTAAGCTCCGGGCGGTCACTTGCTTCGCGTCTCCTGAGGGAAGGGGGGGCGACTGGAGCGGGCGTGTTTCCTCGCCTGCTGGGCGCCGCGATTTGCCCGGGGAACGCGCGGGCCCCGAATGGCAGCGTGGAGCGAGGAAGCGGACAGCCAGGGCTTCCCCGAGAGCCGCGGCCACACAGGGTATTCCTGTGTATTCAGGCTTGCAAAATGGCGGATCGAGCCTCTGCTGGCGGCAGAGGCTTGCAGAGCGCGGATCCAGCCTCCGCCGGCAGCGGAGGCTTGCAGAACGGCGGATCGGCTTATACTCGAGTCAATAACTTTTTCCAGTTTTTGGGGGTGAAATTGGGGGTCTCGGCTTATACTCGAGTCGGCTTATACTCAAGTATATACGGTAACTATTTTTGTAACTGCAGTTTTTTTCCTGTTTTTTTTATCTAATTCACGTCTTCGGACCATGTTTTTACAGAGAGAGAGAGAGAGAGAGAGAGAGAGAGAGAATTCATGGCTGAGCACCACCTTTGATGCAGGGGACCAGGGTTCAAATATCAGCTGACACCTGTCTTATCAGTAGGGCTCCTTGGTCCAAAGGTCTTGCACTGAATGTTTCACCTGCTTATCTCAAATATGAGAGTGATATGAACTAGGACATTCCTGGCTAGATTAATAAGATCCATATCACATGCTGGGGAACTAGGAAAATTTGACAATAAATGGGCTATTAGAATAAAGACAAGACAAGAAAATCTGCAATTGATGGAATGCTATAACAACAGCAGACCTAATGAGAGAGATGTATGAAACATATGAGGGAACTATGGATGGACAGAAACTCTACATCCACAATTGAAAATTACCTAACACTTCAACATAGTAAAGAGGTGAAAGTGAAATATCTAGGAATACACCTAACAGCAAGATGTGCAACGATAAAAGAAGATAATTATGTAAAATTATTAAATCAAATAAAAACTGACTTTGAAAAATGTAAAAAATTACAATTACCAGTGCTAGGAAGAATAGCGACTGTGAAAATGAATATTTTACCAAAACTTCTTTTTTTATTTCAAACAATATCTGTAAAAATAGGGGGGGATTTTTTTTGATGATTTGAATAGATGGATCTTGAAATTTATTTGGCAAGAAAAGAAAGACAGAATTAAATTGAAAATGCTACAAGAAACTAAGAAAATGGAGAATTTGGACTACCAGATTGGGTCTTATGCTACCAAGCATCTGTTTTAACATGGCTAAAAGAATGGATAACTCTCAGAAATAAAAGGTTATTATATTTAGAAGGACATGACTTACAATTTAGATGGCACACATTCTTATGGTATCAGAAGAATAAGACCATAGATATTTCCAAAATCACTACATAAGAAATGCACTATTATCTGTATGGGAAAAGATAAAACCTAAAATATACATGAAAATCCCAGAATGGTTATCAAAGATGGAAGTTTTCACACATCCAAATTTAATTAAACTTGAAAAAATTTTAAGGATATTCTGAATACAGATGGGAAATTAAAATCTAAACAAGAGCTAGAAGACCAGGGCATTGACTTATCATGGTAGCCTGATTGCAAATGCAATCGAGGTATGACAAAGATGTTAAAGCATAAAAAGGTAAAGGTAAAGGTTCCCCTGCACATGTGTGCTAGTCGTTTCCGACTCTAGGGGCCGGTGCTCATCTCCGTTTCAAAGCCGAAGAGCCAGCGCTTGTCCGAGGACGTCTCCGTGGTCATGTGGCCGGCATGACTAGACGCCAAAGGTGCACAGAACACTGTTACCTTCCCACCGTAGTGGTCCCTATTTTTCTACTTGCATTTTTATGTGCTTTCAAACTGCTAGGTTGGCAGAAGCTGGGACGAGTAACAGGCGCTCACTCTGTTATGCGGCACTCGGGATTCGACCCGCCAAACTGCTGACCTTCTGATCGACAAGCTCAGCGTCCTAACCCACTGAGCCACCGCGTCCCTTTGTTAAAGCAAACAGCTTTTATAAAGATCAGTCAGTGTTTGATCAGGTGTTGTTGACTTCTGATGAAAAAATGATTAAAACATTGTACAATTTTCTGTTGAATTTAAAAATGGAAGACAAACAAGCGAAAGAAACAATGATTATATGGGCAAAAAACTTTGGGCATAACATAGAATTAGAGAAATGGTAAAATCTATGGGAAAGAAATTATAAACTGATAATGGCTACTTTATAAAAAGAAAATGTATATAAAATATTTTATAGATGGCATTTTCCACCTGTTAGATTAGCAAAAATGTTTAAAAATATGTCTAGCAAATGCTGGAAATGTAATCAGAATCCTGGTACATATTATCACTTGTGGTGGACTTGTGTAAAAACAAACAAAAGTTTGGATGAAAATACATATGTGGTTAGAAAAAATGTTAGGAAAACGTGTAGATTTTAAACCTGATTTTTTTTTACTAGACACAATGCCAGAAAAGTTTGATAAACAAAATGTATATTTAACATTACATGTATTAACTGCAGCGAGGATTATATTTGCACAGCACTGGAAAAATGAGACAACACCATTGGAGGAAGCAATAATTAAGAAATATTGGACTGTGTGGAAATGGATAGACTTACATTGAGAATCAAAGGAAAAGAAGACACAGTATACTTTCAATCATGGAACTTATTTTACCAATGGTTGGAAAAGCGGGATAGAGAGTAAGAACTTAATCTTTAAGGCAAATGATAGGAGCAGTTGACTCCTAAACTGAGAGATTGCTTGCCACAGAACACAGGAACAATATCACAGCTTTCCTTCAGAAGAGTGCAGTGCTAGGAACAACTAAAATACTGTGCAGGACCCTCAAACTCCCAGCAGAAGAGCAAGATTGAGGCATATCATTCATGGGGATGAGAAAGTATTTTTTATATATTGCAGTAGATATAAACACATGACAATATTTGCTGTTGCAAAATCTATTAACATTTACAAAAACAACATGCAATTTTTTTCTACAAATGATGCAAGGATCAGGATGTCCATAGAAGCTAACAAACAGGTTATTTATGAGGTGTTGCCCAGCAGGCCTAAAGCTTTGGTCATTGTGTTAGCAGCAGAATAGATTTTTGTTTACTGTGTGTTTTATTATCACTGTGTTAGCCAGGTTTATAGTGCCCACCCACAGTCAATGAAAAATAACCAGAGAAGCCAGGCAAGTCAGATCATTGAAATCAAGTTACGCAAAATAGCAGAGACATAGCTAGCATTGAGGAAGCAGGAGGCAGGGTGCCTTAAGGGAGCTCTAATAGCCTATGTGCTGCTTGCTCATTTCCATTCTAAGTAGGATTGTGCTGCTTGTCACCTGCACAGCTTTCTGATTCAGTTCAAAGCTATGCATACTCATTTGCAAGTAAATCCCACTGATTTTGAGAGCACTTACTATTCTGGGGTGTGCTTAGTATTGCAGTATAATGTTACCATTCAACATGTGTGATTAACAGCCACAAAAAAAAGATGCATATACAATGTTACATTAATATCACAAACTCTGTTCTTTCATTCAATCCTGACATATTGTTTCTGTACTAATCAACGCAATATACAGTGTGTTAGTATGTTTCTGTAGACTTTATCATACCATTAATAATATAATGTGTGAAACAAACAAGAGGATTGCGTGCTTTTGCATGCATTTTTCTCTTTGTATGGCAAAGTCCAAGAATTCTCAAATGGACTTCTAGAGCATTAAGTCTTGGAATTCCAATGAACCTCATATACCTACTATATGTCTATATGTTTACAGAGATCTCCTTTGACAGCACGTCTCTCTCTCTCTCTCTCTCTCTGTGTTTGTGTGTGTGTGTGTGTGTGTGTGTGTGTGTGTGTGTTTTGGGTTCCCGCCAAAACACACACACACACACACACACCAGGGGGTTCAACGCCCCCTGGTGGTGACTGCTATGGAAGTGTGTATGTGTTCTCTTCACCTGGATACATAACAATTTCAAACTGTAGAGCATTGATAAATGGGCACAGTAAGAAGTAGATGAAAATAGCTGGGAGTTGGGGGGGAATAAATGTAGCAAAAATTACCATAGTTTCAAGATAAACACACACACACACACAAAATAGTAGATATCTTGACTGTAATAAATAATGTTAATACATAAAAGTTCATTATTAAATTTCAATGGAATGGTTAAACAACCATGGTTTCTCTCTCAAAATTACAGCTTTCATATTATTTATTTTAAGTTTCATTATTTTAAATTGCACCATTGAACATATTTGTTAACTTCAATACTGCTGAATGTATTACAATGAATGCGATATTAAATATATAATATTATCACCCAAGTGGAAAGCATCCTTGGAATTCTAGTAAATATTTGGTTCCATTATTATAGCTATGACCTTTCCTTCATATTTCCAACACTGAAAAGATTTGGATATTATTCGTAAATAATTAAATTTATCTTAGTTCACATAAAAATTGGTTCAAAATAGTGGGGAAAACTCTTTCTTTGGAAAATTTGGAAAGACTAAACTAAGTTTCTGTTTTGTAAAGGTTTGAATTGTTCTTAAAAATGAATAGTGGACATTTTTATGAAGATTTTACTAGTAATTAATATAGTATACATATATCGCAGAAAATATACAAGCAGTATGGCCTTTTGTAGTTGATATATAGAAATCAGTGGGTAAGGATGCTGAGCTTGTCGATCAGAAGGTCAGCAGTTTGGCGGGTCGAATCCTGAGTGCCGTGTAACAGAGTGAGCACCTGTTACTTGTCCCAGCTTCTGCCAACCTAGTAGTTTGAAAGCACGTAAAAATGCAAGTAGAAAAATAGGGACCACTACGGTGGAAAGGTAACAGCGTTCCGTGCGCCTTTGGCGTCTAGTCATGCCGGCCACATGACCACGGAGACATCCTCGGACAAACGCTGGCTCTTCGGCTTTGAAATAGAGATGAGCACCGGCCCCTAGAGTTGGAAATGACTAGCACGCATGTGCAGGGGAACCTTTACCTTTACCTTTATATAGAAATTGCAGGTAATTTTCTAAGTGCCATCCAATATGATTTGGTATAGCATCCAGTATGCCAATAACCACTGGAATCCCATGGCCAGTTTATGCCATAATCTTTCAATTTTGTATTTCAGATCTTGACAATTTCTGATCTTCTCCAATTCTTTGTCCTCTATTTTATGCTCTACTGGTATTGCCATACCAATTAACCACACTTTCTTCTTTTTTACCACAATTAAATCTGATGTGTTATAAGCTATAAGTCTGAAACAACATACGGTCTCCTGTTTGAGCAAGAGGTTGGACTAGAAGACCTCCAAGGTCCCTTACAACTCTATTATTCTGTATTCTGTAAGCCAAGACTTTATCAATTTGTATTCATAAATCCCACAATATTTTAACTGCTCTTTTTACTACTTTTTCAACTATATTACCATCATTTTTCTTATTACTGGTACATTATCATTTTTACAGAAGTCCCAGTGAATCATTTTGGTGGCTGTGTTATGACATTGTTTATAATCATTTTGTGCATTCTTTTTTGCAGGAGCTGAGTATAAGATTTACTGTTTTGTCTGCTCTTTGCACAATATGCATTCTGAATCATTTGACTATTTTTTGATTCTGGAGTCAATTGGACTAGTTCACATAGCTTGTTCTTGAGCACCTAAAATTAAGTCTTCGATTTCTTTTTTTGATATCCCAGTTATATATCATTGCCAGGTTTTATCTTTGTTCACTTTTCCCTTCATATTTTTAATAAATTGTCCATGTAATGTTTTTCCTTGTCAGTATTCAGTTCATGTTTTTATTACTTTATTTTGATCTTCATTTTTTTGTTTCCTGCACATTTAGTAATTTCCAATTTTAGTTTGCATCAATACTTATTTTGGCCTAAAAACGTTTGCCTCCATTTCTGCAGGGCAGATATAACCTGTCAATATCACTGTGGGAATGTAATGCATAGTGAATAGTCATTAGTTTTTATGTTTTTCTCTCCAAAATCTCCAATTCAGCTTGTGCTCAGTAAAAATTTCAAGCAACATAGTGTATCACAGGTATGACCCAGGTATTGAGGCTTTGATAGTGTTTCTTCTGTTCAATTTTGTCTTTAGCCCTTTCTTACCCTTTGGATGAATTCTTTACTAACCACATTTTTAACATCCATATTTTATATTATCCAACTGCAAAAAGCCCATATATCCTTAGGCTGATTGCTTCTGAGAGTTTGGCTTTTAAGAATTGTAATTTAATTACTGTTTGTGATTTTAACCTGATTTATTGATACTGTACCAGATTTCTCTAGGTCAAATTCTATTTCTAATAATTAATATTATGGGCCATCACCAAACTGCTTTGGAGTGTTGTGTTGTGACTGGATTTAGAATTTTTATCCACCAGTGGATAATGGTGGATAATTTATCCACCAATGACCTGGGATGGGGAGATGTTTAACAACAACAACAACAACAACAACAACTATAGAGTTGGAAGGGAAATTTGAGGTCTTCTAGTCCTCCCTGGCTCAGGCAGGAAACCTTATACCATTTCAGACAAATGGCTGTCCAGTCTCTTCTTAAAAACTTCCAGTGTTGGAGAATTCACAGCTTCTGAAGGCAGGTTGTTCCACTGATTAATTGTTCTAACTGTCAGGAAATTTCTCCTTAATTCTAGGTTGTTTCTTTCTTTGATTAGTTTCCATCCATTGCTTCTTGTCCTGCCTTCAGGTCCTTTGGAGAATAGCTTGACTCCCTTGTCTTTGTGGCAACCCCTGAGATGTTGGAACATTGCTATCATGTTCTTCTCTTCATTAAACTGAACATACCCAATTCCAACAACCGTTCCTTATATCTTTAACCTCCAGTCCCCTAATCATTTTAAGGGTATCATCACAGGATATAAGCTGTTCCAAGTAAAGTGTGTTTTGCAATTGATTGGTGGCGATTTCATCAATGCCAATGATTTCCAAGTGTTTGGATTCATCCAAGGCACCTATTACTAATGGTACTATCTTTGCCCTTCTTTGCCCCAGTCACTGTAAATCTATTTGCAAGTTTAGTATTTTGTATTTTCTCCTGTTCTTTCTCTTCTATTCTCCTATCTCCAGGTACTGCCACCTCCACTATCCAGACATTTTTGTCCTTCTTATTGACAGTTGTTAGATCTGTGGTATGATGTGCTTCTTTACATCATCTAACTGGAAGAACTACCCATTTTGTTCAAAATGCAAAATAGTGGTTACAATATGTAAACTGTCAGTACAGTGCAGTGTTGCTATGTCTTAAATAAAATTAGTATAGAAGAGGAAATTTCTCTTTTTCCTATTCTACATTTGCTGTAAGCTCTTCAGTGCAATTAATAAAGGTTGCTTAGAGGCATATTTCATCTTTATAATTTCTATCTTATAACCTTTAATTTGGAAGGGAAATATTCTTAAATAATAGAGAAATATAATACTATACTCTAAGCAATAAGAATTAATAAGCAAAACTCTCTCAACTTTTATTTTTTCCTATGCCTCATTCCTATACGTTCTGTATGTTCTATCTATTGACTGATCTATCTGCCATCATAAATTTATCTGATGCAATTTCAAACACTTCTATAATTAAAGAAACAATGAGGTGTCTGATATATGTTATCCTGCCAGACATGACATTTAATTAACACGGATATGTAAACAGAAATCCTGGGAGAGATATGTAGGTACATTGATATACAGTATGCATGATACTTCCAAAGTTAGTTTGCATTTGAATTTGTAAATAAATGCAAATGCAAACAAGTAAAAGGAAAATAAATAAATCTAACATTTCCCTCCATGCCTTTGACAATAGAATAATTACCCATTAAAAATTAAAAATACTATGTTGTTGTTGTTAGTTGCGAAGACGTGTTCGACCCATTGTGACCCCAAGGACAATGTTCATCCAGGCCTTCCTGTCCTCTATCATCTTCTGGAGTCCATTTAGGCTCACGCCTACTGCTTCAGTGACTCCATCCAGCCACCTCATTCTCTGTCGTCCCCTTCTTCTCTTGCCCTCAATTTTTCCCAGCATTAGGCTCTTCTCCAGTGAGTCCTTCCTTATAGGGACGTGGTGGCTCAGTGGGTTAGGACGCTGAGCTTCTCGATCAGAAGATTGGCAGTTTGGTGGGTCGAATCCTGAGTGCCGCATAGCAGAGTGAGCACCTGTTACTTGTCCCAGCTTCTGCCAACCTAGCACTTCGAAAGCATGTAAAAATGCAAGTAGAAAAATAGGGACCACTACAGTGAGAAGTTAACAGCGTTCCATGCGCCTTTGGCGTCTAGTCATGCCAGCCACATGACCACGGAGACGTCCTCGGACAATCACTGGCTCTTCGGCTTTGAAATGGAGATGAGCACCGGCCCCTAGAGTTGGAAATGACTAGCACGCATGTGCGGGGGAACCTTTACCTTTACCTTTTTATCTGCATATCTTAGGTTGTTGATATTTCTCCCGGCAATCTTAATTTCAACTTTTGATTCATCTAGCCCTGCCTTTCTCATGATATGCGCTGCATATAAGTTGAACAGGCAGGGTGACAGTATACAGCCTTGCCAGACTCCTTTCCCAATTTTGAACCAATTAGTGGTTCCATGTCCAGTTCTCACTGTTGCTTCTTGACCCACATATAGGTTTCTCAGGAGACAAATAAGATGGTCTGGTACTGCCATCTCTTTAAGAACTTGCCACAGTTTGTTGTGATCCACACATTCAAATGCTTTAGCATAGTCAATGAAGCAGAAGTAGATGTTTTTCTGGAAGTCCCAAGCTTTCTCCATGATCCAGCATATGTTGGCAATTTGATCTCTAGTTCCTCTGCCTCTTCGAAATCCTGCCTGTACTTCTGGTAGTTCTCGATCCACATACTGCTGGAGTCTAGCTTGTAGGATTTTAAGCATAACTTTACTAGCATGAGAAATGAGTGCAATGGTGCGATAGTTTGAACATTCTTTGGCACTGCCTTTCTTTGGAATTAGAATGCAAACTGATCTTTTCCAATCCTGTGGTCACTGTTGAATTTTCCAAATTTGCTGGCAAATTGAGTGTAGCACTTTTACTGCATCGTCTTTTAAGATTTTGAATAGCTCAGCTGGAATACTGTCACTTCCACTAGCTTTGTTGTTGCTCAGCTTTCCTAAGGCCCATTTTACTTCACATTCTAGGATGTCTGGCTCAAGGTCAGTGACCACCTCACTGTGGTTATCAGGGACGTTAAGCTGGTTCTTGTATAGTTCTTCTGTGTAATTTTGCACCTCTTCTTAATCTCTTCTGCCTCTGTTAGGTCCCTGCCATTTTGGTCCTTTATCATGCCCATTTTTGCATGAAACGTTCCTTTCATCTCTCCAATTTTCTTGAAGAGATCTCTAGTCCTCCCTATTCTATTGTTTTATTCTATTTCTTTCCACTGTTCATTTAAGAACACATTCTTATCTCTTTTAGCTATTCTATGGAATTCTGCATTCAATCTTTTTCTCCCTTGCCTTTTGCTTCCCTCCTGACCTCAGCTATTTGCAAAGCTTCCTCAGACAACCATTTTGCTTTCTTGCATTTCTTTTTCTTTGGGATGGTTTTAGTTGCTACTTCTTGTACAATGTTGCGAACCTCCGTCCATAGTTCTTCAGGCACTCTATCAGATCTACTTCCTTAAATCTATTTGCCACCTCTACTGTATATTCATCAGGGATATGATTTAGTTCATACCTGAGTGGCCTAGTGCTTTTCCCTACTTTCTTCAATTTAAGCCTAAATTTTGCAATGAGAATTTCGTGGTCTGAGCCACAGTCTGCTCCTGGTCTTGTTTTTACTGACTGTATAGAGCTTCTCCATCTTTGGCTGCAGAGCACATAATCAATCTGATTTCTGTGTTGACCATCTGGTGATGTCCATGTGTAGAGCTGTCTCTTGGGTTGTTGGAAAAGAATGTTTGATACAACCATCATATTCTCTTGACAAAATTCTGTCAGCCTGTGCCTGGCTTCATTTTGTACTCCAAGGCCAAACTTGCCTGTTATTCTTTTTATCTTTTAGCTTCCTACTTTAGCATTCCAATCCCCCATGATGAGAAGGACATCATTTTTTGGTGTTAGTTCTATAAGGTGCTGTAGGGCTTCATAGAACTGGTCAATTTCATCCTTTCCTGTCCATTTTAGTTCGCTGATTCCTAAGATGTTGCTGTTCAGTCTTGTCCTCTCTTGTTTGACCACATCCAGCTTGCCTTGATTCATGGATCTTACATTCCAGGTTCCTATGGAGAAAAAATCTTTACAGCATCGGACTTTCCTTTCACCACCAGATACATCCACAGCTAAGCATCCTTTCGGCTTTGGCTCAGTCGCTTCATTCTTTCTGGCGCTACTAATACTAGCCCTCTGCTCTTCCCCAGTAGCATATTGGACACCTTCCAACCTGAGGGGCTCATCTTCCAGCATCATATCTTTTTGCCTTTTGGTACTGTCCATGGGGTTTAATGGCAAAGATACTGGAGTGGGTTGCCATTTCCTTCTCCAGTGGATCACGTTTTGTCAGAACTCTCTGCTATGACCTTTCTGTCTTGGGTGGCCCTGCACGGCATAGCTCATAGCTTCATTGAATTACGCAAGCCCCTTCGCCACGACAAGGCAATAATCCATGAAGGGGAAAAAATACTATGCATTTACTGAAATCCAGTTGAACACAATGTGAGGAAGAGAAGACAAAAAAGAACAAGAGGAATTCCAAGTTTATCCATCCCTAGTTGCTGCATTAGGTAATAAGGGGCTGATCTACCCCAAAGCCATGACAATCATGAGATCAGAAGACTTGAATAAGTTAGAGGGCCAAAACTGAGCTCCAGTAGCTGTTTCCATCAGAAATAGGACAAAGCTTTCCTTATGGTGTAGCAGAACATATTGTTTTCCTTAAAGAATAACACTGTATTTCAAGAAACAAGCTTGATAAAATGCATTCTGAAAGAAATAGAAAAAAAATGTGTTCCTGATTCAGATTGCTAAAAGCTGGTGGTAGATTTGAACAAACATTAACTACTAAATGTGATACTAAAAATAATAATGGCTGGCATTTCTACAGCATCTTTCATTTGAAGTTCTCTAACAAGCTTCACATAATATTGATTTACAAAAGCTGAACACAAACTTTCCAAAGATTAAGCATCTAAGTAGTCTGACATGCATGACTAGCACCATCACAGTCAATAAGAGGACTAGTCATGCATATAGTTACTCATATGCTCAAATTCATAGTGATATTGAACCAAACACCCACATATCTAAGTTAACATTTCATCTCCTTATGGGAGCAGTAACAAACTCTCAGAGCCAATCTTCAATAAGAACGGTATTCTAAACTCTAGGATGATTTTTATTATTACAAAAATTGAATAAGTCTTAAAAATATGGCTTGATTTAATTATATAATCTATCAAAAACTTCCAGTGAATGACCTACACAACTGTAGAAACAAAGAGCAAAGCAATTTAATGCACTAGTTGACTGCATTTGTAGGTACTGTTTGAGCCATTCTCAAGAAATGAGGGGGAAATGTACTATATAAAAATTCTTAGCCTTGTATGGAATAAGATAAGATAGTTTGAACAAATGAACCTATTTCTACCTGTCTTATTAATAACATTAATTTTATTAAAACGGTAATCATTAAAATTAGACCACTGGGAGATTGAAAGTGAAGTACTGCAGTGCCATCTGCTGATAGTACAAATCTTTTTTAAAAAAAATAATCACTTGAACGGCAGTTCTTCCTTCATCTGAATCAAAAAACACAGTTGCAAGATTCTAAAATATTATTTTAAAAAAATCTTTGAAGTCTTTGCATTTTTTCAGCTGAATTAATTAACTTATTTTTATTTAAAGTAATAGATTTGTCACATATCATATCTGTTATAAATGCAAGAATTGCTGAGGTGTACAAACATATGTGTGCACACACATAGAACACACACACACACACAAAAGGACTGATAACAGTTTGTACCAGATTATGCCATTTGGATAAATCTAGTTTGCTGAACACCCTTTTTGTTTTTTATCATCACCATCATCCGTTCTCCTTTCTCTGGAGAAAAATATAAAATAGAAAAACAAACACCAAACTGTGTTTTCACCTTTAAGACAAAAACATTAATAGTGAAGTTCTGCTTTAGACCCAGTACCTGCTTTACTTCCCAGTTCACTACTTCAAATTAATGCTTTAAAGTAGTATCGGTTTTGTTTTTATGCTAATTTTGATTATTAAATTTACTAATTCCATTCTTTAAAAAGAGAGATGAAAATATAGCACCCTTGTAGTCTTATCTGACATCTTCCACAAAGCTAAATTATTTTGTTCTTCTTTTCTCTTTAAAATGCTTTAAATAGAGATGCAATTATGTAAAAAAAAAAAACTGTTAATGGGGGGTTACCCTAGAACAGGGGTCAGCAACCTGAAACAGTGAAAGAGCCACTCGGAACCGGTTCCCTCAAAAAAGGAAAAACTGGGAGCCGCAAAAAATGTGTGCACATGCGCGTACATGCGCAGAACAGGGTTTGACCGAAGAGTGGAGCCAAGGCGAGATATGCACCTACCCTGCATATTTGAATTGATTGAACTTTTTTAGTCCCACTTTTTTTTTTTTGGACTGCACATGGCAGAGGACTGGGAGCCACAGGAGACGGCTGAAAGAGCCGCATGCGAAAGCCTCTTGAAAAGAATGCCAGGCAGAAGAAGCAGCATTGGCAGATTACCCACTCAGGTTTTCCACATCCATGCCCCCCCCCCCCATTCATATATTCACATAGGATAACTTCAGGCAATACAGAATTTGAGTTCTATAGTCAAAATTATGCAAAGGAAAGAACATTTCTAAATAAACGTTCATGGAATAAAACTGCTGAACCTGCTTTTCCCAACTCTTCCATATCAGCCAAAGACAATTTCCTGCCTTAAGGGCAGCCTAATTCCTCCTGCTTTTTCACATCTTGAAAGATCTTGCAGTACAATTCAAATGTCACTTTTTACTTTCCTTTATCTACAACTTGATGCTTCTGCCTGAAGCAGGTAGCCTTACTTGCTAAGCCATAAGCTCTTAAAACTTTAAAGCATTTTATCCCTCACATCTGGTCAGTTATCTGAATGGCTTTTCTAGCAGGAGCACAATGATCTGCTGAATATTACTTTTTTAAAAATACTGAATATTATTAAAATAAAGAATCGTGTTCTTTTTCCAGTTTTTTCTGAGGTTTCTTATAGCCACACATCAGAAATTTCCTTTCATTCACTATCTCATTATTTCTTTATCTCTATTCAGGATTCCTCCAATCCTTATTCTTACTGAATGAATAATTTCTGCGCTCATTGAGATTTATAGCTTGTTTTTTCAGTCTGTTGTTCTGAATTTTGAAATAGGCCTCTATTATCTAGTAATGATGGCTTGCAAATTAAATTCATTTTTAGTGGCATAATCAAATGCTAATTTATATTTTGGAGTTTTGTTTAATTCATTTAGTTATAATGCAATCATTTTCTTTTATTAACTTACATTACCCAAAACCTGGTGCTGGAGAGAATTAAACACAATAAATGTAACTTTCTGAGATTTGTTAGACATCCTAGGCTCTTAACCATCATCGGTCATAGCTCATTATTTACCAGAATACCTTCTCACATAGATAAATACCCAATCTCATAGTGGTCTTCTATTTACAAGACGTTTTGAAGCAAAACAACAGAGTTGTGAAAAACAACCTTCATTCAAGGCAATGCAGCAAATACTTCCAGATCAAGATGGGAGCTAAATCACAAGCCATGCTTGTGACTCAGCTGCCTTAATGACTCTGCCTCCCCTTCCCTTTCTTTTATTTACATAAACAACAAAGCAACTTCCACATTCTTTTCTTTTCTCTTTGGAAGGCAAAGGGGAATTTGTACTACCATAGTATGCACAGAGAACAGTGCGACCATGGGGCTGGCTAGTCCCTTGAGAGTTCTCCCCCCACCTGTAATAATCCAACATTAAATAACTATCTTAAGGGTTTTTTTTCATTTTTGATCTTTCATTGTTATTATTCTATAATTTTATTTTTTTAACCCTGATTTAATTTTTAAATGTTAATGTTAATTTTTCTATATTGTTTTACTTATTTGTTATATTATATTGTATGCCACCCAGAGCCCCTCCTTGAGGGAGATGTGTGGTTCAGAAATATTAAATATAAATAAATAAATGTGATGTCATGCTTGCATTAAACTTAGCCTAAGCCAGTAATGCATTTTGTAATCCACAAAACTTTTTTTTTTCAAAAATACATATTTTCAAAAGAATTAGAAATATTTTAGAAAGGTACTAGCAGAATATTGAAGTTAGTTTGATAGAAGTTTGGATCTTTATTTAAATGGCATTTCCATTTATGGAGTATACATACTTCACTGTTACACAGTCTATTTCAAACAATAGACAACTACTTGTCAACGTATATAACATTTAAACAGATATAAAATCTAAAAAAATGCATTGAAATACTTAACTAAAGTTAAAAAAAGAAGTTAGGTCAAAGATTGAAGTAATGTTGCTTCTGTTTGAAAGCTTTTATCACATTCTTTTCATCTTAGGTATCCCTGAAATGAACAGTAGTTATTCCCAAATAAATTGTCTAAGACAAAAGCCTCATGTTCTGTTCATAGCATTTTGTTCTGTTTAAAGTAAATATAAAAACCTAACCCATACATTTTTTAAACCTCTCCAGATCTAAATAGTTTCCCAGCAAAACCCTACACCAGGCATGTCAAACTGCCGGCCCACAGGCTGGATGCATCACACCAAAACTGTGCCCACCCCATTGCGGGCAATGGGGGAAAAGTCGCAATACGTCACACAACATCACATGATGTCGCAAGTTTGACATGCCTGCCCTATACCATCACTACCACTACAACTATTGAGAAACTACCATACACCAGGCAGGATGAGAGTCAAAGAACTTATGTTCCTTGGAGGTGTGCCTGATAAGAAAGGTCCAGTTACTCAGCCAGATTTCAAAATGTAAGCAGTAAGCAATATTTATAAAGTACAGGCAGTCCTCACTTACTGATCACAATCAGGGCCAGCAATTCTGTCATTAAGCAACATGGTCAAAAAAGTGTCTTAAATATTCCATCATGGGTGGACGAGTATCAGTTATGCTTGAGACTAGTTATCTTGGCAGTTATCTGTCTACGGAGATTCTCAGTCATTCCGGTTATGGTTGTCCCAAAGTTGTTGTTGTTGTTAATAATAATAATAACAACAACAGTTGGAAGGGACCTTGGAGGTCATCTAGTCCAACCCCCTACTCAGGCAGGAAACCCTATACCATTTCAGACAAATGGCTGTCCAGTCTCTTCTTAAAAACTTCCAGTGTTGGAGCATTCACAGCTTCTGAAGGCAGGTTGTTCCACTGATTAATTGTTCTAGCTTCAGGAAATTTTACTAAATCAATGGATTACATTAATTTAATACTTCAACCAACAAATTAGTTGAATAACAAATACTAGATGACAAGTATAATTAACTAATATTTTCACTTAAAAAAATAAAAATAATTACTTTGCTAAAGATGTGGTTGTGTGTCTTTGCAAGTCTTTATTGATATAGATTGTGGGTGTCCAATCATTTGCCTGGCCTCAGACGCATTCAACAAAGAGGAATTTTCTTGGTCCACAAATAAAATGTATAGTACAGATAATATGTATAAACTTTTATGTTAAAAGTTAAAAGACAGTAGCATTACTGGCTGTCCAGGATCGCATACAGCCCATGGGTCATCAGTTGGACTTGCCTGATATAGATGATGAATATATAGAAATAGATGTAGATATAAAGATATAGATGACAGTAAGTGGCAGCTCCTAATTAATGTGGATCAAACCTGCTGGATATTCAATGGAAAACTATCAGTAAATCTCATAATTTTAATGCAGACTTGGAAAATTGGGGGAGAGGGAAGAATCCCAGAAAAAATGTCAAGCTAGTTTTATTTTGTTGCCAAGATCAAATGGAACTACATCAGAGGTGGGGAACTATGGCCCCTTTATGATTTGTGAACTTAAACTACCAGAATTCCTGAGCCAGCATGGAAAACCGAGGAATTCTGGGAGTTGAAGTCCATAAATCATAAAAGGGCCATAGTTCCTGAACCCCTGGATTACATGGATATGAAGTTACACGAATCAACAGGATTCAAATTAGATTTACCGGCTTTTATGAGGGGGAGGGTGGGAGGAAGACACAAAGCTGAAATATATTTTAGGCTTCCCAGTATCGCAGTCAAATATTGCCTATTGTAAAATACAATTATACAGAGAGCATGGTAACAATCTGAAGATTCATGTACTATATGAGCCTCAGTGTTTAGAACAAAAAGGCAATTTTTGTTGAGGAAAACCTTTTGAGATGTGCTGGACTGAAAACTGACTGAATTCAATTTACTGAAGTGATATTGAAATATTGGGGAGAAGTGGCTGCAGAATGATTACAGTTCAAAAGCTCTATTGCTAGTTCTATCTCATGAACCTGTATGTTCAGTTGTCACCATGGCAACATGGTCATCAGAGCTATTCAGAAAACTGGCAACTTCATTTACATTTTTATGTTAGATATTAAGAAGACTATCAGAGAAAAACACAAGAAGGCTCAATATACACAACTACCTTTTAACCTTCCCATAATTCAGAGTAAGAAAGGAGGAAGGGGGGAGGGAGAGAGGGGGGGATTTCTCTAATTTTATAAAAATATGCACTCAGAAATGTATTCTTAACAACAATAATAATTTCCCTTTGTGTTTTTAAACAGTGTACAAATATGGCACATTTGTATAAGGGATACATACTGTACAAAAATGATCACAATCACACAAGAGTAATCAACTTGTGGCCCCCAATTTATTGCCAAAAGCTTTCTGTTTAGCCATTAATCCAGCTCAACGTCAAGAGCAATCTACCTTAACCATCAGGATGAAAAATGGAGATCAGACTAGAAGCATAGTTAGATTCTTCAAGAATCTATAATGCATTTATTATAGGTGGATTTAATTTAGATTGATATACTTGCCCAAGTTAAAACACTAGAGAACATCCACCATTTCATCCCTTATGGCCCTTTGCAAATTCTCAACAACATTTTCATCTACTAATCCATGATTTTCCTGCTTTCCTGGTAGTAAGTTGTGAAGTTGTATTTGTTTAATCATAGCTCTTCATATATAACAATGTGAGAATGACAATTCTTGCTTTGCATTTCATGTTGTGTAAATATAGAAAGGGACAAGTATTATGCAACTATACTGGCTGATTTTATGGTTAGCATGCATACAGTAACAAAATAATACTAAAACTCTTGTCATTACCCTTAACTGGATGAAAGGGTGGATGATGAGCAATACTTTTTAAGCAAAGATATCTCAAATTAACTTAAAATTGTGTGCAAAAGTCAAGACCCATAACTCTCAATGGAATGAAATTTGGGGAAGTTGCACCTGTACAGTCCAAGTGACTGCTGCTGCAGTCATCATGTAATCTTCATGTTCAATGTTCCATGACAGTTTCCCAGCCAATCTTGCAATCCCTCAGCCTGTCCCCCAACCAGCTGCTGCCACTTAATTGGCTGCTGGGAAGAGAAGGGAAGGAAGGTGTAGTGCTACCCCAAAAGGGCTGCTAGAGTCCGGGTTCTCCTAGCCCTCTTAGTATAATTGCTGGTCCACAGTAGTCCCTACTTAGGCACTTCTGCTTGGCTGGGACATATGATGGGATGGTGGTCAGTCTCTCTCAGCAGGCAGCTCACATAAGGTGATGGTGGTCAGTGTGTCTCAGCAGACAGGTCACATGAGGTGATTTTGGTCAGTCTCTCTCAACAGACAGGTGATGTGATGTGATGGTCAGACTCTCTTAGCAGGCAGATCACGTGCAGGGAAAGTATTCAGGTGGCTGGTCAGCCCTTCTTCTTCTTCTTCTTCTTCTTCTTCTTCTTCTTCTTCTTCTTCTTCTTCTTCTTCTTCTTCTTCTTCTTCTTCTTCCTTCTCTCTCTCTCTCTCTCTCTCTCCCTCAGTCTTACCCCATAGAAGCCTTTACTCTTCTATTTCCTTCTCTCCCTCAGACTTGCCCGACAGAAGCCTCTCCTATTCCATCCCCTTCTCTCCCTCAGGCTTGCCCCACAGAAGCCTCTCCTCTTCTCTCCCTTTCTCTCCCTCAGGCTTGCCCCACAAAAGCCTCTCCTCTCCTATCCCCTTCTCTCTCTCAGACTTGCCCTCTAGAAATCTCTCCCATTTCTCCCTATCACCTTCTTGCTCAGGCTTATCCCCCCAACCCAACTCTTCTCTGCCCTCTCGCTGACTCCTCCCCCAGGCATCTCCTGGCACTGTCTCTTCAGCTCACCCCACCCCCTCTACAAAGGGAAGAGAAGGGTGCTTCCCCTGGGTGCCTTCCTCAATTCATACCACCTTCTATGTGCCTTCTCTAACCCAGACAGCACTTCTTCCGCATCCCCATTCACACACTCTTACCCACACCTGCAGCTTTTCTGACAAACATGGCACCATTTGTGTATTCCCATGCACCCTTCCCTGAACCACACAGCACCTCTTGTACACCCCTGAACATTCTTCCCAACACCTCTCTTGACCAGTGCCACCCCCTTCACCCTACATGCCATCGCTGACCTGCACAGCACTTCTTACATACCCCCAAGCATCCCCAGGCATTCTTCCCAATCCATGCCACCACCACCCATGTACCATCCCCAACCTGTGCCATGCCTCTTACAAATCTCATTCATTGCCTTCCCATACTGGTCCAGTCTAACATGCACAGCACCTATCACATACACTGGGCATCTTTCCCAAGCTATGCCACCCACCCATGCACACTCCCCAACCTGCATGGCATCTCTAGTGTACATCCACACCCACACACCCTTTCCAGCCCATGTGGCACCTCCCACATACCCTCACATACCATTCCTGATGTACACTTGTGGACATCTTCTGCCAGTGCTCTCCCCATTCCAGCAGCAGTCACTTACTATCTGCTGCCCAGGGCCTTCTGGGAGATTTCTCATGCTCCTTGCCAGCATCTGACAAGAAAATTCAAAGGGAAATCCAGCAGGAAGTTGGAAGCTGCTCTCATTCCCACAGCTTTTTTGCCCACCTCTAGTCATTCTGTTTCTCTATTTGGGAAAGAAAATATCTCTGAAACAATGACTCAACAGGACACGTTGTCTAATAATTATAAGAGACTAGCTATATCAGATAAGTGAAAGCCTCTTAGCATACAGGCAAAATAATGTAGAATTTGCATTTTATTGTAATTTCAAATCTTTCATAACCTTTTACTGTACTATCTCTAGAGGTGGTTGACTTTTTTTCACTTGCCCGCATCGTGTCTGTTGAATATGGCTGCATGTTTACATTCTCTGAATTTCAGCTTTCCATCTTCATAGCTCCCTTAGGTTAGTATGGGAACAAAATTCTGACACAAGCACTCACTTAATCTGGATATCTATTTAGCACCATGATTTACTTTCTTCAACCAGTTGCTCTCTAGATATCTTCAGTCCAAACTCTCATTCTTAAATGGCACAGCTGGTGACTGCGCTGCCATAACAATTAACACAATTGTGAGTAGGGGCAAAGGTGATTCCTTTATATGTCCCTAAAAGATTATTTATTTTACAAAAACAAACATAAAAGTGATATGTGAGTCCTATATTCTGTTTTATTGCTATCTCTACACAATGACAATTACTATACCATGACTTTGGTTATGACAACTGCTAAAGTCTATACCAGGGGTCCCCAACCCCCAGTCCATGGACCAGTACCAGTCTGCAGCATGCCAGCAACCGGTCCACCCAAACAAGGAAAGCCTCATCCACAGGATGCAGGCAGCACACAAAACCACGTCTCCTCCAGTCCGTGGAAAAACCTCTCTCCATGTAACCGGTCTATACCATTTCTATTCAATATATTATACGCTATTACAGTGCCCCATACTATCTTTTATAAATACCTGCAGTGGAAGAAGATGGTGAAGCTGATGGAATAGGTAGAGATGGCAAAAATTACAGAAAATGATTTGATTAAAAAAAAAGACTTTGAACATTTTTATTTCTACTTGGAAATCACTTTTGGATTTTGTGCAAGAAACAAAGAAATGAAATGTTGATTTGGGGATTTTAGGATTAAAATTATATGGGATTGCAGAAACAATGTAGACAAATATTAATCTTAGAATAAGGCTCTGATATTTCTTTTTATTCATATGTATACCAGACTTGAAAGTCATTTTTTCTATTCTTTTTCTTTTGTTTTTAACACTTCTGTCTTTGTATTATTTTAAAATCATTTATCCTTATGTAGCGGGGCTGGCTGAAAGGCTTTCCAGGAGCCTGGCCAGGGAGAGAGAAGCTCAGACAGCTGCTGCCAGTTTTGAGTGTGGCGGGCGTGGATTGGGCAGAAGGAAAGAAAAAGGAGGAAAGAAAGGGGATGGGGGATTGTTGTTGCTGTTGTCGGAGAGAGACCAGGTGAAGTCGAAGAAGGATTTGAGGTTTTAAGCTGATCCTTTTCTGTGAAGAGAGGGAAGGGGAGAGAGAGAGAGTGAGAAGGTGGAATTTTACTGCTTCCTTTCGCAAGGGGGATATCCCAAGCGGAGGCAAGAGAGTGAGTGAGGAGAGAGGAAGTTGCTGGAGTTGCTAAATTCAGATTTTAACAATAAAGGACAGGGGGAGGGTTTTTTCACAGACGAGACCTGATACTGCGAGCAATGACAGAAGAGAAGGAGAGGCTGGTCATTACTGCTTTGGTGACTAGCGGCCATCCGAACTTTGATTATTGTTACTGGTGCAAATTATAGACACTGTGGGGAGTTGCTCTTATGGGGTGAGCTGTTACTGTTCCCTACCCCATTGGTAGGGAACAGTAACTATTGCTGCTATGACTGCCTGGCACTGTTAAACACCGTCACACATTGACTATCAGGGCTAGAGGCTGGTCATCTTTGTTCCAGAAAGCCCCCCCCCTTTTTGACGAAGAGAGTCTGCAACCTCCTCACTTTGCATGAGCTTCTTCTAGAAGAGCCATTTTACTAACACCTTGAGAGCACAGCTGCAGAGTGCGATGGAGGGGAGCAGGGCTGGAAGGGCCTGGGCTTTGGCGGCCTCTGAGGGGATAACGCTACACTTGTATACCTTTTTAATTTCCTATCTTTGAATATAAATAAAGTTGTCTTTCTTAAAAAAAATCAATAGAAAAAAATTATTGTATTCTTCATTCACTCTTGCTTAATTTATATAAAACTGAGGAGGGAGAATTACCTAAGAATTACTTAATAAAAAGCAACCTTGTAAGGCAATGAAATTGTGCAAGTTCTTTTCTAAAATCATAACACCTAAATTCTACACAACTTGACACAATACTGTTGCCTCACTAAGGTCATACTTTTGGATGGTTCTTTGTTTTATTGTTGAATGAAATAATCTTTTGAATGAAATAATAAGGTTCAATAAAAAATATTCATATACTTTCACACACTAATTCTGTCGTCTCTCTACACTTTCTCTTAAGCAGAATTATTGTGCAAGAAAATCTTAAAATAAGAAACGGCACTTCATTCCTTTTGTTAGTTTTGATTTGGTATTGTACCTGTTTGGTATAAGTGTTTAATGTTTACATTTAGTTTTCTTTTGCTTCTATGGTATCTAGAAACAGTTTTTCCACTTCTTTATACATCTTAAGCTACTTTCCAACTTACCTGTCTTACTAATCTGTGCTATAAAATAACTTTAGAGGTTTGAGACATCACAATCCTCATAACTGTTTCTTGAGACTTCAATCAAATCATTTTTCCATTGACAACATTATCCCTTGACTAGCTTTTCCTGTTTTCAGCTTTAATTATTTTACATTTCCCTGTGGTAATCATGTTCATCATCTTCTGGACCAATGCTAACATCATCACTGAAAAAATACGTATGAATTTGAATGTTGAACAATTCAAATCTGTATTTTTTTTTCTTATATAAGATACAATAGACATAATCCAGGATACACCTATCTAGAAACTTTAATCTAAAAAACAAAGGTTCATGCAAATTCAGCAATCCTACTAGTTTCATTTCTTAAAGACTATGGGACTTGTATGTGTTTGTGTGTTAGAAGAGGATAAAGCAATATTATTTATCTGAAGGTTTGATATTTTAGCATTTATGTTTTTGAACAAATGGCAGCTTTAATAAAGTGAACAATGTGTGTCCTGTAGTCTGACCCTTTATATCAACTGGCTTGTGATATGTCATTCAGTAAAATACAGCAGTGCAGTGGCCCTTTGGTGCTGCTTCTTATCTACTTGTCTTCACTCATTCAGGCAGCCAAATAAGATTTATTGCATTTTAAAGCATACGTTCACTCCTAGCCACTTTAAGCTTTAAAAGCTAAGACATATTTCCTCCTGTTTGAATTTTATCCTCTATTTCAGGGCTTTCCAATCTTTTCACCCATTGTATCACTTTTAGGATATGGCAACTTCTGAGTACCACCAGTTGCCTAGCAAGGTGTCAAAAACTTGATGACCAAAAAAAGGGGAAAAAGTGATGAAGTACAGGTAGTCCTCAACTTACAACAGTTCGCTTAGTGACTGTTCAAAGTTACAATGGCACTGAAAAAAGTGTCCCCCAAGCCACAGCTGAGCAAGACACCTGCCTGCCCGGCGGTGCTCTTCCTCCTGTCCGAGGTTTTCATTGTTGTGAGCATTTCTGTTGAGGATTGGCAGTGGGGGTGGGGTGAGGGGTGTTTGGTTTTTATTCCCCCCGTCTGCTGGGTGGTTGCAGCAGGTTTTGGTCACTTCACATGACCCTGGGACACTGTGACCGTCATAAATATAAATCAGTTGTCAAGCATCTGAATGTAAATCACAAGACCCTGGAGATGCTGGAATATTCCAGCTGACTGGTGCTTTTTCTGGGCTCTGAAGCACCAGGATCAGCACCAGCTGGAGCCTGACGCTGATCCTGGTGCTTCCACTGACCCCAGACAGCCCCAAAGAAGCACTGATCCTGCTGCTTTCGCTGAGCCCTGACAGCCCTGAGCTCCAGCCATCTCTCACTCAGTTCATTCCCCTCCCCCGCTACCACTTTTCTAGGATGGTCACGTACCACCTGCCAGGTGCCAATGTACCACAGGTGGTACCCGTACCACCAGTTGAAAAGCCCTGCTCTATTTCAGTTGACAGAAATGTATAAAGTGTAATATCAAAGCACAGATGATATCTGAATATATGCGAAGCTGACAACTATTATCTAGTCACAATGTAGCTATTTTTTTCATTATTAATTGTTTTTCCATTGTGTGATAAAGAGAGAAATGAAACTGTCACCAAAGACAAAAATAGACAAAATACCAACCAATTTGATCTAGTGGTTAAGCCACCAGTCTATTAACCGAAGAACCGGTTCCATCTAAGCTGCCAGCACGGGTCCAGGTATGCCTGCAGACCCCCAGCAGCCCGATCCAGGCTCTGGAGGCCTGGAAAAGACCTCTGCTACCCAGATCTATGGCTGCAGAGCAATTTTGTGCTCCCCCCATGGCTGATCTGGGGCTCTGGAGGCCTTTTCCAAGCCGCCAGAGCCTGGATCCATGACTGCAGAGTGATTTTACAGCCCCTCAGTGGCCCAATCTGGGCTCCGGAGGACTTGTAGCTCCCCAACGGCCCTATCCAGGCTCCAGAAGTCTTTTCCAGGCCTCCAGAGCCTGGATTGAGCCACTGGGGCACCGCAAAATTACTCCACAGCCATAGATCTGGGCTCCAAAGGCCTTTTTCAAGCCTCTGGAGCCCGGATCCATGGCTGCAGAGCAATTTTTCAGCTCCCCAGCGGCCTGATCTGGGCTCCGGAGGCCTTACAGGGGAGCTGTCAAATTGCTCCATGGCCATGGATCCAGGCTCTGGAGGCTTGGAAAAGGCCTCCGGAGCCGAGATCAGGCCACTGGGGGGCTGCAAAATCGCTCCCTAAAGCGGCTTCTTCTCCCCCCCCCTCCATAAAGTTCTTTTGACTGGAGCCGGAGTTGTGCGTGAGTTTCTTTTTCTTCAAAAAAAGCACTGAATAAAACAAACAAGCACACCCACACATACATACATTTGAAGTACATACAATAAAATGTACTGATGATAAAAATGAGTGTTCATATAAAAGTGAATGCTTCTATTTGCCAAATATACAGAAAATACTGACATTTTATCTTGCTATGCAAAAAGAAGATGATTAAAAAGGCTTCAAACCATTTAATGTGCACTTTAAAAATCATGTTTGATGACAATATCTTTTATATTTCTTTCTGTGCATATGACAGGAAATGACTGCAAAAACTATTGCTCTGCAAACTTTCTTCATAACTGTTGTGTCTTAGTCAGGGAAGAACAATTTCAATTTGGTATGACAACAGACAACTAACAACTACAGATTATATCAGCATAAATTATCATTACCATTTGCTGTTTGTCTTTTCCGATAGATACTTGGAAGAATCTTACAAATTGTGAGATATAGTGGTTGTAGAAGGCTGAATGTGGCTAGCTCTCATTTCTGATAAGAATCTATCTTATTATCTATTTTCAAAACAACTCTTTTTTTTCTTGCTTTCTACAGTGAAATTGGTATTTCCATCATTTAGGGATCTAATTTCTTTTTAAATCATACAGAATTCTCTTTGTTAGCAGATGATTTTAAAATAAAAGTGTATGTCTATCTATAAATCAGAAGATTCTGGGACGGCATAGATAAGGTTATTTCATAACACAGATCAAGCACAACAGTTTGTGCTAGAGTCCAGTTCAAAATATTTTAGCATTAAGATATATCCAACCCGATTAAGACTTGACTATGTATAAAAACAAATGTAATAGAATTTAAAAATACTAAGAACTAAGAACTGAATAGCAAAATAGATTACAAACCAATCCAGCTAAGTAACTGGTGTGTATGTTATTATTGTGAAAGAACAAGGAACCTGAATGTCTATTGGAACTTCATCAGCAGGCATTGTTCCAATTTCCTTTCCTCAAATATGTAAGTTACCTGTGATGGAATATAAACATTACCATAGCCTTTGTAGAAAAGTCATACGGTGTGCTTGAATATAGTGCTGTAGCTTTTTGCGACTTCTACATGGCACTGATATACCTTGAAATCCAGTTCTGTGTTCCTCATGTCCTGTTGTACAGCAAGCTATATTAATTCCAATTTTGGAGTTGGTTTGGTCTAGGATGATCACAGTTACCCAGTTGAAATTATGGTTTAGTCTGTCCATTTGTTGTGAAATTAAAGAATTTTCATCATGTCTTCTGACTGCTAGTTGGTGTTCAGGGATGCATTCTGCCTGAATCTTTTCTCAGAATGTTTGTCAGATATTTTTTTTGTCAATCTTTTGACAAATCTTTGACAAATCTTTTTGTCAGAATATTTGTCAATCTTCTGTTTTTTTATCAGGCAGAAAACTGGCAGAACAGATCCATAAACACCAATTAGCAGACCAACGATTAAGTAAACTATACCCCAATCAAGGAAGTGCCAAACAAGCCAACAGTAAACAGCCCAACCAAAAAAACTCTGAGATCACCCCCATCAACAATGACAGGGGAAGCCACTAGACTATAAACAAACCCCACTCCTTACTATCATTGATGATGTTGCCTAGTTTGGTTATGTAACATCTGCAAGAAAACAACCGAATTCAAAGAGTACCAATAACCCCTCATTTCAACCCTGAGCTACAAATATTCTTTTTATTGGAGCCATGTTTTTCTTCAAGGAGACAATCTGCATTCTGAAAACAATGGGATCCTCTCAGGATTGTGATATATTGATTAAAAAGTCTGGTTTTAAGGTTGAGATAAAAGGTGAAATACGGTATTTGGGGTTTATGTTGACAAATACAAATATAAAATGGTTTCAAAATAATTATGTGCCTCTCTGGAATGATATTAAAAAAGATTTACAAAGATGAGACAAATTACATTTATCACTACTGGGCAGAATTTCTGTAATTAAGATGAATGTTTTACCAAAGATGGTCCTTTTGTTTCAGTAATACCAATACTTGCAACTGATACTCCATTTAAACAATGGCAGAGGGATATTTCCAATTTTATATGGCAAGGGAAGAAACCAAGAATTAGATATAAGTTACTGCAAAATGCTAAGGAAAGAGGGGGTTTGGATTTCCCAGATTTGAAACTGTATTTTGATGCATGTTATTTGGTCTGGCTAAAAGAATGGGTGAACCTCCAAAACAAGAGGCTACTTGATTTGGAAAGTCATGAATTAAGGTTTGAATGCTATAGTTATTTATGGTATGACAAAGTTATAGTAAATGTTGATTTCAACAATTATTTTATTAGATGTGCCATATTAAGGGTTTGGAATAAACATAAAAGGTTTTTTATGAAGTTGTCTCTTTGGATGTCCCCCCGAGAAGCTTTTTTTTAGGAAAGAAATGGTGAGGCCAGACTGATGGACATATAGTAAAATAATAATATTTAATTTTGGTGACCCTACCCTCAAGTCAAAAGGAGTTAGAATTAGGTCATGTCTGCCATTGGTTTACATACTTACAAATGAAAGAAAGATTCAAACTAAATAAAAAGAGTCATGGGTTTAATTTTGTTAAAACGAATTGGAAATTTTACTATATGATAGTGATGACCATATTATTGCTAAGGTTTAAAAAACATTATTGAAATTGAATTTGGAAAAAGAACATGTAAAATACTGTATGATTCAGTGGGCAAGGAACTTTGGGCATTATGTGATGCTTGAACAATGGGAGAATATGTGATTAAAATTAATACTAAACTATAAAAGAAAACTTTTATAAGATGCTATATTGCTGGTTTTTAATATCAAATAAGTTATCTAGAATGTATAAAGGTATCTCAAATGAACGTTGGAAATGTAAATGTAAAGAAGTGACTTCTTATCATTTATGGTGGACATGTGATAAGGCAAAGAAATATTGGAGTAGGATTCATATTCTAATGCAGAACATTCTTAAAGTGAATATAAAGATAAAACCAGAAACTTTTCTTCTAGATCTAATGAAAAAAGACTTGGGGAAAAAATTGGAACTCTGATTTTATATATGTTGATGGCAGCAAGACTACTCTGTGCACAAAAATGGAAGGGTGTTTTGATTCTGACCATGGACCAATGGCTACAAAAGTTGATGGAATTAGCAGAGATGGCTAAATTGACTGTTTTGATAAAAGAAAAGAATTATAAGTACTTTTGTTTCTACTTGGAAACTGCTTCTGGACTTGTGCTTGTGGTGGGGGAAAATGATACTTTGATTTTGGGTTTTACTGATTAGATTGATTTGTTGATATAGAAATGGCTAGTTCATACTACTACAGAAACGTAAAAAATTGAGATTTAATCTTAATGCCTTATTTTACTGCAACAGAGGGAGTCAGAAGTCAACGCCTTTTTTTTCTCCGCCCCCCACGTTTCCACACTTCTCTTTTTCCCTTTCCTTTCCCTTTGTTCCCTACTATTTGCTTTTGTATTGTCATATTTTATAAATGAATAAAAAATAAAAACATTTTTAAAAAACAATGTGATTTTCTTCATCAGTGCTGAGAATATGCAGCTTGCCCAGTTGGGACACTCTGAACCACTTTTAGATCTTTTCTGGCAGTTCTACTAGTGGAAGTGGTGGTAAAACATTCCAATCCTATCTTCATAACATTTAAGGATTGAAAGAGAATAAGTGAAACCTTCATCTGGAAGGATATCTTCCCATTATTTTGTGAAATATGAACTATGCTTGTGCATACACAATATTTAATACTTATTCCAACTGACCCCTCATCTATAGTATGACCAGGACTTTTTTTGTCATAGAACGCTCAGAACGGAGTTCCGGCACCTTTTTTGGTGGAACCTTGTAGGGTAGGCTAGGTGGGTTGTATGACATGTGTGAGTTCCGTCACCTTTTTCTTTTACAAAAAAAGCACTGAGTATGACCTATTCCAATCTGGTCATGATTTGGCACACTTTGAATGCTGTCATCAACAAAATCCTCCTCCTCCTTCTTAGTCTTGTACCACATTAAATAAGAAGTGAAGCTTCAAAATGACAATATAATTAAATTACTCTAGAATCCTGGCTATCTACTAGTTTTCAGAACTGAAGCTACAGTGACAATTCAATTTCCTTAAACACTCAACAGCACCTATTTTCTCTGAAATTTCTTGCTAACAGTCTTTCAGTCATGTTAAGTGCTGAAAAGTGCACAAAGTTGTATTTTATTGTAAGGGCCTAATTGAGCTGTCTGGACTAAGGTAGCAGAATGTTATAAAAATATTTACTATATAAACCCACTTCATCTGAAACTAGGATAAGAGCATTTTTGTAATTTATAACCTGCTTTTTAAAAAGGGGGCTTTTTATCGCATCTCATTTTGGTGAATTATGTTTATAGAGATCCTCCACTTAAAGGAATATGGTTTGGCTCCAGCCAAAACATGAGAGGTGTCCCAACATTTCCTAAGTAATTCTCATATCTTGGTGAACCCTCATACAATAAAAGCAAATTTGTCTCTTTTATTTACAACCTGTTTCTTTCTTTTCTATACCATCACAGCCAAATTATGAGTCTAGCAACTTTGATTTAAAACCTTCTTAATTTAATCTGTGTTCCATCTCATATTCATTTTGTTGGATTTTATACCTTTTATAGCCTTATTCAAATGTTCTTGAATACGTATTATAAATTTCTCCTTTTCCAACAAAGTTGCATATTTATGGAATTAAAAATGGGCTTTCTCAAAGCAATGCATTATCAAATATCTTAAATATTATTATTAAACAAATCTCTAAAATTATAAACCAAACATAATAGATTTTTCAATTTCAAATATTAGCTCAATTAAAATGAAAACTGAAAACAGCAATGACCAAACTATTCATCTTGCAAGACTGTAAATAAGGTCAAGTCAAATTCAAGACCTAGACACTGTATGTCTGTGTACTTTTTCCAAAAATTAGTACAAAAGTAGTTTGCCATTACCTCCCTCCAGGGCTGTTTCATGGAATATTCTGATTATCTCTATCCAAGCATTAATAAGGTCCATTTAGGGATTTTTTTCCCCAAGATTAGCCAAGATTGTCTAGGTAGTGAAGAACAGATACAGCAATATGAAATAAAATGGCACTTGAGGAACTAGAGTGTTAGGTGCTGCTAAATATATAATGCCTCTGTAAAGTTAACATAGTGAAGTCAGAGAAAACCAAAAAATTCTTTCCTTTTCAGTATTGGACAGCTGTGAAGCCAAAGCAAATCTTCCTTTATTTATTGTAGAATCAAGGTGCACAGCCTTCATAAATTGATGCCAATACAAATTGACCTCTGTGGTGTATGGCTAATTTTTGCATTAGGAGTCTAACACTCAAAAGGTTGGATAATCAAGCAATCTAAGATTATTACATAGAATTGTCTTGGGTTTTTTAATCCAGGTTTCTGTCTCTGGAGAAAAGTGAATTATGCATATGCTTTCCCACATACCACATATTAAGATATATTACTAGGATTCTGACCCTTTGAGTATATGGCTGCCACATTCAGCCAAACTAAAAAGAAGTACTGTACCTTGTAGAACTGACTAATCTTCCTAGACTTTAATGACAACAACTGAGCCAACTGAATAAACATTTTAATGATCATCTAGGCAAATCTCTCACAATTGTTTGTATATGTGAGGGATTCCACTTCATCAAACAATTCCCGGTTGCTTTAATTTATAAATACTGAAAGTTGTGTTTCTAATGTATCTGGAAAATATTAGATTGATGTAAAAAGTCAAGGCTCCAGATTTCCAAAAAATTATCTTTACAGTACAATACCATTGCAGGAGACAGCCATTGGCCCTTTGATCTTACACTTATAGTAAAAAATGTGCTAAGAAAAGCCAATAGATGAGTTATGTGGGTTGTAGGAAGTTTCATTATGCTTAGAAAAGGATTGCATTCCATAAGACTAGAGTAATACTGTTCAGTGAAATGATTTGTTTCTCAAATCAAAGCTATGGCAGGACAACACATAGGATTACAACTGTGAGACAGAAAATGATCAATTCAATCATGCAATGTTCTCATTTTGTTAGCAAGACTTGTGCTACTTACCATATCTTTCTTCTGTGAATGTCTTCTCTATTAATACCTAGCTCACCTTGCTCTATTTCTTTTTCCTAAAATAACATCTCATTAGGATTCAACATCCACACTAGACTTACACTTTGATTGACTGAATTTTCTCCTTCTGTCCATACTTGGCAGGCATTTAATAGTAATTAAAGATTTCTTGACTATGTTCAAAGGGTATTCAGATAATCAACGAGCAATGACTTTGATTGATAGTCACTGTCAGGCATGCTGGAAGATGAGACCTTTGAATAGATTTGCTTGAAAAAGCTTTCTCATGTAAAAAAATACGCTCTGACTGGACTGAAAACAGACAAATTCTCTCCATATGCCAATGATGCCAAAAAGAAGGACAGACTAGAAAAGATTTGTTGCAGCCTTCAAAATTTCTTTATGATCCCATTTCGCTCCAGGGTGTCTCGTCTTTTCTGTGTTATCCTTGGCTCCTTAGTGGTATGACATTTCAAATAGATATCCACAGCAATAAAACTAACACCGAAGCAGCCTTGGCTGCTTAGGAATTAAGACAGAATGTGAATCCTGTGGGTTTTGAAATAATGAGAAGAGATGGCAAAACCAACAGTGGTAGTAAAAGGGCAGCAGCAGTTAAAGAGTCTCCATGGGTCATCTTTGGAAAACATATTATTTCTGTATACATTCACTTGATTTAGTGTCTGCTACATAAGGACTATAGTACTCCAAAAGCTAATAAATCATTGGTCTGGGTGACAACTAGAGCACCTGTGCTTTATCATACAGCAGGGAACCTTGTAAATTACCCAGAGAAGCAACTGGTGGCCATATAGCATGTCTGGAAGAATCATTCAGCACTCATCCTGACACAGTGATTAACTTCATTCCCTTTTCAATACCATATAAAACAAAGATGACAAGAAAATGTACAGTATTTTTATGATTAATACATAGAACTGACTTTAGGATCATGTACTAGCTGATGGTGTCCCTGAAAATAAGGAAAAATGTGTACCTGCTACTTCCACCAACTACATACTAATATAGAACTCTGGGCTATGAATATATGTGGCATTATTAGGGTCACTATAATTTGTCCTGCCTTCTGATTGCTTAGTATCATGTGCTTTCCTGGAGAAAATTTTGTAGGCCAACTGTCTCAGGAAAGGTAATGACTAAAGATAATATTTGTCCCTCCTAAGAAAAGCTATCTCATCTTCCAACATTCCAAAATTTCTAGTAATAGACATTCTGGCTGGGAAATTCTATAAAATCTAAACCTGTGGAGGGTGCCCATTACAAACATCTGCTATGAGGCTTTTCTTCCAAGTTACACTGGAATAACAACTGGAGGATGAAAAGTCCACATCTATAGAATGTAGACATTAATTTAAATATAGAGTAGTTTCAGAACTCACTAATGGAACCAAACAATGTAGGACAGGGGTGTCAAACTCGCAACATCATGTGACGTGTTGCGATGTATCACAACTTTTTTGCCATTGCCGGCAATTGGGTGGCTGCAGTTTTGCTAGGATGCATCCAGCCCTCGGGCTGGCAGTTTGACACCCCTGATGTAGAGTATAGATTACTTTCCTTGAAAAGATTGGATAATAATAATAATAATAATAATAATAATAATAATAATAATAATAAGAAGAAGAAGAAGAAGAAGAAGAAGAAGAAGAAGAAGAAGAAGAAGAAGAAGAAGAAGAAGAAGAAGAAGAAGAAGAAGAAGAAGAAGAAGTTGGAAGGGACCTTGGAGGTCATCTAGTCCAACCCCCTGCTCAGACAGGAAACCCTATACCATTTCAGGCAAATGGCTGTCCAGTCTCCTCTTAAAAACTTCCAGTGTTGGAGCATTCACCACTTCTGGAGGCAGGTTGTTCCACTGGTTAATTGTTCTAACTGTCAGGAAGTTTCTCCTTAGTTCTAGGTTGCTTTTCTCCTTGACTAGTTTCCATCCATTGCTTCTTGTCCTGCTTTCAGGTGCTTTGGAGAATAGCTTGACTCCCTCTTCTTTGTGGCAGCCCCTGAGATATTGGAACACTGCTATCATGTCACCCCTCACCCTTCTCTTCGTTAAACTACACATACCCAATTCCAGCAACCGTTCCCTATAGGTTTTAGCCTCCAGTCCCCCAATCATCTTTGTTGCTCTTCTCTGTACCCTTTCTAGAGTCTCAACACCTTTTTTACATCGTGGTGACCAAAACTGGATGCAGTATTCCAGGTGTGGCCTTACCAAGGCATTGTAAAGTGGTATTAATACTTCACTTGATCTTGATTCTATCCCTCTGTTAATGCAGCCTAGCACTGTGTTGGCTTTTTTGGCAGCTGCAGCACACTGCTGGCTCATATTCAAGGGATTGTCTACTAGGACTCCAAGATCCCTCTCACAGTTACTACTATTGAGCAAGGTACCACCTATACTATATCTGTGCATTTGATTTTTTCCTGCCTAAATGTACAACCTTACTTTTTTCACCATTGAATTTCATTTTGCTAGATAGCGCCCAGTGTTCGAGTCTGTCCAGATCCTCCTGTATTTTAAGCCTATCTTCTGGAGTATTGGCTATTCATGCCAGCTTGGTGTCATCTGCAAATTTGATGACTTCCCCATCTATCCCCTCATCCAAATCGTTGATGAAGCTGTTGAAGAGCACTGGGCCCAGAACATAGCCCTGGGGCACCCCACTACACACTTCCTTCCATGTAGATGCAGTTCCATTGAGGACAACTCGCTGAGTACGGCCTGGCAGCCAGCTATGAATCCATCTGGTGGTGATGCTATCTAACCCACATTTTTCTATCTTAATAATAATAATAATAATAATAATAATAATAATAATAATAATAATAATAATAATAATAATAATAATAATAATAATAATAATAATAATAATTTTATTTATATACCGCCCTTCTCCCGAAGGACTCAGGGCAGTGAACAGGGCAGATATATAAAAAATACAAAAATACAAAAGTTAAAAGAAAATTAAACATATGCCCAGCTAAAAACAATAAATACAGATATTAAAAATGAGATAAAAACCCAACCCATCCCCCTTCAGGCCAGGCCGGCTTGTTCAAATAAGAATGTCTTCAGATCGCGATGGAAGGAGCGAAGGTCGGGAGCCATCCGGAGCTCAACCGACAACCGATTCCATAGCTCCGGAGCGCCCACAGAGAAGGACCTCCCCCTGGGGGCCACCAATCGACATTCTCTGATCGGTGGCACCCTGAGGAGGCCCTCTCTGTGGGAGCACACAGGGCGGAGGGAAGTTGATGCCGGCAGCAGGTGCTCCCTAAGGTACTCCGGACCCATGCCATGTAGGTCCTTAAACACCATTACCAGTACCTTGAATCTCACCTGGAAGACAACTGGTAACCAATGCAGCTCACGGAGCAGAGGTGTAACATGGGAGTATCGGGAGACTCCCAACACAACTCTCGCGGCTGCATTCTGTACCAGTTGGAGCCTCCGAGTGGTCCTCAAGGGCAGCCCCATGTAGAAAGCGTTGCAGTAGTCCAGACGAGAGGTCACGAGCGCATGAGTGACCGTACATAAAGCATCCCGGTCTAGATAGGGCCGCAACTGGCGCACCAGGCGAACCTGGGCGAAGGCCCCCCTAGTCACAGCTACTATATGGTCTTCCAGAGTGAGCCGTGAATCTAGAAGGACTCCCAAGTTGCGAGCCCTATCTACGGGTGGTAATAGTTCACCCCCCATGGAAAGAGATGGGATGTTCTGAATATCCCGGGATGCTGGTATGCACAGCCACTCAGTCTTGTCGGGGTTGAGTTGAAGTCTGTTCCTCCCCATCCAGACCCAATAGGTTGTGATCTACTTTATCAAATGCCTTACTGAAGTCCAAGTAAATTATATCTACAGCATTCCTCTGGTCCACTAGTTTTGTCACTTGGTCAAAGAATGCAATAAGATTTGTCTGGCATTATATGTTTTTGACAAACCCATGTTGACTTTTAGTGATGACTTTGTTTGCATCAAGGTGTTCACTGATTTGTTGTTTGATTATCTTTTCCAGAATCTTCCCAGGTATTGAGGTCAGGCTGATAGGTCTGTAGTTTCCTGGATCTATTTTTTTCCCTTTTTGAAGATGGGAACTACATCAGCTCTCTTCCAGTCCTCTGGTAGTTCCCCAGTGCTCCAGGATCTTTGAAAAATATAGTTCAGTGGTTCTGAGATCTCATCTGCCAGTTCCTTGAGAAGTTTGGGGTGTGATCCATCTGGTCCTGGTGATTTGAAGTCGTCTAGGCTGGACAGGTGCTCACTTACCATTTTCTTGCCTATCTTAACTTGCATTTCTATTCTGTTTTTTATGGCACTGGTTTTGGTAGGTTGGACTGTTTTTTCCCTTTGTGTAAAGACAGATACAAAAAAATGAGTTAAATAGTTCTGCTTTCTCCCTGTTGCTTGTCACCTTCTTGCCACTTTCCCCCACTAATGGACCAATCATTTCCTTAACTTTTTTCTTGTTTTTTATATTTTGAAACAAGCTTTTTTTGTTATTTTTTACTTTGGTCGCAAGCCTTAGTTCATTTTGAACCTTAGCTTCCCTCACTTCATCTTTGCAGGCACGGGCTATTTGCTGATATTCTGCCTTACTTATGTGCCCCTCTTTCCACTTCTTATACTTGTCCTTTTTATCTTTCAATTTATCAGACAATTCTTTATGCAGCCATGCTGGTTTCTTTTGAGAGCTGTTATTTTTCTTCTTTGTTGGTATTGTGCTAGACTGGGCCTTTATTATCTCACTTTTCAAAATTTCCCAAGCTTCTTGAGTTGTTTTCCCCTTGAGGATTCTCATACATGGAATCCTTCTCAAACTCTCTCTCTCTTAAGTTTATTGAAATTAGCTCTCTTAAAGTCCAAGACTCTAGTTTGGCTGTGTTCTATTGCTTGTGCTTCCAGAATGTTGAATTCCAATATTGCATGATCAATTTCCCCCAAGGTTCCTATGGCTTCGACACTTTCTATCATTTCATCTCTGTTTGTGAGAATTAAATCCAATATGGCTAATCCCCTAGTTCCCTTCTCTACTTTTTGGGAGAGAAAGTTGTCTGCTAGGTTTGTCAGGAACCTGTTTGATCTTCCAGTTGGTGCAGAGTTTGTCTCCCAGTTGATATCAGGGTAATTAAAGCCCCCCATTACTATTGTGATGTGCTTCCTACATACCTTAGTTAGCTGACTAGCAAAAAGTTCACCTATTTCCTCTGCTTGGTTGGGTGGCCTATAGTATACACTTATGGCAATGTCATTTTTTCCCCTTTTATATTGATCCAAATGCATTCAAGTTTACAGTTTTCATCATTGTTGTGCTTTATTTCTGTAGAAATAAAGTTATTTCTTATATAGAGAGGAACTCCACCTCCTCTTTTGTTTAGTCTGTTTCTTTTAAATAGTTTAAATCCCTCTAGCTGTGTGTTCCATATGTGGGTTTCATCCCACATGTTTCCGTAATGGCAACTGTTATGTACTGGGCTCTTGTGAAACACCACGTGGGTTGCTGGAGCAGCTAACGGCTCTCCAGCAACCCAGACTTTAAGCCTCCTGTGCAGCAATTGGCTATCTCCAGGCGGCAATGGTTGATTCAAACCTATTGGCTGCCGCCTAGGGGCTAGACTATATATTGCAGCTAGTTGCTGACATTTCCCCAGTACAGTTCCTGCACGAAATAAACAATGAGTTATCCTGTACTCTCTTCCGCGTCTTCATTCCTGCACCAAAGAACCCACTATTTAACAGCAACAATATCATATCTGCCCTCATTTACCTGAATTTCTAGTTCCCCCTGCTTACTGTTCATACTCTGTGCATTGGTGTATAGACATTTGAGTCCTTTATGACTGTCCCTGTGTTTACTTGCTACATAACTTGTGTGGTGCCTGACTTCCCCTATTTTCTTAGATTGCCGGGGACAGTGATGTTCTATATCAATTAACTCACTGTCCCCATTATTTAGTTTAAATGTTCCTCCAGAAAAGCTGTGAATTTATTGCCAAGTAACTCAGTCCCTTTCTTGGATGGATGCAGACCATCTCTTTTGTACATTTTTTCATTGGACCAGCTACAGACATCGTGACTAATATAACCAAAGCCTTCTCCTTTACACCACTCCTTTAGCCACATATTAAATTCTGCTATACGCTGGCCTTTTCCATTTTGTAAAACCTCTGAAAAAGTAAGCCTACAGCCTATCCTGCTAAGTTCATGCCCCAAGCTCTGGAAATCATTCTGCACAGAGAGTACATCTTTTTGGGACAGATCATTAGTGCCAAGATGTACAGTAGCCTCCACATCACAGCCCTTGCTGGCATTCTTGATTATTTTAGAAATACGCTACTTGTCCCTACTGGCAGTAGCACCTGGAAGACACCTGACCTCTTTCAAAACCTCTGTGTCCTTTCCTAAATTTACATCCCTTATAATTGAATCAACCAGAAGGTGGCTTCTCTTTTTGGATGCCTTTCTGTTCTTGCATGACTGGTGTGTAATACCAGATTTGCACTTTTCCCTGTCGAAAACAAGTTTTTCATCTTGGACCACGACCCCCTGCTTATTTGAGTTATTATCACAGATACCTTTACCTGTCTCCTTAATGTCCCTATTAAGGTCAGAAAGGGCACTGTATCTGTTGTGCAGGGACACAGCGAAAGCTTTGTTTTTATGGTTCACAGATCTCACCCTGCCAGATACCATGGCTGTCCACACTGCCCTTCTCCTGCAGGATGTTTGTGGTAGAGGGGGCTGATAGCATGGAGGCTCAATAGGGTAGAAGGGCTGAACTGGACACCTAATTTCTGCCTGAAGAGCACAGATTACAGACCCTAGGTAAATAATCTGTCCTTGTAGTGATTTGTTTACAGATAGGACAATTTCCAAATTTGTAAAGGGTACTGCTAAAGACAGATGCAAAACAAGTGTTGCATTGAACTAGGCCAGACATTCTTGGATACAAGGATATGAGATATTTCCCAGACCAAACACATAAGAAGTACTTCTTACTTATTAATGGCTACATGAAGTCATGTAGTTTGCAGTAATATAAATCCCAGGAATTATTTTAATATTAATATTTAACTTTTAGGTTTGTGTTTAGAACAAACAGGTTCAACTTGCGGGAGGAGGATTACATGACAGAGTTATTTAATTAATAAATTGGGCTCTGCATCATGAATATGCTGAAAAAATGTTTCAATAAATAAAATGCAACTTATATGTTATTATTCAGAAAGAATAATATTATTCTTTTACAAGTTTATTTTACATATTTCTTGGAAGCAAGAGTAACTTGTTAAAGACTGGCCATTTCTATTTCAGCTTCTTTTTTTTACCTCTTTCTTTCTCCAAAAATACAATTTGACTTTTTCATCTTGTTAGATTTTTATGACATGAGCAAGGTTCAGAAGATTAGTACTTCAGCTTTCTGAAAATTGCAAGTAATTTCAAGAAAAACCATAATGCTTTCATTTTAAAGCATTTTAGTGCCCTGTAGTTTAATTGGAAGTCCATTCCATATGCTTTCAGATTTTCTACTTACTGCTAGATTCACAAAATGGTTGGTCACAGGTGAAACAATACCAAATGCAATTGCTGAGAGAACTGATGCTCAAAACATTATCTAACATCCAAATACATCATGGGTACAAGAAAGAAAATGAAGGAACTCAATCAAGAAGACCAACCACTCCAATATTTTCAAAGCACAAGTATGAAAGCTCAGAAGAATAGAAACATTCATTGGTGAAACAAGCTTTTTTATTTTTAAAAATGATATTTGAGAAGGAAAGGAGGTGAAAAAAATCTATGAAACATTACCTATTGTGGAAATGTATGAAATGCTTTTAAAATCAAGTTTTTCTTGTGCCGTGTGATAGGAAGTAATCCATGTCTGAACATAGTGACACTACACCACATAAATAACTAATGAAATACAATTGAGATTTCATAAAAAATAAAAGTTCACAAGCTTGTCTTTTAAAAGCTGATTATAATTAGAGATTTGTGATGCTAATACTTTAGGTTTAAGATTCAAATGAAAGACCTTATGTCTTTTTAATTTTAAATATATACTTTTCACTGAAAATTTTAATTGCAGCAATAAATATTAATACAAATTAAACTCAGCAAAAGAATGGAAAGTAAGAAGTACAAAGAGAGAAAAAGAAAAGAAACAGGCAAGAATGAAATAAATATATATATATAAAGAATTGATTTCCAATCATCATCACAAGTATAACCAAGTCTGGTAGCTCTTTATCCCCTACAGGGTTATAAACAGATATATTTTCTTCACTAATCTATAAGCTAGTAAGACATTTTCAGCCCTGGTACATGTCATATTTTAACCTTGATCAAATAAACCAACTTTACTTTCCTTCCTCTTACTCAGAATCAGAATCAGAACAGAGCTGGAAAAGATCTTGCAGATCTTCTAGTGCAGCCCCCTGCTCAAGCAGGAGACCCTATACCATTTCAGACAAGTGGCTGTCCAATCTCTTCTTAAAAACCTCCAGTGATGAAGCACCCACAACATCTGAAGGCAAGCTGTTCCACAGGTTAATTGTCGTCACTGTCAGCAAGTTTCTCCTTAATTCCAGGTTGCTTCTCTCCTTGTTTAGTTTCCATCGTTTCTTGTCTTGCCTTCTGGTGCTTTGGAAAATAAATTGACCCCTTCCTCCTTGTGGCAACCTCTCAAATACTAGAATACTGCTATCATGTCTCCTCTAGTCCTTCTTTTCTCTAGACTGGCCATACCCAAAACCTGCAACCATTCTTCATATGTTTTAGTCTCCAGGCCTTTAATTATCTTAGTTGTATTTTTCTTTGCACTTTTTCCAAAGTCTCAACATCTTTTTTGTAATGTGGTGATCAAAACTGAATGCAGTATTCCAGGTGTGGCCTTACTAAGGCTTTATATAGCTGTACTAATACTTCACATGATTTTGATTCTTTGCCTCTGTTTATACAACCAAGGATTGTATTAGCTTTTTTGGCTGCTGCCACACACTATTGGCTCATACTTAAGTGATCATCCAGTAGGACTCCAAGGTCCCTCTCACAGCTACTGCTTTTAAGCCAGGTTTCGCCTAATCTGTACTTGTACTTGTACCTTTGATTTTTCCAGCCTAAATGCAAAACTGTGCTTTTCTCCACATTGAAACTCATTTTGTTGGATGGGGCCCATTGTTCAAGATTGTCAAGAACTTTTTGGACCCTGAGTTTGTTTTCTGGGGTATTGGCTGCTCCTGCCAGTTTAATGTCATCTGCAAATTTGATGAGTTCCCCTTCAATTCCCTCATCTAAGTCATTTATGAAGATATTGAAGAGTAGTGGGCCTAAGATAGAACTTTGTGGTACCCCACTGCTTACTTCCCTCCATGTACATGTAGTACCATTAACTTCACCCTGTTTGTTCCCTAAACTTTGAGCATTAGTATATAGGCATTTGAGTCCTTGATCTTGGGTATATTTCTTGTATCTTCTAATTTGTAACTGGGATTTCCATCCCTTTCATGACTATTTCATTATATATTTTTTCTTCCCCCCCCCCCTCTTTACTCCCTTCCTCATGTGATTTATTTTAATTGGGGTTTTATTTATACAGGGATAAATTTAATCTTTTTTAAACTTGGTTTTTAACTTTTGTATTTTTGGTTTTTAATTACCCTGTAAACCACCCTGAGTCCTTCGGGAAAGGGCGGTATATAAATGTAATAAAATAAATAAAATAAATAAATTAGTTATCTAGTGGTTTTTGCTTGGAATTAGGTTCTATGGATCATGTAGATTGCCTCCCCTCCCCCCTCATTTTTATTTTAAAGCCCTTTTGATAAGATGAGCCAGTCATTTTCCAAATATATTGTTTCTAGTTCTTGTGAAGTATAGTCCATCCCTTGCCAGTAGCCTTTCATCTAGATAATGCAGACCATGGTTTAAGAAGCTGAAGTTCTGTGGATGACACCAGTTTTTAAGCCAGAGGTTCATTTCTAATATCCTTTGCTCCCTTGTTGGCCTTTTCTTGGAAGTATAGATGAAAACACCACTTATGCTCCTAATTCTTTAACTTTCTTCCCATAGCTGTCTCTTGTTATTGTTTTCAGATTCATTGTTGTGTCATTGGTCCCCACTTGTAGGAGAAGAAAGGAGTAGTAATCTGTGGGGTTGATTACTTTAGTAAGGTACTCAGTAACATTTTTTATTTTTGCTCCAGGGAGACTATATATCTCCCCAGATTGACTGCCTGGTCCGCAGACTATAATTTCTGTTCCCCTAAGAATTGAATCTCCTATCACCAATATTCGTCTTTTTTCCCCCTAGAGAAGTCTGGAATATTTTTCTTCCTGTTGTAAGAATGCTGGGTTGTGCCTCTTTTTTAGAAACTACTAATGAATGCTCTTTTGTGAGTGTCTGCATATTTTCTTCCATGGGAAGGCTATGAAAGCAATTGTTCAGTTCCAGAGGGACTTCATTGGAGTGGGCTAGGGTAGATAGTAGGGGCTTTGCTCTTGGTTATTTTCTTCTAAGAGTGACATGTTTCCATCGGTCTTGCTCTTTAGGTACATATGTAGGCTTGTTTTTTTAGAGAAGCTGTTTGTTCCTTATTACTCCTCTTATTCCTGAAAATATTAATCTTTACTTCATTGAAATATTTTAGGGTTTGATCTTTCTTTGATTCTTTGATTCTTCATCCCATCACAAAGATTTCTTCAAGGCTTTAGCAATTTTATAAATTCCATAAAAGTAATATCCAGATTATATTCTTGTTTATCATGTGTGTTTCTCCCTTATTTTTAAAAAGCCAGCTTCCTTTGTATTCCAATAAAGAGTCCTTATGTGGCCTATCACTTGTATTTCCACTTTAAAGGCCTTCTCTACTTTCTAATAACATTTTTACCCAACATTTTCAATTCTACTGTTTCTGCATGGAGCAAGGTTTGTTTCACATCTGTCATTCCTTCATTAATATTTTTAACAGTCTGCCTATATAAGCAGACATTGTTACTGATATGACATTGTGCTACTACTAAGGTTAGCAAACTAGTGAACTTTAAAAGGCTCCATTATGGTTGTGAGCTTAATGACTGATCCCTTCATCTCCCAGGACTCAAACCTGCAGCAGCCCACTCTCCCATGGAGCAAGGTGCCCAAAGCACATGTGAACGATTTCTCATCTTCTTTATTAATTGGAGAGAATCCAAAAAAATCCAGTCTACTCTGCATTCTTCAGTCTTTACTGTGTTGTGATTTCCACTCTCCCCGAGATGTGTTTAGTTTGCCATGCCTCGCTTGTAAGTCTGGAGCTTTTATGTCTTTAATGTAATTAAAGCTGTCCTCAATTAATTTGATGAAGACTTGAAAATAAGACTAAATATTGAAGTGGATATGATAACATTTGCATGTTAGATACTGACGTACTGTACAAACATGCATATATCACTAAGAGTTTAAATGCTGTTATCAAGGTTTATTTCAATATCCAAAAATATTGTGAATCTGTAATAATAACCTGTTTCTGCCCTAACTGTATGATACAGTTTGCTGTGAAATTTTATTTTCAGACTTATTAGTGCTACCAATTGTGGGTTGCAAAAACCAAGATAGCTACTAATAGTAAAAAAATGATAATCCAGTTCTTTTGTTGCTGAGACCAGGCAGTCACATTTTTAATTTTGCATTCAGATCACAAGTTTAAAATTATTTTGCCCATATATTGTATTGAATAGTGCAGAGCTTGCAGTTACATAACTGTGTACTGGAATAATTTTGAATATACAAAATCATTAAAGTAATTTCAGTGAAGTTTAGTGGATCATATTGCATCTTTTTTTCCACTTATCCACGTTTTTGGTTTCAAATGCCACTGAATTTCAATTTTGTGGTAGCCAATGCTGTAAGCAAAAAAATCTGTAGAAAATATTTTAAAACATCAGTAAGAGCTGTCTCCCAAAACACACTATTAGTTGGTCATTATTATTCTTTGAAATGGAACTTGGTTTCAAACCTAGTTAAGAAATTATATTAAGCCTCTATTTTTTTAAAAAAAAGAGCTAAAAACTGTTTAAACAAATTAGAATCATAGCACAAAACTTGACAGTAGATGGCAAGATGAAAGGGACAGTACAAAAGCAACCTACAATAATACTGATTATTTTCTGCTTTATAAAGATTCCAGACTGCTCCAAATATGCAGTTAAACATGCATAAACTCCATGAATTATTACAATGTGGTAAACCTTGGAAATAAAAGAAGTGATGTCCCTCATTGCCAGCGTCAATTTCCCATTGTCCTGTGCGCTCCCACAGGGAGGGCCTCCTCAGGGTACCGCCGGTCAAGGATTGCCGATGGGCGATCCACAGGGGGAGGGCGTTTTCTGTGGGCACGCCTGCCCTATGGAATCAACTGCCAACGGAACTCTGGACTGCCCCCGACCTTCGTTCATTTCGCCAGGACCTAAAAACCTGGCTCTTTGAGCTATCTGGTCTGGACTGAGGGGTTTAATGTTTTTAAATTGTGATTTAATTTTTCTGGCTAGACTTAATTTAATTTATTTTAATTTTATATTGGATTGTTTTTAAATTTTGCCTTGTAAACCGCCCTGAGTCCTTTGGGAATAGGGCGGTATATAAACCGAATAAATAAACAAATAAACAAACAAACAAACAAACAAACAAATAAATAAATAAATAAATAAATAAATAAATATGGATAGTGGCGCAGTTCAATCTCAGAGAAACATAAGGTCTGAATTATTGTCCAATGCACTTTTTACTTCAGTAGTGACAACAGTACTGCATTTCAGAGTGGTGCAGCTAGGAAATTTTATCTGCAGGAATCAAAGGTCTTAGGAAAAAGGCATACTCTTTGAATAACATATGTATTATTTATGAACAAATGCCATTTTTGTCACAGTAACAATAGTATAAAACATTAAACTATTCGTATTTTTTAAAAAATATTAAAATCAGTTTAAGAGGTCCCTGTGCCTAAACAATCATGAAGAGTTAGATATTAAACATTAAGTAGACATTAAATATATTGTTCATTACACCTGAGCATATATCTATATGAATACTATTGTTCTGTGAGACACAGGGGAATACATTCTACAGAACAGAATTCTGCTTTGGTTATGTAACTGAAGTCTCAAACTGAAAGGACAAGTCATCCACCTTGAGGGATGTAAGGGGAAGATCAGCATGCACCATCTCATCATTCAACCTGGCTTAAATATTTTATTTATTTTATTTATTTTTATTTTATTAGATTTATATACCGCCCTTTCCCGAAGGACTCAGGGCGGTTTACAGGGTATTTTAAAATCAAACCAATACAAAATACAAAAGTTAAAAAACAATTTAAAAAGATTAAATTATCCCTAAAAATAAAAACCCCAGTTAAAAATTCTCAGCCTGGGCCGGAGAGCTCAAAGAGCCAGGTCTTCAGGTCCCGGCGGAATGAACGAAGGTCAGGGGCAGTCCTAAGCTCCACGGGCAGCTGGTTCCAGAGGGCAGGCGCACCCTGGGTGTTATCCGCCGGCAATCTTTTACCAGCGGCACCCTGAGAAGACCCTCCCTGTGTGAGCGCACTGAACGAAGGGAACTTGATGCTGGCAGCAGGTGTTCCCTCAAATAACCCGGACCCAAGCCATTCAGGGCTTTATAGGTCATCACCAGCAACTTGAATCTCACCCGGAGGGCAACCGGAAGCCAATGCAGCTCGCGGAGTAGAGGTGTTACATGGGAGTATCGGGAAACCCCCATCACAACTCGCGCAGCCGCATTATGCACCAGTTGAAGCCTCCAAGTGGTCCTCAAGGGCAGGCCCATGTAGAGCGTTGCAGTAGTCTAAACGGGAGGTCACGAGCGCATGAGTCACTGTGCGTAGGGCATCTTGGTCCAGGTAGGGTCGCAACTGGCGCACCAGGCGAACCTGGGCAAAAGCCCCCCTGGTCACGGCTCCTATATGGTCTTCAAATACAGGTAGTCCTCAACTTACAACGACAATTGAGCCCAAAATTTCTGTTGTTAAGTGAAACATTTATTAAGTGAGTTTTGCCCCATTTTACAACCTTTCTTGTCACAGTTGTTAAGTGAATCTGGCTTCTCCATTGACTTTGCTTGTGAGTAGCTTGCAAAAGGGGATCACATGACCTTGGGTCCCAGCAATGGTCATAAACTTGAACCAGTTGCCAAGATCTGAATTTGCATCACGTGATCATGGAGATGCTGCAAAGGTCGTAATTGTGAAAAATGGTCACATTTTTCAGTGCTGTTGTAACTTTGAATGGTCACTAAATGAACTGTTGCAAGTTGAGGACTACTTGTATCTGAATATGACTACAGCCTTTGTTTAATATGCCCAACAGTAAACTTATCAACTGCCTTTTAAATCCCTTACTATCATGCATTGTCACATCTATTAATATTGTAACATCATCCTTGATCTTGCCCAGTTTTTGTAATTCATTTCCATCACTACCAAAATATATTGCTTCTACTTTTATGTACATTAGTTTTGCCTCAATTTCTCAGTCTTTTCAGTAAAATTATCCTATCTTATACTCTCCTCTCTGATCTGCTCTCATTACACCTTTCTCCATTTATGTTTACTAACATTTGCTTTTCCCTAGACAATGAAGTCAGTCTCTATGTAACTGAAGACAACTTTCAAGTCAGAAAACATGACTTGCAAAAATAATAAGAAAAGGACTGTGTTTTTTTCTCCCACCTTTTGGAAAATGGAAAGAGGTCTACAGAGTACAAATGTTCACATTCGTTTTGGAATGAAAGTAGAGTAGAAAAATAATAATAAAAAATCCTTTTGCTTTTAGAAAACTTCGGAAATTTAACTTAACAAAAAGCTTCCCTAGAATGGTTTGCTAACTTGGCAACTAGCAGGAAAGGTATTGGTAGCTCCAAATAGGATATAGACAAACAGATTGAATCAATTGCATAGTTGTGATGTGATTACAGAAAGTTCTTTTTTTCTCATCCCCTCTTTCAATTTCATAATGTTGCAACTGTCTTTCAGAGGTGATATTGTGGCTATTATTCAAGGCAAAGAATCCATATCTCATGCCTGTTCAGCTGATACTGTATGTATGTGTGTGTATGTGTGTGTGTGTGTGTGTGTGTGTGTATGAATATGTATATATGTATATGCAGGGCTTTTTTTGCAATAGAACGCCCAGAACGGAGTTCCAGCACCTTTTTTGGATGAAACCTTGTACGGTAGGCAAGGCAGGTTGTATGACATGTTTGAGTTCTGGCACCTTTTTTTTTTAACTACATATTTGTGCTATGAGCAGTAAAAGAACATTAAGTGGAAATAGATTTTATGTCCATTACTGATAGAAAAATTAAATTAGCAGTTTTCAAACTAAATTTAACTATAATTAAAAGTGATTGATAAACTTACTCAACTTTCCTCTGTACTTACATAAAACAAACCGATTTATCATTTCTGCTAGAGAGCGTTAATCATTTTGCTTGCCTATGAGTGGTATGCTTTTGTGTGTAAGTATTGTTGCTACCATGAGGAAGACAAGATGGCTTGTTTTGTAGGGAAGGGGAATGACTAGAGTACAAGACTGCATAAAATTCTCTGTGTTGTATTAGGGACAAATCTTTCCTTTGAGGTACATTTGCATTCAGCAGAGCAGCAATGATGGAGATAGCTTACAGATGTAGAAGCAATTGCTTTTTAAGCTTGGAGAAAAACAGTTGTTTTACAATAAAAGACTTTAATTTTATTTAATTCATTATGACTGAAAACGGATAAAAATGTTTGCAGTATACATTCACATAAGATGATTAGGACTGAGCAGTAAGCATTAAAGACATGAATAGAAACTAAATAGTTATTATCAAGATTTCTTCTGCAGTTCCTTTTCTTTTTAACTAGAAATGGTTTAATTTTTCAAGTGTTGCTAAATGCACTAACAACAATATAAATGCAAGAGAAATAACTTCAGTGATGAAGTCTAGATGCTTTCTGACCTTGGTTGTTTTCTTGCAGATATTTCATTACTCAAACTAGGTAATATTATCGGTGCTAATAGGGAATGGGGTTTGCTCTAATTTTATATTCTAGCCTAGGAGCATGCCCTGCCAGTGTTGGTTGGAGTGGTCTGGTCGGTCTTTGTTTGGGTTGTTTACTGTTAGCTTGTTTGACAGTTCCTTGATTGGAGTTTTGGAGTATTGCTCTTTATTGTTTGCCTGATGTTAATCTTACTCTCTGCTCATCTGGATATTGATTGTTGGTGAGGTGTTCTGGTCTTTTTGTTCCTTTTGATTTGTTGATGTATATAGATGTTATATCTATATTCCTGTTGAAGACCGATTTCTCAACATGCCAGGCTTCCAGACTTCTCTAGCATTTTTGGACTTGGCTTAGTCTAGCACGGTCACAGTTTCATGGTTGAAACTCTGCTTAAGTCTGCCCATGTATTGTGAAATTAAGCTTTCAGCATGTCTTCTGAGTGGTGGTCAAAAGGTGTTCATGGATGTGCTCTGCTAGTCTTCTGCCTGTTTGTGATAGTTGTGCTATATTGGGTTGAATGGTCAGGCACCTTTACAATCCCAACAAATCAGAACTTCGAGGCTTAAGTTTTCCTTATAGAACATCTTTATTGGATACATTATATGAGCACAATCAAAAGTGAAACCAACTCTAAAATATTCTCATGGATACAATGTAATTAAATATAATAGTTCCCTTCCCCCCAAATGTCACAAATCACACTACCCAATAAGGGTAATTGGCAGGCTCTAGTCTCTCCACCTTCCAACACCCGTGAAGATGACCTTGGTTTCCACAAGATCGCTCTGTGTTGTCTAGCAATATCTTCAACCTTTCTTTTCTCCCCCCCCCCAATCAGTGTGGCAACTGAGAATGACCAAAATGGCTTCAGCCAGATTCGTTTCAGAAGCTGACAATTGCATGGATATCCATTTTGTTGGAAGATATTGTATAGATCAGGGGTTTCCAACCTCTGGGCCATGGCCCACTATTGGGCCATGGTCTATTCAGAATTGGACCACGCCAGTGGCTTTCTAGACTCTAGAGCACACACATATGAAGCTCAACAGTTCCCCTCTCCCCCCCACCCCCAGACAGGCTGCTAAGCCACAAAGGTTGGGGATCAATGGTACAGATGATCTGTTTCTTTTTTCCTGATGCTCAGAAGCTTTAAGGATGGGAAAGTTAGAAAAAAAGAGGGCAACCAGTTGCAACATGGATGGACTCAGTTACTGTGACTAGAAATGCATCTCTGGAAGATCTGAAGAACCAGGTTAGGGATAGATCAGCATGGAGAAAAAGTATGTGGTCACTAGGAGTCAACACTGGCTTAGAGTGCTGACATCATCATCAATCAATAAATTCCATAAAAAAATAAATCCTTAAGTTTTCCAATGAGAGAAAGAAAACACTATTTTAGTAATGATCTCACAAAGTCAAAGATTATATCAATCAGTATGGAATATTTCTTGCTGAGTACTGTAGAACATTGAAAAACTACATTATGGATGGCTTAAATGTTGTTTCTGAATTGTGTATGCCTGTGTGCTGGTTCAATTTATATTGCTGTGATAGCTTAAAAAACAAAATCAAGGAGTGAATTTAAGGATACCCAAACTAGTTCACTTTATACCTTTGGTCACCTCCAAACTGTTAAGCTTAAATTATTAAAGAAACATGTTACATTTAAGAAGGAACATAAGAAGACAAAATATCAGCCTCACATCCAACTACATTAAAAAATACCTCCTGCCCAAAAAAGTAATGAGCTTGGGCTTAGGAAAGAACATTGTGCAACTTAATGCAAGTAATGAACCTTTCATGTGAAATGATATAATGTCACAACTCATTTGCATCCCACTTAAAGTGTAATCAGGTTTGCCTGACAGCCTGGCTTATGGCTGAAAGAGCAGACCTGGCTGCTAAATTAATCCAGAGACCTTCTAGTTAATAGCATTTTGCAAAGCAAATTTTAAACACTTTAAACTTCTTAAATTCTCACTTTACATGACAAATTAAAACAGGAAGCTGGCTAATGCTAAGAGAAGACGGACCTAATTAAACCTCAAAACTCATTTTACAGGAAATTGTAAACTAGGCATAAGAGATAAATCTGTTCAGATCATGTTAATGCAAGCTATCTAATTTCACAAAAGCAAGCCAACATATAAACTGAAATTCAGTTATACTTTTCAATAAAATCCATACTTTTGGAAAAATATGGGGAAAAGTATGATACTGTATGTACACAAAATAATGTACAAAAATGAATTGCACTATGAAAACTGCTTGCAGAATTATATATTAAGTGAAAATGTATAAAAATTATACATTATAAAATATTTGTGCAAAATAGTATATAGTGGCTGTACAAATTCTGGTTGTTGTTTTTTTAAATCTCAAATTGATTATGAAATTGTTTGAATTGTAATCAAAATGGGAAAATTGAGAAACCAAATTTGTTTTGACAATGAGCTAAACCACACTTTAGTTATCTGTGGCTTAAATGAATTAACCCAGTTACTTTTTCTCTCTCTGTCTCTGTCTCTCTCTCTCTGCTTTTTACTCTTATGGTGCAGAGGATCTTAGCATCACTGGTGTTCAACAAAGCATGAACTAGACCAGTGGTTCTCAATCTGTGGTCTGCAGACACCTAGGGGCTTGCGGTCATCACAAGGAGTCCGCAAAGGCTTTAAGAAATGTTATGGTTTAAATCTAGAGTTAAGTCTTGATGGTCTGTGTCCATGGTCCATAACCAGATTTTTTTTTAAAGGTGGTCCATGGTAAAGTTGAGAACCATTGAACTAGACTGAGCATGGGTGAGAGCCTTATTAATGCCTATATTGTGGCAGTAAGGACAGCAAAACGTAGGTAGGTAGCATGACATGTTGTCATGATGGTTCACCACTTTCTTGAGGACCAATTCCAGTTATGTTCATTGGGAAATAGAAACCCTACTCTTGGCCCTATTATCTATCCTTTATAACATCTATACAATGCTGTCAGGCAAGCTTTTAGGGTGCCATGAGGTATGTATATATCACCTGGTGATTTAAGTGATGTCTGAATGTCTTATCCTTATTTCTGAAGTCTAAGAGAGGCTTTGGGTTATGGGGCCCTCTGGTTCAAGGACTTGGCTATTTGGGTGCTGGATAGGATTGCACTACCTTAGATAAACAGCGTTAATCTGGGGTCCTCCTAGACTTATGAATCCTGCTCAAAGAGCAGGTGGTAGTCGTAGCTAGGAGGTTCCCGTTTTGATTTATTTCATGTAGGACAAATACTTATCAAGTGCTCTCTACTAGCCTATCAAAGGTGGATAGAATCTACAAGAAGCAAGTGATCTCCTATCACATCTATCAGATAATCACAAATGTATCAATAGTCAAACCCTAGGCTATTTAGGACTATTTGTACACAGTTTCAGCCTGAAACAATGCAGTCCTCACAATAATGTGTTACATGGACTTATTTTTTTTATTAAAAAGTTTTACAATACATTTTTTCTTTAACCAACCAAAAAAAAAAGAGGAAAAAAAACCCCTCCCAACCCCATCCCCCCCACCCTCTTCCCCCTCCCCAACCCTCCCCAACCCCTCCCTCCCTTTCCCCTCCCCCCCTCCCCGCTTCCCAGAGCAAAATACAGGGTATAAAAATACTAACAATCATAATCTAACTTACGCAAACAATCCTAAACTATTTAAACTACCGAACTTTAACTCATATAAGAAAACTCCAAACATATATATATATATATATATATATCATATCAATAATTATACAAATACAAAATAATACTTTCCAATCTAATACCAAAACACAGGGTATAAAAATACAAACAATCATGATCTAACTTACGCAAACAATCCTAAACTATTCAAACTATCAAACTTTAACTCATATAGGTAAATTCCAAACATACATATATATATCATATCAATGATTATTCAAATACAAAATAATACCTTCCAATCTGATATCCAATAAAAACAATCTCAAATAAACCAATTTATATCAATTGTCTAAAACTATTCCTCATTCCAACTAAGCTTTAAATTCACATTATCCTAATGTGTTATACAACTTAAAATACCATAGATTACTTTCCAAACTTAAGAAATTTTTATATAATCACATCATTCTTATATTCTTATATTCTATTACCTATTCCAATATTACCCATAAAAATATTACAAATTAACTTCAATCACAAAAAAACCAATTTATATCAATTTTATAAAACTATTCTTCTATCCAACTAAAAGCTTAAAATTTTTCATCCAAATAACAAATCATAACCTACAGAATATCAATAAACACTACTACAAATCTTCCCAATTAACTTTCCATAATCATCTTAGAACTAAAGCAACACGAAATATTACATAATTATTTTATAAGGGTAAAAAATATATCCCCAAATATTTAGTCCTTCTAGCAATTCCAATTCCCATAATCCTTATTACATTATTGTCTCTTACAGTTATGTGACTAAATCTTCAGGCTTGATTCATTCGTCCAGAAGTAACACGCCTCTTCCAATTTCTGGCCTTCTCCAGTGATAATAAAATTTGACCCACTCCTGTATCTTTCACATCTGCCTGCGTTAACCCTTCAGCAACATGCAGATTCTCTCTGGAACGTTGAGACTCTCTCTCACCTTTTTTCTTTGTAGATTCCAAAGATGGTATGGGGACTGCTTTTAAAACATTACTGTAGAAATCACGTGCCTGAATCTCCGTGGTAAAACAGTACCTCGTACCTTCATAGGTCACCACCATCCCCACTGGTATTTGCCATCTAAACTTAATATCACGTCGTCTCAATTCTTGTGTCAAAAAAGCAAATTCCTTCCTTTTCCTTAAAATCTTTGCAGGGATCTCTTTTAAAATCAGAACTTTTTGCTCAGCAATTACAAAATCAATGTAGGAGGCCTGGATAACTTCATTTCTAATCATTCTCTTTGTAAAATAAACCACCACATCTCTAGGTAGTTTCCTTTGTCTTGCGATCCACGAATTAACACGGAAGATTTTATCTATATCTTGCATTATTTCATCTGCTGGTCGCTTCAACACCCCTTCCAAAGCCTCAGAAACCATTTTCTCCAAATTTTCCTTAGGATTTTCTATTAGGCCTCTGATTCTTAAAGCAAACTCCATCTGAGAATATTGTGTCGAAATCAAATCATAATTCATTTTCTCTATTACATTTTCAGTTTCTGTCATTTTGGCTTCCAATCTAATATCATTTTGAGCAAGATCTTCCACTCTGTCATCCAAAATCTCAATACTTTTAACCATGCCCTCTATTGCAGATGTGATGTCTGCTCTCATTTCTTTTAATTTCTCTGTAAATTTCTCCTCCAACTTTTTCTCCATTATCTCAACAAATTGCTGCATTTGCTTTTCCATAGTCTCTTGCAACAGATTCTGCAAATCTTTTGCTGTAAAAGCTGATACAGATTCAGATGCAGAGGACAATGAAGTTTTCACCGAAGACTGCTGCCTCAGGGCAGGAACTTTAGAAGATATAACCGCCATTTTCACCCTCTATTGTTAACTACGCACTTTCACATGCAGATTCAGCAAAGTCCATTGAGTTAAAGATCAAAGCATCATCTTCACCAAAATCTCCTGATTCGCTCTGCCTGCGTCCTCGTTCTCAAAAGCTCTTTCTTGCTAGCAGGGATGGTTGCGAACGCCCTGTTCTGCTCCAAAAAACCCGGAGCAGAGGCGCCTCGCAGTCCGGAGCATGCCCAGGCTTCGGGGGGGCTCAATCCTTCCGCCGCCAAAACTATAAGTTCTGGCAGCCCCGGAGAGCTCTACCCCTACCTGGACGCTCACCCCCTCCTCTTCTCCCGAGGTGGGGGCTTCCGAGCCGCCGAACAGCTGATCAGCGCTGTTTTTGGCGGCTCTACGGAGCTGCGAGGCTGACAGCCAAGAAATGGCTGCCTCCAGCGTCGCCTTGCCATCCGGAAGCCGTTACATGGACTTATTGAGACACTCAATTACAATAAGTATAAGGGGGATTGCACTCTTCACCAGCTGATCTTTTTTGAGTAATCTTCAAGGGCAGTTTCATATGGACTGAGTTTAAAAAGTATAATAGAATAATACAGTATTAGGGTGATGAGATCAGAAGCAACTGTCTGCTCCAGAAATGTTCCGAACTGAAACAACCCTGTAATATAAGAAGTCTTGTAATACATGAAATATCAGGTTATCATGTTTCATGTTTGAATGTTTCTTATAAACTATTATGCAAGTCTCAGAATATTGTTACATTTATGAATTTCTTTACAAAATGAAATAAACACTTTTCTGTTTCATCTGTCAGTAGTTTTGTCAGTGAACTACTGAAGGCTTAACAAAACAGATATAACATAAATATATAATAAGAATTTCCTTATTTGAGTCCTGCTTATCTCATATTATTTTTTATTTGATATGCAGTCAATTTGGGACTCTACTGAATAATCTGAATAATAATCTGAATAATTTAGTTTTCCCAAGTCAATCCCAAGGCACAGTTTAGAGAAAACAGTATGGATTTCTTGACCACACTGATGACATCATTCTCCCATCTAGTGGCAAAAAGAAGCAAACATCTTAAGATTCCATACAATGATAAAGAATCAATGTGCCTACTTTCTATATATGATGTGACAGAACATAGTTATAAAGAAAGAATGCAATTCCATTTTGCATTTTCTCAAAATACCAAATTCACATACCTTTATTTTCACTTTTAAATATCCAATCTTATTCATAGGTATAATATTTAAAACACATACTGTATTCTATTACTAAACATTGTTTAGAATATCCTCATGTCACATAGCAATATAGTTGCTGAACAATCACCATCAGCTATTGAAGGAAGAAAGTAGAAGAAAAAGTAAAACTAAATTTAGTCACTTAAATCCTTTCTAAATTAATGCTATGATCCTATCCGCTCATTTAAAGATTTTATTTAGTTCAGTATGAATATATTGGGATAAATCTGAAAAATTAAACACAGAATTCATTACTAGCCCATCATACCTTCCCGTATTACGCTGTATTCTCCCTAAATTGATAGGCAATAAATGCAGGTTTATTTCTAAGATGTGAAATACTTGCCCACCACACTAACAAAATGTGCTAAGCAAATACAGTACTGGCTATGATAAAAAAAAACAATTTAAAGCTTAATTCAGAGTCCAGCAAGATGAATAATGCCAATCATATTTAAGAAAGTTAATTCAGTTTAGTATGATGCTTGCAAATAACTGCTAACCCAGAATCATCTAGCATGGCTTAAAACAGTTTGTAGGCCATACTTTGATTCAGTGGCTAAACTCATGTTAAAATAAAATTTGGTTTGCTTGTCTACTATATGAATGCATCCCGTTATTTATAAGATAGTATTTATATACGGTAGCATATAAATAGGCAGGATATGGACTGGTTGATGAAAGCGTCCAGGAAGATACCAGGAAGCTGATTTTGACCATCTACCTTGAAATGGTGGATGATACATTCTTTCCCCAAAAGCAATCATTTGACCTGGCAATTTTTAATAACTAGGTGATCTCAAACTGACTTTTTCAAAAAGAAGTGATGTGGTTGCAGTTGCAAAGAATTTTAAGGAAAATGGACCCAACTGAATCAACATTGGTCACTCTTGTCCTGTAGAGATAGGGTAAAATGAACCTTCCTGCTTCTGCTTGATCTTTTACTGGCCTTCAACACCATTTATCATGGCATCCTTATGGACTAACTGCAAATATGGGCTGGGGCTCTGCTACATGGTTCTCCTCCTTAAGTACAATTTCAGTTGCTGGCAATTCAGATGAGATGCTAAGTCCTCCTTCATGTAGCATCTTTTTTTAACATCCACTTAAAGCTGCTAGAACCATGGATGGAGTCATGTATAATTAGTATGTACTTGATACCCAGCTGTGCATTTTAACTGCTGGCTGAACAGGAGATATTGTGAAGGTGTTCTCCTGGTATATCTGGAAGCTATGAGGGTCTGGATGGAGATGAACTATTTTAGAATAAATCTCAGCAAGACAAAATGACTTTGTATGTAAAACCTTCCAATTCCAAATATTCCAGCTTTGGCTAATGATGGGGCTGCATTTCCTCAAGCAGAGCTGCTTAGTAATCTGGGTTTCACTTGAAGAACGGGTAGCAGCTGCAGCTGGGCCTTTTGCATAAATCTGCCTTGCCTGTCACTTTTCTGCTAAAGCTGTTATCGGTGCTGTGTAGATTGCAGAGTGACTGGATAACATTTGAACCATAGAAAAAATGCTCCCAAAACTTCATCCTGCTTATTTAATGGCAACTATATAAATAATTTAAAAGCCTGATATTTAATACCTGCCACCTTACTATCAAAATAAATGTATAAATAATGGCTATTCTGGAGACAGAAAGTCTAGCATTTTCACAAACCCAAAAGTAGCATTACAACAGCTCAAATTTGCTATCTGTAACACCCTGAGGAGCTTGATGGGTCACTGAGAATATTCATATTAAAGATGACAAAATGACTTGAATCAGTAAGTGCTTCAGCATGTGGCAGGAAAGAAACTAAATATATCATTCATAAGCCTATGAAAGAATACTGATTCCAAAAGTTCTTTGGTGAGTACAGATAAAATATTTTGCATTTAATTCACTTTGAAACTCGAATTACTTATTTAATTGGAAAATTACTCTATTGGAAACCTAATGTCTTTATGTACCCCATCTCTGATTCCTGCCTTGGTGTGGTGGCTTGGTATACCTGCTGCCACCATCTGTCTTCCAGGGAAATCCTTCACCCAGTATCTTCCTCTGAGCCACAGTGTATGAGACAGATAAAACTCCCACAAGCTTCATTGCTTTTCCAGGAAATTAAAGTGAAAAGAAAAAATAAACAGATTTTCTAGCACCATCTTCTGGCCTTTTAGCATTAGTTGTATAGCTAGCAAAATCCTGCTTTTTTTTCCTTTCATTTTAGGAGCTAAGCCAATCTCACAAGAGATAAATAGACTCAAACTTCATTTTTAAAAAATAAAAGAGAATGAAAACATTTTTAACTGTAAGTACTATCATGCAAAATGAGAGACGGAAGAGATACAAATGTAACATCTTAATCTACCATGAAAAAATATACAGTTCTGGACAGACAAGTGTTGCTAGGCTGTTCCTACACAGGGGCAATCCTACTATAAATAAATTTTAACTTACATTAAAAACTCTTAATGTTTCTGGAAAAGACCTTGGGATACTGGGCAAAGAGACAATATTCAGATAAGAGACAGCACAGCCCACAGCTAGATAGTGGGCAGCCCAAAAGGCTCAGAAAGATCCATCCATGTAGGTACACACTTGGGCTGTAAGCGATAAGGAGGGTGATGGAATTATACTTTCATACCTGCAAAATTATGTCAATGTAGCTTTCCAGTAAAGTAGAAATAGTTCAACTGGTTGTGATTCCTATCTAGTTTACTCCACAAAGCTGACCAAAGTACACAATTACTGAGCTGATTTAGAAAAAGGTAATCCCAAGCACAAAGTGAAAACAAAATTAAGACTTTAATGTAGTTTTCTGCCTAGACTTACTCATTCCTTAAAACAAAGATTCCTAAAGCAACAGCTCCTGTTTGCTTTCCTTACGTTTTTCCAAGCTTTTTCTACTGTGGTTCCTTTAACTTGAGCTAATTTTTCTTTCCTTTTCCTAACCTTAACAATTTGTGCATTTTAAAACAACAAAGCAAGGAGGAAGCAGCTGGGGTATATGCAGCTGCTGAGGAAGCAGCTGCTTTGTTTACAGCTGCCTGCTGTTTACAAACCAGAGCAAGCATGTATGTGTTTGAAATGAGTAGATATGGACTAAAATACAGGACTAGCTATCTGACAATGAATGAAGTTATCGGGAAATCCCACAATACTTGTAGGCCCACAGGTTCCATACTCTTACTTTATAGCTTTAAAAATATTAGTCAAGAAAACCAACAGCAATTTCAGTACTCCAACCTCCTCAAGTTGATCATTTATACTGCACTAAGTCATAATTTAATTAAGGCTTGAGGCTTGGAATTGTATAACAGACTAAGCAGAACCATGGTAACGTTTAAGTCAAAATTAAATAAATCCCATTCTGGTTAAAATGAATGCATTATTTGAGGGAAGACCTGTCCCTAGTTGAGATTGGATAGACTAGGTCCCATCAACCAAGAAGTATCTATTGGCTAAATCCAGGAAGTGTACCTTCTTTAGAAAGATAGTCATGAGATCCAGATGTTTCTCACCCTGATGACATTGAGAAAACAAAGACCTAGTTATTTTCCCTGGCTTTGAGACAGGCTGAAGGTTTAAACACCTACCGGGTTGGATTTTTTTTGGTTCATATGTTTGCGTTCAGGCTGTTCATGATCTCTTTATGTCTCTCTTTTTTAGTGTTATAATTGTAAGATCCCCAGAGTTATTGGGAGCTAAGTGGCCTATAAATTGTAGAAAGAAAAAAAAATAAACCTAGCCACTATCATATAAACTTTAAAGAAAAGCTAAAATTCTATGCATTGCGGCTAAGTCTACTAAATTCAATTGGCATCTATTTCCACACCATAAATAAAAATTCTATGATTAGATTATAAATTGATATGATTTTATTTAAATAATAATAAAATGCAGAGATGAAAGGAAGCAAAACTTTTACATGATTCCAGGTACTGATAAAATTATTTTATTACAAAGATATAGACATATTGCATAAACATTATCTATAAATTTTCCAGATGCCAACTCTTCCATTTAATCCAGTATAGACTTTCTAGTACTATAAGAAAATCAACTGTGTCCAATAATCTATCTTAATCTGCATTAGAAATGGAGCTTAATGCCCCTGCCTTATTTTTATTAGTAACTAATAACTAGTTCACCTCTGCCTGCTATAGTAGCTTAATTTGTCATCTTTATAAAAGCTTAAAAGAAGTAAATCAGCTGTGTTAAGTGTCCATGCATGCATATGCACACATATACACATAAATTTCAATGTAATAAAAGTAAAAATATACAAAACAAGATAGTAAGGAAAAGAGAAAATTTCAGGAAATGAAAACATACAATTGTACCTTCTGACTGTATTTCTATCAAGTAATATTTTTATCCACTTTCTCCCTTTTTATCCTGAAATCATTGATTTTTTTTCTTTCAGCAAAAAGTTTAAGGTTTCCAGTGTTTCATAAAAGATTCCCTTTTTCTCTCACCAAACTGATCAGCTTCATCATTTCTGCAAGTTCAGTTAATTTCATAAGTCAATCTTCTGCTGAATGTTTTTCATTATTTCCATTTTTTTCATAGAATAATCTTGCAACAATTATATTTTCCAAATTCTTTTCTAATTTCTTGTCCATAAAATTCAGTAGGAATAATTCTAATCTGATAAATGTCCCTATTTTTTTCAAATGAAAGCTCACCTGCAGTCCTAAAAAAAAAGATCCCTGCCCACAAAAATTGTTCAGTCAAATCCTTATGATATTCTTGTATTTTTCATCTAACGCATGATTTCCACAAGTCTGATTCCATCTGTTTCCAATCTTCTCCCATTAATTGTTTGAAACTAAAATTTTTAAAATATTCCAGACAATGGCTGCAAGAAAAAGAAAAAGCAAGCATATATTCAACCTTTCTCTCTTACTAAATTGCTACAAAGAATAATGACAATAACTAAAATTTTGTACTCTATTAAACACTAGGATAGCTCATTCACTCAAGAAACAAAGTGCACATCTTTGACAGCTGTTTATATATACATAAATATCACATTTTATACCAGGGTTTTTCAGCCTTAGCAATAGCAATAGCATTTAGACTTATATACCGCTTCACAGTGCTTTACAGCTCTCTAAGTGGATTACAGAATCAGCATGTTGCCTCCAACAATTTGGGTCCTCATTTTAGCAAGGATGGAAGGCTGAGTCAATCTTGAGCCAGTCAGGATTGAAGGAATTGAACTCCTGGAAGTGTGAGCAGAGTTAGCCTGCAATACAGTACTGCTGTCATGGGTCCGATAAATGAGACAGTTCAAACAAATTTCAAGCATTCTAACCACTGAGCCACATTCAGAACATTAAGTTGTGTGGACTTCAACTCCCAGAATTTCCCAGCCAGCAATGCTGGCTCGCAAATTCTCAGTTTTGAAGTCCACACATTGTAATATTACTAAGGTTGAAAAACAGTTTTATATCTTTTGACTTTTACTAGGAAAAATACAGTATTCTCTGTAAATATGTAAGACTTTCAGATACACCACTATACGAAATTAAGACAAACCAATCAGTTAAATATATGCGCACAGGATGGGATAAGCAAGCAGCACCAGCCATTCACTCCGAAGATAGACTCTATGCAAAATATTGTCCCATTCAGCACATACCTAAAGGCTTTCTCTTTTAAATTAAACCCTAGATGTTTCCAAGCTGTCAAAAAATTGCTAGGCTAATGTTTTCTAAACCTACAAATTAATTTATATGCATGAAAAACTGAAGCTGTCCATATGATGCTAATTAAGGGTTGGAAATGGGGTAAAAATTAGATAACCATCACCAGTAAGCATTCAGAAGATACCAGTGTGCATGGAATACAGCAAATTATGAATTCCAGGCCACAGAAAGGATACAAAATAATGAAGATGAAGGATATAAAAGACAAGAAATATGTGAATATTTATTGCATTACATAAAGCTTCAAAATATTTCAGAAATATATTTGAAATATGTTAAACAATATTTACACTGTAAATTATATGAAACAGGAGAATCAACTTTAAGTATAATTTTGCTATTGGTGGTTTAAGGAACAGATGTTTTATTATATTCAATAATACAGAGGTCCCCAACCTGTGAGCCACGGCCTGGTGTGGGTCTCGGGACAGGTTGGCCAGTGGGTGCACACCATTTGTGCTAGCGCTGCGGCCACTGGGTGCAAAAACAAGACACCACAAAACGGGCCACTGCCACACCTCAGGGTGCAAAAATGGGATGCCTCTGCACCTCGGGCCGTGAAAATGGGCTGCCGCTATACCGCAGGGTGCAAATATGGGCTGCCACTGCCACGCCGCTCGAAAAGGGGCTGCCAGCGCACCTTGGGGGCACAAAAATGGGACGCTGTGCACAAGAACACGGCATGGCTAGCAAGTATCATGCAAGCACTAGCCCCGCCCGATGTTGTGATTCAGCGTCAGCCTGTGGTTTTGGCAGCTGAGTCGGACAATTCTGAAGAGGAGGAGGAGGAGGAGGGGTTTGGAGAGCCTTTGGTTGCAGAGGAAAGTTCTGATGCACTGCAGAGCTCTCAGCCAGGCCCCTCCCGTCTTGTTCCTCCTCAGACCCAGCTGTGTGAGCCTGAAAGATTGGAAGAAGACAGCTGGCTTTGTTCAGGGACGCTTGAAGCACGAGGCAGACAAGCAGAAGTGAACAAAGAAAAGCAATGAGGCACCTTGGGAGAAGGCAAAGAGAAGCCATGCCTTGAGGCTGCTGTTTAAAAGGGGAATGTGTGGGAGGTGCTGGTTGCTGAAGGCAACCGTTTGAAGAGCTTCTGATATAGTCTCGGTCTGTATTTGTTTAACTCTGTTTTGAATTGTTTCGTTTAGTTTTTACAAATAAATTTGGTTGGCTTAATTCCAGCCTATTGAATATAAAAAAGGGGTTGTCCCTGACATTCCAACAGGGCCGGTCGTAGGCTGGAACAGAACACCCGATTTGCATCACACGCATGCTTGCAGCCCTGTGTGGGTGCGCGCATGAGCGCGTGTGTAAAATGCTTCCCCCTGCCTTTTCTTCTGGTCCTCCAACCAAGAAAACTGCAATAATAAATGGGCTATTGGTTGATTCCAAACAAAGAGAAACAATTCCAAAGTTAATCCAGATTTTCTTGGTAAATTTATTCTCAAACCTGTAGTGGTTTGAGAGTTAGTTTGATAGACAGCCTGAGGTTCAAACCCAGTCCCAGAGAGATGACTGTGGACCCTATCTGGTTTTTGAACCCAACCCGTCTCACAGTTTGTGGAGAAAATAGGTGTACTATGCATGCTACCTGAGATCTTGTATGAAAAGTAGACTATAAATATGTAAAACTTTACTCTTAGGATATAGGGCAATAAAATATTCTTTTCCCTATACCAGACTTTCAATCATCATAATGGCAACACAGATCATAAAAAAATGGCATCACAGATATACTTACAAATCAGGTTTCTGGTTATTGTGAACTTCATTATGAGGAATAGGATAGAGTGCTTCATATGTTCTATTCACATCTGTTCCATGAATTGCAAATGCATTAAATCTGTCAGTGTTGGGAGGAAAAAAATTCCAAGGCAAATGAGCACGGCCCCTCCATTTGGTAGTTGTTTTTGAAACTTCAAATATTAAAGGAAGCTCTTTCTGGGTTAAAAGTAAAAAAAAAAATAAAAAAAAATTAAAACACAGATTTACCTTCTTCTCAGAGTCACTCACATATTTAGGGGGAAATTAACTCAAATGGTTCACTTACTCTGCAGATATTCCGTTTGCCACAAAGAAATAATACAAGATGTTGGCCATGCCTATAAAAATATAATGTAAAGATAACAGAAAAATACTTGCATTGTATCTCCAGCCAGAGTGTACTTATTAGATGTTACCTGAAGACAGTACTGTCAACATGCAAAACAGCAGCCATCAGCTAATAATGAATGTGAAAACATTAAAGATACAGGACTATTTTTAGTAAATTTTCCTGCAATGTAGAGCCATATGGTGTATGTATGTATGTATACATAGGTATCTCAAGATAGATACACACATAATTAAAAAAATGTAAGCCAATTTGGTGTAGTGGTTAAAGTACCAGGCTCGAAACCAGGAGATGGGCTAGAAGCTGGCAGATGATGAGTTCTAGTCCCTGATTTGGGCATGAAGCCACTTGGGTGTCCTTGAGCCAGTCATTCTCTCAGCTCAAGTAGGAGGCAAGGACAAACCACTTCTAAAATCTTCCCAAGAAAACTGCAGGAGCTTGTCCAGGCAGTTGCCAGCAGTCAAGACGCTATATATATAAAAAAACAACATGACTCTAATGAAAAACTGCTTCAGCAATTATTATAGAACAGTGGTTCTCAACCTTTTGTTCACCACGGACCCTCTTTAAATACCTTTTGTGGTCACAAACCATGGCCACAGAACACCAAGACTTAACTCAAGATTTAAATCATAACATTTCTTCAACCCTTCGTGGACCCCCTGTGAGACATCATGGCACCATTGTTATAGAACATTCTAAAAATTATTTGAAATATCTACTTACGGGCAAAGCTCTACTTCTAGGTACTGCTGGGTTTGGTAATTCAAGAAGAAGGCTTCTACAACTAAAACCATATAACAGTTGTTCATTTTACCTTGTATATTTCATATAGACAGAAAGAACATTGAATATAACATCCATAACTGTGGTCTTATTTTACCTACCCTAATGATGCAAAAGTAAGAGCTAGTCTGGTGTAATAGTTAAGGCATTAGTTTAAAAACTGGGAGAGTCTGATTTCTATTCCTGCTTTAGGCATGAACCCAACTAGATAATCTTGTGCCAGTCTCAGTCCTAGGGAAGAAGGCGAAACACTTTCAAAATCTTGCAGGGATTACCCAAGAATTCTCCAAGAGTCAACACTGACTCAAAGGCGTACATACACACAAAAACAAAGATGCAAAAGATTTTTCAGAAGCCTACTTTAGCCTTACTCAGAAACTGACTGTACAAGCTTCTATCAGAGACATTGGATATGCTTTATCATAGCCATCACTGTTTTAAAACTATGACAAATTTTAACAAAACTATGACAGCAGTTCAGACTTAATGGACTAAATATATGTATGAAAAATAACTACTTGGAGATCATAATACTGCATTTTAATGCAATTAGGGTGAAAAATAAAGGACAAGACTATCCAAATGGCTTCCACAAGATATTTATTTCACAATGTGCAACTTCTTCATGCAGACTCCCACTTGGCATTCATACGCTGTTAACTTTTAAATCCCTATTTGAAGTTCTGGAAATACATGTCTCAACACAATCCAATTTAGAGCTCATAAAATGCACTACTAGATGAGATCTGTCTTCAACTGATAAAACATTTTTTTTAAAAAAATGTACACATAGAGCTGAAGTGGTTGCATATCCTTTTTTGTTGGGTTTTTTTTTGCAAAACAATGGTGTAAAGTGAAAAAGCTTATGTTCAGGATAAAACAATTCAATTTCAGTGGCATTATAGAAACATCAAATGGAAAAATCAAACAGCCAATTAAACAAATCAGTTTCACTTCACAGTAATATTTCTGTTCAGGCAAAACATTTCAAATACTAATTAATTTGAACAGTCATAATGAAGTAAGGGGAATTATAATGAAGACAGATAATAGGCTAATTTATGAAACTTACTTCAAGAGGGTAATGGTTATCTTGGTAAGATCAGAAAAGCATGTGTAAGTAGTAATATATGACTTACAAAAAGAGAAAATTAAGTTGCATTAAAATTCTAACATCATATTTGCAGATTTGCATATGAATGTAAAAATATTTAAGATACCAGATTTATCAAAATCATTTTTAAAAACTTTTGACACCAGCATGGTGTCAGTAAACTAAAGAAACCAGCAATATGCTGAGCAGTTGGAAGTCTCATTAATAACACAAAATATATTTTGACCAAGTATTTCTGTAAATTCATTTATTTAGTATGAAAGATGGGAGGGTTCAAATAGCAGAGTGGTTTGCTAAAAACACAAACAGAAGTGCTATGCAAACAACATAGTTTCATCATATGAAAAGGCTACATATAAAACTGACAAGTGTTTTCATTAAAAGCCTGAAAATTGATTCACCAAAGTTATTAAATCTTATTGATAAAACTATATCTTTATATTTGATTATGGTACGTGAATATTTATGTTCAGAAAGAAGTGGAAGACTTTAATTACTGCCATAGTTTATGGTTAGACATTATAGGTTTACAATGTTCAGAGGCAAAAGCAATAGGACCATCAGTAGAATTTATATATTATGACTTTCAAGTTAAATTCAGGGTTTGGGCTCTGAAAAATGTAAATCCTTATATAGCTAAGCCAGTAGCAAAGAAATGGCCTGTAGGCACCCCAAATAGGAACACTTGGCACATCAGCATTTTGCTACAGTGTGTACTTATAAAAACAGGAGGAAAAAATGAAGCTCTAGCAAGAATTGCTATCAGAATATTCAAAATTTTAAGTCTCAATACAATAAATTTACTTACCCTCATAGTCCCATAATCCATTGAATGGTTTTCCTGGTTCACCAGGAGGGGCTGGAGGATCATTGAAAAATGGAGCATTCAATTCCATCAGTATTCCTGTATTTTCTGGACTCAGGCTGATTATTATTGGATCATGGGACACTGGAAGGCTGTTCCATGTATGTTCAATTTTAAACTCCATCTAAATATTTTATATCAAGAAAAATAATTTTATATTTAACATAAATACTAATAGTATGTATGTCAAATTGAACTGTCTTTTAATTGAAGATATATTAGCTATTATAGAATTATTATATTATTATCTTATAAAAATCTACAATTTTTAGTTTCAGGACCTATTTCATTGATAAGCATTTGCTTAAAATAAATCCAATTCACTTACTTTTTATTCAACATATATATGACTTCCAAATATATTCAATATATTAGCAGCAGAGAAAATAAGTTAAGAAAGTATACCAGGTCTTATAGCTTTTTAAATATATCATGATTTCCTCAATTGTTTGAAGAGCAAAATTGTTGTCCACAGTGACCATTTTTTTATTTTTTTTTATTTTTTTTAAAATCCCATTTATATCCCGCCCTTCTCAGAAGACTCAGGGCGGCTTACAATTTAAGCACAAACCAATGTGCTTAGCATTTAAATATGCAAATCAGCTTTGCAAATTTCCCCTTACGTATTTGATCTGCTTACCTGCCACTAATTAGGAATGCACAAATAGAATATTTAATCTGTATTTAAAAATAGTGATAATAAAGCCTATCATGTGAACACAAAATATACTGTTGTTGTTAAGGGCATTAGTCATATGTCAGAACAGGTACACAATTGCAGCACATCATATTCTCAAGACTGTGCTTTTAAAATTTTCAAGGTAGCATGAACCTCAATAATTGTCACATCACTTTGTTTATCCTTATTGAAAATTGATGTTCTGCATGACTCTTAGATTGTCAGAGAAACAACTTTAGCTGAATAGTCACATCCCTGCAATAACATCATTGTAATTTTCACTGTTTTAATAATTTCCACACAATTAATATCAACTCTAGCTTTGCTACTACCCCCTGCATCTGCACAGTCTTAAGATTTGACGGTTTAAACATCACAAAAGGGTGAATCACATCACACAGCTAAGCAAAAATGAAATAGAATCTATTTTTAGGCTATGCTTATCAAGAGCTGCTCCGGTCATTGTTAACGCTGCCGCTAAGTTTGTGTGTGCACATATTCATACATACATACATTCATACATACATACACAAATCTCCTTTAGTTTGCCAATTATTTTGCATGAAACAGACATTCTGCCTTTAATAGTTACTTGGTTTCAACGGCTTAACTTCTGCTCGCCGAACCAACTATTCAAAACCAGTAATTCCGCAAGGAACGAGAATAATAATAATAATAATAATAATAATAATAATAATAATAATAATAATAATAATATAATAATAATAATAATAATAATAATAATAATAATAATAAAATAATAATAATAATAATAATAATAATAATAATAATAATAATAATAATAATAATAATAATAATAATAATAATAATAATAATAATAATAATAATAATAATAATTTTATTTGTATACCGCCCTTCTCCCGAAGGACTCAGGGCGGTGAATGGGGGTACGGGGCTATTTCAAAAGCTAAGGGAGAACCCTAAAAGAAAATCCACCCACGGCCAGCATTCAGTGCAACTTTACTCAAAGAAAGCTCCCGTGAGTTTTAGCAACACCCATACTCCCAAGGTTAGGAATAGAAAATTGCAATCTGAGCTCTCCCGCTCGTAATTCCAAACCTCCGCGCCAAATCCGCACCCAAGGGAGCGACGGCACTTCCGCTCACCACCCCAGTTTACTTTCACCCGGCAACGTCTCCATTCAAAGGAAAAGGAAAGAACGAAGCATGTGACCATTTTAAACCAATGGAAAAGAGTTCTTGTCAGCTCAACTAGAATCCGATTGGCGGGTGTGTGTTTTTTTTTCCTGACAACAGCATGCAGGATCTCCCCACCCCATCCAAGGTTTTTTTTGTTTTTGTTTGTTTTATTTTTTTTAAAAAAGCCCTTTTTTACAGCCAAGTCGGTCGTTAAGACGCCCGCGGTGTTGTTAACGGCGCGTGCCGCTCTCCTGGGGGAAAGACGGCGATTGGAGGGGAGGGAGGTGACGTTGGTAAAGTGAAGCCCGCAGCTGTTTCCAGATTTGTTGGATGGTTCGTCCTTGTGCCCGCGCTGATGGGCTTTAACAGTCTTACCTTCCGCTCGGGAAGTTTCTTCTTTTCCTTTCCGTCTTACCTCTGAGAATTAGGTAAGGGCAAGCTACCAACATAGGGTGACGCCCTCTGCAGCAAACACAATACACCATCTTTTTTTTTCCCTAAATGCATGCTTATGTAGTTAAAGCCTCTTGCCACGTTACCCCATTTACACCATGGGTAGGTTTACTTAAGAGCAAACGGTTCCAATGAAAAAATAGCTCTTCTGGATAAAAGTTACAGCACAGTTCTCTTGCATCTACTCTGCCCGCTGGAGTTCAACTGGATTTCCAGGTAAGGACCTGACTTTTTACAGATCTTTAGATGTTATATATAAGACTGAAATTACATTACTTTAATTCCATATTTAGTCGGGGGGGGAGAGGGTCGAATGGAAAATTCAAGGAGAACCAGGAAGATGCAAACAATAAATCTTTCCTGGAGCCCAAAGTCCAAGCGTTGCTAGAGGAGCTTCGGGTCAATATTACCTGTTGGGCTTTTCAGGAAGGATAATTTAAGACCTCTGATGAGCTTGCAGCATCCCAAGTACTTTCTCTCCAGAGAGGTGAGCTAAGTTATTATAAGGATGGAGAAGAAATACTGGATTGCAGAGATCAAGCTAACTTGCCAAGAAGCAAAACATTAAATGTTTGGAGGGGAGACAATATGTTGAGGACATTTCAGTATGATGCATGGAGATTAAACTTTGCATTAAGATTGTACAGTCATATATGAAAGTAGAAGTATTTTAAGCATTTTGAAAATTAAGGGATAGATATCATCTTTGTAAGCTTGTCTATTTTTAAAATAAAAGAAGATATAAATGATGGAAATAGTCAACTATAAAAACTTTACATTCCAGATTTTCCATTAGTATTTGATCTTAATTTTTCTATCTGAAGATAAAAAACATTGACATTAAGATGTATAAGAAATAAGAGGCTTTCCTTTTCAAATATCTCAGATTGATTATTTTAAGATTGGCATCCATAACATTAGGATTACAACTCTGAAGTGTAACAGCATGTTGCAGGCTTTGTGGAAGCTGGTCAGGTTGTTTTGTATTTCTTCCTAAGAATTTAATTTTGGAAGATAAAGTTCAAAGCAATTATAAGTTGTGTTTGCCAGTTGTATTTATTTTATTTTCACAGATTTTATGTTTATGCTCCTAAAAAGCAAATCAGCTTCCTAGAAACTTTATATGAAATTCCAATAAGATTCTAAAATGGCAACAGATATCAAGGTAAGTTTCACTAAAATTCATACTGTATTGTATAGTTTAGGTACTAGATATCAGAGTTCCTCAACCTTTTTTTGGCTGGAGGCTACCCCTTTTTATGTGTTATTTGATGAAAGCTGCAAAGGGAGGTGTAGTACGATTAGAGCATAATGTAAGTTGATGTATATAATTGTTTCATATCTTTATTTCATTATTTTTAGATTCTATTTTGATGTACCTTTCAACCTATTCTAAGCATCACATTAACAAGGGACCTTGCAGATCATCTAGTTAAATTTGCTTACCTGCTATTATAAGGTTCTTATATTTTCACTTTTGAAAATAGCTTGTTTATGTAATGTGCCTGAATACATTTGTTTATGCTTTTTTACCAAATAAATCTATGCCAGTTAAATTTGGCCACTCCCACTACAGCTAACTGAGCCTTGAGCATTATTAAAAAGCAAGTCTTTGTCATATAGAACCATTGTTTGTTGTGATGGTGGCTGTACTAATGACATTAACAGCATTTTTCCACAGAATATTGTAAATCAGTATCACTTCCTCAAGATTTGAGCAATCCTGCCAAAATCTCAGGATAATTGTTTTAAACATGCACATTTAAGAACATTATGGTATTCCAACCTAACTAGAAATCAATACTACTTTTGTTTGTTAGAAACATTTTTTATGTCTATCTTAACACATTGTGAGTCTTTCACTTCTTGTCATTTCTGTTGCTCCTGATAAGCCCATATATTTTTTTGTAAGTGGCATACTTTTAGGGCTAGAGCTTTCTGTATCTTGTTTTCTCTTAGTCATCTGGATTTTTGAAGCCCAGTCCTAGTAGTCCTATAATTTTGCCAGCTATCAGTTCTTCTTTTCTTTTATCCATTTCCAAACAAAGTAGAAATGAAATTTAGTTGCTAGTTTTTGACTTATCAAAAGGAGTAGCTGATATGAAATAAAATACAAACACAAGATACTGGTTGCCACTGATAGAAATATTATAGAAATGCCCTTAATGGAATTGATGGCCCTTCATTTGGCTTTAACATTTAATGAAATGCTAGGGTAAATAATTAGTTGCATTCTTATCATTATAAGGTATTACAGTTGGCAAATATTACTCTCTATTAAAGTTATAGATTTTTTAAGTTCCTAAAGATAATCAAAGAACTGAAATAATATATAAATGTGAAAACAGAATAAGATATGAAAAGCTAAGGTTATGCTTTTTGAATTCAATTTAAATCCATATGGAATTGTATTTAATTTTTATTTTTATTTATTGATTAAAATTTTAGGCCACCAATGTACCCTGCAAGAGAATACATTGTGAATAGTTTGATTTAAATAGGATCTGTAGAGTTAAATTTTAAAGGGTTTTTAAATAATCTTTTTATGACAAGCAATAAACTTCAATAAAATAAAATGTTTGTTTCCAGAATAATGCCTTTGAAGATGCCAGTATAATGGAGCACATGCTGATAGGCCAAAGGTAAAACGATTTATTTGGCATTCTAAATAATGTATAAAATGCAGTTTCAAAACACCTTATAAAAAGATATGTTGATGCCTGGAAATGCTCTTCAAAAATGAACAAATGAAGTCCCCATTGCATTTTTATCTTGTTTGTGTGTGTGTGTAAATATATAGTATGTACACATAATTTAAACAAATATATTCAGGATAGAGGAAATTTGTAATTAAGCAAAAAGTAAGATTCTATGGATTGAATCCAGATGTAATCATATAGAGAGTTGATCTGCTGAAATTAATGAAATTTAAAGTTGATTTATTCATTTCAGTGGCTCTTAAGTCAATCATAAACAAATTTATCAAAACTCTCCATGTGTCTCTAAATATTTTGCCAATAATTATGCTTTGCAGAACCTGAGTATCTGGAAAATAATTCCACAAGCAGTCCATGCCTTAGCAATGAGAAACTGCAACTAATGTTTTATGACATCAGGGCTTGGCAGTTTGATCTTTTCCTTCCTTTCATGTCTTAAAATATTAGCATAACTGGTAATGAGTTTGGTTTTTTTAAAAAAAATATAAAAGTTATCATTTTGTAAGGGGTAAAGGTTCTACTGGAAAACTTCATAAAACCATTCTTAGTCCACGCAAAGCAGTTTGTGTTCCCTCCTTTATTTGGGCAAATTGAAAGGAAAGGAATTATCTTGCATAAAATCTCTTTTCAACTGATGCAAGAGGAAAAGGAATTTAAATATTTTCACCTATGTTCACAATTATATCTAATTTTTACAATAATTAGTTGTTAAGCATCCTGAGTTGCTTACATTAGAACATTGTTGATCCATAACGTACTTCAAATGAAATTATTCTTGTTTGCTTGTTTGTAATCCTTTGATATTTTATAAGTCAAGATATACAAAATAAAATATTGATAATATGTAGTAGGGTGACTTTTACAACACAGCTATGTCAAATTTATTTTGTGGATTCTAGCTTTCTACCTCAATGTAGCTGAGTTCTGGGGTGTCTGATATAGATGTGTCCCAGGGTGAAAGGGGTACTGAGGTATGTAAGCTAAGTTGCCACCACCTGAGTAGAAAGAAAACCATCTGCTCATATTCTTGGGAATCCAGATAGGGTAATAGATCCCACTTCTTCAGAATTAAGCTGTTAAGGAAATGGACTTCAGTTTCACTGAATGATCAAGGAAGTTTGGGAGTATCTGATACTTAAATAAATCTATAACTAAGTGGGGAAATCCCATTCTTACTTCTTACAGGAATCATGTAATGGCTTTAAACTGTATGCTATATTAGGATTAGGAAGTGTCAAGTTCAAATTTATCTTCAGCCTTGGAAAAACATTGAATGGCACTTAGGATTGTTACTGTTAATAAAAATTATGGTATGGAATACTGTGTATGCCCTTTGAGCCTCTAGAAGAAAAGCAGGATATAAATGTAACATACAATAAAGACCAATTGCTTGAAAAATGCTTCCATATATGCATGTGTCTCTGAAATTATTGCTCTTTAAGTATTTTTTCCTAATGCTTCATTTTTGTGTCATTGGTGAGATTTTTTTTATTTTTAACTTCATTGTGTTACTTGAATGTTCACTCAATATAGGAACTTTTATTTTACATCCCTTTTAGCTCATTACCTCCTATAGTTGCTGAATATGATGAAAATCTTGGGGAAATGAATGAACAACTAAAATACTGCCAGGTACAAAGTTAAAACTATTTTTTACCACTAATATAGCTCATTAAGTAATTTAAAAATAATATTTAAAATTTAAATGATATTGGTAAGATGCTTTTTTAAAATCACTGAATCATACCTCATATTGTCACTGTTTTTAATTCAAAAAATATGTTTATTTCTAGTTTGAGAAATCTTGCTTCATAAAATAGAAAAGGCAACATTCTTAATTGACATTCAAGCATCTTATTAGTGATTGTATCATACTGAATATGTATTACATGTGATCTATTGTATCTTCAAAAATAAATATTTAATCTCCTGCTTTTCTTCCTTTAGATGCAGATGAAAGAAATGAGGCTAAAACTTGAGCAAGTCATCAAAGAAAATGAAAGGTAAAGTCATAAAAATCAAATTAATAGTGTATTGTCTGGGTCATATAGCAAGAAACTAGTGATTGAAATGATCATGTATTTCGTCTTACCTTTGCAGTGCAATGAATACAGATACTCTGGGAATGGGGATTGCTAGAAATAATGTGGAAAATTTTCATGAATAACCTAAAATGTTTTTTCTGGACTTCCAAGTGTTAACTGTCTGACAGAAGAACCATTATTAATAAAAAATACAATTTTGTTGCTGTTTTACAATGAAGTGATCCACCTCTTATTGTAACACAGATTGCATGAAGAGTTAAAAGAAGCAATTGAAAAGCAATTGGAAGCTCTGCCATCTGGTTCTGTTTCAAGGGATGCTACATTTATGGATGAAAACCTAGTAAGAAACCTTCAAGAACAGTTGCAACTAGCAAATAAAGTGAGCATACTGAAACATTTGCTTTGGTTGTACTTTTATGTCTACGTTCTAGTAGTCCTAAGTTGCCTTTCAATTTAGGCACATTCATTTATGACACATTTTTGTTATAGCTGAAAATTGTGGTTTAAGTTTTTAATAGTAGCATTTGAATTGTTTTTAATGTCAAGACATAGATATAAAACAATATTATATCTAAATTTTGAATATCTAATGGCAATAAGAAAGACAACACACTAATATTTGTAAGATATTTTATTGTCATTAACAGGCACAGATATGTTTCTATTTATAATATAAATTCACTATATAGGGAACAAAAAGTACTATTTCTTTGAAGAGTAAGTCAAAGTAAATTTACTTTATATTATAATAGATCTAAAGTAAAATTCTTTTCAGATATTTGATACTTAAAAACAAATGGAAAGAAAAATTCTAACATTCTTTTTTCAATCTTTCAATTTTAAGGAAAAGGAACATGTCCTAGAACTTTGGCAGATGGTATCACAAGAATTGGAGCGACTTCAACAGATATACCAGGAGCACATGACAGAAGCACAGATTCATATTGTGGAAAGGCAGAAGCAAAAAGTAATGTACTGATACATGTGCATTAAAATAAATTAAGATGAAGACAATTGTTTTCACACTAGCTCAAGATTTTAGGGATAGCCAGTTGTTGTTTTTTTAAAGGAGAATTTTAATGGTCTTTGGGCAAGTCATAGAGTAGGCCATTTGGTTGAGATGGATGGTATAAGTTAATGGTAGGTAGACAGGCAGACATACCAGAGAACAAATTATTTGTGAGGTGGCAGAAGAAATGGAGGTAGTGACGGATTTTATTTTCCTGGGCTCCAAGATCACCGCAGACAGGGACTGCAGCCAAGAAATTAAAAGACGCTTGCTCCTGGGGAGGAAAGCCATGGCAAATCTAGACAGCACACTAAAAAGCAGAGACATCACCCTGCCAACAAAAGTGCATATACTCAAGGCTATGGTCTTCCCAGTTGCAATGTATGGCTGTGAAAGTTGGACCATAAGAAAGGCTGAGCGCCAAAGAATTGAGGCCTTTGAACTATGGTGCTGGAGAAGACTCCTGCAAGTATCTTGAACTGCAAGGCGATCAAACTGGTCAGTCCTAGAGGAGATCAACCCTGACTGCTCTTTAGAAGGCCAGATCCTGAAGTTGAAACTCAAATACTTTGGCCACCTAATGAGAAGGGCAAGAGAAGAAAGGGATGACAGAGAATGAGGTGGCTGAATGGAGTCACTGAAGCAGTAGGCATGAGCCTAAATGGACTCCAGAAGATGGTAGAAGACAGGAAGGCCTGGAGGAACGTTGTCCATGGGGTTGCGATGGGTCGGACACTACTTCGCAACTAACAACCACAACAACAGAAGGAGTGTCTCTTTTATTTTGTTTTTACTGTTTAGGAAAGGAATGTAAAGTTCAAAAGATGTATTTGGAAAGGCTAAGATGGTTAATGTTTGTGTGTAAAAATGGTCCCCTAACATAAGGTTTGAAACCTGAATGCATATTTAGAAAAGGGACATTGTTTGATTTTGAGGTCTTGTCGATTTTCAAACATTTGTTTCAGGATTATCTGTGAGTAATTTGTTAAATATAGAAATATACTTTGATTATAAGAATACTTTATTCACTTAAAAACTTTTAAACCTTGTTGCAGAAATATATTCTGTTTTTCACAGTCTTTCAAATGAAGGTATTTACTCTGTTACAGCCAAATCTCAGACATTTACCTATGCACACCTACCTACACACACAAACACAAAGTATTAGAAAAATGAATACGGTAGATCATTCCTGCTTTATGCTATTGTATAATTTATTTTTAAAAAAAATAAATTAGCTGACTCTCAAATCTGGACAACATCCACTAATAACGTTATACTTTATTACTTAAATTAAGTACTTAATACCTAAATATGTAATATATTATGTTTGAGCATTTATTTTAATGTTGATAAATCCTCTAGATTTTCATTCCAATGCACTGTATTATCTTCTTTCTAGGATCAGTTGTCAAGCTTTCAACAACTAACAAAACAACTGCATTTGGCTAATGAAAAAACTGAGTCAGTAAGTGAAATACTGAAATTCTAATAACATTATTTTGGACTAGCCATAGCAGAAAAATTTAAAAGAAAGTACATTTTCCCAACATAATTTTTCATAAAGATTTGTCTTAACCTTTTTTACTTACATATTTATAAGTTGTATTATATAGTGGCTTATATTGTATTTTTAATCTGTTCTAATTTAATTGCTACTTGGAGAGCAAGTAGTTGTTCCTGATTTGGGAAAATGCGCTTTTCATGAAAAATAAAGGTTTTGTCTGCACAGTCCATGATTACTAAGTTTTAATGCCTATTTCTTTGACTATTTAGTATTAGTTTAAAATATTTTCTTTTCTTCTCTGTTTCTGCTTTTAATGATATGATTCTTGGAAGCAAATGAAGTGAGAAGCTTTTTTTAAAACCAAAAAAACAAAGAATGTAGCTGAAATACAAACTAGTGAAACAAAATTTCAATTAGGTGCCAGCAAAGCAAGAAGGAGTTCATTTTTTTTTAATGTAGGTGACTGAAAGTAATGACTAATGCTGGTGCATCTAAAACAAAATAAGAGCCTTGAAATGCCACTGAGTTTAGAACAAAGACTATGTATCGACAATTTTAGAAGTCTCAATGAAGTATTGACAATTTTAAAAGTTTCAATGAAATAAAGTCAATAGCACATAACTATGAATGTTATTATAAATATGGTTAGTGGAAAGAGACAGATTTTGTGTTGCTCTTAAGCAAAGTACAGGTAGTCTTGTTTAACAAATTTTATTTGGGACTGGCAATTCCATTCTTAAGCAAAGCAGTTGTTAAGTGGGAAATTACATGACCACAACATGTTATCCACTATACTAGTCAGCTTCATATCTTAGGTTTTTGTTTCCCTCCTAACCACTCTCCCTTACTTTGGGACATTCAAGTACCTGCTTACTGTCCTGTACACATCAAAAGCAATGTGATCGCACCTCAGCCCTCTTTTGCTCTCCAATAATTTCGCTCTGCAAGGGGAGTGGGGGAAAATGCAAGTATTTCTGTAGGCAATGTCTCCTTTGCCTGTCCCTTTCCTGCTGCTGGTATGACTTCATTGCTCTCAATGTGTAAACAGCAAACTGCTTTTTTGAAATTTCTCTGCTTTGCAGGAGGAGTGGGGAAGCAAACAATTTTAGTAAGACAATCTCTCTTTGTGAGCTTCAGTTGCTTGAGGGTATACTAGACCCTGGGTGTCTGCATTCCTAGCTCAGTACCTTAACCATACTAGCCTACTGGCTCTAATGCTTTATTCATTTTAACAGCAGTGCAATATATTTAAAAATAATTTTGTTTACAGATTAATCAGGTATTTCTGAAAACTGTAATGGAACAAAATGTAGAGCTGGAACAGCTGCGCAAGCAACATAGGTATAAACTTCTAAATCTTAAATTATTTTTTAAAAACGGGCTAGCACACAGATAATGGTCCAACCTGTATGATGAGGTTTTTCAAAAATATTTTATGGCTTACTGCAGGAGTCACCAACTCCCAGTCCGTGGCCCAGTTCCAGGCCGCAGCATGCCAGGAACAGGTCCGCACAAACAAGCAAAGCCCCATCTGCAGGATGCAGGCAGCACACAAAACCACGCACTCTCTGGTCTGTGGAAAAACCTCTCTCCATGGAACCCGTCCCTGGTGCCCAAAAGGTTGGGGCCCTCTGGCTTACTGCACATCATTAGGTGGAAGTTTATAGCTATCTGTGGAGATGTAACATTGTGAGCAAATGCTGACCTCTGTTGGAACTTCAGCAGATAATGAAGAAAGCCTTTCCACTATAATAAATGTGTGCTGTTACTTCATATACTGTGTTTGGGGTAGAAAATTATCTATCCACACCAAAATTTCCTGTTTATCACATACTGATGAGCAGATCTTTTTAGAAATGAATTGCCATTTGGAAATGCTGTAAAATATGTCCACAAAGAAATAATAAATTAGACCAAGATGTGACTTTTTCTGTGCAATAATTTGTTGAGCAAGAGCATAATTTCATCTGTATGCTATTTTTTTTCTTGAGCTTGAACATGGAATGGTAATGTAAAAACATGATATTTGTTTAGCCAGTGTATTTCTTATTTAGAGAAGTTTATCTTTTCAATATGCAGACAATCCAAATTGGACTTGAGAACAGCAGTTGCAAAAGCTGATGAAATGATAAGACTCATTGAGGATCTTCGCAGCCAATTAAACAGAAAGGTTGAACACATCCTTTCTCAACTTTCAAAATAGAAGTTCACATTTCTGAACTCTGCTTCTGCTAGACACAAAATTGTTCTAAAAAAAATCTCTGACTTTTCTGGTGTTTAGGAAGAAGGGGTCCTAGCTGCTCGGGAAAAAGAGGAGGCATCAGATAAACGCTTGCAAGAATTGCAGTCAAGCATAAAACAATTGGAGACAAGGTAGATTATTAAATTATTGAATAATAACTTCCACTTTAACACTATAATCCTACATATGTTTAGTTTTTGTTGTGTGATCAGATATTTAATTTCAGAACATATTTGTGTAGAACATACACAATCAGTATAATTAATTTTATGCAATGAATTTTAATTATTATTTTTTGTGGCCCTCAAGAATAAACATTCAGTTCATTCAATATTGGCTTTCCTCAAAAATGTCTGCAAAATTGGTTGGAGTTTTACAGCTACCTTGGGTTTTCAGGTTTTCAATCACTTACAAATATGCCAACTTGGATTTATCCAGTCAAAAATATTTTTAATGTTTAGCCCAATTTCAAAATCATCTTGAAAAAAGTAACCTCAAAATTTAAGAAGCACTTTACTAAATTAGAAAGATTTACAGAGAAATAAATATTAAAAGGTTTATAAGGAGAATAAAATTCCATGATCAAAATTAAAGGTTATTACTAGTTTGTCAAAGGTTTTCCTATTTCTGAATATCTGAAATTTCACTACAGTATTACGATAACAATGAAAACTACTCGAAAGATGCTGTAAAAAGATGCTGCCCCAAGAGGATTTGATTTCACCATTTTAGAGAAGAGACTTAATCTAATCTTATCAGATCTTGAAAGATAGGACATCTATTTTAATTGCAGTCTTACCTAATCTTAACCTAAATTTAACAGTCAATTGGTCCCTGTTCCACTATGCAGACTTTGTATAGCTACAAAAGATTCCAAACAGCTAAGATCAGAAAGAACAAATCTTGAAAAAATAATTCAAGAGCTGCAAACAAAGTGTGTGAATATAGAAGAAGAGAAGTATGATGCTGTAGGAAAGGTCCGAGACAGCATGCAACTCATAGAAGAAGCTAATCTCCAGAAGAGTCAGGTGATTAATTTATTGTATATGTTTGTGGAATAACTGCTTTGAACTTAATTAAATTAATCTATTTTCTGTTAAACACAAATAGCTGTATCATTAGGCTTGACCTACCTTTGGTAGGAAGTTTTTACTAGAATATGACCCATTCTTTCCAATTCTAGGCAATGCTATCAGAGAAACAAAAAGAAGAGGAAATTGAAAATATGAAACAAGCAGTTTCTCAGCTACTTCAAAATGCTGTTTTAATAACTAGGAAAGAAGTAAGCAGTCATGCTTAAAACTTACTTTCTACACATTTTGTTCTTGTAAATTAATAATACTGATAGTTACTTTGAAAGCTAAATATGTGAAAGTTATCTCAGTTGAAATATGCACCTTTTGTCTGTAGATAATTCAGGTAATTTTGTTAATGGTCCTTTGTTATTGGGAGAAGAAATTATTTCTCCCAATAAACTATAGGTGTTACAGTCCATGTAATTCAGCAGGCAGAACAAGAATTGTTGGACACATTCTACTTCAACACCCCCCCCCCCAAGAGACTTGCAGACTGCTTTAGTGGGGCAGGTTAGAAATGTGGTTGCTAAAAATCCCAGCTCACTGCAAGTCACTATGTCTGATTTTCTGGAATACCCCTAACATCTTCAACAGGTTTTTCAAATGCCTTGAGTAGCAGGTTCAAAGGGTTGGAGGAGCTGTTTGAAAGAGGAGATGGAGAATGCTTGTGCCCTTCCAGTTATGGACACCTATATCTGGACATTGCTTAGCTCTGGAAGTTTTATATATAAAGCTATACTGATAATTAGCATATTTCTTCTTAGTATATTGCAGCCACTTGTACTCCTAAAAGTGTATTATATAATCAAGTAAGAAAATATCATTGGACATGGAATAATACACCTTTTTTAAAAAAAAATAGGTAGAAAATGAGAGGAAACGATACAATATTCAAATTTCACACTTAGCAGAAGAACTTACTGCACTTCAGATGGTAAGTTATACATTTTGCTTAAATTAACTACCTAAAGTAGCCCCCAGGTGAGATAGGCAGCAAATAAATTTAACAAAAAAATACAAGTTTACATTTTGATCTTTTTTTTCTATGTTGATTTTCATCAAGGAAAAATAAGCATTTAAAATTCAGTGCCACAAAGCAATACCCAGTTTCACTACTTCAGTTTGTTCAGGAAAAAAAATCTTCCGTATCTTAAGCATTCACAATTTCATTAAATGTAATGATAAAAATACTTTTTCATGTGGGATGCTACTATTTGGAAGAGCAGATACAAAAGAGATAATATACCTTACTTGTTAAACCTCTGGATAAAATAAACACATCATCAAGCTTTGTGGTTATTCGTAAAAAACACGGCTTACAAATGTTTTGTTCAAATAGCATATTTAACATATCTTATACCTTTTTAAAAAGAGAAGTAGAGATACGTGATGGTTCCAGACTTCACTTTTAGGAAATGCTATGGGAATCAGGGAAGAGATCTAAATCCCTCTTTTGCTGAACATGTGGTTTGAAGGAAATTACTCTGAAATATAACTTGAAAATTACAAAACCACCTAACTTAATCCTGTATTACTCCAGTGCAGATAATATAGAAAGAGGTTAAAGGTAAAATACAGAAAGATAAAGGAAGTTTACAGTAAATGAAATTTGTGGCAATTTCATAGGCCATAGATTAGGTACATATTAATACTTGAGTACAGGCTTCATTATTTATCCTGATTTTGTTTGCTACGTACACCTACAGTTATATGTCACTTACTGATTTCTAAAAGATATATTCTATTATTGCTTTATAGGAATGTGGAGAAAAGCAAAGCCAACTAGAACAAGCTATTAGAGAAAAGCGAGCAGTTGAAGAAGAACTAGAGAAGGCAAAAAAAAATTTCTTTTCCACCATTTTCATGCATTAATGTTATAATGTACACGCTAATAAGTATGTAATTTTTAGGGTGTAGAAATATTAACCTTGGTCACATGAGACAGACTGAAAAGAATCAAAGCACTCACATCATTTAGATATGAATACAAATGTGCTGCCATGAAAAAAGTGCTTGGGCATTGTACCAGCAGAAGTTGACTTAATGTCATGTAATGCTGTTCAGTATTTTTTTACCCAAATAACTTGAGCTGAAAGAAAAACAAATTGCCTATGACTCGTGAAACTCACAAAAGCCTCTCTACAAGGTAGAATGGCTAAAACTCAGATCAAACTTACTTAAATCAGTAAAAATGAACTAAGAAAGGAAGATCTGTGAAAAGATCAGATCATCAGTTCTCATATGAGGACCCAGATTGTTGGGGGCAATTAAGCTGACTTTGTAATAATGCCGCTTGGGTGTGTGTGTGTGTGTGTGTGTGAAAGCCCTAATAAGCAGGCATATATATAAAATGAAGGCTACTGCTAAGCTTGTAAGCCACCCTGAGTCTTCGGAGAAGGGCGGGATATAAATGGAATTAAAATAAAATTTAAAAAAATAAAAATATAACAATGTTAATTAAAAGCAATTATACTAATAATAAGATGATAACACAATACAGTCAGTGGAAAGCATGGTGAAACAAGTATAGGTTCTTTAACAACCAAAGTCCTTTTAGAAACCAGAGTTACGATAGTGCTAAACAAGCGATGGTTATAACCAGTCTTCAAAGTTTTGACCATCCCAGCCGCAGTCACATGATTGCAATCTGTTTGGCAACTGGATCACACTTATGAAGCTTGCAGTATCTTGTGGTCATGTGATCTCAATTTTTAATCTTCTCTGCCACCTTTCTACAAGCAAAGTCAATGGGGAAACCAGTAGGGAAGGTGGCAAGTTGCTTGGGTAAGTCTCTTCCAACAGTGCACCCTTTTCCAGCCTCTCTGCACTCATGCTCAGTCCACACCTTCACCAGCTGTTCATCTTCCCCAAGCTTTGCTGAACTTACACCACACCTTCCCACCACTTGTGCACCCTCCTCCACCTGGCACCAGCCATCCCAAGTCTTGCTGGGATGTAACATATCTCCCCATCAGCCACTTACTGTTCACTACCCCTGCATTTTGTGCCTCTGCCACTCATGCACCCTCCCTGGCCACTTGGACACCATTGCATGTCCTCCACCCCCAGCAGCAACCACCCCAAGCTCTGCCATATTTGCACTACATTGTGCCTCCCTGCTTACCTGCTCACCCTTCCTACTCTCATTTTCATGCCAGTCCTCACCTGCCACTTATACACTTGCCCACTAAACAGTTACCCCAAGTCCTGCCACACTTACTGTGCCGTCTCAAAACCCACACACCCCTTTGCTTCCTTTCCCATCCTATAGCAGCCATTTACCTCCCCACTGTCTTCCCCACTGATTTCGTTTGTTGGAAGCTTATAGGAGGTTATGAGAAGATGCTCACTTAACAACTCCCAGACCTCATTTAACAGTTGCCATTACTAATTAAAAGCAATTATACTAATAATTGCTTACATTACATTGCGCCTTATGACCTCATTGCTTAGTGACAGAAATTCTGGTCCCAATCACCACCATAACTCAAGGTGTACCTGTAGAATGTTTGGTGGATCAAAACTAATACAATAATGAAATCTTTCTTCAGATATGATAGTCATAATGAAATGATTAACCACTTTCTAAGTTTTGCGCATTAATTGATTTGTCAAAGCAGGGATTTTACTGGAACATTGGAATCATATCCTGGTTTAAATTCCTCTTTCAGGTGTACCGTGAAGGTAGAGGAAATGAAGCTGATTATAGAAAACTAGAAGAGCTTTACCAGAGATGTCTGAATGCTGAACGTACAAAAGATGACCTTTATCTTAGTTTGCAAACAACACAAAACAAAATTAAGCAAATGGAACTGAAGTAAGTAATGAACATAGGCTGCAAACTCATATCTGTTTTATTTCCATTTTTTCCTCTGGAGACTTTTGACCAGAGTTTTATATACTTGAATTTGTATTGGAATTTTACTTTTAAAATTTACACTGATGTAATTATTAAAAAGATTTGGACAATGGAAATATACATTTTTTGTTTACTTCAGTTTGTTAAAGTTGTTTATAATCCATCATTCAAAGTAAAACTCCTCCCAAACTGATTTAGAAAATAAGCTATAATTAAAATGCAAATAAATTGAATTTAGCAACAAACAGATTTCTTAAGTCCTTTCATACTGGGAGCTGGGGTCTATTTGGGAAGCTTTGGAGATAATTTTTACCTGTCTTCTGAAGCACTTTTTAATGTTTTCCATCTTCTTATGCAAGCAGTTCCTGAAGTATCTTATAAGACGTGGTTTATAAAAAGTGGACTAAGAGATGTGCTACTTTACTATGTCTGTATCACTTGAAGCTTAGGAGTAACTTGGAAGAAGTATTCCTGAAATGGAAAAGAGTTCAGAAACCTTGACAATCAGAAGCAGTTTGCTTTGTGACTTTGTAGAATCAGTCTAGCTCAGTAGTTAGATTAGAAGAAGTTGGAGGAAAGTTAAGTGAAAGCTACTTACTTAAGCCCTCAAAGATCAAGTTAAACTCTTGGCTTTTATTTTTAATGACTGTTGGTCTATCAGCAAGTTGGCTATGTCTCATCTACTTGCCAACTCTGGTAGCTCAATGACTACCAAATCTAGTCCCATTAAAACAGTTGGAAGCAAAAGTCAGAGTTTCGAAATATAGCCCTGCCAAAGAACTGCAGAGACATCACTGCACAATGAAAATTGTTCCTGCTTAGGTAGGCATGGAAGGTATGCAGAAAAACGTTTGGTTGTTTTCTTGGCATTGAAGTGGGAGATGAGGGAGAGTTAAAAATGAAAATAAAGGAAATGAAATAGCACAAGTATACAGGTGAAACTCGAAAAATTAGAATATCGTGCAAAAGTTCATTTATTACTAATATATGAGATAGACTCATTACATGCAAAGCAAGATAGTTCAAGCCGTGATTTGTCATAATTGTGATGATTATGGCTTACAGCTCATGAAAACCCCAAATCCACAATCTCAGAAAATTAGAATATTGTGAAAAGGTGCAATATTCTAGGCTCAAAGTGTCCCACTCTAATCAGCTAATTAAGCCATAACACCTGCAAAGGGTTCCTGAGCCTTTAAATGGTCTCTCAGTCTGGTTCAGTAGGAATCACAATCATGGGGAAGACTGCTGACCTGACAGTTGTGCAGAAAACCATCACTGACACCCTCCATAAGGAGGGAAAGCCTCAAAAGGTAATTGCAAAAGAAGTTGGATGTTCCCAAAGTGCTGTATCAAAGCACATTAATAGAAAGTTATGTGGAAGGGGAAAGTGTGGAAGAAAAAGGTTCACAAGCAGCAGGGATGAAAGCAGCCTGGAGAGGATTGTCAGGAAAAGGCCATTCAAAAGTGTTGGGGACTTTCACAAGGAGTGGACTGAGGCTGGAGTCAGTGCATCAAGAGCCACCACACACAGACGGATCCTGGACAGGGGCTTCAAATGTCGTATTCCTCTTGTCAAGCTGCTCCTGAACAACAAACAGCGTCTGAAGCATCTTACCTGGGCTAAAGAAAAACAGACCTGGTCTGTTGCTCAGTGGTCCAAAGTCCTCTTTTCTGATGAGAGCAACTTTTGCATCTCATTTGGAAACCGAGGACCCAGAGTCTGGAGGAAGAATGGAGAGGCACACACTGCAAGATGCTTGAAGTCCAGTGTGAAGTTTCCACATTCTGTGTTGATTTGGGGAGCCATGTCGTCTGCTGGTGTTGGTCCACTGTGCTTCATTAAGTCCAGGGTCAACGCAGCCGTCTACCAGGAGATTTTGGAGCACTTCATGCTTCCTTCCGCAGACGAGCTTTATGGGGATGCTGACTTCATTTTCCAGCAGGACTTGGCACCTGCCCACACTGCCAAAAGCACCAAAACCTGGTTCAATGATCGTGGGATTACTGTGCTTGATTGGCCAGCAAACTCGCCTGACCTGAACCCCATAGAGAATCTATGGGGCATTGCCAAGAGAAAGATGAGAGACATGAGACCGAACAATGCAGAAGAGCTGAAGGCCGCTATTGAAGCATCCTGGTCTTCCATAACACCTCAGCAGTGCCACAGGCTGATAGCTTCCATGCCACGCCGCATTGAGGCAGTAATTGCTGTAAAAGGGGCCCAAACCAAGTATTGAGTACATATGCATGCTTCTACTTTTCAGAGGTCTGATATTGTTCTATGTACACTCCTTGTTTTATTGATTGCATGTAATATTCTAATTTTCTGAGATTGTGGATTTGGGGTTTTCATGAGCTGTAAGCCATAATCATCACAATTATGACAAATCACAGCTTGAACTATCTTGCTTTGCATGTAATGAGTCTATCTCATATATTAGTTTCCCCTTTTAAGTTGCATTACTGAAATAAATGAACTTTTGCACGATATTCTAATTTTTCGAGTTTCACCTGTATGTTGTCTCTGCTTCCTCTTGGTTTTGTTCCTTCCTCATATATTGTTTACTTTGATATTCTGTCTACTCTCTTTTTACAGCTGCAACATGATTTTTTTCTATATTGTTTGTAGCCATAATTGTTTTTAAGCAGTATATTGGGGGGAGGGGGTGCTCACCAGAAGGTAATAGACAGGGCCAGAATAAAAACTGAGTATGATTTGATTATTTTTACAGTTTGTTTACATTTAAATATGGTTGACAATAATTACTCTCCAATCAAGTATTAATTTCTTCTCTTATAATAAGGTAAACTTGGTAGACTTGTGGATATCTCTCAGAGCCATACTGAAGGCTTGGCTCAAAAGTTGAAAAGTGAAAGATAGTGTCGGAATTTAATGTCAACAGAATGGCCACAAAAAAGTCACAATGTGTCAATATTTGTATGCTTTCAAGTCAGCTCTTGATTCCTAGTGATGCCAGGACTAATCCCTGCAGTTTTCTTGGCAAGATTCCTTAAGTGGTTTACAATTGTCTGAGGTAACTGTTCAAAGCTAGCTTTGTGCCTAAGGTGTGATTAGAACTCAGTCTCCAGTTTCTAGCCTTGTACTTTAATCACTACATCAAACTAGCTCTCAGAGTTTGAATACATCACCCTTACTATATCAGTGAAAAGTAGTTTAGCAGTGCTCATTAACTGGCCTGTTTCTGTTGGAAAAGAGTGGACAAAACAATTTACCTACAGGATGCTATGAGGTATTTGCACTTTTCACTGGTACAGTTACTTATGTTTGGTCAAGTATTGACTCTTCATTGGAAGGATCTGAAGCCCTTTCATTTCATTTTTGATGTGTGCCGTTGTGCCCACAGTAAAAATGACAATAAAGATTATCTTATCTGGGATTCATCATTGGCTTGAGACTGAAGAAATAGATAGGTAAACTGCTTGTGATGGGGTATGGGTGGAGATACTGTTTCTGCAGTAGCTTTGTTACTTCCTGTATGGGCAATTAGAGTTGGTGGTGGTAGGAGAAAAGACATCAACCTGTTGTTTGCTTTCTTGTGAGGTGCTGGAGCATTCTGATCTCTTTTACTTACTCCTTAACATTGTTATGAAACTACTAGAAATCATCAGTTTGGGATGAAATATTATCAATATGTTAGTGATACCCAATTATACAATCATCAGGCTAAATAAGAAATGTAGTAGAGATCTTCACCCAGGCTGTGGACCTTATGATTGTCAAAATAAGCTTATAAGATGAATATTTTTGACTCTTGACAGTACTGCATTTCCACTGAAAAAGCAGACCTGTAGCTTAGAGGTTGCCCTGGACTCACAGCTACTACAGATAAGGAGGAGAACCTTTGCGGTACAGAAGCCTTGAGAACAGTAACTCACATTCACATCATTTCAAGTTAGATTACTTTATATGAGGCTTCCTTTGAAAAGGCACTTCAAAACTGAAGTTAGTGCAAAATGTGGCAACCTACAGCCTGGCAAGAGAGAACCATATCATGCCAGTTTGGTTCTTTTTTCTGATAGGTTTATGGGTACAATTCAAATTGTTAATATAAACTATGAAGCCCTAAATGGCTTGACTCCCAAGTTATCTCCAGAGGTGCTTCTTTAAGTAGAACTAGCCTATCTAGTCCATTCCTCTCAAAAGCTTAATGCTTAATACTTCCCCTCTATTCAAAAGGTGGGAGGGAAACAGAAGTCATGCTTCTGATTGCTGCTTTTCCTTCAATCGTTAAACTGCCAGCATGATGGCATTCAGGTAGACAATAGTGCAGTCTTTCAAAGAACTTTTGAAAATTAATTATTACCACTAGGTTTAGATGTGACATTGGTAATTGTCAACATGTTTTTTTAGTTTATTAATTAATATATGTTTTACTCTTTTATATCTGTAAACTATGCAACTTACACTAGACTATGGTAGCATATGCACATACATTCTAAATAAATACATTTATGTTCAGTGCTTGCTGAGGGTTACTTAAAATACTTCTGATTCTCCTGAGTAAAAAAAGGAAACAAAATGCCAAATATTACTATATTTAATGTAGCCTAAAGTCTATGTGATTTCAAGACATGTTTTTTATTAAAGAGTTTTAAAACAAAATTTTACAATACATATCCCCAAAACCCACCCACCCCAAACCACCCCCTTCCCCCCCACTTCCCAGAGCTGAATACAGGGTTATAGATATAATAATCATATTCTAACTAAAATTATCCATTATAAAATTAACCAAATTCATAATGTGCTTTAACTCCCCTTTAACATAGATACAAATTATTAAAAACATAATAATAATAACTTAAACAAAAATATAATCAATACTAATACTAAAATTAATAACAATATCCCTCTAAAATCTACTCATAAGCTAAATGGAACTTTTTAGTCCCATATTTGTTCTGAATATAATCTATCCATCTTCTCCAAACTGAAATATATCTTTCTTGTGAATGATCCTTCAAATAAGCAGAAATCTTAGACATTTCTGCAAGATTCGATACTTTAAGTACCCATTCTTCTATAGTAGGCAAACTATCCTTCTTCCAGTATTGTCCCACCAGTAACCATGCTGCTGTTATCAAATTCAACATCAGATTGGTTTCTTTAGTATCACAATCTACAACAATACCCAATAAAAACAATTGTGGAGAAAACTTTATCTTTCTCTTAAAAATCTTTTGAATGTTCCACCAAAGTTTAATCCAAAAAGCTTTTATATTTCTACAAGTCCACCACATATGAAACTAGGTGGCATCTAAACTACCACATCTCCAGCATTTAGACTGTAGGTTAGGATACATGTTAGACAACTTTTTGGGATCCAAATGCCATCTATAAAACATTTTATAAAAATTTTCTCTTAAATTTTGAGCCTGAGTAAATTTAACATTTCTAACCCAGATTACCTCCCAAATATCCAACGGAATTGGTTCCTGGATATTTTGTGCCCACTTTATCATACAATCTTTAACTAATTCCGTTTCTGAATCCAATTCAATTAAAACATTATATATCCTCTTTATATGCGCACGATTTAAATCTCTAATTTGTTTCACTAAGTTTTCATCTGTAGTTGTGATGCCAACCTTCTGATCCAGCTTCCACCTAGCTTTCAATTGGGTATATTGAAACCAAAAGTAACTTAGGTTTTCTTGTTTTAACTCATCTAATGATTTAAGTTGCCAGTTATTCCCTTCCAATCTAAGTAATTCCTTATAGGAAAACATATCCAAACTCACTCCCATAGTACGCCTTCTATCGCGTGTCCGGGAATTCCCCAAATTGGTATTTTATAATTTAACTTATAATAATACGTTTTACAGACACGCAGCAAGGCACTTCTAAGAATATGAGATTTAAAAGCCCTGTCCACCTTTTTATCATAAAGCAAATATGCCTGCCATCCATAAACCAACTCCCAACCCTCAAGGTGAAGTATTCTTTTATTAGTTAAATTAAGCCAATCGTTAACTTTTCAAAACATGTTTTAAACTGACCATACAAAGTGTAATTCACTTTAAGATATGAAGAAGAGAGAGGCCGTTGTCAAGAAAATATGTGCAAGCTGCAAAGTATTCTGGATTCTGAAAGGGAGAAATGTGGAGCTATAAGTGAAGAGCGCTTAAAGCTGCAACAAGGGAATGAACAGCTTCAAAAAGAAATGGAAAACTTGAAAAAGCTCACAATGGAAGCACAACACACTGCAAAATTAAAGGTATTTTTTTAATATAATACTTCAGAATTGATGCAAGTTGTTTGGATTTGAATCTGCAAGGAACAAGACAGTATTACCTCACAACCTCTTTTAAAAATGAATCCAAATTGACTTTTACAATGATATCAGAAACTATTGTAATCAATCTAGAAATGTAAGCAAGACAGTCCTAGAATTGCCAGTGAAGAATAGAATAGAATAGGAGAGGAGAGGATGAAGTCTTCTAGTCCAACCCCCTGTCCATTCAGAACAAATCCAATCTCTTCTTTAAAAACCTCCAATAATGGAACACCCACAACTTCTGAAGGGAAGCTATTCATTGTTTTGTTTAATTGTTCTCACTGTTAGGAAATTTCTCTTTAGTTCTGTGTTGAAAACTCTTTGATAAGTTTCCATCTGTTACTTCTTATCTTGCCCTATCTTTGGAGAATAGATTGTTCCCCTCTTCTTAGTGACAGCCTCTCAAATATTGGAAGACTGCGTTCATGTCACCCCTAGAGATACCAGCTCTTGCAACCATTCATCATATGTTCCAGCCTCCATCCCCCTAATCATCTGTGTTGCTCTTCTCTACACTTTATTTATTTTTCATTTTTTGTATTAACTTTCCATCTCCCTCTTTTTTATATTGTGATAACCAGAACTGGACACAAAATTCCAAGTGTTGTCTTACCAAGGCAGTATATAGCGGTACTAATACTTCACATGATCTCGATACTATTTCTCTGTTGATGCAACCTAGGACTGCACTGCCTTTTTTTGCATCTGCTGGCTCATACTTATGTCATTGTCTACTGGAGTCCTAGATCCTTCTCACAGTTACTGCTGTTGAGCCAGAAACCGCCTATTCTATATCTGTGCAAAGAGGAGTGGGACAAAATTCCTCCTGAGATGTGTGCAAACCTGGTGTCCCAACTACAAGAAACGTCTGACCTCTGTGATTGTCAACAAGAGTTTTGCCCCCAAGGTCTAAGTCACGTTTTGCTAAGGAGTCAAATATTAATTTCACTCATTAAAATGCAGATCAACTTTTTTGAAATGTGGTTTTTTTATTTCTTTGTTGTTATTCTGTCTCTCATTGTTAAAATAAACCTACCATTAAAATTGTAGACTGATCGTATCTTTGTCAGTGAGCAAACGTACAAAATCAGCAGGGGATCAAATAGTTTTTTTCCCTCACTGTATCTTCTAAAGTGTTGGCTATTCCCACTAGCTAGGTGTAGTCTCCAGATTTGATGATTTCCCCTTCTATCTCATCAAAATTGTTTATGAAAATGTTAAAGAATACTGAACCTAAGACAGAACCTTGGGGTACCCCACTATATACTTTCCTTCATATAGATTAGTAGATGTATTTTCATTTAGGACTATATGTTGAATATGGTTTGTCAACCAGTTTTGAATCCATCTGATGGTTATGCTATCCCACATTTTTCTGTCTTACCAAGAAGTAGGTTGTGGTCTACTTTGTCAAATGCCATACTGAAGTCCAAGTGTACTATGTCCATAGCATTTTGCTGGTACACTAATTTAGTCACTTTGACAAAGAATGCAATAAGATTTGTTTGATATTATCTGTTTTTGACAAAGCTTCTTTTAATAGCTTTGCTTGCTTCTAGATCTTTGCAGATCCAGTGCTTGATTATATTTTCCAGGATCTTCCCAGGTATTGATGCCAGACCAATTGGTCCATGGTTTCCTGGATCCATTTTTTTCTCTTTTTCTGAAGATGGGAACAACATCAGCTCTTTTCCAGTCTTCTGGTAGTTCCCTGGTTTTCCAGGATTTTTGAAAGATATGGTTCAGTTGTTCCAAGATCACATCTGCCAGCTTTCTCAGAATTCTGGGATATAATCCATCTGGTCCTGGTGATTTGAACTCATCTAGGTGTTGTCTTACCATTTTCTTGAATATTTTGACTTGTATTCCTAGTCTGTCATTTACAGTTCTGCTTTCAACAGGTTGGGCTATTTTTTCTTTTGCATGAAGACAGATGCAAAGAATGATTTAAGCATTTCCTTCCTGCTGCCCGTCACTTCCTTGCCATCTTCTCTCACTATTGACATTGTTCCAAGAGAATAGAAGCATTAATAGATAGCTTTATGATTCAGACTTCTATATGATATATTGCTTTTCTCTTTTAAATCTTTTCCATTGGTTTTCTTCTTGGTTTTGTTACATATATAAAGGACGGGACTCTTTTGATATTAGTTTTAAATATTCTGTTATAATCTCTTTTGGTTCCCCAGTTGCTCCCCGGCTTGACTTTTGTTCTGTAAACTGTTGTCTCCCTTCTTTTTGTAGTTCAGGTTTGCACATATTCATACTTCAATAATAGACAATAGTTGGCTGAAATCATAAAGTCTTTTAGGATAAAGATGTGAGGGTGAGTGTTGCAAAGATAAACTGGAGTTTCAAATAAAAATGAGCAGAGTAAAAGATTAAAGATACACAAATCTAGAAATCCTTATTAACTTCTATGGATGACCATAGAATAACAGTTATTTTTTTCTAACAGATAAGTACAATGGAGAATGAACATTTATTAAAAGAACATGGCTTTGAAATTCGACTGAAAGAGATGGAAGATGTAAATCAAAACTCAGTAACTGAGCTTAGACGCCTGTTGATGGCTCAACAAAAAGCAACAAATCGCTGGAAGGAAGAAACAAAGAAAATAACAGAAATAACTGAATCCAGAATAAATACTCTAAAGTAAGGTGTTTTTTTTCTTTGACATTTTTAAATAATCTAGATATTGTATGTGGATTGATTACAAAAAAGAAAAAAATCAAGAAAGGATAATATATTATTATGCTTGCACCTGTTCAGATTTTAATATTACTTAATTTATTAAAATCCTGCAACAGTAGGAAAAAAAGTGAATCACAAATAAGTCTGAGCATGAGAGATAAAGATATAAACTATATATCAAATGTCTCATGAACAAACAATATTACAGTACAAAGAGGGGAAAACCCCTTATTCTAGTGATTATTTACTGGTTCCAAATCAAGACCATATATTCTGGTATTCTGAAGTAAAATAGTGCTACATTATAAAGTGAAGTATGCTACATTATAAAATATTAACTATGAGAATGGGTAAGAATTTGAAACTTGTAATCAGGATTTTGGAATATATCCATACGTGTTGATTTTAAAGGGCCTCAGTCACCGAGATAAATAGACAAATTATTACACAGAGGAAATGGGTACTGAATTAAGTCTGTGAATTGCAAAGGACTGTCTTTAATACTAACTTTTCATGAATCAGTGACAATAATGTAGGTAATCCTCAACTTGGAACCACAACTGACACAAAAATTTCCATTGCTAGGCATGACAGTTACATGAGTTCTGGCCCATTTTACAACCTTTCCTGTCACAGTTGTTAAGTGGATCACTGCAGTTAAGTTAGTAAAAAATTTGTTAAGTGAATATACCTTCCCCATTGACTACTTGTCAGAAGGTTGCAAAAGGTGATCATATGACCCAGAGACACTGCAACCATCATAAATATATGCCAGTTGCTAAACATATGTAGATTGATCACATGACCATGGGGATGCCACAGTGGTTGTATGTATGAAAAACAGTCATAAGGCACTTTTTTCAGTGCCATAACTTTGAAATGTCATTAAACAAATAGTTATTACAGGACTTCCTGTAATAACAAGATTCTGACTGTCTTTTCTCCTTTCCTATGAACACTGTTTTCCCAGCCTAGTTATTCCTTCTCATAATTATGCTCATTTCTTCCTCTAGCTTGTGATTTATACTCTCTCACATATTGCATCAGATCTATACTTTTTAAATCAACTCCTCTTCTTTCCTCACATGCTTAGTTATCTTTCTCTTGTTATCCCAGTTTGCATGAGAAGCATAATTTGTAAATATTATGATCAAGGTCTTTCACCGCCACCAGATCATGCCCCTGAAATTTGGTGCAAAACTGTTGGGGTTTTGACACATTTATTTGCACTTCAAAAGTACAACATAGATTCTATGAGATTTACTGCATCTTTGCAAACTGTTGAAAAAAGTCAGGTCCTACAGTTAGGCAAGAAAAACCAAATGCACAGATATAGTATAGGTCTGTGGTGGCGAACCTATGGCACACGTGCCCCAGGTGGCACTCAGAGCCCCCTCTGTGGGGACGCGTGCCATCGCCTCAGTCCTAGGCCTTTAGCTGGGTTTTATAAAACATTTTCGCTTTAGGCCTCCACCGCCTTGTGCAAAAAAAAAAGGTTCAATCAATCAATCTCAACTTTTCACGGGGAAAAAAAAGATCTCGCAAAGTTGGAATTGATTGAACTTTTTAGTCCCACCCAGTCTGCCGTTACCATTGCAGCCACGCCCACCCAATGGGCCATGCCCACCCAATGGGCCACGACGACCTGGCATCCAACGATATATAAGTGGGTTTTGGGTTGCAGTTTGTGCACTTGGTTTCTAAAAGGTTCGTCATCACTGGTATAGGTGGTTCCTTGCTCAACAGTAGTAATTGTGAGAGGGATCTCGGAGTCTTAATTGACAAACATTGAAATATGAACCAGCGGTGTGCTGCAGCTGCCAAAAAAGCCAACACAGTGCTAGGCTGCATTAACCAAGGAATAGAATCAAGATCATGTGTTAATACCACTTTACAATGCCTTGGTAAGGCTACACTTGGAATACTGCATCCAGTTTTGGTCACCACAATGTAAAAAAGATGTTGAGACTCTAGAAAGAGTACAGAAAAGACAACAAAGGTGATCGGGGACTGTAGGCTAACTAAAACATAAGGAACGGTTGCTGGAATTGGGTATGTCTAGTTTACTGAAGAGAAGGAGAGGTGACATGATAGCTGTATTCCAATATCTCAGTAGCTGCCACAAAGAAGAGGGAGTCAAGCTATTCTCCAAAGCTCCTGAAGGCAGGACAAGAAGCAACAGATGGAAACTAAACAAAGTGAGAAGCAACCTAGAACTAAGGAGAAATTTCCTGACAGAACAATTTATCAGTCCTGTGAATGCTCCAACACTGGAAGTTTTTAAGAAGAGACTGGACAGCCATTTGTCTGAAATGTTATAGGGTTTCCTGCCTGAGCAGGAGGTTGGACTAGATGACCTCCAAGGTCCCTTCCAACTTATTATTGATGTTATTATTTTGCATGAACAAAACTGAAAATGCTGGCTGTACAACATCACCATACTCATTATCTGCCCGTCTTCCAAACCTGGAAGAAAAATGGTACTACTTGGAAAAAACAAAAACTATATACCCAAATAATTGTATATGCACTCCTGGTCACTCATCTTATGGTTTAGAGCAGGGGTGTCAAACTCAATTTCATTGAGGGCCGCATCAGCATTGCGGTTGCCCTCAGGGGCCTGGGTGGGCGTGGCCTACTGGGTGGGCGTGGCTAAAGTGCGTATGGCCTACTGGGTGGGCGTGGCCAGCTCTACATCGTTTGCATCAAGGGTGCCTATGGGGGCCTGGGCAGGAGTGGGACAGATCTCAGGGTCTCTGGCAGGAGGAGGATCTCTGGGACAGGGCCAAGGCAGTGGGGGCCATTCCCTCACTGTTTCCAGGATGGCTTCGCGGGCCACATGAAACCACTTCACGGGCCGGATCTGGCCCCCGGGCCTTGTGTTTGACATGTCTGGTTTAGAGTATCTTGCTAGATTCTTTTTCATAACTGTTTTAAGTCAGGTTTTTAATTCCTCTAGCATAACAGCATGTTCTGTTATCTGAATAATTACATCTGAACTTAAACCAGAAAAAATAGCATGAAGGAATTAAAACATGCTGATGCTAATTTGGATGTTTCATACTATTTTGAAATAGTTTCAGTTTATTTACCTATCAATTTATGGAACCACATGTCACTGTTCATAGAGTTATTTATTAATTTTGAACATGTGAACAATAATATAGATTTTCAATCTAATTTTAGTATTCAAGTGAAATATAGCCCTTAGATATTGAGTGTCTTATTTAAATTGTGTTCATCCCAGAATTCTATTTAACACTTTTTAAATTTTTGGCTGAAAGTAATGATTTCCCAGGTAATGTGTTCTTTATGTAGTTCTTAATACTCTTCTAGACTGTTAGATCCTACCTCATGGGACAGAGAAGGCGGAATTGAAGTGTTACCCATAGATTTTGAGGATGACTAAGGAATGAGCTAAAAAAGAAATTCCACATAAATTACATAAGAGTTCAGATTGGTTGACTCTATTCATGTTAAGTTTGTGCCTTGTCTTGTTTTATAAATTTTACAGTCACCTTGGATCAAAATTTCCATTTTGAGCCAAGTTAATAGCTTGAGGAATTAGCATTGACAAGTACCTTTTGCATAGCAGAAAAATACATGCAGAGAGAAACAATAAAGTAATAATGTGAATTATCTTTGTAGAAAAAAATGTTTGAATGAAAGAAAAGAAAATATTCAGGAAGTTCCATTAGCCTGTTCTTAGTTTACTTATCTAGTATATCGTCCTATATGTCTGAAAGTTATGTGAACTTGAAAATAAACACAAACATTAAATATAAAACACACACATGCACACGCATACATATACATACATACATATATACATACATACATTCATTTGAAAAACCTCAGACTTTAAAATAACTTTACAGATTCCAGGCTATTTTACAGTATTAAATCTCCAAGGGAACTCGTTGAAGTGTCTTAGGTTGCTCAGATTTCAGTAATGCTGATTCAGTATATTCTAATTATGTGTTCTAATGCTGATTTTATGTGGCAGAACCGAGCTGGGTCGTCAAAAGCTTCACACCCAGGATTTATTTTACCAACTGGAAAGAGCAAATGAAAAGGTTATTGAGGTAAGTTCAATAATATCATCTGAATGTTATGCTTCAGCTATAAGGACAGTTCTATTTGAATACTACTGTCACTTTGATTGAAGCTGTTCTGACCCAGAGATACATATTCTTTTTCTGATCTCACACATTGGAAAAAATGTTAGAAATGGCTAGTATTTTACTGCTGTTTAAACATTAAAATGTGGTGAATTGTGTATCCTGGATGAAGACTTTTTTTTTTACTAACATCTGTAATTTATCCTTTCATCGTGTTGCATTACATTTTTTCTGAAATTGCAGACAGAAATGTAAGTTTCATTTTCATTTAAATTTCCATTTTTCTGCAGTTATAGACTGTAATTATTACATTAACCATCTGCTAAAAAAATAAAAAGTTAATTCTTTATCCTGATAAAAATAAAACTACCTTATGAACAACAAAAGCCTCCTAATTCCTTCTGTGCTGCCTCCTGGAAATGGAGGGGTGTTTCTGCCAAGTGATTATAATCCCATAAGAGTTCCCAAGGCATGAAGCTCATCTCACCAAAAGCTAGCAGGCATCTGCATTCAGCAGCAATAGAGGAAGATGCTTGGAGGCACAGGATCACTTTAGTGGCAATAGCAAAGCCATCATTTTCTACTATATTTATTAAGAAAACCATATTTTATTTATTTTATTTTAATCCCATTTATATCCCACCCTTCTCCGAAGACTCAGGGCGGCTTACAATTTAAAGCACAAATCAATGTGCTTAGCAATAGCCGTCATTCTATGTATATGCCTGCTTATTAGGGCTTCCCACCCTAATATGAATGTCTTAGACATCAGTGAACTGAAATAGATTGCAATTGAACATTTTTCAGTCAGAAGATAACAGTTTTTATGTCAATCTCCCAAGTAGACCAGTTAAAATAACAAGATGAGCAAAATCTTTATTGAAGTTTACAGTAACAGCTTTCCAAATTGAGTTGATGCTGCATAGAGCAACTTTATTTTTCAAAGTTCATTTGCAATTTCTGTGACAAATTTTACATTTGTAATAAGTGATTTCATTTATACAGAGCGAAAAAATAATGAGGGAATATCAAGAAAAAGTCAACAGACTTCAAAATCGACTAAATCAGGCAGAAGAGAGGGCAACTACAGCATCTCAACAGGTATCTAAACTGATCCACTTAAATGAATAAAGAGCTCGGTCTTTATTTTTTAAAAAAGAGAAATATACTTTATGGAACAATGGTTACTGCAGCTGTTAAAATCAGTGCATGTATTGTATGCATATATGCATGATAAGGCCTTACAGATACAATTTTTGTACTTCCATTGATTTCACCTTTTTTATTAGTTTTTCTGTTATATTGAAATAAAGAGAACATTTTAAAATGGATGTTTATATAGAACTAGAAGATATACTAAAAGGAAATATCTGTCTAGAAACTGAATAGGTTTGCAGAACTAACATAAAATCATAACTTAAGTCACCATGCAGAAATCTCAACATTAGTACCAAATTATTTGTGAAAATAGGGTTACTTAGTACAACCATTCTTTCAAATCCATCACTTTGAAAGGTAATTTGGTAGGTAAAATATAAGAATGCAATAGAGAAACATTAATACACTGGTCTCTTACAACTGGAGACTTCTGTAATCATTTTCACTTGCAGGATCCGATATGTATCCATAATTCATCATGGGATAAACAGGTAACGCTATTCAGAAGTTGGGTCTTTAACCACTCTAATCACTGTAGCTGATAAAAATTGGAATCCACTTATATCTGAAAGGTCTTACGTTCCTCAGAAAGTAATTCCCTCCTCTCACACAAGTAGCTTACTTAAGAAGCTCTCTTAAGTAAGCTACTGTATTAACAAATTTGCAGGTCAGAGAACATTTAGTGTGTTCATAATAATGGTGGCCGAGGAAAAAATTCTCAATTTTATATAGGAAGAAAATAATTTCTGTAACTTATGTCTATTTCAGGTTGTATTGTCATCTAATTTGTTTAAAAGGACCCAGTGAAGAAAGGAACTAATCATTGTATGTTTAATTACAGCTCAGCGCCATAACATTGCAGAAGAAAAAGGCTGCCTACTTGATAGACCAAAAAGAAATGTAAATATGTCCTTTCATAGTCTTTAAGTACAGGTTGCCGAAGAAAAGTACATTTGGAGCCTTAGAATGTATCATGTAAAATGCCATATCTTTTCCAGATACTTCATTGCTTTATAAAACAAATGTATTTTTTTCTATTCACAACAAACATTAAACAGACAGCTGAGAAAATATGTAAAAAAAAACCTCTACAAAGTTGTTTTGAAAATTAGACTTGTATACTGTTGAATTGGATTTTTCTAATCTATACAATTGATTTACTAGTTATTTAACTTTCAGTTTTTGAGTGTTCTATCTATCCATTCATCCAATATTGCTGAATTGCTGCTTAGCATCAATGTCCCTTACCTGTTTGAAAAGTAGACAGACTTGGTATATTAGATATACAATTAACAATGCTATTCTTACTCAGCATTTAAATTACTGTAAAAGTAGAAATTTCATTTATAGCAATTGTTCAGCTGTCCATAACAATATTTAGAATGTTATCACATTGTCATATGGACTAAATTATTTATATTATCTTGGAACGTCCATGATTTCTCAAGATAGAAAAGTCTAATGTATATCTGAAACTCCTTTGGTTACGTACAAGGAATACATGAAAAAAGTATTTTGTTTAGAGCTAGATAAAATGTCAGACCATGCAATGCTCAGAGAAATTGCAAAAAAAACCACGAGTTACATCTTGACTCTATAGGCATCAGTTAGCATACTAAATGTTCATGACAGTACAATTAGAAAAAGACTGAACAAGAATGGTTTGTTTGGAAAGGTTGTCAGGAGAAGGCCTCTTCACACTAAAAAGAACATGGCAGCACGACTTAGGTTTGCAAAGTTGCATCTGAACAAATGACAAGACTTCTGGAACGCTGTTCTTTGGACAGACCAGTCCAAAGTGGAGATGTTTGACCATAATGCAAGTGCCACATTTGGCAAAAACCAAATACTCCATATCAGCACAAACATCTCATAACAACCATCAAGCGTGGTGCAAGGGTGATGATTTCAGCTTGTTTTTCTAGCCATAAAACCTGGGCATCTTGTAGTCATTGAGTTGACCATGAACTCTGAATACCAAGTATTCTAAGTTAAATGTGAGGCCCACTTTCTGACAGTTAAAGCTTGTCTGACATTAGATCATGCAACAGGACAATAATTCCAAGCACACCAGCAAATCTACAACAGAATGGCTAAAAAAGAAAAAAAGCAGGGTATTGCAATGGCCCAGTCAAGTCCAGACCTCAACCAAGTGCAGTGCTGTAGTAGGACCTCAAGAGAGCTGTGCATAAACATGCCCACAAATCTCAATGAACTAAAGCAATGGTGTAAAGAAAAGTGGGACAAAATTCCTCCACAATGATGTAAGTCATGCAGAAAACAATTACCCCAAGTTATTGCTACTACAGGTGGTTTTACAAGCTATTGAATCATGAGGTGTATTTAGTTTTTCACACATGCCTTCCATTTTGGCTTTCTTTTTGAGAAATAAATTATACCATGGTGTAATAAGTCCTGTTTTGTTGTTCATTTGAGGTTGTATTTAACTACATGCTAAGGATCAGATGATTTTTATTATGTCCTGATACATAAAAGTATAGAATTCAAAGAGGGTGTTCTTTCTTTCTCATATGACTGTATGTACCTGTAACAGGTGAGCTACATTGTTTTCTAATCCTTGAAAACATTAGTAATGGCAATTAGTCATAGGCCAACCAAGCAGTGATCTCATTCCAGCAACACTGAAAAAACCATCTTTGTATTTGACTTGAAGTTTAAAAACTCAGTATAAGGGCTTCAAAATATAGTATAGTTCAGGAACAAACATGCAATATATCTTTTGCCTTTGCAACCTAACCTGAAACCCCTCCAGTTTATCACTGCAATCCAGTGTATGCACAGGAGCAAAATCCAACTCATTTCTCTTGGCCTGAATGGGCATGAATGGAAGTTAACCCTATCAATTCTGTATACTTTAGAATATAATGTAACTTTTCATTTTATTGTTTGCCATCTGATTAAAAAAGAATATATTGTTGTCAAACTCAAGATATCACACTAGAACACTTAAGTGTATTGCAAAATGTACAGCATTTATTCACATACAGACAAAGGCACAATTCTACTAAATATTTTAACAAAAAATACAGCCATCTTCAACTAGGTCTTTATAAATACTTCAAAAGGGGAGGAAAATAAATACAGGATTGGGCCATGTAATATAAAATAGTCATCTCTACATATACTTTATTTCTATTTGTTTTATCATCATGCACCTGTTTTCAAATTGGAGCAAAATGGACACCAAAGCTAGGCACATGGTGAAAAAATCCTCTGTACAAGGTTTTACAAATGTAGTAAGATCTTTTTACCCAATTTACGTAAAATAATCAAGATTTTGTACATATGAGACATACATTATCTTTCATTAGTTTAGACTGGCACATGTTTGTGTGGGTGTCTGGAAACGACAGCATTCCAGTCAATATTACTAAAATGTTTATTACCCTATATTTCAATGTAGTACACCAAGATTTCTTGGGCAATCTGCATAAAATGTGGAGCTAACAAGAAATCTCCATTGTTATCAACAAAATGAATGTAGTGGTAGTAAAGAATATGGTTTTATTTATACATTTTCATGTACTGAGTGTTAAATATGGTATGAAACAGCTGGTCATACTGATTTTACCTACTTCTGTAGTTGGAAGTTGGGGGTAAGGGAAAAAATTATTTTTTCTTCTTTTGCTATTAATTTTTGGTTCAGCATTAATCAAAACATCAGAAAGCTTATTAACCTAAATACGGTGGGGAAAACAGATAAGGCATTCTTTCTGCACAAATGCTAACATTCCTAATAGTGCAAATGTAATCTGATACCTCTTTCAAAATTGATCATAACATTGAATAATGTTTATTTAACATCAAATTTACTTCTTCTATGGCTTGATGAAAAACTCCCTGTTGGGCAGGTTAACCAATATTATTTCACTTAAACCTCACCTCAAACACTTATTGTATTAAATAATCAATTAATCACATCCCTCTTATATTTGACAAGAATATGCCTGCTTTTAAAGCAGCAAACCTTGCTATATACCTGTAATATATGGGTAGTTTAATCCAAAGCAAGAAAGCCGTGTATATATATCTTTCTTTCCAGTTGCTTTCTAAAATGGCATTTTAAAATGTTTAGAATTTAAAATCTTAACCTGCTTGTTAATTCTATCCATCCTGACTCAAAGGCTATGCATGGACTACTCTAATACAGCGCTCTCTGTAGGAAGGAGATGGGGAATGTTTTTTTCTTTTAAATTTGAATAATTTTCTTGACAATGAAGCAAGCTGCCAAAAATAATACCTGCCTATATAAACTTATGTTAAAGCATTGGAACTCCAGTGTACCAATAGCCACCACTGGAATTACAGCTATTATATACACACTGAGACTAAGATCAGAAAATGATGATCTGATGAAATGTGACCATTTCACAACCTCCTCATTGTTCATGCATGAGTCCCATTTCAGTTTCCCATTCAGTTCTAACCACAGCATCCCAGGATATCTGAATTTGATAGGCCAAGTTAAATAATGGCCTTTCAAAGACTGTATTTTTGTTTATTGAAGCCAATTACTCATATATTAAACTATGATTAGCACTAAGCTAAATACTGAAGGTGGAAGCAAAAGATAAGTGAGGGGACAACTGAATTTGTAGCTTATCATAGCTACAATAATCGGGATTGTTACCACTGCTTTAGAAGTAAATGGGGATATGTTCTGAGGCATGTTCCCAAGTTATAGAATCAATGGATCAGTAATTTGGAATTCATGGGATCACGTACAATATTTCTCTAGCCAAAAATTAGGACTGTAAGAAAACTGTACTTTATAAACCTCCTCAAATACAATGTTATTATTGATGAACAGTGACTTGCATAGCAAGATGAAACAGTAGCACTCTAGTTTTCTGCTGAAACCTCTGGAAGACTTGAGTCAAATTGCAAGGTTCCAACATTTGTTTTACAACGTTGTTTTACTTGTAGTAAGTAAAAACTAATGATGAGTTGCCAAAACAAAATACCTACTGCTCCTTACATTTCTTGTAACTTCATTATCTCTGATATTGTTTATATCCAAGTTGAGTCCCAAAAGTTGTAATAGTCTAAAACTACCTTTGTGTCTTACAAATGCACTCTGCTGAGTACACAAAATAGACTTAATAATCTGTTCACTTATTATTGCTGATGGCTTTTTCTCTCTAGTTATTGCAGTTTTAATGATGTAATCAAAACACTTGTCAAATCTAATCCATATCATGAAGTCTTGTTGTTAAATTGGTTTGAATGTAAAGCACTACTCGCATCTTATTGCCTTACCATTTTTTTCAAAAAATATACATATATATTTATTACATCCTTCTTTTTGTATTTAAAGTAACCCTTATGTGTTAGAAACTTGCATATCCCAACACATAATATTAGTGCATATAAAGAAAGGCTGATGACTACTGCCTTTGGAAATACAGTCATATCTTCATGGCAAACTTCAAACATTTGTCTGCCATTGCTTCTCCCAAGTCTGATGATATGCTAAGAATTTTTCTATTGCAAAAATTCTCCCCCGTTATAGATTTACAATTTGCAGTATATATCAGGGGTGTGGGTGTGTAGGAGAAACAAGACAGCCAACCCTGTTTTGCCACAGAGACACATTTAAATCTATCTCATTTGAATTGTCTTTGTATTTCACATGGCAGGTGTGAGCAGAATACAGCAAGCTTACAAACCTTTCTTTCAAAACGAGATCAAGTACTTTAAGACATAGGTACCCCTTCCCTTAATTTGAGAGAAGTAAATATTTTTCCTTAATTCTTTGTCTGGGTCCCTTCAGAATAGCACTGTATATATGCTGCAGTTACTGTTTCTATTCGGGGCAGCTTGGATGTACCCCTTAGGGTATCTAGCTGTCGTGCAAATTCTTCTTACCTGCTTAAAAAATTTTGTCTAAAAACATTTGGAGTTAACAAAGGTTACAGCTGCCAAAATTCCCCTGAATTCTAATACAGCAAAAAAAAAAACAGACTAGGATTTACTCTTAAGCACAGCCTGAGGAGAGTGGACCAGATTAGGATAAGCAGTGCACCAAAATTTAATTCATTACTCTTCTTACATATTAACAGCTTGTGCTTTTCAGGGACGGGAAAAGAAAAACTTCAGTGCTATCTGCATAAATTAGGGTCTACCCACACAATCCAATTAATTTATCCTTTTTAAAATGAGCATTCAGCATATTAATCAACTGGAAAACAATATTATTTTCTCAGATTTCTTTGAGACAATTGCAAATAATGTTCACAACTCACAGTCATGAGAATGGTGGAGGAAATACTCGTACTCAAGTGCACGTAAACAACTTTCTACAGCCTAGGGAAAATGTGTTCATTCTTGATAGATCTTGTAGTTGTAATTAAAACTCTTTTGTCCCACCAATAAATAGAAAAGAGTAGCTGCTACTTTTTTTATCCAGGCTGGAGCTTCACTGGTTCCAGTGCGGCTATTCTGTATGACTCTCCAGTCAAGAGGCAAGAATACTTCTCCTAATAAAATCTGTCCTTCTAGGGAGAGAGCTATTTGATCCCAGCCTGCATTTCTTTTCAGACATCTCAGTTTCTGAATCACTCATCTCTGCATCCGGGGCATATCCGTCATTCTCACTGTCCACTTTTAAGTTGCTTTTTGCTCTATCTTTAGGGGAAACTTGTCCGAGGGCCGAGTAAGAGAAATTAGAGTTTGGGCGGCATGCCTCCTCCTGCCCCTCTCCCTGCTGTTGCCTTTCTCCTTTCTTTGGAATTCGGAATCCTCCCCAATTTTTCACAGGGCTTCTGGGTGTTGTAGGCACTTTAACTGGACTCGGGTTATAATTTATTCTGAAAAAGGATCCATTGCATTTAGGCACCATATCTCTCCGGATTCCGGGTGCCGATCTGCCACTTGGGTGGTTCACGGCCCTTTTATTTTCTAACTGCCTCTGAAAGGATTCATTTGACTTCAGGGGCTTGTAGTTATGTTTGGGAGGTTTCTCCTTCAGTCCTACCTTTGTCATGTCACAATGAGAATGATTGTCTCTTTTCTTGTGGTCTTCTGTTACAATCCCATTCTTCTGTTGTGCTGCTCCAAGTTGTGCTTCTGCAAAGGTTTTTTCAAAACTTAAAAAGCTACCAGAAGAAGTAAGCCCCTCCCTTTGGCTGGGCTGCTTCAGCAATGGTTTGTTATTGTGCCTAGAATTTCTCCTCATTTGCTCTCTCTTCTCTGTTTTTTTCAGTGAATGACTTAACGACATGCCCATTTGTTTTCGGAAGAAAGCTGAATGCCATTTCAAATCCTCTATCTTAGGTGCATCTGGGCCCAATGGTGAACTGTTGAAGAGCACCAAATTTTCCATCGAAGAGAAAGAGGAAGGCATACCTGGAGAGACACCAATAAAATGTGTTAAAGTTGTTCTAAAATTTGGGGGAAAACATCAATATCTTTAATATTTGCCTTCTAACATCAAGAGAAACCTAAATTTCCAATTAACTGGTATGGTTAGTAATGGTGGAGATTCCATGATGTCTGAAGTGGGAGGAAAAAAAATTAATCTCACTAGTTACTACATTTGGCATCAGAGTCCAGTTACAATACCAAGTGCTACTAAAGTTGACAGTAACATCTTTAAGCTCAACACAATGGGGTAATTCAGTCAAATTTCCTTAAACTTCATTCATATTAAAAGTATACAGAATATGATCTTAAGTATGGTTATATGAAAGTAAGGAACTATCAAACACATAGTTTACTAGGAGGAGTATATTCTCCAAGCAGAAACAGCAAATATTACACAACTTTTAAAACATATTTATCCCTACAGGAACTTCCTTCAGTCAAATAATGATTTTCATTTTAATAATTTACTTAGTTTTTAAAATGTTAATGTGCCCTAAATAAAGTACAAGTGTTAATTTGCCAAAATTAAAGCAAGGAAAATTGTAGAAGCTATTTATATCATTCTCAGAGTAAGCAATGTGTGTGGAATTTTTTAATTGAAAGGGGGAGAAAGATCCTATTGGTCACCTTCAAAACAAGGTGGCTGCTCTTTTCCCCCAACCAGCTTATTTTTACAGAAATTGTTTCAGTTTCGGTTTTTTCAAAAATGCTCCTCCTACATAGTGAAAAAAAAATGTCCCATTTGACCAAACTTTATAAATCATATATTTGGCTGATATAAGGATGCTATTTTAACACATCTTGTAATAATAAATTGTGATTAACCTACTACAGAGATGAGGAACCTTTTAGAGACCGAGTGCCCAAAACCCGCCCTGCCTGCCTGTCCACTCCGTCACCTACCCCTGCTCCGCCCCCACCTGCTTGCAGGGCCACCCACTGCCTCCACAGCCTGCTGATCACCCAGGCGGCCCTGCAGCACCATGGCGGCCCACCCGCGCCCAGCAGCAGCAGCTAAGTGGATTGGGGCGCGAAGAAGTAGCCTTGTCCCTGCTACCTGGCTGCCATGTCCTTGGCTGCACTGCTGTGCATGGGGGTGATCTCCAGGGGGGCTACTGGGGAGGCGGAGCTGGGGCAACAGCACGCGTGCCCACAAAGAGGGCTCTGAGTGCCGCCTCTGGCACGTATGCCATGGGTTCAACACCACTGACCTACTACATTCCTAAAAATCATAAAACTAAGTTAAGTTTTGAAGTGCATCAATTAAAATTCAACATTGCCTTAGCTTGGACTACGGAGCACAAATATATTTTTCATAGCTTTATTATATTGTCATTTATCTTATAATGAGAAATGTTAAACTGAATTAATACAAGCTTTATTAAGATGCAAATATGAAATAACTAAACAAAATTTAGAACCTTATCCTGTGCTAAAGTAATATAATATAAGAGGATGAAGTATGACACTATCCTCTAGGTTTCTGACCAACATGTGTTAAGAAAATTTCTACTCTTCATTAGCAAACTTTTTGCAATCAAAAATTCTGAAAAAATGAAGTGTAGAGTTGTATGAAATCTTCTACTAATATTCAAATGCATACTATATGTACACAAACACTTGCAGGCTATCAAGTTGTCCGCAAATTTCTGGGTCTGAATATATTCACTGCCAGTCTTCCCAGAATACATGCTCTTTGAAGAAATAAGGTTCCCAAATCCTGCTTCACATAATGGAATTATACTAAATTAGAATTTGCTAAGTGAAGTAATATTGTTGCATGGATGTGAGAAGTGGCAACTTGGAGGTATTAAAACTTTCAAAAGGAAGCAAAAATAAGAAATGAGACTATAAAACAGCAGCAAACTATCTCAACAACCATAATAACAATACTGTATTTTTGTAAATATTTGCAATGGCTATACTTTTAGAGAGTTCTTTTCCAAGGATATAAAAATATAAATCAATAAATTCCTTAAAGTGGCAGCAAAGATAATCTATGCAATCTTTTTACAACTGAGGGCAGAAAACTGGGTAGGGAGAAAATAGTTTTGAATTAATTAAAATTTAATGTATGTACTTAAAGACAATCAAATCAAAATTTTATTATGGTCACAGGCTAGCATAAAGAAAATTAATGTTATTATTTCCCTTTTATTTGTTCTTTGATATCAAGAAGGGCCACAAAACACGAGCATTACAGCATTAATTTTAATTTCAGATCATTTGACAGTGTTGTTCCAATGCCATTCTCTGAAAAATAAAGAGAAAATTACAAAACTTACCTGAAGTTCTTTCATGTTCTACAAGATTTGTATAAAGATTAAATATCTGTTCCTGGACTTTGCAAACAGATCTTTTGATTTTTTCCCGTCGGGTCACCATGTAAGTGAGGTTCCGTACCTAGAAACATTGAAAATACTGCTAATATGAAGAATGCATAAAGGAAGTTTAAGATTATTTTGAAGTTGTTTTTAAAAAATAGTGGCTCATCTGGAAACCTCTTTATAGTGAGACAAAGAAAAAAAATTGAAGTAAAGAAGCATCTTGGATGAAAAGTGAAACATTTTCAAGGAAAAAAAAACAAGGAATTCCAGTTGTCTTTTGAAAAGTACCTCTAGGATAACCATGACCAGATAACTGAGAATCTCCATACATCTCGGGGGGGGGGGGAATTCTTTATTAAAAGTATTAAAAAGAAAAATAATTTGGATAGAAAACCTTAAAGACAGCATTAATGGCCTTCTTCTAAAAATGGTATCTTATGAATTCAGCCCTTTCAGTCTGGAGCCTCCCTAATTGCACATATCTTTAAAGTTACTCAATAGTAAAGAGAAAGCATAAACACAGAAAAAAGAGATTTTACTTTCTGTATTTCAGTCTGAAGACCTAACATCAAAAAAAGCTCTTCCTGAAAGCAGGTGTGTAGTATTCAGATTCATAGCTGGAAACTTGTTTTGGACCTGGCATAGATATCCTCATTCTACCTACCAGCTGAAACCTTAAAGAAACTGCAAATTTTTCTGGTGTCAACACTGTAATCAGGAGTTAAGGAGATCTACAGGAACAATAAGCATGCCTGTACCACATCCAAAGCACCTTCTTGTTTGAATAATGCACACCTCTACGATCAGCAATCAGCTTTCATACCAATTTCATCTTCTGACCAATGATGAAAGGAAGTTCTCCAGCAAGGCTGAGCAATGATTATCAAAATTTCAGTCACATTCATTCTAATAGCTTCTACTAGCCACAGGAACCCTCAGTGAAGGGAAAGAGTCATGTTTGTAAAAGACTGGAAAGGTACCGTATATACTTGAGTATAAGCCGAATTTTTCAGCCCACTTTTTGGGCTGAAAAATTCCACTTCGGCTTATACTCCAGTCAACAAAAATACTTACCGAGGACTTGTGCGCGGCCGAGGCTTTGGTGCTTCCGGGATCGCGCGCACCTCTCCCAAGCCACCGCCGGCCGAGACCTGCGCGCGCACCTCCCCAAACCTCCCCAAACGTTGGCAGGTCTCCGTTCCTCCGCGCCCTGCCTGCCTGCTTCTTTCCGCAGCGGAAAGAAGCAGGCAGGCAGGGCGCGGAGGAACGGAGACCTGCCGACGTTTGGGGAGGTTTGGGGAGGCGCCCAAACCTCCCCAAACGTCGGCAGGTCTGCGCGGAGGAACGGAGACCTGGGGAGGTTTGGGGAGGTGCCCAAACCTCCCCAAACGTCGGCAGGTCTGCGCGGAGGAACGGAGACCTGGGGAGGTTTGGGGAGGTGCCCAAACCTCCCCAAACGTCGGCAGGAGGAACGGAGACCTGCCATAATGCACCTAAATTGCACTATCCTTACCATTAGCAGAGAATATCGTATGTTGCATGGGCATAACTAAACCAGGTAACCTAGTCTATGCTCTGTCACTTAATAAAAATGTTACGTTAAAGCCTTGGTTGATGGGTAGTGGAGAAAAGTGTATACAAAGCCCATCTGGTGACAACCGGGTAGACAGAAAACTGCAACTTGAAATCTAAGAGGAGTAAATACGGGAAAGAAGTCAAAGAAGTGGGGAAAACTTAATTGAAGAATGTCATGTATAAATGTGCTTCTTGTCTGTTTTGTTATACAGAAGTGAAAACTATGTATGTTAGGAGAAACATGCAAGATGAATGTAGTGAAAATGGGCTATTGGCAAAATGTGTTCTTAAAATAAGAGATAGGGTAAAGAAAGAAGGATGAAGTGAATTTGTTGATATGAGTAAGAAGACTGAGGAGGTTGTGTTGGGTAGTTGCTGAGATTCTCAAAACAAAAAGTTTAGAAGTTAAATGTACAAATGCCATAACTGCAAACAGCAATGGTACACGTTTAAAAAAACCAATCTCTTATTCCCTATCTATCTGAATGGGACCCATGCTTCTTACATTCCCAGATTGAAGTCCAAACAGAAGCACATGCATGGATCAGATTATCAAATGCACAGAACATATAAAGTTACTTTAATCAACACGAGCATAAGGAATGTTACATTTAGTTCAGTGTTCTACCCCTTTCAAGAACACAGTAACTTACCCTCTCCAAATCTTGCCGGAGGTGAGTGAAAAGCTGTAGTCGCCTGAACAGAACGTCCTGTTCCCGTTTGGCTAGATTGTCCTCTTCATCTTTCTTTGGGGTAATCAAAGGTTTGTTGAAATTTGATTTTCTCTTCAGTTTCCAATACTGATAAAGGAATTCTACAGAGTCCTCGGGAAGTTGCAGAGCCTTTGCCACTTCTGAAGCATTAACAAAGGCATAAAACCCATCCTCCAGTTGCTGGAGTTTCTGCTTTCTAATACTGACTCGATGAGCTTCCTCCTGATTTTGAGCCATGCTATCAAATGATTCTAAGTGACCCAGAGAATTATCATGTGCTCCATTCTCATTTTCCTGGCTGGTTAATTCACTGAGGTTTTCCTCATCTGACTTCTTAGTAGAACTGTGTTTTGGACAATAGGATTTGAACTTGACTTCATCGTTGTCAGCCAGAATAGTCTTCATCTCCAAACCACGGTCAAATGCACAAGTGACATGAAAAGCTGTGCGGCAGTTTTTTACTGAACACTGCAGAAAAAATATAAATGTTAAGGATTTAAATATGTAGTAAAGATTGTGAACCCTATGTTAGGGGTCCCCTAGATCCAAACATTGGACATAATAGAATATTAGAACAGCAATTCAGAATTGAGCCTAGAGCCCACATTGGCCAGTGTTATCTGCTCTATAGTCAGGAAACTAAAGCAAGAACAGGAAGTGACAATAGCTGATTCATGAGTTACTATATAATCGTTAAGAGAGTGATAGTTTAACTTATACAGGTAGTAATTGACTTAGGACCAGTTGCTTAGTGACCATTCAGTTATGATGAACTTCCCACTTATGATCCAGCTCCGAAGACCTGACGGCCTCTCCCCGTGACTGTGTTTCAGGCACACAGCCATCTGCAGCATCCCATAATTACATGACCTTCTTTTACAATGGTTTTGCCAAAAACTGGCATTTATTTCTGGTTTTTGGCAAAAAATGATCCATAGAAAACAATTTAACAATCACAGTGTTTGCAGTGTTTACAGTTGTAAGTTGAGGACTACCTGTAATGAATTTGTCCATTACTTTTATTGGTCCTAGCCAATGTCTACCTTTGTCAAACAACCAATATATTATATATAAAAATGATCAAATTACTAATGTAAATACTGTGGTCTAAAGAAATTTTTGCCATAGCATATCATGGTAATATAAGCAAGTATCTCTTGGTTATAACAAACAATATAACCAAGTATTTTTATTTCCCATTCACAAGATACACTGGAGTTGTGTTGGCATAACATAAGGTGATTTATAAATTTAGGATGAAGATCAATATGTTTACTCCCCAACAGTTATGAAAAATATGCAGCACTGTGAATCCATAGCCAGAAAGGAACTGGAATCCGCATCATTTTCTAGGCTTGCTTAGTAGCCATGGAACACAAGAAAATATGTAATTGTTTTAAGGAAGTAGCAAGAGTTGAGACCATATGTACACTGAAACACTTCTCTTGGTTCTTGATTCAAAATGCTGCATATTTCTGTTAATGCCATACTTTACCTACATTAGGATACACTTGTTTTATTAAAATGTGGATAATACCATCATTGGTCTTGTTAGAATATTAGAAATGCCATAGTGACTTTATCAAGACCAGCACACGATTAACAGAAATAAGCTTGATGGTTTAAAAGATCCAGTAACAGATTATTTTAAGCAGCCTGTCTTGATAATTTGAAAATATGGAATGGTTTGAATTTAAAACATTTTGCACACACCTATTTATTGAAACCTCAATTTTTAAAGCAATTATCAAAAGTTACAAAAGGATAAATCACATTCATGATTTACAGGTCTCTCCCTGCTATGTAACTGAAAACTCAGAGAACAAGTACAGGTCTCCTAAAACTTAATATTTATTAATTAATGTACTGGGCATCTATTATATGTCTGTGAATCATATTATGCACATTTAATTTAAACTTCCCTTGAAAGGACATTACTAAACAAAGCCTATGGCAAAGCACTTAAAAATCTGTGCTGACTTCAATGTCAATTCTCTGGCATATCAATGATTTAGACTAGAGCTAGACAGAAAAGCAATGTAGGAGGCAACATGATATAAACACATACAGCAATTCTAACACATATCCTTATCCAGAGCCAAATTATATGTGCTTGGTAGCTATGGGCAATTCACTTAAAAATATTCAGTTTTCTCTGTATGAAAAGACAGGGAATACTTATCAGTTTAATTTGTACATTTTTCTCTGAATAAAAGTTGTGGTCAACCAATGTTTAACTCATAGGTTGCTTAGTGTATACTCTGTAAGCAGGTTAGCTCACTGTTCTGATTAGCAGTACTTTTGTGTTTAGACATAAAATATTAATGTTATAATATCCAAGTGCTGCAAAGCAATTCCTGTGTACTAATACATATTTTATGCAAAAACATAGAATAATTGCTAACTGAACAGTGAATTAAAATGTACAATATTTTTAAAACTATAAATCTATCACAGTAAATAAGACTACCATTCCCTATGTAGGAAGCAGAAGAGCTAAATGGGAGGAGGTAGAATTTATAATAGACCTTCCCATGGTTGTTCATGTCCTACAGTGTTTCCCCAAAAGTAAGGCCTACACCAAAAATAAGACCTCGCTTGATTTGGGGGGGGGCTAATATAAGCCCTACCCCAAAAATAAGCCCTAGCTTGGGGCGAGGCACACCGCCTAAAAATCAAGCTAGGGCAGGTTTGGAGCTTACCATTGCAGTTAGGCCTCTCATGGATCGACACTTGCATCACTGCCCACTTCTTCTGTGGCCGAAGGATTAGCTTCATTCTGCAGCTAAGAATGGAGCTCGGGCCTGCATTTGGCAGTCAAAGGCCTTTCCGGAAGGCCTGTGCAGCCGAGAACTGAGCTATGCATTCAATCTGTAGCTTGGTTCTTGGCTCCACAGGCCTTCTGGAAAGGCCTCTGACGGTGAAATGCAGGCCCAAGCTCCATTCTCAGCTGCAGAAAGAAGCTGCTTCTTCGGCCACAGAAGAAGTGGGCTGGCTGGGCAGGGCTGTTGGTGCTGCCACCATGAGGTGAGTGGAAAAGACATACACACCCCAAAAATAAGACCTGGTGCCTCTTTTGGAAATAATAATAATAATAATAATAATAATAATAATAATAATAATAATAATAATAATAATAATAATAATAATAATAATAATAACAACAACAACAACAACAACAACAACAACAACAACAACAACAACCAACAACAGATCTTATTTTCAGGGACACGGCAATTACTTCCTTAAGAAGACAATTATATAAATTACTAAATGTATGAGAGAGAATGGCAGAGCCAAGGGAAGCAGTCAAGTGAGGAATCAGTTTAGAATCTCCACACAGTCATGAGAGAAGGAAGTCAACCCCCCCTTCAATGCCACTGAACTTTATCTAGTTTTATCCACATGCAAACCATTAGATTTGAGAAGATTCCTGTACATAGGCTTAATAAATCAGTAATTTTGAATCTTTCACTAACTATGCAGACCTGATTGTTTGCACCTGACATTAATTTTCTCAGACTCCCAATCTTTTCCCCCAAAAGCAATGGCAACTATCGTTATGGCAACTAAGCCCCAAGAAAGAGAACTGGCTGACCAAGGAGTAATGGATGCTGTGCTTTGAAGTCAGGATGGACTAGAGAATGAAGTGTGCAATATGACAACGTGAGTGCTTCAACTGGTGCAACAGATGCAGAATCTGGCACAGCCAGCACTACCGATTGCTCTGGCACCAGCAGCAGCTCCAGTAGTCCAAGCAGTGTTGCAAGAAGCCATGAAAAACTTGGAGGTGAATCAAAAAGGATGAAAACTTTCATAGTGCAGTGAGAGCTGTGTATGGGAATTCAAGGTGCACAATTCCCAACTAACTGCTCATGTGTCTTGTGCTGATCTTGCTGTGTCAGCAGCTCACTAGGCATTTTTGATCACTGAAGGCAATGACCTGATTATGGACAATTACCAGACTTCATGGACAACTTCAGTAGGCACTTCAGAGAGCTGATAAAAGGAGTAACAGAAATCAACGATATCCAGAACGTAAACGGGGTAATAGAAGGATTAGACTGTATATATTGTAGCAAAATTCAAATAAATCACTGAAGACTTAACATAAGAACAAAATAGCACTAATTTCTCAATTTAGACAAGGACTGAATGCTCAAATCGGCACTAAGCTCAAATGGCAAGAAGTGACACAAATCTGGACCAAATATGCAACCTTTTCTGTGATCACTGACTCTCATCTGGAAGAGATTCAAAGCCAGTTTGGGCAGCAGATAGAGCTCACTATTCAACCTTCCCCAAATGGATGCCAATGGGACCGAGTTGGGGGGGAGGGAGAAGAACCCATGCAAAAAGGAACAGCAGGGAGAATGGCAACTGCTGAAGAAAGGGGCACAGAGATTTAGCATTCTTTTTAGTGTGGAGAATCTGGGCATATAGTGCCTGACCAGAGCCCCCAGAAGAATGAAAAGCCCTCCTGGCCAGGATGCAGAGTCCAAGCCCAGGGAAACAACAACAGGGCCTCTCTCAAGAGCTTACAGGAGGGTTCAACATATCTAAATCAAGGTATGTCACTCTGTTACTCTGATTTTATCACACAGGCAAGAATATTTGAAAGAGCCACTTGGCTATCCTTGTGCATTAGACAGGGCAATTGGGGGACCTCCCATAGTCACTCATGACTTTCCTAAGTAGACAGCTGTAGAAATCATTAAACTTTCCAGAACAACATTTTGTGAGTTCCCGGATCTTGTCCAAATCCCAAACATAAAATGCACTTGTCTCATTCTTAGAACAAATTCCTCTTAATTTCTACCTCGGTCTAAAGCTGCTACAATAGCAACTAATCTACTTCCTTGATGACCATGCATATTTATTCAGAATTTTGAATCCTACTAGAAATCACATTCAACTAAGAAGCATAACCTTGGGCAACAGAGTTTGATGGAATAATATATTGATTGATGATCTGAAGTCTGAAAATCAAATATGCTAAATATGAGATATTTATGTTATCACTAATAATTAATCTGCTACACAGAAATTTTGTGCTCTAAATGAACACGAAAACCAGACAGGCTTCTGAAGATCATTTTCAGAAATCAAATTAACGCAACTCTGGCAAAACAAGCAAAAACACTTGGCAATCTGAAATGAATCAGTGAACAGCTAGTTTTCACTGAATCTCTTCAATTAGAAATGTAGTAAAGTGCTTGGTATTTTCCATTTAACCTTGCATCCACTCATACTAGATTTTTTAAAAAAGAAATCCATTTATCTGTGCCTACTAAATTAGACATAGATTAACGTATATATAGCTAAGTAAGCTGCAAATTCAGTGGGTAATGCAAGGAACTCTGAACAAAGAGGGACAAAATGATTTCAAAAACAAATAATTATGAGACGAATGGTAATAAAAAAAAATCTAACAATCAGATGGCAAGCATAACTGGCATATAGACAAGAAAACTCTGAACAAGCTCCAAGAAGCCAAGAGAAAGAAGATATGACACAGTACACAAAGGAGTATTAACAAAGGGAAAGCAAGGAGGCGATTGGAAATTATTAAAATATTATTTTTTTCCTAAGCAAAACAGATGTCAAAGACAATGGAAATTTCAAAAGCCATCTTAGAAAAAGGTTAAATCACAACATGGTTTATTCATAACCATCAGAGTTCATACTGAACATAGATTTAATACCGTAGTATGGCAATGAGGTTCTCGAACACAATGCAGACAAGTCCAAATGTGTGTATCTAAATAAAAATCCAAAATTAATGTAGTAAAATCAATGCATGTAATGTCCCAATTGTTGTATCTGCGCTGCCAATGTCAGTGCACATTCTATAATTTATTTCATGAAAGTAGTAAGGATATAGCATGTGAAGATCACTATAAAAGTTACATAAAGAACTTTGCCAAGTTTTTGTAATGTTTACAATTTCTCTATTTACCTGTATGGATGCCCCAATCTTCTCATTACAAAGACTGCATACCAGCGCCCATCTGCTGCTGGGAATATGAGAGACCTTTGTAATGGGCTCCATCTTTTCTGGACTACCAATGCTCACCTAAGAATAATTGAAAAAAATAATACCTATTTAAAAAACCAAATAGCAGCTGAAGTATAACTATCCTCGACATACTGACCTTCAGATTATCCCATCAGATCAATATTTCTAGATATGTATTACTTTATCAAACTATACACACATTTAAACAATTCTTAAGGATTGGAAATAAATTGATTTCATTTTCATCCTGCCCTTCCTCCCAAGTTACAGCAATAAACAATATTCTTCACACATACAATTTTGGCCTCATAACAAACAATGAGATAGTAACTGGCAGGGGATGAAGAATGGAATGTGAACTGAGTAGGAATTTGAACTTGTTATCCTCTGGCCAAATCTAATACAAATTCCCTACTGAAGCCCAAGTTAATGCTTGATTAACCAGTTAAGCAAGCATCAGTGCATCTTTTCCCATATTTTTGTACTCTAATCATAAAGAAAAAGCATGCTACGTGGGTTTATTTTTCTCCTGGCCTAAGGGAATCTTTCAAGTTATGTGCAAGACTCTTTTTTAATGATAGAATATTCTGATGTTTGCTGAAAATGTCATGTTTTTCTTCTAAAACTCAGAATGGAAGGAAAAATAAACAATCCAGAACATCCCTGAAATAGTTTCTTTTGCATGCAATTATGTATTTCTATATTCCATTAGCTTTCCCTTTGCAATTGTTATAGAGTTACATTATGCCCCTTTCTTCTCCCTTATAAAAGCAGGAAGATGGCACATAAATCTCTTTCAATCATGGCTACAAAATCAGTCATTAACTAGAATCAGTTCCACTTCCTAACAATGTTCATACATTCTACTAAAATGTTAGAAAACTCTTTAATGGCCAGATATGCGTCTGCATCTCATAAGCAACCTCCTATTACCTAACTCCTATTATTACATGGCAATGTTCAAATTCAAACTATTTCAAATTCTGAACTTTTTTGTTTTGAGTGAAAGCTGTTTCATGTTTGAAAAAGGCTGTTTCAATCATTCTGGAAATGTATCTAACTTAAAACAGCTCTACTGATTTCAAATACAGTTACACGGTGATCAAATTTGTCTACTTTGGATCTAAAAAGAACCGATCCAAAATCAAAACATTTTTTTTAAGTTCAAAATCAAACATTCTGAATTTTCAGGATCCCTCATCATTGACCATGATGTAGATCATCTTGAAGTCAACAGGTTCCCCTGAACCTCTAATTTCAAGTACAAATGGGTTAACAATCTCCTCAATTATTAGGGATGGGCTCTACATTATCAATTGTTAACGCTGTCTGCCATGATAACCAGCGGCACCAATATAATTCCCATTACTAGCCGAAAAAGCTGTATGTATTAACCAATCTGCCACTCTGAACAAAGACAGAAAAAAACCCTCAAAACACCAACCTCTGGGATCCAGAGGGCACAACTAACATGGACCCACTTGGTCCCACTGCGAGTTGGTTTCATGGCTCCACCTTTTTTGGGACACAACAAACATTTCGGCTGGACACCAAGAGCACAGGTTCGGCATAGCCAGCTGCCTTCAGGAACTTTTAGGATGCCATAACATGCCTGAAATGAGGAAAAAAAAGTTAGCAGACAGGTATAAACAGAACATTTCATTTGTATCAGCTTATTGTTAATAGTTTTTAGTATTTATCACCTTCTTCATTATCCAGTAACTGGTTTGAGAAGCTTAAATAGCAAATGAATAGGTGAAGCTGATGAATATTAGTTTATGTTTACAAGAATATGGCTCATGACAACAAATTTGAATTCTGCTGATAACACATTTAGGCTAATACTAAGATTGCCTTCATATCTTTAGTTTTATTAGGTTTCCATTTCTGCAAACCTAATGAAGTTTGTTTCTTTTTAAAAATCAAACAAAAAGAAATAATCTAACAAAAAAAGCAAAGCCCATTCTCTGGATCATGGTTGAATACTTTTATGAATTCATATGATTACCTTGCTGCTAAAATGGCTTCTGAGTGGCTTAAACTCAATGTAACTGTGGGGTATCAGCTGAATTAAAGCTTCTCAAATTTATCTACTGGACCACAGCCAAGATGACTGTGATGTTAATTGCAGACATACATTCTCAACCACAAAGAAGCAATTTTTAGTAATCATGGGACTCTGGCCATGTTTATAACTGCTTCTAAGTTCACAAAGCTATGAAATAGACCAAACAATGTGTAATAGAAGAAGCTAAAAGAGAAACTGAAGATCTATCCTAGCCAGCTGTGCTACCAAAGGGAAGGCAGATTGTGTATGAATAATGATTATTTCAATTGCGAGTTAAGCCAACATTTTATTAACTAAAATAAAATCCTAAAACATATCTGTGTCCCACTTGAAAGATGAGAACAATTTTAGAACAACGGTTTAAAAAAAACCCTCCCTCTCCCCACAAAAAAAGAGGAGGAAGGTTTTCCAAAAAAAAGCTTCTGCCTCAAGAAAAAGGTGCAGCTACGACATTAATTATTCTTCTGGCAACAGATATGGTGTTCCTAGAAAGGCCATTGCTTCTGATGGCTTAATGTTTTGTGGTTCAATATAATTTAAAAAGCAGTAAGAATGACTGCCAGTTGAGCAATAATTTTAAATGTATAAAATGCTCACAATCAGCTCAAACATAAAAATGCCCTCTTCTCTGGCTTACCATAAATTTACTGACAAACCCACTCAGTTTTTTTAAAAAACAAATCTGGAGAATAAATACACACATAGTGTATTTCTTCCTCAACAGGAAAAAAACTCACAGAAATGTTGATTAATATTAATATATTAATATTGGGCCAGTCACTTTTTCTCAGCCCAACCCATCTCACAGGATTGTTGTAGGGAAAACAGGAGGGTATGTCACCTTGAGTTGTTTGTGAAAATAAAAGGTGAGATATCAACAAACAAACAAATAAAAATCTAACTATCCACAATTCGTTGAATTTCTAAGAACAGAATTTTGCATGGTGTGCTGGAGATTACATTTAAAAGGATGTAGAGTAAAAAAAGAGCAAGGACAATATTTAAATGTAATCTACATTACTCCTATTAGTGTATTATTTTTTGTTGCATTAAAAATAATAATTGGTGGGGACTTTCATAGAATTTGGGGCCTGTATCCAAAGTCCTCAACTGTCAAAACAAACCTGGGATCTAAGATTATAGTCATCTGTTTTAACAGAAACATAAATACACACTCTATCTTTTACATAAAGTATAACTACGCTCTGATTATTTCTTACAGATGGGCTGAGCTAAGTTCATCTATGTAATCCATTCTCCACATAGAGATGCATAACCTTTTCCAAATGGTGAAGCATATTTCTACCTTGGGAAGAGAAGTCTGAAAGTGTTCTCAATGCATAAAAGGAGACAGATCAAAACTCTTATCTCACTTTGGAATGCTTACAAAAAAAATGCAACAAAGTGGCAGATTTACAGGCAAGAATATGTTGAAGCCAAATGGACAGCAACTGAACAAACCTAAGACAGGGGTGTCAAACTCAATTTCATTGAGGGCCGAATCAGCATTGCAGTTTCCCTCAGGGGGCTGGGTGGGTATGGCCTGGGTGGGCGTGGCCTGCTGGGTGGGCGTGGCTAGAGTGTGTATGGCCTACCGGGTGGGCGTGGCCAGCTCTACATCGTTCACATCAAGGGTGCCTATGGGGGCCTGGGCAGGAGTGGGACAGATCTGAGGGTCTCTGGCAGAAGGAGGGTCTCTGGGCCAAGGCAGTGGGGGCCGTTCCCTCACTCTTTCCAGGATGGCTTCGCGGGCCGCATGAAACCACTTCGCGGGCCGGATCTGGCCCCCGGGCCTTGTGTTTGACATGTCTGACCTAAGAGGTCAAACATTCAAAATAAAACAAAAACAAAAAAAATATACATGAAACCAAATATAGCATTTAAAACTCAGAATGCAAATGAAAAAATACAGCAATAACACCAACATTCCAAGTAGGAATTTGTGTTAACGGTATTTTCCAACAAAATGCTACTAATCTTCATAGTAACACAAAATTCTAAAGACACACTGATCACTAAGCCTCACACAGCACTATGGAACTTCTAATAGCCACGAATAAAAAGTAAAATGCATTCCTGATGATTTCATGGACAGTTTCTTGTACTTTTCCTGTCAACAATACAGAAGCAGCTTTCCAGTGCCTTCTTCTGGAATGTTTATAGGTAGTTCTCAGTTTTAAACATTTGTTTAACAACGGTTTGAAATTACAGTGGCACTGAATAATGTGGCTTATGATCCATTCTCACACTTACGACTGTGGCAGGATCAAAATTTGAGCACTTGTCAAAAAAGAAAAAAAGTAAAATCGGGCACAACTCACTTCACGACACCTTGCTTAGCAACTGAGATTCCGGTCCCAATTGTGATGGTTAAATCGAGGACTATCTATCCTCTATATCTCCAACTTTTTGGGCACCAGGGACCGGTTCTGTGGAGAGAGGTTTTTCCACGGACCAAAGGGTGCGTAGTTTTGTGTGCTGCCTGCATCTCGCAGATGGGGCTTTGCTTGTGCGGCCTGGTTGCTGTTATGCCGCGCCCAGTAGTCCAAGTACTGGGGGTTGGAGACCCCAGTTCTATAATATACCTATATTTACCGTTCTAGTTTACAAACTTGGTATTTTCTAGAAATCTACCATTCAACTACTAATCAAGCAAGATTCTGCTTAGCGACTAAGCACAGAGAGCATCAGCCAAGTGCTACCAGGCAAGTGAGACAATTATCCATACTTAGCTCAGTTTACCTCATTTCCTTTCATTCCTGTCCCTTTGCCTCTATCAATACATTTCATATATATTTAAGAACTCTCAAACACCTTCAACATGCTTAGAATGTGCAAAATCCTTATTGCCTTATCACAGTGAAATTATACTAGTCCCAATGTTATTGTTGTACATGTTGCTGTACCTGATGAACACATATATTGCATTTGTCACAGAACACCATTTCATTGCCATCTTCACCATCTGGAGACTGACAAACATCACAGACAACATCCTCATCATACTCGATGCCAAGACCTTCCTCAGTCTCGATAGCATGATTCATATTGTCGTAACACCGTTGCTCAAATTCTTCCATGATCCTCTCCATGGTGTATTCATCTAGTTCAGGCATCCCTGGTTAATTTATATAATGACATTTAGTTTTCATATTCATATTCTCTTTTACTTACCATCTAAGTTTAGCAATATAAACAATCAAATGAAATCAAAGTGAAAAGAAAAGAAAAAAAGACTTAAGTTATGTTTGATATTAACTACTGCCTTATCTTAATTGGTACATTCAATCTATCATGCAGACCGTTTCATGATGTGAGGATGAAAGTAAAAAGTGGGTGTAAAAATTAACCATCTTCCCAAATGCACATAAAATTATGATGTTAGATTTATTAATTTGCCTTGAATCAAAAGGGCAAATGCATTAGGTGGATGTTAGCATATCTGCCAAATAACAGTGTGGATGAGACAATGTTGTACCGGCCCTGTAAAATTCTTTCTTCAAGCTAGAAGAATTAAGGATGTTACTTTGCAGGTACTTTGGGAATCTACATCTAGGACACTTCTAGAACTCTGTGTTGTGAATTTATTTTAAAAGTTATCCACACAAAGAAATGCCTAAAAAAATAGCTTTTATTCAAGACCACTTTGTCCCCAAAGGTGAGTAGATGTATCATTTAACATGCTAGTATGTACTTGGTTCTTAGTGAAAATCAGATGTGATGGACTTTAAACTAATTCTCTATAGCCTATATGATCATTACCATCATGATGGAAGCTGAAGTCAAGCAATCAGTTGGAGAAGATAGGTCTAAACTATGACTCTAAGTATCATTACATTAAGCTGCTACTTCTGTCTTCAGAACCCTTTAATTCAGTGATGAACATGCAATACTTCTAATCACAGAAAAATACTTATCATACTTTAATTTTAATGTTAGTGGTATAGACCAGAGGTCCCCAACCTGTGGGTCGCGGCCCTGTAGTGGGCCGTGGGCTACTGACCACCAGGCCGCGGGACAGGCTGGCCAGTGCAGCATGTGTGCGCGCACATACCCCATGCTGAGCAATGCAAAAACCAGCCAACACTGCGCCTTGGGGTGCGAAAGCAAGATGCCACCGCGCCTTGGGGCATGAAAACGAGCCAATGCTACGCCTCGGGACATGAAAATGGGCCGATGCCATCCCTCGGGGTGCGAAAACAGGATACTACCGTGCCTTAGAGCACAAAAATGGGCTGATGCCACACCTCGGGGCATGAAAACGGGATGCCGCCACACAAAAATGGGACGCCACACCGCTGCGCTGCACAAAAACGGGCCAACACTGAGCCTCGGGGCATTAAAACAAGGCACTGTGCACAAGAACAGGGCAGGGGTAGCAAGTATCACGCAAGTACTAGCCCCGCCCCATTTGCATCATGCGCATGCTCGCAGCCCCATATGCGCATGCATAAAATGCTTACACCTCCCTTTCCCTCCGGTCTGCCAACTAAGAAAGGTTGGTGACCTCTGGCATAGATACATAGGATTTGGATTTGTATGCATCCTTTCTTTAGAAATTGATAATATTTTTCATGTAGAAGCTTTATTTGCAAATATCCAATTCCTGAAAAAATCCAAATGTTTGGGAGGCTATATCCAATTATATTACTTTAGGCATAGCAACTTCTTATAAGAAGAAATCTGAGCAAAGCCTAAATTCTTTCTTAATAACTGGCACTACTGTGTGCTTCAAATAACGCAATCTGATTTTCAATTTCACAGTAGCTTTTTCAGGTTTCTGAATTCCTTAATAGTAGCTGCTAAAATAATATCCCGTATTTTAAGAATGATTGCTTGATTTTTAACAATGATTTGGTACTTCATAACAAACTGCAACAAAGGATACTTTCAAACTACCGTCATAAATTCAATATTGTTCTCAATCCAATAGGTGCAGGGTTGGTTTACTGTAATTCGTTATATGTATATATGGGACTGCTCTTCAAATCAATCCAGAAAGGTCCGCTGGTGCAGAACACCGTAGTTAAGGATTCTTAGTCCACTTTATGCCAATTATAAATAACCTCAAAATCAGTTTAAATTCATTCTTACTAATCCATATAGAAATCTGTTCTATGGCTATGATGCCCTTCTTTGAAACCACTTTCACAGAATAAAAGCTTCTCCTATTAAGTTTATAGAAAGTCTTAAAGATTTGGCTCTTCTAGACGGCTTTTGGAAAATAAGAGGTAAACTACCTCTAACACATAGCTATCTGTTTAAACGTAGTTGGATGTACAAGTAGTCCTCGACTTACGACAATTGAGCCTCAAATTTCCACTGATAAGAAAGACAGTTGTTAAGTGCATTTGCCCCATTTAATGACCTTCCTTGCCACAGTTGTTAAATGAATCACCGGATATTAGCAACATGGATATTAAATTAAATTAAACCTAAACCTAAATGACTCTGGCTTCCCCATTGACTTTGCTTGTCAGAAGGTCGTAAAAGGTGATATCTTGATCCCGAGACAACGCAACTATCATAAACATATGCCAGTTGCTAAGCATGCAAATTGTGATCATAGGGTGCTGCAAAAGATCATAAGGGTGAAAAGCAGTCCTAAGTCCCTTTTTTCAGTGCTGCTATATCTTCGAGTAGTCATTATAAACAGTTGTAGGTCGAGGATTACCTGTACATGTATATGCATTTAAAACAGTAAGGCCTTGGTTGGTTTACAAAGGAAAACAACAAAAATAAAACCATAGAAATATATAAATAAATATATAACTTATAGATTTTCTCCCAAACAAGCCAGCAATAATTAAAATATTTTCTACCCACCTTAGAAAAGATCAAAGCTATGCAACTCCAATTTGTTGAAAGATATACTGTACGATTGCATCTAGTACCATCCCCATGTTTTCAGAATGCAAATCCTAAACAGCATAACTGTTTTATTAATTCATGTAATATTAAGAAGGAACTGGTGTTCCTGATACAGTAAGGGGAAAAAATTATTTGATCCCCTCTGATTTTGCCCACTGACAAAGAAATAGTCTGTAATTTTAATGGTAGGCTTATTTTAACATTGAGAGACGGAATAACAAAAAAAAAATCCAGAAAAACACATTTCAAAAAAGTTATAAATTGATTTGCATTTTAATGAGTGAAATAAGTATTTGACCCTTTTGCAAGACATGACTTAGTATTTGGTGGCAAAACCCTTGTTGGCAATCGCATAGGTCAGACGTTTCTTGTAGTTGCTCAGTAGGTTTGCACACATCTCAGGAGGGATTTTGTCCCACTCCTCTATGCAGATCCTCTCCAAGTCATTAAGGTTTCGAGGCTGACAGTTGGCATCTCGAACCTTCAGCTCCCTCCAGAGATTTTCTATGGGATTAAGGTCTAGAGACTAGCTAGGCCACTACAGGACCTTAATGTGCTTCTTCTTGAGCCACTCCTTTGTTGCCTTGGCCCTGTATTTTGGGTCATTGCCATGCTGGAATATCCATCCACAATCCATTTTCAATGCCCTGGCTGAGGGAAGGAGGTTCTCACCCAAGATTTGACATACATGGCCCCATCCATCGTCCCTTTGATGCGGTGAAGTTGTCCTGTCCCCTTAGCAGAAAAATACCCCCAATGCATAATGTTTCCACCTCCATGTTTTGATGGTGGGGATGGTGTTCTTGGGGTCATAGGCAGCATTCCTCCTCCTCCAAACATGGCAAGTTGAGTTGATACCAAAGAGCTCGATTCTGGTCTCATCTGAATACAACACTTTCACCCAGTTCTCCCCTGAATCATTCAGATGTTCATTGGCAAACTTCACACAGGCCTGTACATGTGTTTTCTTGAGCAGGCACTGCAGGATTTCAATCCTTCATGGTGTAGTGTGTTACCAATTGTTTTCTTGGTGACTGGTCCCAGCTGCCTTGAGATCATTGACAAGATCCTCTGGTGTAGTTCTGGATTGATTCCTCACCATTCTCATGATCATTGAAACTCCATGAGTTGAGATCTTGCATGGAGCCCCAGAACCAGGGAGATTGACAGTTATTTTTTGTTTCTTCCATTTGCGAATAATCGCACCAATTGTTGTCACCTTCTCACCAAGCTGCTTGGCGATAAGTCTTGTAGCCCATTCCAGCCTCTACAATCTTGTCCATGACATTCTTGGACAGCTCTTTGGTCTTGGCCATAATGGAGAGTTTGGAATCTGATTTATTGATTGCTCCTGTGGACAGGTGTCTTTTATACAGGTAACAAGAGTGTGTGCTGCCTGTATAAAAAACACCTGGGAGCCAGAAATCTTGATGATTGATAGAGGATCAAATACTTATTTCACTCATTAAAATGCAAATCAATTTATAACTTTTTTGAAATGCGGTTTTCTGGATTTTTTGTTGTTATTCTGTCTGTCACTGTTAAAATAAATCTATCATTAAAATTATAGACTGATCATTTCTTTGTTAGTGGGCAAACGTACAAAATCAGCAGGGGATCAATTTTTTTTTTAACTTACTGTATGCTTTCCCTTTTCCTGCAGACTTCCAAAGAATCTCAAAAATCCTAACTTTGAGTATATATCTGAGATGTTAACATCTAATAATTCACTCAAATCCATCTCCCCATCCCACCCACATACAATTTATTTATAAGCAGTTTTTCTCCCCACCTCTTCCACCCAGAAACTATAAATGAACCCCATATAGTACACTGGTTAGTTCAGAAACCCTACTTCAATTCTTCCCTGTTACTTCTCTAACTTGGGGCTGTAACTGGAACTAGCACTTACCCATCTCTTTGAATTCTTCATTGGCCAATTCCAGCCATGCTACATCCATGTAGTTAAGGTCATAGCGGCACACACTCTCTGCCAAAGTTCGAATGTCAACATATCCAAGCTCAGGGGGCTCAGAGCCTGAAGACAGGATATATTTCCGAGGTCTTGAAAATACGACAGCTTTTGTTTCAGACACAATCCTGAAAGTGTAGCAAACTGGGGTTCAATGCAGTAATTCTTCTATAAGAACCAAAACCTCATTCTTTCCATACTGCTACTGCTAAATATATAATAATATATTCCACCCCACCCCAAAAAAGAAAATACATTATGTCTGATTTTGCCATTCTACAAAGCTTATTTTTTTTCTCGACTTAGACTCTGCTTTTTCCATTTTCAGAAAATATTGAAGTTATAATTTAAAAAGGCATAATATCTGAGTAACAAAAGATAAGCCAAGGAACGATGTATTTTCCTGTTATTTTGTATCACCATAAGCAGAAGTGATAAATTAATTATGTTATAGCACCATTCAGTTGGTGGGACTATTACAGAAGAGTTAATAATTTTACCCTATCTGAATATCTCATTTTAATTACCGTATTTTTCGGACCATAAGACGCACCTGACCATAAGACGCACCCAGTTTTTAGAGCAGGAAAACAAGAAAAAAATATTCTGAACCAAATAGTACCGTTATACTAGGAAGGAAGGAGGGGAGGGAGAGAGAGAGAGAGAAGGAGGGAGGGAGGGAGGAAGAAAGAGATAGAAAGAAAGAAAGAAAGAAAGAAAGAAAGAAAGAAAGAAAGAAAGAAAGAAAGAAAGAAAGAAAGAAAGAAAGAAAGAAAGAAAGAAAGAAAGAAAGAAAGAAAGAAAGAAAGAAAGAAAGAAAGAAAGAAAGAAAGAAAGAAGGAAAAAGAAAGGAGGGAGGATGGAGGGAGCAAGGAAGAGAGAGAGAGAGAAGGAAGGAAGGAAGGAAGGAAGGAAGGGAGGGAGGGAGGGAGGGAGGGAGAAGGAAGGAAGAAAGAGAGAAGGAAGTAAGAGAAAGAAGAAAGAAAGAAAGGAGGGAGGGAGAGAGAAAGAGAGAAAGAGAAAGAAAGAAAGAAAGAAAGAAAGAAAGAAAGAAAGAAAGAAAGAAAGAAAGAAAGAAAGAAAAAGAAAGAAAGAAAGAAAGAAAGAAAGAAAGAAAGAAAGAAAGAAAGAAAGAAAGAAAGAAAGAAAGAAAGAAAGAAAGAAAGAAAGAAAGGTAGGTACCGGTAGTTTCTTTTCCCTGAATAGGTTTTCTAAGATGCTGAAGCAATTTCAAACAATTAGCAGTATTATCTTGCAAATGGGAAATCACTTCCAATAAACTTGGCAGAGAAACCTGCAGGGACAACTCCTCACGGCTTTGCTGGGGCAAGTCGCCTATGAGGTTTAGTTTAGCAAAAACTATTTCTTTAGCAGCGAGGTAAAAGAAAGAAAATGTGCGCGCGCAGGGAGGGGGAGGCAGTCAGAAGGCATGGCAGGCACATCCGTATTTCCTCCCCTGCCGACCAATCACAGGGGCGGGGCAGAGAATTCCATGTCTTCATTCAATCACGTCTCTCCAATGGAGCTGATGGACTGCGTTGACTGAACGGGAGACAAGTGTTTTCGTTTACCTTCGGACCATAAGACGCACCTCGTTTTTCCACCCACTTTTGGGAGGGGAAAAGTGCGTCTTATGGTCCGAAAAATACGGTATGTCAGAAATTCATCTAAACTTTCTCACTATTTTTCTACTGTAATTTTGGCATTATGAATCCAGGGGAGTTAGTAGTAGGTAACAATTGAAAGGTTTGAAACACCATCATAGCATGTAAAATAAATACCATATATGGATTTTAAAAAATTAGCCTTTTTCTTTTTAGTTTATTTTATATATACTCTTAAAAGCATATATAAGGGGTTTTATATTTTATAATCACAACTGTATTTTCTGGTTTGTATTATAGTTCCTTGTTGCAATTTATGCTTAATATAACCACATAATAATCTGTTCTATATAATAGAGTTAACGTAAGAACCCTGGAGAAGGGAAGAGGCTCAGGTTTCTACATTCACTGGACTGACAGTATCATATATTGAGCCATGATCAGAGCAATTTCACTATTATAAAATCTACTAATACGGTACTCCAGTGAAATCTATACAGTGGTAAGTGTGCATGGGTAGCATGTGATAAAAATTTCTGGATCTCCAAAGAAAAAATAATATTTATTACTGTCAATAATTTTATATCATCATTTGATAGATGGTGTTAAGAATTTTACCAAATTTTACCAAAATTAGGCCTATAAGAACAGGTGCGTGCATCAAATATTATCACGAACTTAATGGAGAATTCTTTTTCCTCCACTTTCCCACACTGAACAAATCACATAGCTGCATCACCGAACAATGAAAATTCCCATTATATGGATGTATCAGGCACAGAATGGTATATGGAAGGAGTGCTTAATACCCAGGCCCTTTTGAATTACCATAAATTCTAACAGAATTTACTAAGAGGTAAATTAGTAGCTCTACAAATATGGAAAGCAGGAAAGGCTACAGTCTTCCATTTCTATAATCAATTTAAGACCTACAAAAGAATAAGGGCATGCATCCATGTGTATGTGTGTAAAAAATGGAAGAATACTAAACAAGACCAGGGTAGTTGCAATTAAACATTATAGATTAACATATTTGATTCAATTCAGTATTTATACATCGTATTTCTATGATAGAATCTGAACAAAATTAGTTATATTCACATTAGAAGATCAGAATATAGGCTATTCTATAAAATGGCTATTCTTTAAAAAAAATGGGGGGGTTTGAAATCCAAAGATCTATCACACAAATTTGAATTTGCATGCTGAAGTAAATTAAGTTAGACTAAAAACCACAGGAATAAATCATAGGATATCCCTCACAATGAGATGAAAGGGTAACCATTAGATATAAAAAATGCAATTGTTTTTTACCTAAAGCAATTTCACATACCCTTCTATGAAAACCTCTCTGAACTGCTCACATTGCCTTTTATGTTTAAATTCCACATTATATTCATCAACATTCTAAATTTCAAAGTCACCAATATGAATCTATTTTAAACTTAAGAACACAAAACTGCATGCAGAAAGTGTGTGGTTTATTTCTTACCATCTCTACTTAAAAGAAACAAGTGGCAGGTGACATAAAAAAAACTTTGCCTTGAGTGCTCTGCATGTGCTACTGATTCAAGCAGACAATATAGTCTAGAAACAATAATCTACTATTCAGCAGCTTCTCATATTTTATACATACACAGAAACAGACTTTCCGAGAAAATTCGTCAGTTAACCTCTGTATGGAGATTATCAGCAGTATCTATCAAAATGTCTGTTTTGTTAAGATTTAGAGTTCATGTCTCTAGAGCTGCTGCTCCTGTGCATCATGCCACTTTTCAACTTTGAATTGTCAATACTTCAGATTCAGGGCTTCCGGTTTGTCACGCAGCCGCTGTGGACAGCTGGGAGACTTGCTCTCTCTCCCCCATCCAGTTTCGCATCGCTGCGGGGCCCTGAAAGGGGCCGAAAGTCACCCCAAAGAGGCGACCAGCAAGGAGGGGCGCTCGCTGAATCGCAGGAGAGCTGCAACTCTCCCGTTCGACCTGGCAATCCCTCCAAACCGGCGGACAAAAGGACCGGCCATTATGGCTCGTCCCTAGGCTGTGAACAGCCGAAGTCATATTTTCCACCAGGCAACTCTTAAAGCAGCACGGAAGAGACTGGGTGAGATCTACCTCTTTTACACCCAAATTACTTTCTATACCTCCTTAAGCTGCTAAGCATTCTCCCCCCTGCGGTGAGGGAAGGGGGACTTTTGCCCTCCCTCCAGAAAGAGCGACGACTAAATACCCAGGGGCGTTTTAAACATTGAAAAAGTAACTGAATCCCAATTGGAACTTTCTCAAAGCATGTGGATTGAAAAAAAAATATTTCCTATTTTTCATTGTCTACTTCTGTTGCAAATCTGGATTCTTTCTTATGAAAAGAAAAAAAGAAAAACTGAAAAGATTAAGACAACTTTGGGACTCAAACTTTAAAAGGGGCCTGGCTGACTGCCCAGGGAAATAGCTAAGATACATAACCTTGAGAACTTTGAAACAACAGCTGTGAAAGGCTTTGTGTTCCCAACCTAGGAAAAAAAAAATCTCTCTTTTGGATTTTCTAAGTGTAGAGCCTTTAGCTTAAAATACCAATATGGAAGAAGACCAGGAATAAAATTTATTTATGGAGGAAGATCAACAAACTCTCACTATGTTGAAAACACTAATCCAAATTCTTACAACGACGAATGAAATATTAAGAGGCTATGTAAAGGAACAAGACGACAGCCCAGATATGAAAGCCCAAACTTTGACCACAACTAAAGAATCATCTATACAAAATACAATAGAAAAAATGAAACATTCAAGTACAATGACAGAAGAATCTACTATTAAACAAATATTGATATTTGAAAAGACATTGACAACTTGGAAAAAGGAAAAGGTTTCTTATACAACTCAGAAGGAACTAGAGGACCTAGAAAAAGAACATTTGGCTGAGAAGACAAACAATTCAGAACAACTACGTCAATATGGAAGAATAAAGAGACGACCCACTAGACCTACAAGTCCTCTCAAGAAAATGGCGATCGGATGGTTGTGCCAATATCAATTAATATACATGATATTACAAGGATATTGGTTCGATGACCCAAAAACAAGGACATGGAATATGATTTGGCAAAGGAAAAAAGCCAGAAGACTCACGAAGAATGGAGTTTCGACGATCTTACTGAAATCTGAAACAGAATGTACTAAAATAGATAAGATGTATATGTTGAACACAAGACATTGTTATGAACTGAGATAAAGAAAAAAATTTGGTCATTAAAATTTAGCAGTATAAATATTAATAGCTAATTTGAATATTGATTTGTGCATAAAGGTCATGTAAAGGTGAATAATGTAGACAAGCTAAAAACCTATTGTTGAAAATAGTAATAAGTAATAAAAATAATAAATAGGTCTATATGAAATGTTAAAAAGGAAAATTATCAGTTTAAGAGATAGCAGATACAAAGAGGAAGATAAAAGGTAAAGGTAAAGGTTCCCCCGCACATGCGTGCTAGTCGTTTCCGACTCTAGGGGCCGGTGCTCATCTCCGCTTCAAAGCCGAAGAGCCAGCGCTTGTCTGAGGACGTCTCCATGGTCATGTGGCCGGCATGACTAGACGCCAAAGGTGCACAGAACGCTGTTACCTTCCCACCGTAGTGGTCCCTATTTTTCTACTTGCATTTTTACGTGCTTTCGAACTGCTAGGTTGGCAGAAGCTGGGACAAGTAACAGGCGCTCACTCTATTAAATATTGAAATAAAAAGAAATGTTGATTACTACTTAAAAAAAACAACTGAAAATTAGCAAAAAGGAAGGATATAATATTGTATCCTTAATTTGTTGACATAGAGGGTGAAAAGTTAAGTAAACGGATGTGTATTTTGAATATTAGATTTTGTGAGGAATGGTGATAGATGAATTGGAGAATACTAAAAATCTGGGGAATGATAAATATCGAACGTTAAATCTAAACGTTAGTGGAAATTAAAATTGAAAAATCTATTAGGTCATTGATTGTCTAAAAGATTGTATGTTAAAACAATTAGAATATGTGTAAACTAAAAACTATGGATATATGTAAGAAAGTTATTTTCTATGTGATTGATAGGATAAAACTTGTCTTTAAATCTACAAATAGTATATATGAAGAGAAAAAGAGAGATGTTTATGGTAGCAATTTGAAATCTGTACTAATGATATCTGTATGTAATTGAATTACTACTACCCAGCCACCACGTTGCTTTTCAAATATGTGAATGTAATATTAGAAAATCAATAAAATTTGTAAAAAAAAATACTTCAGATTCAGATATGAGGAAGTTGCATTTACTTGCTTGTGAAGTCTGGACTGATATAAGAACAACTTATGCTGTTTCCAACGAAAGGTTTAAAGTGAATCTCAGGTTACGAGGAACTATTTTTCTGGCAATACAAGAGACTTCCTTCTGCCACTACATCAAGTTAAAAATAAGTCCTCAACCTGCCATGTAAAGGGCTTAAATTGTGAGTAGTAAATCTGCTGATGAGTAAGGTTTTGCTCACATCTGCCACCTGAAATGAAGCGCTACAGAACTTTAAGAGTGAAAAATCAGTTGTTGGGAAGAATTCTATTTCACACAGCAATCGTATTATGGAACTATTAAAATGCCACCAACTAAACAATGAATTTACATGACATGCTGAGTTCTTGTTCATTAACTCTTATATCTCTTTTCAATAACGGGAAGTAATCCAGTTATTAATATTAATCCTAAAGAGGATTAAGACTCTGCCTTCTTTTTCATAGACAGCACATAATCTGAGATAAATCCAAATTATGGAACACTCCACTTTCAGAGTAACAAAGTATACATTTTAAAAACTGTTTAAAAGGTGAGGGGAATGTGTTTGTTTTCTTTTTCTAACTGGCTGCACCAAAATATACCTGGCTACTGGTTCTGGTATAGTCCCTGGGCTGACTGGCACCTGAACACCTTTCTCCCATTCTTGTCTCCAGGGATCTGCCAGCACATAATACTCGTCAGGATTCAGCTGGGAAGAATCAGGCAGCTTCATAGCAGTTATCAGGTCTGTTCTGAACACCTGTAGAGACACAAAGAAATAGAAATGACTAGACAACCCATGTCATATTGAAGCATCTTTTCAGAGATATTTCCTTACCAGATCCCTCAACCCCTTCAATAATAGTAGAGCTTTTAAAGTACTTTAAATCTTTTAAAAAAACTCGGGGAGATAGTCAAAGACATATCTGCCTTGAAAATTCTCCAGGTTGAACTATATAGCACAGTCAGATCAGGAGTTGACCACATGTTTTCTGATATTTTGTATTGTGTCATAAAATGTTTATGATAATTCTGTCATAAATGTTTTACAAAATTTGCCAAATTTCAATTTCATGAGTCATGGGTTCCAGATTTTGGATGCAACCCCCAGTCCGTTGATCGTCACTAGTCTGCAGCATTTTAGAAACCGGTCCGTGCAAACAAGCGAAGCCCCCTCCGTGGGATGCAGGCAGCGCACGAAACCACGCCCCTTCCAGTCCATGGAAAAACTTCTCTTCACGGAACCGGTCCCTGGTGCCCAAAAGGTTGGGGACCCCTGAGCTAGCCCACTTAAAATCCTTTCTTTGTTGCCCTACAATGCACTGTTTTGCCAAATTAAAGATTATGAGAACGAGTGTTTTTAGTAGTATATGGATAAAGTTATATGTAATACTTCTACTGTGTAATTCACGGTTTTCAGGAGAACATAACAAAAGGCCTCTCACCATTAACTAACATGCCCTTTCAAGTATCCAGATGTTCATTCGTATTACCATGCTGAACCAGAAGTAAAAAACATGTCCTTCAGATCTGTCCCACTTTATATTAATGACCACCCCTTCGTATGATCCAATCAAAAAAGCTTTATCAGTTGTTCAAAGATTTCCTAAATGAGTCCCCAAATAAGATACCAAACCCAAATACTGTAAATCTCTCTTTACTTAGTATAAAGTACAGTACCTAAGTCAGATTATTTTATTGATATCTTTTTAAGCCAAGACCTGTATTTCCTAGTTTCAGCTAATCATGCACCTATGGCCAACATCTATCTACTTTATCTTGAACAGTTTAAATTCTATCGAAAAACGCATCTCAAAGGGAACGTCAGTAACAAGAAACTATCCACCATAACAGGCAAATTCTGGGTAAAAGAAATAATGAAATGGAACAGTAAATACATATCCTTACATTTCCACACACCATCAATATATTCTTTGGCAATTACAACCTAGTGACTCTGTGAAATCTTTTTCAAAAGATATGGGAGCATCAACCTTTTAGTACAATTATCATAATTTAAGAATAAGATAGGGTTGCAGAAGCCAATATTTTCTCAACCAATATGTCAGTATTCTTTCAACATGAAGTAAACACTAGCTGTAAATAAAGCTCAAGGGATGATTGCTTTTATATTGTAGAGATCATTTTAGCATTTAAAAAAGTACAATGAAAATTGAGCCTAAAGCCATACCATCAGTTACACATTCATTTACAGTATTCCTATGTGGCGTTCAGCTGATGAAAGCAATATTTGTGCCTATTTCAACTGAAATATTAATCTGTACTAGCACTATGCCATTGGGAAGAAGTTCTCCACTGAACGTGTTGAAGATATAGACCTCCTGCAGAAGATGGTACATTTCTCAGAAGCGTGCAGAGCAGAAGCAAGTCACAATGCATATCCACAAACACATATATATTTATATTATGTTGGCTGACAATTCTGGAAATCCCACGGATCTCAGGGAAGACTGGCATGGACCAAACCAAAGCCCAAACCAAAGCAAAGCCCAAACCAAACATACAAGTAGTCCTCAACTTATAACAGTTAGTTTAGTGGTGATTCAGAGTTACAACAGCACTTAAAAAAATTGAACTATGACCGTTTTTCACACTTAAAATTGTTGCAGCATCCCCATGGTCACATAATCAAAATTCAGAGGCATGGCAATTGAGATATATTTGTGACAGTTGCATGTGATCACCTTTTGCAATCTTCCAACAAGCAAAGTCCATGGGGAAACCAGGTTCATTTAACAACTATGTTACTAACTTAACAACTGTACTGATTCGCTTAACAACTATATCAATAAAGGTCATAAAATGGGGCAAAACTCAACAAATGTCTCACTTAGCAACAGAAATTTTGGGCTCAATTGTGGTCGTATGTTGAGAACTACTTGTATTATGTATAATGACTTTTCAATGCAAATATTCCTATCAACAGTATGTTTTAAAACAGAAGTCCCCAATCCCTGGTCCATGGACCGGCACCAGGCCGCAACATACCAGCAACCGGGCCCCGCAAACAAGTGAAGCCCCATCCGCTGGCTGCAGGCAGTACATGAAACTGCGCCCCCTCTGGTCCGCGGAAAAATGTTTCTCCACAGAACCAGTCCCTGATGCCTAAAAGGATGGGGGCCTGTTTTAAAAGCTACAATATTATCTACCATTCAGATGCACTATTCTGCAGCCTTGGCTCAAAATTTTGCTTTGGACCCGAAGGAATTTAAAAGTACTGTGTGCATTGGATAATATATGATTCAATCAGCTTACTAGGTATAATACTAGAAAAATCTGATAAGCAAAGTGTATATTTAACATTGCATGTACTAATAGCAGCAAGGATTGTATTTGCTCAGCACTGGAAGAATGAAGAAACACCACCAGACGAAGAGATAATCAAGAAGATATTGGACTGTGCTGAAATGGACAGACTTACATTGAGGATCAATGAGAAAGAAGATATAGAATATTTTCGAACATGGAATTTACTTTATCAATGGTTGGAAAAAAGGGGTAGAGACTAAGAATGTAACTTGTATTATTAAGCAAACAAATTAACCCAGACAACACAATGTTTATTAAGCACTAATCAAATGTAATAGAAAATTAATAAAAAAATTGGGGGAAAAAATCCACTACAAAGAAGCAGAGACGGAATCCTTACAATGCCACATGTTCTAACAAGACTACATGTCGGTATCAAATGGTCCTCAATTTATGATCATTTGTTCAGTGATCATTTGAAGTTATAGAGGCACTGAATGAAGGGACTTATGACTTGTCCCTGAGTCTCAGCTGCCTCAGCGTCGCTATAGTCACATCATCAAAATTTGGGTACAAGGCAGCCTGCTCACACTTATGAACACAGTAGTACTTTAACTTTCCTCACCACCTATCTTCTCCCCATCTATATTAACTTCCTGGATTTTGCAGCCCCTGCTGCCCTTCACATCTTCTTCAGCTACTGACATCTGTTACTGACCAAGCATACCCGGGGCAGGCCCTTTGCAAGACAGCTGTTGGCTACACAAGGGTTTCTTCCCAATGTTGCACACAGCAATTTCTTATGGGGAAGATGGGCTCATATGGCCAGTTGTCTTGTGTGAAGGGCCAGGAGGGACACACCTCATCAGCAACAAGAGCCAAGAATACAGCAAAAGTCAACACAGGGCAGCAGAGACCTCAGATTGCAAGGTGGTGGGTGAGGTTGACTGCAGCTGATTGTATCGGAATTTTCCCAGGGCAGGTGTGGCTTTGTGTCACACTGCTGTGGTGGCTGCCAATTTGCACCAAGGTGCTGGACTAAGTCTTCCTGGAGTGGCTACGGCTTTGCATAGTTGTTCAGAGGCTTATTGCAGCCCCAGAGCCATGGCGCACCAAGCTTCTGAGTCACAATGTGGCAAGCAGCCCCAGAGCAATGTGGTTTTGGGGCTGTCTACTGCCCCAAAGCAGGGTGCAGAGCAAACAAAATAGTAGAAATGGGCAGAATAGACAGTTTGGGGGAGTGGAAGGCGAGGCAGTTCCTTACCTTACCGAGGCTTGGAATAATATGGATCCTCAGTTAAAGACTGGTGAAATTAAGTTAACAATGGCAAAGTCAAGTGCCATTGCTAAGTGATGTGGTCATGTGACATCACAACTACATCACTTAGCAATGTCCCACTGTGGTCATAAGTCAAGAAAAGTGCACTTGCATGCACTATTTCTGTGAATCTATGTTTATGTCTTATATATTAAAGCAGAAACGGTAAGCATTAAAAGGACTATAAATGCTTCTTCCTACATAATCCTGACCACAAAATATTACAATGTAACAAGAATAATTCATGACCAGCATTCCATCCACAACCTGTGAATTAACTATCTGCTGAATGCCCTGGGTCACATGCAGATATTCCCCAAGAGTTTTAAAATATGCTGGGACAGGGTGGAATAGATATTAAATAAATTTGCTACAGAGAAACTAGATCAGTTCATGCAATGACAGCAAGGATCACTTATATATCAACCACTTTAGAAGAACTGAGCTCTACTTAAAAGCAATCCATTCAAGAATGGGGAAGGTGATACAAGAGCAGCAAAACACTCCTTATCTGGCTGAAATAACTGAAACCACATATCATGGAATTAATCTCAATGCTTCAACTGACACTGATTCAAAAGAAATGCTTTGAAAATGATTCTACACATTTTACAAACACTGCTGGTGGTAATGTAAATATGTTTCACACATCCTGCCTCATAAATCAATCCATCTTGCAACTCTGAATGATCTAAATCATTCCTTTCATTTACAAGCATTATGCATATTTTTTTTACAGACTGCTTAATTCATCTGGATTAACACCAAAATGATAAATAAAGATTTTACTGGTTAGGTTTCATCCAGAGTAAGTGTATTACATCTGAACAGGAATATCTAAGTAATTTAAGATTGATTTGTCCAACTTGGTGCCTCCCAGTTGTCACTGCAATAGAATCTGCAGAGCTACCCAAGGTTGACTGGAGTCAGGCGACATCAGAATTGCATGAATAATAATCACAATAATTCCATTCTGGAACTTGAGTTTCTAGGACTGCAACTTCAAGAACTGGCTATAAATTCTGAAGTTCTCAGGCTGGGAAAGACTGATTTGATTCCACTTTTCCCATCACCCACAATCAAATTCAAGAATGGGCAGAGGCAGTAAAAATCTTTCAGACAGCAATGATTAGATAGAGTAGCTCCTTCTTCTCTAAGTTGGAGTAGGGAACACTACCTAAAAACCATTTTTGAAATCAGAAAATGTGTGTGTGCATGTATATATGTGTACAGTATGAATATGTATAAATGTGCATGCATAGTAGAGAAAAAGATATCCAGACAGAAGTAAATGCCAGACATTCAGGACTTTGATATCTGGATTGATTTTGGCTAGCTCAGGGAAAAACCAGTGTGAGTATTTCTGCACCTGAACATTGTGAAGAGTTGGCTACAAGACAAAAGAGAATTTAATGGAACATCAAGGATACAATTTCCAAGAATCACCAATTTGACTACTATTCCTGCTGTTCTGCAGATGCAATCAGCATGCCTAGAGACAATCATGTAAAATTACTATCACTAAACAATGAATGGTACACAACTCTTCACCTATCACTTTTAAGAAGCCTTGTTTTTCTTTTCTATTTTCATCACTTTTTTTTCCTCTTTCACACTGCATCTTTTATAGATGACAGCCTAGTTTGCTGTTAATTTTATGCTGCTCTTTGGGACTCTTTTCAGCTGAAGAACAAGATAAAACACACCAATTAATATAGAGAACTTTGCAAGTAAGATTTTGCAGTTAATCCACTGAAACAAGGCTCAATATAAATCATAGAGAATACATACATATACATAATAAAAAGGGGAAACTCTAATTGGAATAAGAAGAGTGCAGTACAGCAACTGTATCTTATGATAGCTCTTTTTCCAGGATAAACATTCCATCAATAAATAGTTTCTAATTCATTTTGATAAATAACCACATGCCAAAACCTATCATGGCAACAGTGACCTTTATATAAGTAATCCAGAATAAAAGTTAAGAGGGGTGGATGTCAAGACCCAAAACATAATTTATTTCAGAAACATCCTACTAAGTAAATATTGATGTTTTCTACTCTTGATACTCGAGGAACGTGACCATTTGAAATTCTTGTACCAGTTTGCATCTTACCAAATCCACTGTGAAAGGAAAAACAATATTTTGTTTTTCTGCAGGAAAAAAATGTACAAGAAACATTTAACAAGACAAATGCGTCTAGTTTCACTTTGTTAAACAAAAGTTCTTATTTATCAATCTGCTGTAATGATTAGTAACATACAGAAAACACTCCTAAATAACATTTTCACTCTTTACCAACAAATTGGGGAAGGGGGGAGAAAAATGAAAAGAAAAGAAAGAAGAAGAGAAAAGGAAAGAAAACTGGGTTGGTGCTAAACCAATCCAATATTCATGGCTAAATAACTAACTTGATGCTGGCAGGGACTGTGGCAGCAGCTGAGCTCCCTGATCTCCTGGCCAGAAGAAAGGTTGCTGGGTGCCAGCTGAGATGGAGCGGAAAAGGAAAGAAAAAGAAGTATTAGGAAAAAAAGATACATCTGTATTTCAGCAAGATGCCCTGATAGATATCAAAGTAATACCTCTGATGGTTTTCGATCTTTACTCTTAGAGCATGAACTCCTCTGAGGCTGAGACCTAGAATGTTGGGACCAGGTTGATAAGCCTAGAAAACAGAAAGAAATATAGCTGAGAATGTACATGCTCCAAATCCAGATAAGATATTTAAACCAACTTTCAGTAAGAATTTGTTTTTTCATCTCATCTACATTTTAATAATGGACATGCATACTGTTGGGTAATCCTATCCCAAACCTATTACAGTTTGGATTTTGAAAGCATGAAAATTCTACAATCACTCATTTCCCTTAAATTACAATGCTGATTTTGGCATTAACTTAATAAGTAACAATTATTTATACAATATCAACTCAAACAAAACTGAATAAAAAATTGAAAATAAATAAATACATACATACACATACATACATAAATTACAAACTAAATCGGTTTCTTGCCTGTTTCCAGGTTACATTAATTCTTCCAACTATTCTGGGATTATACTCTAAAACAGTTCCGGATTTTAATTCTTCAAATGGTAATTTTAATTTAGTTAACTATAATCCCAGAATAGAGTAGTAAATAGCAAGTTTTTAAATTTCACATAAATCCTTTTCACCTTATTGTTTTGTATTTCCCAATGAAAAAATGCAACCAAACTAGCTGTAACATATATCAGTGAACTATTTGAAAGGATCATATTATATTAGGTAAGAAATATGTTATGCATCTTCAGTTGCTTTTTTCCTTTATCACAATATCACATTACCTAGATGCCTAAATCTAGAAAGTAGGAGAATATGAGTTCTAGTCCTGCCTTAGCCATGAAAGCCAGCTGGGTGACTTTGGGCCAGTCACATTCTTTCAGCCCAACCCACCTCACAGGGTTGCTGTGGTAGAGAAAATAGCAGGAGGAAAGAGTATTGGGGGTGTCTGTGTGTGTCAGTATGTGTGTAAAATCTGCATTTGTTTTGCATCATTCAAATAGTTTTTACCTTATCACTATCCATAACTTAACTATCTATCTGAAAACTTCATGAATGCGCCCCCCCCCAAAAAAAAACATTCCAGGCAAAATTAAAAAATTAATGACAGCTGAAATACTGAACAATCCTTATCATTGAGAACTCAAAAATACCAAAATAAAACAATAAAAGGACAGTAAAAATAGAAACAAGAATACTAATGCTTTGGAACTACTTTTATAAAGAAAATTAATTTACCACCTTCTTTATAAAGACATCATTTTCTTTTCATACACTACCTATTTCCCAGTTAATTAAAAGTTCTAAATCTAGAGGTTTACTGAAAAAGGCAAAATCATAGACACTCATACTGGGGCTTTGTAACACTTGGACATGTCAATACACTGTCCTCTACTACAAATAGTTGGAGTAGCTACAGAAACCAGAAAACACTGATGATATTGACACTAAAAATAAAATATTTTTTTTCACAATCCAGTGCCATAGAATGTATATTTGAAGAACCTATCAACCATGAATACAGGTAGTCCTTGATTTACAACCACAATTAGGACCGGAATCTGTCATTGAGCAAAGCAGATGCAAAGCAGATGCCATATAACTTCTTCATCCACCAAACATAATCCCAGCAATTTTGATTGTAATCTTTAAGAAATCTCTCAGTTATTAAGCAAAAGAGCTGTCTGCCAGAAGATTTCAGCTCTGTGTGGAGCTGAAATGGTCCTGGCAGGCAACTCCTTGGAAGTGAAAGGAATGCCTACCAGAGGCTTTCAGCTGTGCAAGGACCTGAAATTTTCTCTATAGGCAACCCCTTTGCTCTCAAATGTTCCTACAACCTATTGAAGGATATCCCCTTCCCTCTATGCGCAAAGAGGAGAAATCTTTCGTGGGACTGCAGGACTGAAGCTGAAATCTTCATGAACTCCTGCAACTTAACAAAAGATTTCAGCTCCTCTTCATCCTCTCTGCTCCCAACTTTCCCTGCTGGTTTCTCCGTGACTTTCTGAGGAAGCTGACAGAGAAGACTGCAAATGGTCATCACATGATTGCATCAGCCATGACAACTGGTCAAAAATATGAACAGTTGTCCAATGCCCAAAATGTGGTCAAGTGACCAGAGGAAAGGGGAACAGCACAATGTTTTACAATGGCCAGAAGTGCTTTACATCAGGGCTTTTCAACCTTTTCACCCATTGTACCACTTTTAGGATATGGCAACCACCAGTCACCTAGCAAGGTGTCAAAAACTTTATGACCAAAAAAAAAAGGAAAAAAGTGATTAAGTACAGGTAGTCCTTGACTTACAACAGTTCACTTGGTGACTGTTCGAAGTTACAATGGCACCGGAAAAAGTGCCCCCCAAGCCACAGCCGAGCAAGACACCTGCCTGCCTGCCCAGCGGCACTCTTCCTCCTGTCTCCCCTTCTGCTGGGTGGTTGCAGCAGGTTTTTGTCACTTCACATGACCCTGGGACACTGTGACCATCATAAATATGAATCAGTTGCCAAGCATCTGAATGTAAATCACAAGACCCTGGGATGCTGCAACATTCCAGCTGATCAGAACTTCTTCTGGGCTCAGCAGACGTGCCGGGATCAGCGCCGAGCTCCAGCTGGAGCCTGGCATTGATCGTGGTGCTTCCGCTGAGCCCTGACAGCCCTGCAACTCCAGCCATCTCTCGCTCAGGCTTGTGCAGTGCTGCCACTGGTTCAGCTCGTTCCCCTCCCCCGCTACCACTTTTCTAGGATGGTCACATACCACCTGCCAGGTGCCAATGTACCACAGGTCGTACCTATACCACTGGTTGAAAAGCCCTACTTTACATCTATAAAACACCCTTTCTGAAGCTGTTAACTTTGAATAGTTAAAAAAACGGTTATATGTCAAGAAGTATCTATAGTTTTCAGTGAACTCTTTAACAACTGCTTGCTGAAGGACAAGCTTTGATTTCTGACATAAGAAGCACCTACTTGAACAATTTGATTTTGCTGAGATTACTACTATAGGTAGTCCTTGACTTACAATCATTTGTTTAGTGACCATTCAAAGTTACAACAGCACAGAAAAAAGTGACTTACGACTATTTTTCACATTGACGACCAATACAGCATCCCCAGTCACATGATCAAAACCCAGACGCTTGGCAACTAGCATGACGGAATCTGCTTTAAGAGTAGTAGAGTAGTAGTAGTAGTGTCTCGGAGGTCATGTGGTCACCTTTTTGTGACCTTCTGACAAGCAGTCAATGGGGAAGCCAGATTCACTTAACAAGTTTGTTACTAACTTAACAACTGTAGTGATTCTTTTAACAACTGTGGCAAGATTGTAAAATGGGGCAAAATTCACTTAACTTGTTCAGCAACTGAAATTTTGAGCTCAATTATGGTCATAAGTCAAGGACTAGCTGTGAAACAGTTATCTCCCCCCAAAAATGCATTTGTTCACTGGTTAATGAAACTGAAAGTATTTATTTCAAGAAACAACATCAAGCTCACTGAAAATGTTAGAAGTGAATACACGTTGAGACTCAAGATCTTAAAACTCCAAAGTCAGTGGAGGAAACAACATCATGGTAATTAACACCTATGCAATTCCAGTCATTAAGATACCCAGCTGGAATAGTGAACTAGACTCAAGCAAAACTAAATGTCCTGGATAGGAAGACCAAAAAAAAAATACTGACAATGAATCATGCTCTTCATCTACGCCACAAAATTGACAAGACTTACCAAGGAAAATACATTGGCGTGGAATGTTACAAGTACATCAAGTGGTTGAAAAAAGAGAAAAAGCATAGTAAGAATATCTGAAGGACTATGAAGGAAATGCACTGTAACTAATATATCATGATGCCTTACTGAATACTAGAGACCAAACTGACCTACAAAGAAAGGCCAAATGAAGAACAGAAAAGTGATATAGCAAGGCAAAGTATAGCAGCCAAAGCAGGTAACAAAAAGATTTGGCAATGGCTAAGAGCAAGAAAATTGAAGAAGGACTGAGGGGCTAATTCTGGCTGCATCAGACCAAGTTTTAAGAAATGCATACAAAGACAGAATTGGCAAGAAAGTAACACACAGCAAATGCAGCCTCTGAAAAGAAGCTGAAGTGGGCCACTTAGCTGCCTACTGAAATTCGCACAGACTGACTACAAACAATAGAATAACAAAGCAACAACAACGGTGCATTGAAATATCTGCAGGAAACACCATTAGCAAAGAACTGGCGGGACCACAAAATAGACAAAGATAATAGAAAGTGAAGAAGCTAAATTGTTCTGATATTTTAGAATTCAAACAGATAGGCACCTGCAAACATAAGACCCCAGACTTAACAACTGTCAATAAGAAAGACAAAAATATCTGGATAATAGACATGGCAGCACCTGGAGAAAGCAGAAGAGAAGAGAAAGAACTCGAGAAGATAACGAAGTTTAAAGACCTGAAAAACAGAAAGAGAATGACAGTGACAAAATAAAGCAAAGGTATTACCAATAGAAGGTGTGATGGCTCAGTGGTTAAAGACACTGAGCTTGTGAGCTGGAAAGCCGACAGCCTGGATTTAAGACCCAGGAGCCAAGCGACAGGGTGAGCACCTGTTCCTCCCCCAGCTCCTGCCCACCTAGCAGTTTGAAAGCATGCAAATGTGAGTAGATTAATAGGTACCACTTAGGTAGGGAGGTAACAGCATGCCAAGCCCTTGGAAAATGTCTTTGGACATTGCTGGCTCCCTTAGCCAAGAAACAGAGGTGAGCACCACACTCTTACAGTCAGATACGACTGGACAGGGAAAGCTTTACATTATTTCTTTTAGTACCAATAGTAATAGGCACCTTGGATGAAATTCCAAAACAACTGGAATACCACTTGAACACCATCGGCATTAACAAATTCACTAAATTGCAAAAGGCAGCTTTATTCGGGAAAAGCGTACATCCTGCAACAATATCTATAACACCATCAAACATCCATATCTGCCTATCCCAGGTCCTTGGGAAGGAGACAAGCAGACAAAAATGCCAAATCCAGTCTGAACAACTAGCTGTGTGAAAGATCATACAATACAGATAATCCTCCAGATACATGCATTTATTTAGCAAGATTTCACAAAAACGAGGTTATTCAGAAAGGGTAATTACATTAGAAATTCAAAATTGTGATCAAAAGCAGGCCTCTGTAGCCATGTGACTTGGATTCAGTCTCAGCTGCTGCAGTGGCCATTTTAACTTTGTGACTTGCCTGGGCCTGTTCGGGCCTATGAGAAGCCAGAAGTGGGGCTTTTTTTATTGTTGTTCCTGGTCACATGGCCAAACAATATCCAGTGATTTTTGCAGCCGGTATCGACCATTTTTTGTTTTCATTTTCCTGGAGCTGCGTGGAAGATCTGCTGCTTGCTGGGCTTGAGGACTATAGTACTGCAGACAGCTAGAATTACTTCTGTAAGTATTTTAAAATATTATTTTTTGGTACTCTACAGCAGGGATTTTCAACCGGTGGTACGCATACCACAACTGGTATATTGGCACCTGGCAGGTTGTACGCGTATGACGGGTTGAACAGCACTGCAAAAAAAAAGTGTAAAAGTGGATGAGGTGAAGCCGCAGCAGCGCCCCACAGGCTTGTGGGAAAGTCAGCTGGAACTGCACGAGGCATTGCCTGGGTCCTACTGAGAGCCCAGGATCAATGTGCGCAACTCCAGCTGATTGCCGGCAGCCTTGGGGGTGGCAGGCAGCCTCACCCAGTCTTTGGGTGGAGATTTAGCTGGAGCTGTCTGACGCATTGCCTGGGTCCTGCTGAGAGCCCAGGAATGGCGTGCGCAGCTCCAGCTAATTGGGGGTGGCAGGCAGCCTCATGTGGTCTTCAGGCAAAGATTCAGCTGGAGCTGTGCGAGGCACTGCCTGCCTAGGTCCTGCGGAGAGCCCAGGATCAGTGCGCGCAGCTCCAGCTGATTGGGGGTAGCAAGCGGCCTCACGCAGTCTTCAGAGATTCAGCTGGAACTGCACAAGGCGTTGCCTGGGTCCTGCTGAGGGGGAGAGACAGAGGATATAAAGGTGGTAAGAGAAGAGAGGATATAAAAGGGGGGTGAGAGAAGAGAGGATATAAAAGGGGGGGTGAGAGAAGAGAGGACATAAAAGGGGGGTGAGAGAAGAGAGGATATTAAAGGGGATGAGAGAAGAGTATATAAAAGGGGGGAGAGAAGAGAGGATATAAAGAGGGGAGAGGATATCAAAGGGGGTGAGGACTACCTGTACTTTATCACTTGTTTCTATTTTTTTATATATTTTTTGGTCATCAGCTTTTTGACACCTTGCTAGGTGACTGGTGGTATTTGAATACTGCCATATTCTAAAAGTGGTACAATCAGTGAAAAGGTTGAAAAGCCCTGTTCTATAGTACTGTACTGTATTGTTTGTAATCACTTTGGGAACTGCTGTTTTTTATTGTGGTTTTAAGTACACTACTTCGCAAGATTGTTTGTTTGCCTTTGCCTGAAACCTATAACATGTGGCTGCTGCTGCCTCCTCTCCCTAGCATAGACCCACCAGAGATTCTGCTAACCCCTTACTGGAAGGAAATCCCCACCCCATTTTGAATTTTGCCTGGAGAAGCTTGTGCTGATCAGGGGGCAGTTGTTTTTTTCTTTAAGGTTTTAAATTTAAATTGCCTCCAGAAGTTGTGAGTGTTCCTTCACTGGAGGCTTTTAAGAAGAGACTGGATAGGCATTTATCAGAAATACAGTACAGTACAGTACTTTCTCGTGAGAGCAGTGGGTTAGACTAGATGACCTCAAGGTCCCTTCCATCCCAATTACTGTTGCAAGCCGACAGTTCTGTAAACTCCACCCCATCTCCCTCTGCATGCATGCCTGGAGATGCTTAAAGCTAAAGTTACTTACTTTAGTGGCAACTGCAATTTGGAGAATTCTCCCCCAACCCCCTCTGAAGAAGCTTGAGGTGCCTAGCAACAAATGTTTTTTTTGTTGTTGTTGTTTTAAAAAAAGCCTGCTGCCTGCTTGGGAGGCACTTTACAATACTGTAGTTCCTAAAACCTGAAACAGCTGATTTGCGCAGGAAACAGCCTGCAGCAGCAGCGAGAAAAGTCTCTCAGTTCAGGCAGCCATCAGAGGAAATAGTAAGTCAAATCTTCGTTCATTTAACAACCCATTTGATTCAATTAAAGAGTTTGATTTTAAAATGTTGTCTAATATCGAGTCCGATTCATTTGATGATTACAAGCCTAATGGGAAGGCTCTATTAGGCTAGTACCTTGGGAACTACCTATAAAGTCATCTTCTCTTTTTCCTTGATTAATTTGTGGTTGGATGCCCCAGCAGGAACAATAAGGCAAAGTAGTCAAATTACCTATTTGAAATATCAGGTAATGAGCTTACAGCAAATTATATTTGCAGATAGCAAATCAGAACTGATCAATAAACCTGAATCTTCTGATTTTTAAAAAACTGGACATTAATTGAAGATTTCAGTTTTCTCTAGGTAATAAAAATTCTGTCTTGGGGGGACTAACAAACCCTGAAAATAAACTTTCTTGGGATTGTTTCAATAGTGTCTGGAGGCCATAATCTGCACTGAGACTACCCTATATTACCTATGATTTGGCTGACAATTAAGTATACTGTCATTAGATATAAGTGAGATTTACTTTTTGAATAAAATTAATTAAAAATTAATACTTGCAAAAAAAGTAATGTTTTGCTACTAGTAATTTATATATGTGGCATTCCTCTAATAAAACTGTGAAATTAATATATTTTTATGTAATTTTATTTTTCATGCAGGAGCTTAAACCGTTAGGTATAGAAAAAAGATTAGAATTGCATTCCCAAGATATAAATGCGTACCATAATGCTGATTTTTTTCTCAAGTTAATCAATAAAATATAGCTGGAAACAGAACTTTGCTTTGAGTAACTGTTGTACCTCCAATTAGGCAATTTCCTGGAGGAAACTGATTATCTGGACCCATACCAATCGGCGGGCTCGGGACAGGGGTTGTTCCTCTGTCCTAGTCCTATTAGATCTCTCAGCGGCTTTTGATACCATCGACCATGGTATCCTACTGCGGCGTCTCAGGGGGTTGGGAGTGGGAGGCACCATTTTACGGTGGTTCTCCTCCTATCTCCTGGGCCGCTCGCAGTCGGTGTTGACGGGAGGGCAGAGATCCGCCCCGAGGCCTCTCGTTTGTGGAGTTCCTCAGGGGTCGGTTCTCTCTCCCCTCCTGTTCAACATCTATATGAAGCTGCTGGGTGAGATCATTCGTGGTTTCAGGGTGGGGTATCATCAGTATGCTGATGATACCCAACTTTTTTTCTCCACCCCGAACCAACCCAGTAATGCCCTCGCCGTGATGTCCTGTTGCCTGGAGGCAGTCCAGGTCTGGATGGGGAGAAACAGGCTTCGTCTCAATCCTGCCAAGACTGAGTGGCTGTGCATACCGGCATCTCGGGTTAACCAGACTACTCCATCTTTAACGATGGGGGATGAGGTGTTACCCACCGTTGATAGGGCTCGCAACTTGGGCGTCCTCCTGGATTCATGGCTCAATTTTGAAGATCACATAGGAGCTGTGACCAGAGGGGCTTTTGCCCAGGTTCGCCTGGTGCGCCAGTTACAGCCCTATCTGGACCGAGATGCCCTATGCACAGTCACTCATGCGCTCGTGACCTCCCGGTTAGACTACTGCAACGCTCTCTACATGGGGCTGCCCTTGAGGACCACTCGGAGGCTTCAGCTAGTGCAGAATGCGGCCGCGCGAGTTGTGATGGGGGTTTCCCGATACTCCCATGTAACACCTCTAGTCCGCGAGCTGCATTGGCTTCCGGTTGCCCTCCGGGTGAGATTCAAGGTCCTGGTGATGACCTATAAAGCCCTAAATGGCTTGGGTCCAGGATATTTGAGGGAACACCTGCTGCCGGCATCAAGTTCCCTTCGTCCTGTGCACTCCCACAGGGAGGGCCTTCTCAGGGTGCCGCCGGTAAAAGATTGCCGGCGGATAACACCCAGGGGGAGGGCCTTCTCAGTGGGTGCGCCTGCCCTTTGGAACCAGCTGCCCGTGGAGCTTAGGACTGCCCCTGACCTTCGTTCATTCCGCCGGGACCTGAAGACCTGGCTCTTTGAGCTTTCCGGCCCAGGCTGAGAGTTTTTAATTGGGGGTTTTATACTTTTCAGGGATCAAATTTAATTATTTTTAATTGTTTTTAACTTTTGTATTGTATTGATGTTTTTAAATACCTTGTAAACCGCCCTGAGTCCTACGGGAAAAGGGCGGTATATAAATTCAATAAACTTAAATGTTTCCAATAACTGTTGACCAGTCCTGCACATCATCTTGCAGGAATTTAACCCATTTCTCCTTACAGAATAGCTTCATCTCAGGGGTGCTAGAGGGCTTCCTCATACGAATGCCTGCTTCAGGCAACAGTTCTGTAAGATTTAAGGTCCAGATTTCGACTTGGTCGTTCCAAAACCATTAACTCTCTCCTGTTTTAACCATTACATGGTCATACAACTTATCTGTTTTGGATATTGTCTTGCTGCATGATACACTTTTTCATGTTGAGCTTCAGTTCACAGATACTGACATTTTCCTGTAAGATTTTCTGGTACAATTCAAAATTCATGGTCAACTGCCCAAACCATTATACTGCCATCACCTTATTTCACTGATAGGATATAAGGTTCTTATACACAAATGCAGCATTTGCCTTTTGCCAAACTTAACATTTTCTCATTCAAGGCATAAAATTCTATTTTGGTTTAATCTGTTCACAAAACCTTCTTCCAATAGATGTATGGCTTACTCACATGGCCTTTTGCAAAATGGAGTTATGCAGAAATTTTCTTTCTGGAGAATAGTGGCTTTCTCCTGTCAATCTTGCCAAGCACATCACTGTTCAGCATGGTCATTGACATTTGCCAATAAAAGGGAGTTCTTTAGTTCATTAAAAATTATCCCAGGGTTCTTTGGGAACTTCTGGAGTATTGCACAACTTGCACTTGCTGTAATATTGGTCGATATCCTCAACCATTCCTGAGGACAGCAACAATTGTGTTGAATTGTCTCCACTAACATTGTATGCATGCTGAAAGTTTACATTCCCTACACTTTTGCAAGTCTTTGATATATCCTGCTATACACATATTCTTCCAAAGAAAAAGGAGTAAGGGAAAAAGAAATGATAGATTTAAGCATTTTTGAAAGGATTAGTCCCCCATAAGCTGCCACAACACATCCGGTGTCCCGGAGAGCACAACCCAGCAACCAATATGTTATGCTGCGTGGCAGAAGATTAGCTTCAGCATGCCTAATGCAGAACACTGTTGTAAAACCAGCTGCTGAGCATCCAACTATCTCCTAGGCGCACTCCAGGCTGCTACCATTTCATTAACACTTCAAAGCCAGAACACTTTTACAAACTGTACGCATTTTCCCTGATAGTAAATACATTGCTTCTTATATGGCTAAATCTGGTCATTCCACAAGAGTTTATAACATACATGAAAGCCTAGCTGCTGCTGCTCCTTCCTGTTAGTATTTCCATCTGCCTAGCTCCTTTCAAGCATTCTATTTTGAGTGAGAATTGGCACAATTGCTAGGAGCACAATTTGTTGGAAAAACCACGCATCTGGAGCAAAAGTGGAAATGATCTGAGAAACCAGCCCATCGTCATAAAACCTTATTTCAACTTCCTGCTAATCCCATGCAGTGTAGGTTACAATGAGCCACATGCCAGGCATTCTGCAGAAAATTGGCTGCAACACAAACCATTCTAAACTTAGACCTTTTGTTTCAATAGACTACATGACAAAAGTATCCTACAAATAATAACTGTTATTCTTAAAGTAGAAATATCTGCAAATTTTTCTTACGTGCTGTAGCAATCTTAATAGCCAACGCAAACTGGGAAATCTCATATCTGTTGTGAAAGGCGTTACTCCAACTGTACCCATTAAGTTTTATTTAGGTTGTCTTACCAAAGGGCTCTATTACTGAAAGGAGAAGGGGGGAAAAACAAGACACTCATTCTCCCTTTCCTACATAGCTCTTAACGTATTCTATTTCTGAAAAAGGTTTCTGAAAAGAATTAAAATAGAAAAAAGAAGACACATGAAATACTGTTTCTCATAGCATAATCTACTCATAGAGATCCTTTCATAGCACTGGATATATAAAAAGGTGTTCTAACTAACATTATGACTGGTGGGATTTCTTTTGGTCAAATTTTTCTTCCAATGAAACATATATCGTCTGTTGGCATCCAGTTATATGCCATAGAAGACAAAAATCTGCATGTTTAAAATCATATAGAACTGTTTAGAGAGTCAGTTGCATTGTTTGGCACTTCAACATTACTCAATATGATAGCAATATTAACAGTGAATACATAATAACCTTAAGTCAAAGTTTACTTAAGTCAAATTTTTAACTCAAGGTGGTTTGTCAAATTAAATTTCAACTCTCAATTATTTCTAAATTCAAAGTAATTATAGAAAGCAGTTCTTAAAATAATGAATATTTACATCACTGTGCCCAGTTTCATTCATTTATTTATTTATTTATTTTAATTCCATTTATATCCCGCCCTTCTCCGAAGACTCAGGGCGGCTTACAAGCTTAGCAGTAGCCTTCATTCTATGTATATGCCTGCTTATTAGGGCTTTCACACCCCCCACAAGCGGCTTTATTACAAAGTCAGCTTATTGCCCCCAACAATCTGGGTCCTCAGTTACAAATACAAGAAACATCAAACAATGGTTTGAAAGTGAGCTGCATATAAAGAAATTGTGAGTTTTTTAAGGAAAATTGATTCATGTTTATGTTTTGGTGTGAAAAAAACTTAAAAAGACTATAATTCAGATTATAAAAATCAGTTTAGAACCAACAGAAGACAATATACATAGCTCAGGACAGAAATGTAGAGTCCTTCATGTTCTCTGAGCTTATTTGTTTGCTTGCAGACATTTCATTCATGTAACGAAAAATCTGCAAGAAACCAACCACGCTCGGAGAGCATCAAGAAGAGATTTTGGAGAAGTATTGAGAAATAGGAAGTCTGTGGCAAAAAACTGGATGCAAATTCTATATTCTCACCTTTGTGAAGATTTCTAAAGCCATTTAACTACAGAAATGTTATGCATTCCCATTGTAACTCGAAACTGTAATGGAATCAATTCAAGGAGGAAATGCCAAAGATTGGAGGCATGCTAAACTATTAGGATAAAAGAGATCTTAATTTTCCTTCCTATAATCTGGAAAATATAGTTAATGAAGAACAAGACCTGATGATGCTGGTATCTTCAAAAGGTTAATAATGACCCTATTATTCTTTTCTGTTTCCACTGCAGGTTGATACAAAAGACAGTTGCATAATTAGATGGTACGTTGCTATCATTAGTGACATTATCCAAGTCCCAATACTACTTAAGATAAGCCCCATTCCCACATTTTTTGTCATCCTGGAAGTAGAATGCTTGAGGAAAGCGCAGGGAAAAGTGGGAGTTGCAACAGAACTTAAGCTTTTCTTCCTTTCTGAAAAACGCCACCAGGGTTTAATAATTTCAGTTATTAAAAGTGAATAGCTGCACCCTTGATGAAGGAATAGTTTAACTACAAGAAAATATATGTATAATTTCCAAGCTTGAGGCCTTCTGCCAAATTCCTTTAAATGCAGCTCACTCTCAAACCACCACACTAGGAGGCTCTTGGCTAATTAAGTTAAAAAGAGTACTAACCCCTTTTCTCAAAAGCTGGGGTTTCTAATATAAGATTCATCCCATCTTTTAAGAAGAAATTAAGCTATCGCTGACATTAATAACTAAAAGAATTCTCCCTTTTCCAGGAATTACCACATAAATATACTAAGGATACCCACTGCCTACGTCTTTGATGCTTCTGAAGCACTGTAATCAATAATAATATTAATATTATTAATATTAATATTATCAATAATAATATTGATAATAATAAGTTCCCATGAGGGATTTCTAACAGTTATTCATATGAGAATTCTAAACTATGCGCTCAAGAATATTGGGACTACAGTTCTCAAAATTTCACAGAACTGCATATCGAGGGAAACTTCCCTTTTTAAAAGGAAAGCTTTTAAAACTTTTTTAAAAAATTTCTTGCAGAGGTTTCATTAATTTCTGTAAATTTGATATAGTAGGTTAAGGCAGGGGTCCCCAACTCCCGGTCCATGGACCAGTACCAGTCTGTGGCATGCCAGCAACCAGACTACACAAACAAGCAAAGCCCCATCTGCAGGATGCAGGCAGCACACAAAACCACGCCCGCTACGGTTCACAAAAAACCTCTCTCCACATAACCGGTCCCTGGTGCCCAAAGGTTTGGGGACCTCTGGGTTAAGGAATCAGGCTAGAAACAAGGAAATTTTTAGTTCTAGTTCTATTTTAGGCACAAAACTAGATCAGTCATTGTGTCTGGAAAAAGGCAATGGCAAACCACTTTTGAGAAACCTTGCCAAGAAAACTGCAGAGAAGAGAGCTGGACACAATTGAAAGGAAGGTAAAAAAGCAAGAATATAGTATTGTGTAGGACAGAAGTCCCCAACCTTTTGGGCACCAGGGACCAGTTCTGTGGAGAAAGGTTTTTCCGCGGACCGGAGGGTGTGTGGTTTTGTGTGCTGCCTGCATCCCACAGATGGGGCTTCACTTGTTTGTGCAGCCCAGTTGCTGGCATGCCGCAGCCCGGTACCAGTCCATGGACCAGGGATTGGGGACCCATGGTGTAAGGTTTAATAACATCCTATATGGCTTTGCATGAAGTTACTTCAGAACTATCTCCTCCAACCAGAACTGACTAGAACTGACTTACAGAAGAAATTCCTAATAATCCCTTATTTCTGTAAGAAAGGGGATTCAGAAAACATTTTTTCCATTGCAGGTTTATGAAATTAGGATTTAGTTAGTTTTAAAATTTATATTTAATGTGGATATTTTAGTAATTTTACATTTTTATATCAACTGTGAACATTTTAACTGTTGTAAGTTGCCACGAGTAAAAAAAGGAAGGAAGGAAGATTATGGCAGACACAACACTTCCAATATGTCTCAGGACAAAGTTGAAATTAACTAATTATCTAAATGACTGGAAATAACCCACATAAGTCCAAATACTGTAAATGGCTGCAAACTCTATTAAAATGTGTTCCCCTGCTGTTATTCTTCCTTGTAGAATGAATAATAAAACAGAATCTCCAATTCAGAAAGTACACTAAACAAACCTATCTTGAATTGTTTACCAATCACACAAGCAAAAAAATAACAAAAGAACTGAATTGGCTTCATGTTTCAGCTGTACACATAATATGACCATAAACTAAGATTCTACACACTTATGGTTTGTTATGATTTATAACATTGTGAGAACATAATTTTATATATTTATTATGTAGACTGAAATACACAAGCTATCCTTTAATCTGAAATTCTTTTAATTCTGTCCACTTCAAACAGTGGGCAAAATGGAAAGAAATGGTTGGTCCTTGAAGCCTAAGGGAAATGGAAGAATATGCATTCTATATTATCTGTGGAACAGACTCAAAATAGATGATAAGAGCAAGCAAGTTGGGAACTAAATTTAAAATATAACTATGCTATTTTCTTACTCAACATATAATTCTTCCCTATATTATATGTTGGTTGACCTTCCAACTACTACTAACTTAATAAACTGGAAAGCTAATTAATACATTATTATAGTTTGTATGATATCTGATATATAGCATTTTTTGAGCCTACTGCATGTTTACCGATATAAAATAATATTTTAGTTGCATATATCTGATTCATGTTATTTATCTGAATTCAATATTCATTGGACCAACCTCAATAATTCTAATACTATATTCACATATACATAATCAGGGCTTTTTTCTCATAGAACGCTCAGAACAGCGTTCTGGCACCATTTATTTTGCAACAAAAAAAAGTTTTTGCACAAGCTGTGCTGCTATTGGCTTAAGCCTATTTGCAGGCTTTGCTCTTTTATGACTAATGGACTTCAACTCCTAGAATTCCTGAGTCAGCTATGCTATTGGCTTTTGCAAGCCAATAGGAATTGCTGCTGAGCTTGCCAAAAGACCCGGCAGGCAAATGTTGCACAGGCAAGTTGCAGCGAAGGCAGACAGAAAATAGATAGCTGCTCCCCAACTACACCATCTCAACTAGTAAGTAAGATATTATTTGCAAATAGGATATCCAAGTATGACTCAAGGAAATTTTCCCTGCATGGACGGAGTAGTGGTTTGTTTCACTTTGTTTTACTATTCAAATTGCTGTAGGGAAGAATGATGATTAGAAAAAGGCAGGAAGTTATTTTTATTAGGAAGAATTCATTTATCCCATGCTAGATCTTTGGGAGCTTAGTACCACCAGCACAGAACATTTGCTTTTCTGAAACTTCATTAAAATTCAATTCCTGATAGGGGCATTTGAAAAAAAATGTTATTTATTAAATTTATATGCTAACTATCTCACCAGGATGACTCTGAAGTCAAGGAGAGGGCTTGCAATTTCTGTTTGTAGTTATCCACGTTTCTGCACACTGAGATAATCGGCTATTATACAAATACAGAGCCTATCATGCTTTTATATTTATATGGAACAGATACATTACCTGAAATTTTTGGAATGTGTAAAAAATTTGAACTAGCCCATTTCCCATTGTTTGTGTATATAGAAAGTAAACCCTGAAATAGATTTGGAAAGAGCAAGGACTTTGATTAAATGGAAATGTTGCTAAGCGTAGAACTGTTGAGTTAATTTGCAGCTGTTTCTGCTGTTTTCTTTTTATGTGCTTATTATTTTACATCACATTTTAAAAGCAGCCAAATTGAATAGGAATAAGATTGTGACTGAAAGAATACTAATTCTGAAATATAGTAAATATCTTTAACAAGTAACATTAAATTTAGCTTTAGTGTAATTTGCTTGTTTACTGTAGCTAAAACTGGAAATTATATTTCTAAAGCAATAGTTTGGATCATTGGAAAGAAAAAAGATTTAATATTTATGATTCAAAAATATAAATATGTGAGAAACATGTTTTAAAGACCTTTGCAGCTTGTTCTCATATATACCCTGCCACAAAGGAATAACTAAAATTATGAAATTTAGAATCTACCAAGCTTCCCTCCCTATGGACAGAAGACAATCCATGGGAAATGTGAATCCGTAATCCATAGCTTTAGCAGCAATAATAAATCTAATTATGCTATTCATATTTAAGTTAGCCAAACCCTGGAGCAGTGGTAGCAATCTTCTATCACAATGGCAAGCCCTTTAAGATTATATAGTGTTAATCATATAAGTGAAAAAATGAGGAAAACTGTGTTTAAAGAAATTGTTTGATCCAATAATAAAATTTCATTGATAATTGATGAATCAACCACAATAAGCAAAAAAAAACTACCCTCATAGTATTTGTTCCATGCTGTATCGAAGGTATGGGAATGAATTCACCAGTAAATTTGTTTTTGGACTTGGTAGAACTTGAAAAAGTAACAGCAGAAGGAATATTTGATTCCTTACTCCAATGTCTTTACTCTTACGGGATGACAGAAGATTATTTGAAAAAATATTTGATTTCTCTGGCATGCGATGGCACCACTGTGATGATGGGATGTAAAAGTGGAGTGAAAAAATTGCTGTCAGAACGTTTTCCTTCTATTATACAGTCATGGCCGAAATTGTTGGCACCCCAGAAATTTTTCCAGAAAATCAAGTATTTCTCACAGAAAAGTATTGCAGGAACACATGTTTTGCTATACACAGGTTTATTCCCTTTGTGTGTATTGGAACACAACAAAAAAGGGAGGGAAAAAAGCAAATTGGACATAATGTCAAACAAAACTCCAAAAATGGGCTGGACAAAATTATTGGCACCCTTAACTTAATATTTGGTTGCACACCCTTTGGAAAAAATAACTGAAATCAGTCGCTTCCTATAACCATCAATAAGCTTCTTACACCTCTCACCCCGAATTTTGGACCACTCTTCCTTTGCAAACTGTTCCAGGTCTCTCTTATTGGAAGGGCGCCTTTTCCCAACAGCAATTTTAAGATCTCTCCACAGGTGTTCAATGGGATTCAGATCTGGACTCATTGCTGGCCACTTCAGAACTCTCCAGCGCTTTCTTGCCATCCATTTCTGGGTGCTTTTTGACGTATGTTTGGGGTCATTGTCCTGCTGGAAGACCCAAGATCTCGGACGCAAACCCAGCTTTCTGACACTGGGCTCTACAGTGCGACCCAAAATCCTTTGGTAATCCTCAGATTTCATGATGCCTTACACACATTCAAGGCACCCAGTGCCAGTGGCAGCAAAACAACCCCAAAACATCATTGAACCTCCACCATATTTCACTGTAGGTACTGTGTTCTTTTCTTTGTAGGCCTCATTTCATTTTCGGTAAACAGTAGAATGATGTGCTTTACCAAAAAGCTCTATCTTGGTCTCATCTGTCCACAAGACATTTTCCCAGAAGGATTTTGGCTTACTCAAGTACATTTTGGCAAACTGTAATCTTGCTTTTTTATGTCTCTGTGTCAGCAGTAGGGCCCTCCTGGGTCTCCTGCCATAGCGTTTCATTTCATTTAAATGTCGACGGATAGTTCGCACTGACACTGATGCTCCCTGAGCCTGCAGGACAGCTTGCATTCCTTTGGAACTTGTTTGGGGCTGCTTATCCACCATCCGGACTATCCTGCGTTGCAACCTTTCATCAATTTTTCTCTTCTGTCCACGACCAGGGAGATTCGCTACAGTGCCATGGGTTGCAAACTTCTTGATAATGTTGCGCACTGTAGACAAAGGCAAATCTAGATCTCTGGAGATGGACTTGTAACCTTGAGATTGTTGATATTTGTCCACAATTTTGGTTCTCAAGTCCTCAGACAGTTCTCTTCTCCTCTTTCTGTTGTCCATGCTTAGCGTGGCACACAGAGACACACAATGCAAAGACTAAGTGAACTTCTCTCCTTTTTATCTGCTTTCAGGTGTGATTTTTATATTGCCCACACCTGTTACTTGCCCCAGGTGAGTTTAAAGGAGCATCACATGCTTGAAACAATCTTGTTTACCCACAATTTTGAAAGGGTGCCAATAATTTTGTCTGGCCCATTTTTGGGTTTTGTTTGACATTATGTCCAATTTGCTTTTTTTCCTTCCTTTTTTTGTTGTGTTCCAATACACACAAAGGGAATAAACCTGTGTATAGCAAAACATGTGTTCCTGCAATACTTTTCTGTGAGAAATACTTGATTTTCTGGAAAAATTTCTGGGGTGCCAACAATTTCGGCCATGACTGTAGTTTGGCATTGTGCTAATCAGACTAGAATTATCAGTAGGTGATGCTGCCAAGGAAACTAAACTGTATGTCATATACCATGCTTCACCAAAGAATAGCAGAGAGTTGCATTCATGTGCAGAATTACTGGGGACTGAGCTGCTGAAAATCAGAAGAATTTTAAGCACCTGATGGGTGTCATCTAGTTTGCGTACAGTTTTGGCTGTATGGAATAATTTTGAATCCCTTGTGTATCATTTTGAACAAGCAATGCATGATCCTACAAGAGATAAAAATGATAAATGCACTTATGATGGCTTGAAAAGAAAAATAACATCTACAGAATTTTTATTGGACCTAGGATTGATGTGTGACGCTCTCCAAGAATTGTCAGATTTAAGTTTGGATCTACAGGACCACAACATCGACTTGTATAAGACAAATAAGAAAATAAAAATACTGGTACAAGTTTTTGAAGAAAGAAGACAGAACTTTGGGCCCTATTATAAATGTGCTGTTGCTGCTGTAAGTGATCTTCGCTTTCGTGTTTTACTTCACAAAAGAGATTCAAAAAAGGATCCTCCCATTGACCCAAGTATATTTTATACAAAATTGAAAGAATCAATTGAAAAAAGATTACTCAATAGCAAAGACAATGAGTTGGTGTATTGGTCTCGCGTACTTGATCAAAAACATTGGCCTGAAGATGTTAATACTCAACTGACATTTGGAGAAGTGGAAATTAGAAACTTATCGATCAGACTGCAACTAAATGAAAGAGAAATGATTCGTGGATTCCGTGAATACATTCTCGAAAAGACATATCCAGAAAAACTGTTGCATTTGATACTGACTCTGAATACCATTCCTATTCTTCAAGTGATTGTGAATGTGGGTTTTCACAGATGAATCTAATTGCCACCCCAACAAGAGCTTCGTTAGAGACTAAGACAATTTCAGCACTTTTGTTCATCAAACTTGTCAGTCCTCCTCTGAGACTTTTCGATCCTTTAAAGTATGTTTATCTGTGGTTACTCAGAGGATGACATTCGGCCATAGATACTAAGAGCAAGGAAAGGAGTCGAGGATTTGCCAGACGAGAATTGGACAAAAGTTTGGAATTTTCTATGAACGTTTGCCTTAAATACAATAAATTAAATGTATGTTAAGAATTGAATATATAATTGTTTAATTATATAAATACATATATAAATAAAATTATATAAATGAAAGATTAACGTGAGAGTTCCGGCACCTTTTATTTTTTTAGGAAAAAAGCCCTGTATGTAATGCATGCTGTCAAAAACATAAACACATAAAGACACAGACATACCTAACAATGTACAAGGTAAAAAGCAATTTATAAAGAAAATATTAATTCATCTCACACACCGTTATAAGTTAACTATTTTTTTCTCCATTACAAATATAATTTCCTATTCTGAATTCTAAGGAGGCACTCCACTTTCTTCCAAGGCCAATTCCATTTGGTGTTCTGCTATTTAACCCTTACATGAAAATTCTGGGTGATATCATCCATCAGTACAGGATTAAGTATTATCAAAAGTCTAATGCTGCTCAATTTTACATCTCTCCCCTGGCTTTTCCAGTGGCTGAAAGACTGAATGGTTGTGGAGTTTTGCCCCCTCCCTTCCCCAGATCTAGTAATTTTTCACTGTTCATCATAAATCAGGTTACAGTCCCTATTAAGTCAGTGAGTAACCTGGAAGTTTTCTTGGGACTCGTGACTCCTTCTCATGGGCAGATAGCAGCTGTGGACAGACCAGCTTTTGCACAAATGCACTTGTCCATCTGTTTCACCTATGCTGGACTGGAAGGCACTACTCACTGTGACCCTCATTTATCACCTCCTGGTGATAAATACTTTATGTAAAGTATTGCACATACTTTACATAAAGCTTGAGCATTCAAAATCACAAGATGATATTCCAGGGGGTGCAAAAACTTGGGATTTTCAGAATTATAGTGTATATCCATAATTCGTTGCCATTATTTCAAACTTTTGTAAGGGGTGCAAGAATATATCAGAAGCGTTCTAGGGGTGCAGGGTATGGAAAAGGTTGGGAACCACTGTTCTATATTTTCTCATTCAAACATTTGGGGTATGTAAACTAAAAAATGCAAATTCTATTATTTTTTTCTGAACCTAGTTCTCAAAGCAGTTCCAGAACACTATGTATCTTGAAGGAATCTCCTAGGCATGACTTCTCTGTAAGTGCCCCTTCTCGGTAAAGTAACATCCCCTTGGAAATTCATCTTTTCCAATATCTTTGGCAAAAAAAATTGTAGTTATTTTCCCTGTCAGTGTCCATTCTGGACAAAACCACTTATTGTTCATAAATTCTTGCACTGAATGCTCTTAGGGAATCACTTGTAAATTGATACTTCACATACATTACTGATAATTGATAATGAAGCTTTAAATAAACACTTGTAGAATCAAAATCAAGAGTCATGAAAATCTATCTCTCAAATATTAGTGAACTATTGATGAAAAGAAAAAAATGACAAACAAAAATTATGAATTTACAGCTTTAAAATGAGAAGAAAAACTATTCCAACAGATAAGATTTTCCTAAACATTTGGAACCATAACAGTGTTTTTGTTTCAAACATTTATTACTGTAGTGTGTAATACACTCTTAAAATGGCTTACTGGGACATACCTTTTTAAAATTTCTTGATTTTAGCAACCTTTTAGCAAGCACTCCTCAGCTGACACAATGCAAAACACCTTTGTTATTTAAAGTATCACTTTAGAAATTGCGTAAATAAGCGCCTATGCTTGGCGTGTTCCCAGTACAAAAAAAGGAAGCACTTACTGCCATTGTCATCAGAATCTTCACTGCTGCTGGGAAGTCGACCACGTTTCATGATCTTCCTGAGTAACAGCAGGCAGCCTGGGAAGCAATGCAACAAAAGTTAACCCACAGCAACAGTCATCAGGGTTTTGATAAAGAGCATTCCAAGAATAACTAATCAGAAATGAAAACAAAACTAAGCAGCACAACTCTAAGCAATAAATATAAATAAAAAACTCTATTTGCATGAATTATCTAGGATGCCCATCCCCAAACACAGAAATCTCAGGATAAATCACAAAAATCTCAAGCCTTCAGGCCAATGTATATATTTGTAATGTTTTTAAAAGTAGCCACTTCAAAGAAATTACAAGAGCCTCCACAACCTTGCCTATATATGGGATCTAGACATAATGGGTAACATGATTCTTAAAACCTTTTATAGGTCTGAGACTTTAAGAACACAAGATTGGTAATAAAAAGAAAACTCCATACAAGTAATCCTTGACTTATAACCTGAATTAATTCCAGAATTAGTTGTAAATTGTTCCAATACTAAATTGAGGCATCATGTGACTGGACCCATTTTTTGTGGCAGTTATTAAGCCAACAAGAAGTTATTAAGCAAGTCCATTATACCCAGTAGGCTTTTTTTTTTGCTAAAAAACTGAAAATAAACCCTGGAAATCAGCAAAAAAATGTGGCACATCAGTCACATGACTGCAGGCTTTAAACAGTCATAAAGATGGTCTGGTTGCTTAGAACCCCAAAAGTGATAATGTTGTAACTTCAAATGTTTATTCTATAGTGCAGGGGTGTTAAATTGCTGGGCCGTGGGCCAGATGCATCATAGCAAAACCGCGCCCACCCCATTACCAGCAATGGCAAAAAAGTCACAATATGTCACAACACGTCATGTCATATTGCAAGTTTGACACCCCTGCTCTAGTGTATCTCCTTAACCTGGTAGCCACTGTCATGACCCTTTGTTTTAAAGTCTCAATGGCTACAGATGGAGTCAGGCTTATGTTTTTTCAGTAGCTGAGACTTATCCCTAATCTTCACACCTTTCGGTAATTGCACCAGCTAACCTTTCTCCGAGTTGCCTTGTTTGTGTTTGTGTGTGAATGTACTGCTGTTCCTCTTGATTCTGTAGCCAAGCATCTCCAGGATTACAGCAGCTGTAGTGTATATCAGTTCACTGGTCTGAGTTATCATGGTAATAGGGATTGTTTTGAAGGATGTGTTGACATCTTCTAGCATATTATCTGATGGTATTTCTCTGCTGAGCCTTGGTAATCTGTCTCAAGGGTTGATTGTAGCTAGTTTACCCATGACCTTATACCTCATCTCAGCAGCTGTGCTTTGGAATGGAGAGGGTGGTGGTGACATTCCAGTTCAGATATTGGCTGCACATCCAGTTGTTCTTCCGGGTATTCTTGATTATGAGATATGTTTAGTTGATATACCTCATCCAACAGAGTGAATGCTATATATAGGTTTCATGACTTAATTAGATACATTATGCTATTTTAATAGTTTTCCTGGAGACGTCCACTAGCCCATAGACTGCTAAGTTTAAAAATTACTTTGCTACATAACTTGACCTGCAGATCTTTATATCTTAAAAAGGAATTACTTATGAAGAGTCACCTAAGCTGTATGACTATGTTAGTCTCTCTACAGTGCTATGCAGTTAGGAGTTTCTGAAATAATTTCTTCAACTGAGTTGTGCAGCCATGATGACCGATATTAAGTTTTCAGTTAATTATATAACTTTCTTTCAAAATCTGGGAATTCTAGCTACAATCACAAAGTGATACTTTGAACAGTATGCTGAGCACCATTAACTGCTTCTGTGGAATAAACAAAAGGATGCTTTTATTTTTCTTAATTCAAAGATCAAAATAATCATGATCTAAGAATACGTTAATAAGATATTTTAGCCCAAGGTAGAATCAAGGAGGATTCTGCAAAGTTGATGTAATATTTTGGTGCACCAATAAATAATGTACATAAGAATATGCCAATAAAGGAGACTATTTGGAGCTCACGGTTAAAACACTGATGCATATGTGAGTTTCAGTTTATTACTAAAATCTACGTATGGGTCAAGACAGAAAAATAATTCAAAATAATTCAAATTCCTAAACTCTTTAATAAGATTTCAGTTATCTTACTCTTCAACATGACTCTCACAATTGCTAAATAAAATGAGGAGATATAAAGTTCTAAATTATAAGAAACAGAGTATTCATTTCATTCAATAATCACAATAAAAGTAGCCTTTAAATGGGGGGCACTGTCATTTTGAAACAATAAACTTGAAAATGCCATCATATTGAGTTGTTAACCTTTACAGATTTATGATTATTTTGTCTTTATTACACAAGCACAAAGCAAAACCAAAAAATAGTGCAAAAAGTATGTCTGCATTCTCATATTGAATCTTGATATCTTTATGATAGAATCTAAGGCAGCATGCATGGGAAAGCACTCATTTTGAGATCACTTACTGTCATCCAGAATACAGCAATAGAATAGATGGCTTAATGCAGAATGGCATTCTATGCAATTACAGAATTTTTGCTGAAGTCCAGAACTGACTTGGCTTAATTTAAGGGGACTCAACTGTATCTTGAAACATATGAATTCCCCCAGAAGAACAAGTGTTGTTTCTACAACATGAAAATCTGCCTCATCTCATATCTGCAGGACCACCTTTCCCTAAGGACATCTACCTGTCCTATTAGGTTAGTTAAGGTGGGCATACTCCTACTCCCTCCCTTTCTACACTACCATCTAATAGGAACTAGGATATGTGCCTTTTCCATGGCATCTCCTGCCCTATGAAACACTCTTTCCCCTGAGGTTATACACGTTTAAGATAAATAAATAAATGTCTCATGTTATATTTCCCAAAGTTCTCAATTTATTTCTTTATATAAGTCTTTCTCCTTGGCTATTTTGATGGATTCATTCCCTAGTTATCTTGAATTGGTTTCCATCATATAGCAATCTTATAATCTGATAAAAGAGGGAAATTGATATCAGTAGCATGCTATGGGCCTTGATTTCTATTGTCATACCTGCTCTTCCTTCTCCAAAAAAGGTCAATTTAAGCATTCAAATTTAAGATCACATACACTATTCTTTAATGTAAGAATATGCCAACTGAGAAACCAGGGCCATGTATGCTCACACAATCCTTAAGATGTTGCCTGAAAATTGCTAAAATATACTGCTCAAAAAAATAAAGGGAACACAAGATAAGACATCCTACTATTAAATACAGTACATTGTGTTGTTTAAGTGTTCCCTTTATTTTTTTAAGCAGTATACTTTGTAATGGAAAATGGAAGGGATTAACACATGGGAAATAACAATTTTTATACTGCAATGAATTATAAATATAAAATCATATTAAACCCATTCTGTATTTTGTAATGAGGCTCTTAGAATGACATTCAGAGATCAAGTATGGCACTTGCCCCTAAAGTTATGTACCTCTGCCTCAGATTGTAATAACATCACTAAATTAAAAAACTACAAACGGTTGACTATCAACTTCCCAATACAAAAGAATACTGCAGAAAATATTTACCTTAGCCATTTAGAAATAAATCCATTAAAACAAAGAAGTCTAAATGTATTTGCTACTGGAAAAGACAACACCATTTTTCCCTCCCATTTTCCACCCTGTCAATAAGTTTCAGTGAGAGTTCAGAAAGCATTGGAATTGTCCAAACCAAATTAATAGGATTATTCTTTGGTACTGAATTAACAGTGTATTCACTGACAGTAAGGCTTAGTTCTAACTGTTCATTAGGTAATATAAAACACACAAAGTAAATCAAATATATTTTATTTCTCAAAGATATTAATACACGAGAGTGCCAGTATACATCATCAAGAGTGTGATAGATTGATCAACAGCATATGGGGAAAATGTAGCTTGAAAATGACTACAATTATTTTTAATGGATGAAGAGAAACATTATATATGGACATTAAATGTGTATCCCCAGGTCAAAGCTTTTATAACTTGTATTTCCTCCTACAGTAATTTTAATGACTTCCATAAACCTCTGGGTAAAAAGGATTTATCATTCTAGTTCTGACAAATCATTAACTAGAAGCAGTGTTAAAACAAACTCTAAAATAAACTGCATAAAATCACTACAGAAACAGCACAAGAATGCAAGAAGAGTCTTCTCCTGCAAAACATACTAATATTGAAATAATATGAGCTGAGCCAAGTACTCAATTTCAAAAAATTTAAGTCAGAAATGCACTTTCTGGTTGGGACTTAACATAAAACAAAATAACTTAAGAACACAAAATAATAAATCTCCATATAAGTTCTCAATGGATTTCAGGAAATATCTTACATAACCCTTTGGCACTACAAAATATTAATATGTCAAACAAATGTTTTTTCTGTCTATTGATTACAGTGATCACCAAAGAATGTACTGGTTTCTTTGATTTAACCAACTATCAATGATTTTGGCAGAAGGAAACTGGATTATATGTATCTGTCTAGATCAGGGGTCTTCAGGCATGCTGGCTGAGAAATTCTGGGAGTTGAAGTCCACAAGTCATAAAAGGGCCAAGTTTGGAGACCTCTGGTCTAGATTAATCTAGTTCTTCCACATCAGTTGATGATTAATGGTATGAATACATTTCAACAATAAAATCCCATGCCACAATCACATGTACCAACAGCATTGATTTTGCTATACAATACCAAATGAAAGAAGCAGGAAGAAAACTCTTTTGTGATTTTAGTTTAAGCATCTATGTTAATATCAGTAGAACCAGACTGGAAATTGCAGATTATAGAAGTCTTGTTTTGAAAATCTACATCGCTTGTTGCGTAGCGTATCTTAGAGCAGCCATGTCAAACTGCCGGCCCAGAGGCCGGATGCGTCACGCCAAAACCACACCCACCCCATTGCCGGCAATGGAGAAAAAGTCGCAATACATCATGTGACATCACGTGATGTTGCAAATCTGACATGCCTGTCTTAGAGTGAAAGTTTCTCACAAGTGCATATTTTAGAACAAGAGTCCCAAATCCCTGGGCTGCAGCCTGGTGCTGTTTCACCGCTCACTGGGAACTGAGCCGCATAAGCAATGGGCAAGCACACAAAACTTTATTTGCGCAAACAGCGCATGCACGAAATCATCCCCTCACCTCCTCGACCACTGCCAGTCTGCAAAGCCAAAAAGGTTGGGGACCACTCTTTTAGAATACAGAACTAATAGACAACAGACGTACAAGTCTGGATAAGATGGTGCAAATACAGACTTTTTCCAGATCAGCTGAGCCAAACTGTAGCAATGATAATTTAACTTTAGCACGGCTAAGTCCAGGTTGTGCTTTTGGCATCCATTAAGAGCAAAGGGAATCTATTTCATTCCAAGCTGTATTTATGATTATGTATCACAATGATGTAGTTAGTCCTTGACTTACGACATTCGAGGCCAAAATTTGTGTTGCTAAGTGAGACATTTATTAAGTGAGTTTTACCCCATTTTATGATCTTCTTTGCCAGTTAAGTGAATCACTGCAGTTAAGTTAGCAACACGGTTAAGAGAATCTAGCTTCCTCATTGACTTTTCTTGTCAGAAGGTCACAAACGTTTTTTACATGGGCCCAGGTCACTGCAACTGTCATAAATAAATCAGTTGCCAAGCCGCTTAATTTTGATCACATGACTATGAGGATGTTGCAACAGTCATAAGAATGAAATATAGTCATAAGTCACTCTTTTCAGTGTCATTGTAACTTCAAATGGCCACTAAACGAACTGCTGTAACTCAAGGCCTACCTGTACTTAGTATCCTATGAATAAATCCAAAAGTTTAACAGCCAAGCTGCTATTGTTATTTTGTTAATAACGTGAATATTTCAAGACATACATTCTGAAGATACAAAATCAATATCACAATCTAATTTGTAATATCTATGAAATAATTAGAAGTTGCACATTCACTATTTTAAAAGCAAAAAGAATTTAACTTTACCTATATGTTATCAGCGTCATCCACGTTAAGTAAAAATGAATATCCACCCAAAGTGACTTTTTTGTACACTGTTGTAATTATAACCTACATCACATCTTTCTGCAAAATTAAGTACCCACAAGAATTAGTTTGTGAACACACTCCACTGCTTTGAGCCTCTTGGGAGTGGGACAAAGATTCCAAGAAATCCCACAAATATATTTGTCTTCAAAGTATGGATTCTGTTTGGCATTGATTTAAACAGGAGGGTTGTTAATTGAGATAAAAGGAATGACTTTTCAAACTGGATCTTAGTGTGCCGATGACATTTTTAGATGCAGAATCTTAGAAGACCAGTCACAGAATTCATTCTAACTCTCTCATCTTCAGCATCCGAATCGGGAGATTTATTACAGCAAATTAAAAGCTACACCAGTCCTGTAACCAGCTCACCAATTTTTCCAATTCCACAGGCTCTTGAACGACCTTTTCAATCTCATCACTCGGTGAACGCGGTAACACCCTACCCACCAACGCCAAGAGTAAGATGAGTAGCGCAGAAAAAATAAGCCTTCTTTCCAGAGAGAAAGGTCTGCGAACCGAGTTGGGGGGGGGGGGCGGAAGGAGGCCGACTAGCCAAAACGCCAGCAATATCACCGTTAGAAGTCTCTGCATTTGAAACTGCTCAAGCCCCCGCGGCGCATCCTCCAGTCTCTCGTCTTCCGCTCCGCCCTCTTCCCCAGCTGCACCAATCCGCACAGCCCCGGTTGCAAATCAAACTTGGTGCTCCCGGCGGAGCTTGGCTTCCCAAATCCACCGCTGCTCGCGCAAAGCCTGTAGCGCAGCCCTCCCTTCCCCCTCGATCTCCATGTTGTAACGTCTGGGGAAGGAGGGGAAGGGAGGGTTCGTGGACTGAGCAGCAGGAGCGGCGAATATCTCGGAGACCCCGCTTCAGCTCCCACCCGCCGTTCGCCCGTCTCTCTCCTCCCACTCGACAGTTCTGGAAACTGTATCAACCCGTCAGAGGAAATCATCCAGCAAGCAGTTGCAAACGAATCAACGCCCTCTAGTCTCCGCTCGTTAAGAGAGATTTGGGGGGTGGGGGTGGGGGAGAAGCACGTTATAATACAAACCCCATAATAAAAAGGATGGTTAAAAGGGACTAAGGACGTAACTGCTTCTACAGCATCTTGCAAAGATCGAAGATAGAAAGTGGTAAGACCAAAGGTGATGGGCACGCCGAAAGGCCCTGGGGGCTTTTGTCTTAATTTCTACAAAAAACGCTTGATGCATGTTCTTCCTCCCACCCACATCGCTCCTCCTGGAGGCGGGAGGAGCCGACCACGGCCCGCTCGGTGGCAAAGAAGTAGCTATTTGAACACACCATCGCCAAGATCCATTTTCTTCGCCTTGATGCGGAGAGGGGAAACCTGCTTCCACATCCCTCCAACTGAGCTTGAGTTCCGCCCGTCCTATCCACCGTTCTTTCATTGACCTATTTTTATCTCCGTTAATAAGTTAAACGTCGCAAATCGGGGATTTCTTAGCTCGGACCGGTCCGCTTGGGGTACACCTTCTGACGTTTCTAATACGAAGTACTTGCATTACCATCGTGCTACCCCTGTACGATTTCCCAAGTGGGGCGGGGAAAAAAAAGGTGGTCCACCAGTATCCGACGTTACCTGTGAAAAGCCCCACGGTAGTGTTTCACGACTCTTTAACTTGAGAAGGCAACTGGCAGCTCCGCGCCTAATTTATTCAGAGGGATCTGAGAACAAATTCTAACCCTGGGGGTGAAGAGCGGTTTGAAAAGTTTGCAACCCCCCCCACTTGCGAGCGTTTGTGGCTGCACAGCAACGGCGCAGGTATTTCGGTGCTTTCCCCCCCCCCTTCGGTAAAATGGGAGGAGTACAATTGCTCAGAAAGAATGGAGAAGTTCAGGTTTTTGCTGACGCCGCGCACCTGCCTGTTGACCCGCCGGCCGGCTAATCTGCCAACCACCCAAGATTCCTTGCCTTCGAGCGCAGCCCAGCGAAGAAACCCCGCCTTCTTACGGGGGCGGAGGGGCTAATGACTGTAGCAAATGAGACTCTTACGAAGAGGTTAGAATCCCAGGCAACATTCCACGTTTTGTCTTCTCCCTGCGTTAATCATCTATGCCAGCAGCAGCAGCACCAGCAGCGTCCAGCCTCGACAATCTGCTGCCACCCAGCAGAATAGCGGTTGAATAACACGCTCCGTTGCTAAAATACACTACACACCCCTTGTTTTTATGCTATCCATATGCTCACACTTCCTTAACACGTGCACTTTCGGGGTCTTCCCACTTGCAGCCCAACAGACGCGGGAAAAGCATTTCGGGTTTCTGGTGCGAGTATCAGGCTGTTTTGCTTTTTTTTTTTTTAAAGAATCCAGGTGCCCATTTAACTAAAAATCCCCTAAGATGTTCCTCTCCAGAAATACAGTGCTTGAACTGCATTAAGTTCATTACCGCATACATATTATTTGACCGATATCCGTACACCGCTTCTAAATACGTTTGAAGCCAAATTTGATCTTATTAAAGAGCATTTGTCAGTAAAAGGTGTTTTATCATCTTTTCCCCTCCGTATTATCCTTCTTGCCCTTGGGATTAATGCAACGGATATTCCGAACATGTGGGTGACACGGCGACAGATTCTGGTTCTGGCCACCCCTCCCCCTGCTTTTTAAAGCTGTCTTAAAAGGACCTGTGCTCTGCCATTGCCATCTGTCTTCCAAGTTGTTAAAACGCGCTTCACTTTTCCGTTACGGCTGATCTATCTCTCATTCGGCGTGGATGCGTTTTAGGATGGCCCGTCCTTCTTACCCACAAAGAAAACTGTAGCAAAAGTCCCTGGATCAATTACAAATTAACCCATAAGTCTGGAAGGAAGAGCCCAACAATATTGTCATTGTTATTACTATTGATCGCTCTACAACCCGATTCATTCATCTGGCTCATCCTACTAAGCTTCTGGTTTGCCAAAATCCAAGTCTGCAGCGACACAAAATACAGCCAGCCCTTACCTCCCCTTCCCCTCCCCCTCCCCCCCCAATTCGGATGTTCTCCAACGTTCCAAAATAATCGGATTTTTCCTTTCCTCCTCCCTCGCCCCCACCCCTTTCCTCCCCAGCAATGTACAAGTTGCTTATGGGATAGCGAAGCTGCAACTCAACTGCCTCCTCTTTTTGCTCCCTATCAAGAAGCAAATCTTTTGGCGCCATATTAATGACGTACTATATTATTTCCACTAGGCAGCGACCTTCGGCATTAAATTGCTCTCTAGCTGCTTCTAGAGAACTCCAAAGCTAAGCGACCAAAAAAAAAAACCACCACCACCACCACACATCAAATATGGCTGTGCAAGGCAGCTCCTTCTGCGGCGACGGGCGGAAAGGCGAACGTAAGGAACTGCCTGGCCACAGTTACCTGCTGCTGTTGCCGCCGAGATGGTTGCCAGTCAGGTTGGAGTTTCTCTGCGCGAAGGGCTCCGTGCTGCCTCATGAGTTCAGACAAGCATTGGAGAATGGGAGCAGATTGTGTCTCTCTTCACACTCGCGCACGCACATACACACACACGCACACTGACAACGAAGGGAAACGAGAGAGAGAGAGAGAGAGACACTCTCACTCTGACTGACGTTTTTACTTGTTATGGAGGAAGGACTCTGTGAATCAAACTCATTTCTGGGTCACTGCTGCCACAGGGGGGAGCTACTTTAATCCCCTGCCAAAACTAGAGGGAGGGGGTGGAGAAGAGAGACAGAAATAGGGTGGGGAGGAGGAGTGGAGGCAAGAAAAAGAGAGGGAGCGAGAGGGAGGGACTGGGAAACCATTGCACTTGGAAACTGTCTGCTTTTAACCCTTTGCAGCCCAACAAGCTGCAGATGTCATGCTCCATTAACACAGAGGTACTATCTCTTCTGGAGTTTTGCATCGAGGGACCTGCCTTTTGGGGAAAGGAAAATTTATAGCGGAACGGGTTAAGGGAGAATTAAAATTTGCACATCCCAATATTGCCAGCTGTTTTTAAAAGGAAGAAAAAGGTTCTCTTGGCTGACACATGAGAAGACTACTTTCTTTAAAAGGTCACACCATTTGCGTGGCATAAAAAAAATAGGATATTATTTCAGACAATAAAAACACAAAAGTAGCCAGGGAGACATATGCAGACATACAATGTTCTATTTGGGATCTTCTTTGGATGTTTTAAATTGTTTGGGTGAGTGACAGTCCATGTGCCAGAAAAAGCTGTTTTGAACTCGGTGACAGGCATCCTTGAATCAGCTTCCTTCCCCCAAAGTTAATGATGATGATGATGATGATGATGATGGAAGGGACCTTGGAGGTCATCTAGTCCAACCCCCTGCTCAGGCAAGAAACCCTATACCAGGGGTAGGCAACCTTGGCTCTTTTATGACTCATGGACTTCAACTCCCAGAATTCCTGAGCCAGCATGGCTCAGCATGGAAACCTCTCCATTTCTCCTCAGCATAGCTGGCTCAGGAATTCTGGGAGTTGAAGTCCACGAGTCATAAAAGAGCCAAGGTTGCCTACCCCTGCCCTATACCATTTCAGACAAATGGCTGTCCAGTTATTTTATTATAGTTGATACGTGTGCTTTGATTTTTTTCATTTTTTAAAGTATATAGTAAGTCTCTTATTTTATTTTGGCCCTGCCAACTTCAGAGCAACAATAGATTACCCATTACAACAGTCTTGTCTAATGGGATATGTTCCTATTTACCTGACTCATACCATTAGACTGATCTCCTCCATTAATGTGAAGAAAAAACTAGAATGGACCGATAGTAGGTAATGAAACTCCTTGCGTGTTAAAATCTGGGTCTTCACGAGCATCATAAGAAGACCTCTCCTAGAATAGCGGTCCCCAACCTTTTTGGCACCAGGGACTGGTTTGGTGGAAGACAATTTTTCTATGGAGCAGAGTGAGGGAGAAGAGAAACGCATAACCTAGTTTCCCACTCATGCATACTTTACAGTAGGGTTTGCTTGCTCCCTGCTCACATTTAGCTGTATGGCCTGGTTCTTAGCAGGCCACAAATCGGTGGTAGTCCACAGCCCAGGGGTTGAGGACCAATGGTGGGATTCATCTGGTTTGTACCACTTCGGCAGAACCGGAAGCTAATTTTTGTTGCCCAGGCCCAGAATTGACTTCCGGAAGCAGCATCCACACAGAGAACCGGTTGTTCACATATTTGAATCCCACCACTGTTGAGGACCTCTGTCCTAGAAGTCACACCTACAAAGATACATAAAAGCCCTTTTCATGCACATATACTAAGCAAGCTTTAGAATCACACTTACGCTGCAGACATAGAACCTTTGTTTTATTCATTTCTTCTAGGACATGGATGTCAAACTCGCCACAACCCGTGACGTGTTGACACGTATCGTGACTTTTTGTGCATTGCACAGCCTCTGTATGATGCAACTGGCCAGCGGGCCAGCAGTTTGACACTCCCACTGTAGGAGATCCATATAGAAAGATTTCTCCAAAGACTGTAGTAAGATTCAGAAAATTCATCAAATAGTTTGAATTTATGCTATAACAAAAGGAACATTGCACATGTCAGGAGTTGTCTTAATTTCCCACTATCTCAAAATTTTAAAAAGTTGTAAAGACTCCGTTCTATCACCAGGTTTTAAACTATCAGTTTGATAGTATTAATAGTATTTTTATATTAATTGTACAGTAATTTATGTTTTCTAAAAAGCAGAGACATCACCCTGTCAACAAAAGTGTGTATAGTCAAGGCTATGGTCTTCCCAGTTGCAATGTATGGCAGTGAAAGCTGGACCATAAAAAAGGCTGAGCACCAAAGAATTGAGGCCTTTGAACTTTGGTGCTGGAGAAGATTCCTGCGAGTCCCTTGGACTGCAAGGCGATCAATCCGGTCAGTCCTAGAGAAGATCAACCCTGACTGCACTTTAGAAGGCCAGATCCTGAAGCTAAAACTCAAATACTTTGGCCACCTAATGAGAAGGAAGGACTCACTGGAGAAGAGCCTAATGCTGGGAAAGATTGAGGGCAATAGAAGAAGGGGACGACAGAGAATGAGGTGGCTGGATGGAGTCACAGAAGTAGTAGGCGTGAGCTTAAATAAAGATGGTAGAGGACAGGAAGGCCTGGAGGAACGTTGTCCATAGGGTCGCGATGGGTCGGACATGACTTCGCAGCTAATAACAACAACAAATTTATGTTTTAACTTACTGGATTCTGGATTCCATTCAATCTGACTTGATAGGAAAAAGTAAAAAAAAGCCAAAATAAAATATGAGCTAATGACTAAAAATGATATAATTGTCAGGATGCCCATAAAGTTACTGTGATGTACCAAGCATATGCATAATATATATTCATCCGGGTACCATAATGAACTGGGAATAGTGCACATTAAAAGGACCATTTGAAATAGTTTTGGCCTTCGTATATCTCAATTAACAGCTGAATCTTTCATACCATGGAAGTAAGAGTTATTAGATATCTATTAATCAAGCACCTGTATAAAAGCACAGAAATAGTTTGGTCAAAATGTTGGCACCTTATTCATGAGACATTTGCATTGCACTGCTACCATCTGTCAACACCCAATACCAGACACTTGCAGCCAACCAGAATTTCTTTACACCAATATTTCCAGCACTCCAAAATATGAATTGTAAATGAAGAACTGGCAGAACTAAGATATGTTTCCTTCATCAATGAATTTACATTTTTCCCCTGGGGAAAGCAGGCATGTGTCTTTTGCAAATCATCTCTTGCCACATTAAGGAAGAATGTTCCTCTAGATTTGACGTAATCTAAACATGAAAAAAATAAGCTTGCCTATAGGGGAAAGTGTGTGTGCTTGTGTGCATGTATTCATATTCCAGCACAGATAATATTCCCTAATTACAGGGTAATGTATCCCTTCTAGCAACACTTATACCCTTTCTGCCAAATATGTCACACTTTATTCAACAAAGTGATGACAGAACAACTCCATTAATGAAGAAAGTTAGAAATAGCTTAAAACTTATAGGCACATACTTACGGGTTTCTACCAGAATAAATAAATAAAAAGGAAATCTGTGGTGGTATTTGTCTTATATTTGGATTGTACTATACAACAGGTTTCTTAAAAAAAATATTAAGAAAAAAAACACGCTTTCTTTCTGATTTGAAGACATTAATATGGCACAAATGTAATAGTGGACATTGGCTGCATATTAGTATTGTCCAAATATGAAAAGTATAGATGGCTAAATATAGAAGTTTGTTCAATTTAAAAAAAAATTAGGGAAAGATTATTGTTGAACATATTCAATGGGCACGGAATGCTAACCACCTATTATGGAGGGGAAAACAAGGGGGAAAGACAATCTCTTCAGGGCAATAAATTAGGATTCTAGGTTATGACAGACAACCCCCCCCCCTCTCAAAAAAAGCTACTTATGACCTGGTTTTGAAGTTATGGCATCCACCCTCCCCTGCAGTCAGATGATCACTTTTTAGGTGCTCAGCAACCAGCCCACATTTACAGCCGTTTGCAGTTCTCTGTAGTCACATGATCATGATTTACAATTTTCTTTTCAGAAACCAGTATTTCCTTTTGGTTTTCAGAAAAAATAAACCCCATAGCAAACAATGGGTTAGCTTAATGACCACAAAATTCACTTTATGATCACCAAATTCCATTAACGGCCAGTGCATAAAAAGTCTAAACTTGGATCCAATTACATGATAAGCCACTTTACTACTGTCATGACTTACAGTATAATTGGCCAGTTCAGTTATGGTCATAAATCGAGAACCAGCTCAAAGGGAACTCATGTTATTGTCACTGAAAGTATCTTCATTTCTGAGAAAAATTCAGGGTGCTAAATTCAAGTTGGTGATAGGTCCATAAAGCCTTAAACTTAAATTTGGAGGAGGGGGGGCGAAATCTAACTTCTTATGAACTTACATGAAACTAACTGGCAGCAATCCAAATGGGAACAATCTCCCCATTAGAATGGCACGTGCCATTTCTATTGAAATCTAAATTATGGCTAAAATACATCTGTTTTATCAATTGCTAATGATAAATGCCCCTTCATGGATTACTGCCTTGTCGTGGCGAAGGGGCTTGCGTAATTCAATGAAGCTATGAGCTATGCCGTGCAGGGCCACCCAAGACGGACAGGTCATAGCAGAGAGTTCTGACAAAACGTGATCCACTGGAGAAGGAAATGGCAACCCACTCCAGTATCTTTGCCATGAAAACCCTATGGACAGTACCAAAAGGCAAAACGATATGACGCTGGAAGATGAGCCCCTCAGGTCGGAAGGCGTCCAATATGCTACTGGGGAAGAGCAGAGGGCTAGTACTAGTAGCGCCAGAAAGAATGAAGCGACTGGGCCAAAGCCGAAAGGACGCTCAGCTGTGGATGTGTCTGGTGGTGAAAGGAAAGTCCGATGCTGTAAATATTTTTTCTCCATAGGAACCTGGAATGTAAGATCCATGAATCAAGGAAAACTGGACGTGGTCAAACAAGAGATGACAAGACTGAACATTGACATCTTAGGTATCAGCGAACTAAAATGGACAGGAATGGGTGAATTTAATTCAGATGACCATCAGGTATACTACTGTGGGCAAGAATCCTTCAGAAGAAATGGAGTAGCCTTCATAGTCAATAAAAGAGTAGGAAAAGCAATACTGGGATACAATCCTCAAAATGACAGAATGATCTCAGTTTGAATCCAAGGCAAACCATTCAATATCACAGTAGTCCAGGTCTATGCCCCAACCACCAGTGCTGAAGAGGATGAAATTGACCAGTTCTATGAAGCACTACAGCACCTTATAGAACTAACACCAAAAAATGATGTTCTTATCATCATGGGGGATTGGAATGCTAAAGTAGGAAGCCAAAAGATAACTGGAATAACAGGCAAGTTTGGCCTTGGAGTGCAAAATGAAGCAGGGCACAGGCTGATAGAATTCTGTCAAGAGAATACGATGGTCATAGCAAACACTCTTTTCCAACAACCCAAGAGACGGCTCTACACATGGACATCACCAGATGGCCAACACAGAAATCAGATTGACTATATGCTCTGCAGCCAAAGATGGAGAAGCTCTATACAGTCAGTAAAAACAAGACCAGGAGCTGACTGTGGCTCAGACCATGAGCTTCTCCTTGCAAAGTTTAGGCTTAAACTGAAGAAAGTAGGGAAAAGCACTAGGCCACTCAGGTATGAATTAAATCATATCCCTGTTGAATATACAGTAGAGGTGACAAATAGATTTAAGGAATTAGATCTGATAGACAGAGTGCCTGAAGAACTATGGACAGAGGTTCGCGACATTGTACAACAGGTAGCAACCAAAACCATCCCAAAGAAAAAGAAATGCAAGAAAGCAAAATGGCTGTCTGAGGAAGCTTTGCAAATAGCTGAGGAAAGGAGGGAAGCGAAAGGCAAGGGAGAAAAAGAAAGATACACCCAATTGAATGCAGAATTCCAGAGAATAGCTAGAAGAGATAAGAATGCCTTCTTAAATGAACAGTGCAAAGAAATAGAAGAAAACAATAGAATAGGGAGGACCAGAGATCTTTTCAAGAAAATTGGAGAAATGAAGGGAACGTTTAATGCAAAAATGGGCATGATAAAGGACCAAAATGGCAGGGACCTAACCGAGGCAGAAGAGATTAAGAAGAGGTGGCAAAATTACACAGAAGAACTATACAAGAATGAGCTTAACGTCCCTTATAATCACAATGAGGTGGTCACTGACCTCGAGCCAGACATCCTAGAATGTGAAGTGAAGTGGGCCTTAGAAAAGCTGAGCAACAACAAAGCTAGTGGAAGTGACAGTATTCCAGCTGAGCTATTCAAAATCTTAAAAGACAATGCAGTAAAAGTGCTACACTCAATTTGCCAGCAAATTTGGAAAACTCAACAATGGCCACAGGATTGGAAAAGATCAGTTTACATTCCAATTCCAAAGAAAGGCAGTGCCAAAGAATGTTCAAACTATCGCACCATTGCACTCATTTCTCATGCTAGTAAAGTCATGCTTAAAATCCTACAAGCTAGACTTCAGCAGTATGTGGATCGAGAACTACCAGAAGTGCAGGCAGGATTTCGAAGAGGCAGAGGAACTAGAGATCAAATTGCCAACATACGCTGGATCATGGAGAAAGCTAGGGAGTTCCAGAAAAACATCTACTTCTGCTTCATTGACTATGCTAAAGCATTTGACTGTGTGGATCATAACAAACTGTGGCAAGTTCTTAAAGAGATGGGAGTACCAGACCATCTTATTTGTCTCTTGAGAAACCTATATGCGGGTCAAGAAGCAACAGTGAGAACTGGACACGGAACCACTGATTGGTTCAAAATTGGGAAAGGAGTCCGGCAAGGCTGTATACTGTCGCCCTGCCTATTTAACTTATATGCAGAGCACATCATGAGAAAGGCAGGGCTAGATGAATCAAAAGTTGGAATTAAGATTGCCGGAAGAAATATCAACAACCTAAGATACGCAGATGATACCACTCTAATGGCAGAAAGTGAAGAAGAACTAAAGAGCCTCTTGTTGCAGGTGAAGAAGAAGAGTGCAAAACTTGGGTTGAAACTTAACATTAAGAAAACCAAGATCATGGCATCTGGCCCTCTCAATTCCTGGCAAATAGATGGGGAAGAAATGGAGGTAGTGACAGATTTTATTTTCCTGGGCTCCAAGATCACTGCAGATGGGGACTGTAGCCAAGAAATTAAAAGACGCTTGCTCCTGGGGAGGAAAGCCATGGCAAATCTAGACAGCACACTAAAAAGCAGAGACATCACCCTGTCAACAAAAGTGCGTATAGTCAAGGCTATGGTCTTCCCAGTTGCAATGTATGGCAGTGAAAGTTGGACCATAAGAAAGGCTGAGCGCCAAAGAATTGAGGCCTTTGAACTGTGGTGCTGGAGAAGACTCCTGCGAGTCCCTTGGACCGCAAGGCGATCAAACCGGTCAGTCCTAGAGGAGATCAATCCTGACTGCTCTTTAGAAGACCAGATCCTGAAGTTGAAACTCAAATACTTTGGCCTCCTAGTGAGAAGGAGGGACTCGCTGGAGAAGAGCCTAATGCTGGGAAAGATCGAGGGCAATAGAAGAAGGGGACGACAGAGAATGAGGTGGCTGGATGGAGTCACTGAAGCAGTAGGCGTGAGCTTAAATGGACTCCAGAAGATGGTAGAGGACAGGAAGGCCTGGAGGAATGTTGTCCATAGGGTCGCGATGGGTCGGACACGACTTCGCAGCTAACAACAACAACAAATGATAAATGTCCAGCCTACATCCTGCTGTACTGCCTCATTGTGGCAGGAATGAATGAAGAACATCAGCCAATATTCCAATCAGGATCACCCAAGGTGTAAAAGTCATTTAGTTGCCATCTAAAGCAAGCAATATTAGTTGCTGCAGCAGCAATATAGGAAAATTATGGAGAAGGAGGATCATGTGGAAGAAGGCAATGGTAAACTTCTCTTGTATTTTTACCAAGAAAACTAATGGTAAGAAAAGAAAAAGTTACTGACAATATAGCAACAGGTTCTTATATTTACAGCATTCAACATGCTACCAAAGAAGAGCTGAGGATATTTTGAATACTAATGGTTTTATTATATGGATAAATTAAAAGGAACCAATTGCCACAATATGATCTTATTCATATGCCTACCATATTCAAAGACAACATTAAGAATTGTTTTGAAGCTGTGGATCTCATTGATCAGGAACCACAGGAACAGGGGAATGAAATTAACATTGCAAAGGATGAATATGAAAACAAACTGTCAAAGTTGATGAAAGAGAAAAAAAGAAAGTGGATGTCAGATTAAATAATGGAAATTGTCAAGTAGAAAAGAGAAGCTAAAGTCAAGGAAGACAAAAATCAAAAAGACTTTGAGAGAGCTGTTAGAAGAGACAAGAAATAGTATTACAGTGAAATCTGTAAAGATAACTGGAGATGGAAATAGATGCAGAAAAACAAGAAAAGTCTTCCCAAGTATCTGTGAACTCAGAAGGAGATTCCAACCTTGAATTGGCATATAAGCATCCAAAATTCCTTATAAGATACTCTTGTCGTACAAAGAAAGCTATAGTACTAGAATATCAAGTTAAATCAGCACTTTGCTCATTACCAAGTTGGAAAGCTTGATGAATATCTATAGAAACATGACAGGCAACAGAAGAAGAATCAGGAAAAGGTCTAGCCAAGCTATGTAAGCATATTTGGAGAATGACACAATGGCCAATAAACTGAAAGAGATTGAAACATTCAATACTAAAAAAGGCTTAATAAAGTATGCAAACTATCATACCATCTCTTTAATTTTTCACGCTAGCAAAATAATGCTTAAGATTCACCAATGCTGATTAGAACCACCAGGGCTTTTTTTCTCATAGAACGCTCAGAACGGAGTTCCGGCACCTTTTTTGGATGGAACCCTGTAGGGTAGGCAAGGTGGGTTGTATGATATGTGTGAGTTCCGGCACCTTTTTCTTTTACAAAAGAAGCACAGAACGACACATGGAAAAAGAGATGCATTATGTTTATTCTGGCTTTTAAAAAGGTGGAGAAACATGAAAGATTATTTCTAAGGCACTGTGTGTAATTAAGAAAAGCTAAAGAATCCTTAAAAGAAGTCAATATGTGTTTCATTGATTACAGAAAAAACTTCAATTGTGTCATCATGTCAAGGTGTAGAATGTGCTTAGAAAAATGGGAATTCCAAAACATCTCATTCTCATGAGAATCCTACATACAGGTTAGAAGCCACAGTACAGATAGAACATTATGAAACAGGATGGATCTAGGTCAGTGCTGGCGAACCTTTTAGAGACCGAGTGCCCAAACTGCAACCCAAGACCCACTTAAGTATCGTTGGGTGCCAGGTGGGTGTGGCCCAATGGGTGGGCGTGGCTGCAGTGGTAACGGCAGACTGGGTGGGACTAAAAAGTTCAATCAATCAATTCCAACTTTTCATGATCTTTTTTTTTCCCGCAAGAAGTTGAAATTGATTGATTGATTGAACCTTTTTTTTTTGCACACAGCAGCAGAGGCCTAAAGCGAAAAGGTTTTATAAAACCCAGCTGAAGTCCTAGGACTGGGGCAACAGTGCACGTGCCCACAGAGAGGGCTCTGCATGCCACCTGTGGCATGCATGCCATATGTTCGCTACCACGGCTCTAGGTTGGCAAAGGAGTAAATCAAAGCTGTATAATGCCTGCTTTATCTAGTCAATGTATATGTTGAATATACTTATAACAAGTCACCTATATGCATGAAAAGATCTCTCTATTCCATTTGATATTTCTTTATTTTGTTGAACCTCAGCTTACTCATACACTGAAGAAAGCATGGGAGGTTTCCTTTTATCTTCCATTCAGTGGTCATGAAAAGAATTGTAAAGATATATTTTCATATCTTCATGAGATAGTAAATCAGATTGACTATAAGGATGCCAAAACATTTATGATATCTACCTCAATCTAATATTTTAGACTGCTTTATCTATAGATTGCATTAATAAACAATGAAAAACCAACATTTTGAATATTGTTCAATAAACCATAGTCATGCTCTGCTAAGGCAAAACCAAAGAAATCAAATTATGATTTAACTCTACCTTAAATGTTCAACAGCAGTTATGTTTTCTTTATTTGTGATAGAAGAGTTATGCAACATAAGCATATAATTTTTCATTTTTTAATTTCAAAATATGAGGAACTTTAAGTGAACTTCCTATATTTTTCTATGTAAATAGTAATCTTTGAGTAAATAATTCAAAGGATTAAAATTCATTTTTTTCAGCTGAAAACATACTCAAACTTAATCAAATGGAAATAAAAACATGATAATAACCCAAGCTATTTAAATGTAACACTTTCAAGATTTGATCAGATTTTTTTTAAATTTAGGTTACCTTCTTTTTTGCTGATAGCCCCAGAAATAGAAGAAATGTAACTGGAATCATCGATTAAAAGATAGATTCTTTTCTTTCATAACCAATTTGTCTCTTACAGACCATCCCATTATAAAGGGTTTAAATTATTGTGCTCAATGATGAAGTGAAATGATAAGGTAAAATTTTACAAGAGATAGATGACTAACAACACTGACTCTCATGTTACTTTCCTTGCTGTAACAAATCTTAAAATAATCTCCACATGTTTATACTTTCAGAAAATGTAAAGATAAAGTGGGAAAGATGGATCAAGTTCAACATAACTTTCTAGCAATATTTTCTATTCTCATGATATCTTTAATGGTGAGAAAATCTTGGCATGTATCTCTGAAAAGCCTAATAGTTGTTGAACACCACTTCTTCAGTTCTGCTGACAATTTAACCTAAACCCCTCCAAATTGATTAATTTTTCTCTTTGTCTCTGTCATCAGCTTCTAGAAATGCAATTCAGGCCAAAAATTCTCCACTTATCTATATGCCCTAAGTCAGAGGTTCCAGTTAGCATGACAGATAGGAATTCTGCCATTCTTTGGACATGAAATGCATGGATACAGAGAATTGGCCATTAACCAATATAGAGACTTAACTTTAGAAGAAAACCACAAAATGCTATATTATGTCTTCCTGTTACATAAAAGGATGGAGTATTTTCGCTTGATGTAAGAACATGTGTTGGGAAGTAGAACAATGAAGAAGGAGAAATGAAAAGATGGCAGCCTTGGAAACAAAGACTGTTTACCATTGACTTGGCTGACAGAATCACTTTGCTTTGCCAATTCAAGCCACATTCATATTTGAAGCCAATGTTGCTCTTTTAAGACTATTGCTGCCTGAAGTCATTGTATAAAATAATCTGAACACAAGCAGGCAGTTAGAAGTTAGATAAACAGAGCTAGCACATCATTATGCTATAGAGGAAACAATGACCTTGGCAACATTCACATGGGTTAAAAATGTCAGGGGACTGTATCAAAGGGATATTTGTGCAGTTATTACAATGTACACATTGAAATCTTCACAAAAACTGAACTAATTAATAATGAAATGATACATACAGTATATGATTTAATGTAAATTGCTGGTCGTAAAACACTAAGTCAACTATTCACAATAATATTTTTATTACCAATGTAAATATATTCAAAATCATCCAGTTATTTCACTAGATATTATTCTATCTTTTCTTCTCCAGATCGCATTAATTCCTGCAGTATCTTATGCCATAAATGTGAATGCTAATAAATTGGACTTTTTTTTTCACCCTGATCATTCCTTCAAATCTTTGTTCGCATACTGCTAACTCAGATTCTTATAATCTTTTATTCTTCAACATCATCTAATTTTTCAGTTCAGATTTTAAACAAGTATTAGAAAATGTCAGATTTATGCCTAGAATCCAATTTTTAGCAGATTTTTATGTTGGATTCATTATGTGTCCTAATTCTTTTTTCAGAATCTTTCCAGGGTCCCGTTACTTAATTTTTAAAAACCTGATACAAGTACTCCTTCACTTATGATCACAATTGAGCCCAAAATTTCTGTTGCTAAGCTAGATAGTTTTAAGTGAGTTTTGCCCCATTTTATTACCTTTCTTACCATAATTGTTAAGTGAATCACTGCAAAGGTTAGTGACATGTTTGCTAAATGAATCTGGCTTCCACTTTGCTTATCGGACGGTCACACAGGTTGATCACGTTGACCCCAGAACACAGCAACCAGCAGAAATATGAGTCAGTTGCCAAACATCTTAATTTTGATCATAAGACTATGGGCTGCTGCAATGGTTGTGTGAAAAACATTCATAAATCACTTTTTCAATACAGTAGTAACTTTGAACAATCACTAAGCAAACTGCTGTAAGTCGAGGACTACCTGTAGTTACTTTTGGATTGCTTTCATTTAACTATCTATATTATCCTTTAGCAACTTTGTCCCACGAAGTATCAGACTTTAACTCCCAGTTTAAGGCTAGTAAGGACTGATTATGATATTTAATGTTTACCCAATGTAGTATAATGGTTAAAGTATTCAAGTAGGACTAGAGAGACATCAGTTCAAATTATCTCTCAGACTTGCAAGTTTTCTGGCTTTCTGTCAGCCCAACCTATCTCAGCACAGGATACAATGGTGAAGGGAATATGTGTGCATCCTGGAGAAAAGACAGGATATTAGTTTAACAAACAGGGTAATAAAATACTTTCATACATTTCCTTCATATCAATGTCTATCCTAAGTTAATGACTGAGAAAAGCACACTTCTAGCAATTGTTATTCAGAGCTGGGAACAATACAGAGGCTATTCTTCTTTACCCATCTTTCCAGGTCAGGGAGTTGTGTGAAATATCTTGCCAGGCAATAAGTTTTCATAATTTCTTTTTTTTTTTTATTGAAAAGTTTTAAAAATACAGTTTTCCTTTAAAAAACCCCCTTCCCCCTCCCTCCTCCCCTCCCTACCTCCCCCCTTCCCCCCCCTCCCCCCCTCCCTCCTCCCCCCCCACCTCCCCCTAACCCCCCTCCCCCCCCCGGACTTCCCAGAGCTAAATACAAGGTATATATATATAAAAAAGCAATCATAAACAACCATATACTAACAACTATAAATTCTAAAATCCCTCACTCTCTAACTTATATAGGATCAAACAAAACTTAGCATTATTAAATATATATAGAAGACAAAATAAAAAAAAAAGAAAGAAAACGAAAGAAGACTTATTCAAATGCTAGATAAAACTTCTTGACCCTATACTTATTCTGGATAAACTCAATCCATTTTCTCCATTCCATAATATAATGTTCTTGCGAGTAATCTTTCAAATAGGCCGAAATCTTCGCCATCTCTGCCAAGTCGGAAACCTTTAAAATCCACTCTTGTATAGTCGGCAGTTCCTCTTTCTTCCAATATTGACCTATCAAAAGTCTTGCTGCCGTAACTAAATTCAACATCAACTTAGAGTCCACAACTGTAGCGTCAACAATTATTCCCAACAAAAAAAATTGCGGACAAAACTTTATCCTCCGTTTAAAAATCTTCTGCATATTCCACCAGACTTTTATCCAAAAAGCCTTGACCTTTTTACATGTCCACCATATGTGAAAATATGTTGCCTCTTCATCACCACACCTCCAACATTTAGGCTGATAATTCGGATACATACTTGCAAGCTTTTTAGGATCTAGATGCCATCTATAAAACATTTTGTAAAAGTTCTCTCTTAAACTTTGAGCTTGAGTGAATTTTACATTCCTCACCCAGATCTTTTCCCACGTGTCCATTGTAATAACTTCCTGAATGTTTTGGGCCCATTTTATCATACAATCCTTAACAAGCTCTGTTTCTGAATCGATCTCTATCAATGCAAGATATATCCGTTTAATATGTGCTGGTCCTTGATTTCTAATTTGCTTTATCAAATTTTCATCAGTCGTTGCAAATCCATTTTTTTGGTCTTCTTTCCACCTGGCCTGTAACTGAATATATTGAAACCAAGTCTGAACAACCTTCTCTTCTCGCAAGAAACTATATGATTTCAAGCACCAAATATTCCTTTCCAAACTTAAAATTTCCTTGTAAGTAGTCTCATCATGTTTGAAACCAGCATGTATATTTTCTATTGCGTGTTTTGGGATTGCCCACAATGGTATCTTGCTGCTTAACTTATGTCTATACTTCTTCCAAACTCTCAGCAATGCCTGTCTTAAAATATGCATCCTAAACACAGTATCTACCTTCTTATCATACACCAAATATGCATGCCAGCCAAACAACAGATCATGGCCCTCAAGATTTAATAACCTCGATTGTGTCAAATTAATCCAATCACTTATTCCTACTAGTGCAGCAGCTTCATAATATAATTTAAAATTAGGCATTTTAAGGCCACCTCTCTCACGAGTATCCTGCATAATCTTAAGTTTAACTCGTGGCTTTTTCCCTGCCCACACAAATTTATTGATACCACGCTGCCATTCCTCCAAGTTAGAGTCTTTCTTAAGAATCGGTATCATTTGAAATAAGAATAAAAATTTGGGCAGGACATTCATTTTCACTGCTGCAATCCGTCCCAACAAAGACAATTGCAATTTTTCCCAACTCTCCAGTTCTTTTTGAATTTTCCCCCATAACTTTTCATAATTATTTTTATATAGCTTTGTATTAGAGGGCGACAAAATCACCCCCAAATATTTAACCCTTTTAACAATCTCAAATCCAGTTAATCCTTCTAGGAGAGCCTTCTGCGAAACTGTCATATTTCTAGCCAAAATTTTAGTTTTCTGTATATTTACTTTAAATCCAGAAACCTTCCCATATTGTGTTATTATCTCCATCAGGTCCACAACAGAGTTCTCTGGCTGGGTCACTGTAACAACCAGATCATCTGCAAATGCTCTCAATCTGTAATCCTGATCTCCAACTTGTATCCCCTTAATTTTTTCCGAATTCCGAATCTTAACCAATAATATCTCTAATGTTAATATAAATAACAAGGGCGATAGCGGACAGCCTTGCCTTGTGCCCTTCTCAATATTACATACTGTTGTCAAACTATTGTTAACTATAATTCGGGCAGTTTGTTTTTGGTATAATGCCCTAATCGGTTGTAAAAAATTTTCCCCAAAATCCATTTTGTCTAAAACTTTCAACAAAAATTGCCAGTTCAATTGATCAAAAGCCTTTTCAGCATCTAAAAAGATTAGCGCAGCAGAGATCTGGTTGTGCCTTTCCAAAAACTCTAACACATCAACTATATGTCTCACATTAGTTTTCATTTGTCTTCCACTAATAAACCCCGTTTGGTCCCCATGAATCACCTGTTGCAGAACCCTCATCAGTCTATTAGCCAAAACCTTAGCAAATATCTTATAATCTGTATTTAAAAGCGATATCGGTCTGTAATTTTTAACTAAAGTAGCATCCTGGTCTTCCTTCGGAATCAAAGAGATAAAAGCTGTTCTCCATAATTTCATGCCTGACTATTACCATCCAGGACAGACTATACTAAATAGGGAGGTCTTCACCTATAGCACAGGTGTCAAACTCAATCACGTCACGTGACGTATCATGACATATCACAATGTGTTTTGCCTTCGTGGAGCCAGGGTGGGCGTGGCCTTTGTGTGATGCATCTGGCCCATGGGCTGCCAGTTTGACATCCCCAACCTACAGCAATAGCTTTGATTAGTATTGACATTATCTTGACAAGTCCTTTGGAACTTGACAACTCCTTTTGGAGAATCCTGCCTCTGAAATGTATATATCAACCTATATGCATAATAGAACACTACAATAATAATGAAAAGAATGAAAATAGAAGCATGGACATATGCAAAGACATTAATGTTTGTTTCCTCCACCACTAAAAATGTGCCACTGCCCAATAAAAAAATATCAATTGAAAAAGGTAATAATAAAAATACAACAGTCTGGAGCAATATCAGTAGTCGAAGAAAACTTGGAAATAGAAATAACACTTGAAATATTTACTCTAGCAATAGTATAAGAATAAAGAACTCTTCCCAAGATTATCAGATAGCATATTCAAGCCAGCTAGGAATTCTGGGAATTCAGGTCACAATATTTCTGGAAAGTACCAGTTCAGAAATAGATGGATCTGCATTCAGTTATGAAGCCTCACCACACTTCTTACAGATTACAAGTTATCTAATTCACTATCTGTAGCAATCTGATGTGAATGTAAGATGAAATTCAATACTATTTTGGCAGATAAGACTTTTAGCAAAAGTCTGGAAAGTTTGAATAAAAAAACCTCACTATTCTAGATCTAACCACAAAGCAACATTTTTTTAAAAAAAAGTTACTAGGAAACAGGAAAAATCTCCACTGCTGATTCACAGAAGATTATACATGATACAATTCATACAATGGATGATTCAGTATGTACCACTGACATTCAAGAGGGAAAATATTTTTTCCAGGACAAAATTATTCAGTTTAACTTTGCTATGTTTCCTGAGCAAAAATATTGGAAAGCGAGCTGGGGAATAGAGAGGTGTAATGCAACTTAAAATAGATCTGATAAGAGGAGATCCTTGTTCAAAGGTGCTTCTAGATTTTATAGTTTTATTAGCTTTCCAGATTTTATAGTTAAATTAACTTTTTTCAAATATAAACTTTTATGAAAAATGTCCTTCCCATATCCCAAGTAGCTGGACTTCATGCCTTGCACTAAACTTCTTTCGGAGATGATGGTAGCATTCACCATAAAGTAGATTATATAAATTCACAATCTATCAATGGATAGGGAACACATTGGCTATATGTTTCCTCTAGGAACTGGGATAATATGTTTTTCAATATATGCCAGTTGCTGGTGTGCAACAAAACTTGCGGTTATGTTCTTTTGCTACCAGACGTTTATGTGAGAAAAAGAATAGGCTTTTGTTATTATCTAATAAAGTCTATGGAGAAGTATGCTAACAAGACAAATTTAAGTGTGATTACTCTCTGACTAAGAGAGAAGTTTAAATGACATATTAAATCACTCTACTTGGTTAAAGTAAACATGCACACTCATTCTGGTTCCTTTTCCAAAGAATTATAAACATAGCACATGAATGTAAGTGAACCCTAACCACACAAAAAGATAATTGGAACAGTGCATTAATCCACTCTGGCTTTTTAATGTGAATGCAAGGACACTTTCTTCTTAGCTCCATTTTTTTGTGGCTCCTTAACTATGGTTGATAGATTTTCAGAGGATAAGAATATCATTCAGACAAAGCAGACACCTGTTCCAATTAATACTAATCTGTAACCAGAGATAAAAAGCAACTAATAACTATGATTTCAAATTCTGATTACTACTAAGACTTATTCCCCAATGAGTTTATGTTATATAAACAGCTTCAGTCCATATTCAGGCTTCACTGTTGTCAGCAATTGGATGTGCTGCTTGAATCTATCTCCCTAACTTAAAAGTACATTTGACAAAAATCTGTGAGATCAGCATTACGTAGCTTATGCAATGACATGTTATCTATGTCTTGTCTGATTAGATGAACAGATGAACAGTTAACAAACTGTGAGTTCATGGCACAATTTTGTTGTAAAGGGGGCATATTCCCTCAGCTAATGTAATATGGCTAAAAGAAAGGCAATGTAGCAAAAACCTACCATGCTACATGAAATCAAATTCTGCTTCATGCGCATAGCCACTTCTAAAGCAGGAACTAACTCTTCCTTCTGAGAAATTCTTCAACAGTTCCAACAGCTAAAGGAGAATTCTTTGCATGCTCTACATATACAACTTTCTGGTCCTTCCAGTCAGCTAAAAGAAGCTCTGGAAGAGGCTTTTGTGGGACATCAGAGTCTCTTGCTGGTACAGTATTAGAAGTGAAAGAAAGCCAGAGAGTAAGGCCATTTTTTTATATAAAACCCTTAGAGACCGCTTTATAATACAGTTTCTAAAGTTCTGAAAATTCTAAAAGATGCTGAGAAAGAAAGAGCTATAACAGGGATACCATATCTGGCCTGGATAGTCTCTATATAGCAGCAAAGAAGCAGTGGACTTCTCTCTTAATCTCTTTTCTCTGCCATTTTGTGATTGTCTGGATTTTTTGAGCCCTGCTATGGCACTCTTGGCTATATGAATCAAAATATAATTTTAAAGGAACTGCCCTGAACTATAAAATCAGATGAAATCAGAGTCTGCAAAGGTAATTATATCATCAGATTTAGAGTAAAACCAACCAATATAACTTACTTTCAGGGAATTAGTTCTAATATAAACTAATCAAGCCATATGGTTTCAAAAAATCAAATCAAATATAAGAAATCATAAACATCAAGATCTTGATTTTTTCACCAATATTGTGTTATTACTGAAGGAGGGTCAAGATCTTACAAAGACAAAGAATTATAGAAGAATTTCACTACTGAACAATGGCTATAAACTCTTTACTGCAATTCTGGCAGAAAGACTAAAGAAGATTTTACAGGTATTTATTCATGAAGATAAATCTGGCTTTCTGCCAAAAAGACAGTTAAGGGATAATATGTGAACTGTTCTGAATATCATTGAATACTTACAATACCACAATGAGAAACAGGCAGCTTTAACATTCCTAGATGCAGAGAAGGCCTTTGACAATTTAAATTGGACTTTTATGTTTAAAGTCCTGGAAAGAAATGGACTTTGGAGAGAGTTTTATTCAAGGAGTTAAAGGTATTTACACATCACAGCAAGCAAAAATTGTTATTCATGGTGATTTAACTGATCCATGTAACATTCAAAAGGATATGAGACAAGGATGCCCCTTGTCTCCCTTGTTGTTTATTTTGGTGTTGGAAGTTTTAAATAGAGACATTAGGCAAGTTGAGAGAATAATGGATATAAATATCAAGAAAGAAGTTTACAAATTGAGGGCATTTGCTGATAACTTGGTTATTATTCTTACAGGACCCCAAGAATAAGATAGAATATACATTAAGAAAATCAAATGAGGTTGGGGTTCTAGCAGGTTTTAAAATAAATAAACAGAAAACAACAGTGTTGATCAAGAATATGTCCTCCCAGGATGGTGATATATTGAGTAAAAGGTCTGGTTTCAAGGTTGAGAAAAAGGTAAGATATTTGGGGGTTATGTGGACAAACACAAACACAAAACTGTTTCAAAATAATTATGTACCTCTTTGGAAGAATGTAAAAAAGGATCTACAAAGATGGGACAAACTACGTTTATCATTACTGGGCAGCATTTCAATAATAAAATGAATGTTTTACCAAAGATGCTCTTTCTGTTCCAGACAATACCAATACTTGCAATGGATATTCAATTTAAACAGTGGCAGAGGGATACTGTATCTCTAAATTTATATGGCAAAGAAAGAAACCAAGAATCAAATACAAGTTATTGCAAGATGCTAAGGAAAGAGGGGGTCTGGGTTTACCAGACTTGAAATTGTATTTTGATGCATGATGTTTGGTTTGGTTAAAAGAGTGGGTGACTCTCCAGAATAAGAGGCTGCTCAATTTGGAAGGCCATGAATTAAGGTTTGGATGGCATGGGTATTTATGGTGTGATAAAGTTAAAGTAAATGTTGTTTTTAATAATCATTTTATAGACACACCATATTAAGAGTTTGGAATAAATATAAAACAAAACAAAATTGTCCTTATTGGTGTCCCCCAAGAAGCTTTTTTTAGAAAAGAAGTGGTGGTGAAACCAGACTGGTGGACGTATGGTAAAATGGTATCTTTCAATTCTGGAGACCCCATCCTCAAGTCTAGGGAAGAATTAGAATTAGAAGGTCATGCTTGTCACTGGTTTACATATCAACAAATGAAGGAAAGATTTAAACTAGACAAAAAAGGGCCATGGTTTTGAGTTTGTTAAAAATGAATTGGAAATCCTACTATGTGGTAGTGATGATCATATAATTGCCAAGGTCTATAAAACATTATTAAAATTGAATTTAGAAAATGAACCTGTAAAACACTGTATGATCCAGTGGGCAAGGAATTTTGCGTATAATGTGATGTTTGAACAATGGAAGAATATGTGGATAAAAAGGCTAAGAATTCACTTTAAATTATAACCTAAAAGAAATTTTTTACAAAATGATGTATTACTGGTATTTAACACTAGATAAGTTATCTAGAATGTTTAAAGGTATTTCAAATGAATGCTGGAAATGTAAATATAAAGAAGGGACTTTTTATCATTTAAAGTGGACATGTGATAAGGCAAAGAAATATTGGAGTAGGATTCATATATTAATGCAGAAAATTCTTAAAGTGAACATAAAGATTAAACCAGAAACTTTCCTTCTGGGTCTAATGGAAAGAGAACTTCAAAAAAAATGGAACTCTGATTTTATATATGGTGACGGCAGCAAGACTGCTCTATGCACAAAAGTGGAAGGATGCCTCGATTCCTACCATGGACGAATGGTTACAAAAGCTGATGGCATTAGCAGAGATGGTCAAATTGACTGTGCTGATAAAAGAAAAGAACATAAGTACCTTTGTTTCTACTTGGAAACCACTTCTGGACTTTGTGCTTGAGGTAGAAAAACATGATATTATGATTTTGGGTTTTACTGATTAGACTGATTTGCCGATACAGAAATGGCTAGTGCATACTACTATAGAAATGTAAAAAGTTGAGATTTGATTTTAATGTCTGATTTTACTGCGACAGAAACAGCCGAAAGTCAATGCCTTTTATTTCTTCCCCTCCCCTTCTTCACACCTTTTTTGTTTTCCCTTTTTCTACTGTTGTCCCCTACTGTTTACTTTTGTATTTTCACATTTTATGTTATAAATGAATAAAACTAATAAAAAAAGATCTTGATCTTTTCATCAAACTTTATTCACATCACAATTACATGGAATTGATCCAGTATAATTATGTAGTTTATAGACATTTTCACTGGTTCTAATAAAATTCTTCTTGGATTATTGCGCTAAAATAAATTGTGAAATGAAAAATGTCGCTAATGCAATGAATGAAAATGCTAAACTGCATTTGGCTCAAACCTGGCTTAATTATATTCTTCTTTATTTCCTTTAGAGAGGAGATAAGTAGAAATGTACTTCTGTAGTATTTTACTTAATTATAGCATTGGGAAAAATCGTTAGAATATATTCCAACAAAAGACGTACCAATAATGATCATCACAATTGAGCCCAAAATTTCTGTTGCTAAACAAGACAGTTGTTAAGTGAGTTTTGCCCCATTTTCTTGCCCCAATTGCTAAGTAAATCACTACAGTTGTTAACTTAGTAATATGATTGTAAAGTGAATCTGACTTCCCTACTGATTTTGCATAGAAATAGAAAACAGGACTGTTATGTATTGGGCTCAGTTGTAACACCACGTGGTAAGCTGGAGCAGCTAACGGCTCTCCAGCAACTCAGACTCCCCAGCTCCAGTGCTGCTATAGGCTGCCCCTAGGTGGCAATGGGTTGCTTTAAACCTATTGGCTGCCACTTAGGGGCCAGGCTATAAATTGCTGCAGGCTACAGCCTAATTCTCAGTTCAGATATACATGACCATTGCTGAACTCACTTGCCTCGTCTCCTTTCCTGCACAAAGAACTCACTACACAACACTGGTGACGAAGGTGGGATCCTGCTTCTCCAAAAGAGCTGAAGTTCACTAGGGGAGAGGCAGTGCACTCCTGGCGGGAAAAGGCATTCCCCCCCCTACGGTCGGCTAGCCAGACATGCTAGCAACCACGTGCTCAGTGGATCAATTCTTGGGCCTTGGAGAAGCAGGATCAGAAGACGCAGGAACCAGCCGAGAAGACCAGAAGATGCCCAAGGTCGGAAGGCTGCGCAAATTTGATATAAAGCATCCAGAGGGATGGCCATCCTACTTGTCACAGGTAGAAAACTACCTCAGGGTGAACCAGGTAGCAGAAGATGGGCTGAAGGCTGCCACGCTGCTCTGTGTGTGCAGCCCAGTCACATTCGACCTGGCCGAAAATCTGTTCACCCCGATGCCGCTGGAGTCAGTCTCCTATGCTGAGCTCAAGAAGAAGCTAGGAGAACATTTCCAGCCGAAGATGTCAGTGATTGCTTGGCATTACACATTCGAGCAGCGAATGCAGCAGCCCGGTGAGATGGCATCAGAATACATCATGGCCTTGAGGCAGTCTGCACGCTTGTGTAAATTTTCGGACATTGAAGAGCGACTGCAAGACCGGCTTGTCTGCGGCCTACGAAACCGAACACTGCAGCAAAGACTTTTTGCGAGACTGAATTTAACCTTCTCGGAAACCCAGGACGAAGTCATGGCAGACAAAGCCGCCAGGGGTGCAGTCCAAACAGTACAACCTGTCAAAATGACGAAACATGAAGACACAGTCCACCACGAGGACACCAAATGCTCAGAGGGATCATCCGAGGAAGAAGAAGATGAAGTCAGCAAGCTACACAAGCAGCCCGATGCACAGCACCACAACAGCAAGCAACAAGATACTCCATACAAGGCAGTTCTCTTACCTAGATGTAAAGGTTGTGGCAGCAGCCACCAACACGTTGATTGCAGATTCCGGTCAGCCACGTGCAGGGCCTGCGGCAAAACCAGCCACATTGCAGCAGTTTGCAGAGCTCACCAGAGTGACCGACCACTGAAACACCAGTCAGAAGATCCGACCAGGAGAGGTACCAAGGCCCAGGGACTATTTAGTGTGGGGTTTTATGAAATCCGCAGAAGAGTATGCCGCACCGGGGCCCAATGCCCCCTCAGACCCAAATTTAAACTCCAGGTGGCGCTACAAGTCGTCCCCTGTAAAATGGAATTGGACACAGGCTCAGCTGTCTCCATTATTTCCCTGGACACTTTTAATTTCGTGTGCAGTCGCAGTAGAAAATGGGCCAAACTAAGGCCCTCCGATATAATCTTAACTAATTTTCAAAATGCCAAAGTCAAAGTTAAGGGGGAAGCCACCTTGGCAGTAAAATTTAAGGGGTTTTATGGGCACCTGGATGTCATAAAAGTAGGGGGCCAGAGAACGAGTCTAATAGAACTCGATTGGTTTGATGCTTTAGGCATTCAAGTAAACGGTATCAACCGGACACAAGCTGCGAATCTAACGTCAGTTTGCAAGGACTTTGCAGATGTATTTGATTCAGCCCTAGGAACATACACAGGCCCGCCTATTTCCTTCAAGCTAGATCCCAGCGTGGTTCCCATTAGAGTTAAGCCTCGAAGGGTTCCCTTTGCCCTCAAACATAAAATTGACACAGAAATAGACAAGCTTGTAGAACAGGGCGTTTTACAACCAGTTGATGGTGGGGAGTGGGAAACTCCTATAGTCACACCACTTAAGGCCAACGGAGAAATTAGGATATGTGCAGACTATAAATGTACTATAAACAAAGCCCTTAAGCAACACACTTACCCTGTCCCAGTGGTGAACCACATTTTAACTTCTTTGCAAGGAGGCACTATTTTCATGAAGTTACATTTGGCACAGGCCTATCAGCAATTGCCGGTTGATGAGGCCACAGCTGCAGCTCAGACGATCGTGACTCACAGGGGGGCTTTCAAAGTTAAGTGTTTACAGTTTGGGGTTAGTGTTGCTCCAGGCATTTTCCAGGGAATCATGGAACACACACTTAAAGGCATTCAGGGTGTTTGCCCTTATTTTGATGATGTACTTATTGCTGGAGAATCTACAGAGGTGTTAGCCAGCAGGCTCAGGGCTGTCCTACAGAGGCTGCATGAAGCAGGCCTCAAATTAAAAAAGAGTAAATGTAGTATTGGGGTTTCTTCAACTGAATTTCTGCGATTTCAAATTGATGCTAACGGCATCCACCCTGCTGAATCCAAAGTGAAGGCCATTCAATTGGCTCCTAGTCCTAAATTCAAAGGAGAGCTTCAAGCATTTTTGGGCCTCCTCAACTTCTACCATGTGTTTCTGCCTAACAAGGCTGCATTGGCTGAGCCTCTTCACAGGCTCTTAGATAAAAAAAGCTCCATGGAAATGGACCAGCATTCACAAGAAAGGTTTCCAGTACCAAAAGGCACTATTGTCAGTTAAATCTACTATAACTCATTTTAGGGAGTCTAAACCAGTCTGTTTAGCATGTGATGCATCTCCTTATGGGGTGGGGGCAGTCTTGAGTCATTTAGAAAAGAATGGAACACAAGTCCCTATTCCATTTTATTCAAGGACACTGTTCTTTGCTGAGCGTAACAGTGCTCATATTGACAAAGAGGCCTTAGCCATTGTAGCTGGAATTAAAAAATTCCATGACTATTTATATGGCAGGGACTTCACCGTCTTCACAGACCACAAACCACTGCTGGGACTCTTCACAGACAAACAAACTCCCCACATACTTTCCCCAAGAATGTTGAGATGGTCTATTTTCCTTTCTGCGTATACATTCAAGCTGGTTCACAAACCCAGCAAATGGGCCATGCTGATGGCCTGAGCAGACTCCCACTGCCACTAACAGAACCAGACCCAGCCCCTGCAGCCAGAATTCTGTCCATTCAGGACCTGCCAGAATTTCCCCTCCACACTGGGGACATAGCTGCAGAAACAGCTACTGATAAAACACTTAGTAGAGTCCTTTCATGGGTGCACACAGGGTGGTTAGATAAAAGCCCAGGGTCTGATTTCCAGAGTTACTTTGTTAGAAGACATGAGCTATCAGCTCACAAGGGTTGCATCCTTTGGGGGAACAGGGTCATAATCTCCACTTCACTGAGAGATAGAGTATTACAGTCACTACATGAAGGCCATCCAGGCATTGTCAGAATGAAAGCTTTAGCAAGAAGCTACCTTTGGTGGCCAGGCCTAGACAAGGCCATTGAGGCACAGGTACATGGATGTTATACATGCCAGCAATCAAGGCCTGAAATGCCACACGCCCCAGTTCACAGGTAGGAGGAAACGCACACTCCCTGGTCTAGAATTCACATAGACTACACTGGGCCCTTTCAGGGACAGCTCTTCCTCGTAGTGATAGACAGCCACTCCAAATGGCTTGAAGTAATCCCTGTTACTAAGATGACTACTGCTAGGACCATCCAGGTGCTGAGAAAACTCTTTGCCACACATGGGTTGCCAGATGTCTTAGTTTCAGACAATGGGGCCCAATTCACTGCTGCTAAATTTCAGGTCTTCCTAAGAGCAAATCTCATCAGACATGCAATGTCTGCCCCTTTTCATCCGTCCTCTAATGGTCAAGCTGAACGTATGGTGAGGACCACAAAGGAATCACTTAAACGCATAGTAACAGGGGACTGGCATCACAGACTGGCAGATTTTTTACTTTGCCAGCATTCTACGCCCTGCACTGCTACAGGCAAAAGTCCTACAGAACTTTGTTGGGGAAGGCGTGTGATCACTAAACTGGACAGGTTGCATCCAGATAGAGTGGCAGCAGAAGCCTCTCGACCAAAACCCCCAAGGGGGCTGCAAGTGGGCAATTGGGTATGGGCCAGAAACTATGGACATGGGAATCTGTGGGTTCCTGGTAAAATTACCAAATCATCTTGTCCCCTTTCTTACGAAGTGGGGCTGGAGGAAGGGCGAGTTGTCAGACACCACATTGATCAACTCAGAAAACGGTTTCCAGAACAGCCACTAAGCGAGGACTGCATCATAAGTCCCTCCCAAAGTCCCCAAACTTGCAGCCAGGCCAGCCCATTCATGGACTATCAAGACTCTTCCTTAATAAGCAATGAGGAAATGGGTGTAGAGGAGGGGAGTCCAGAAGTGCAACATGGATCCCCTGACGGAGCAAGCCAACCAGATTTCAACAACCGCTGTGCTGACTCTGCAGTTCAATCTGACTCTGGGGTGGGCCAACCTGGAGAGACCAGCCAGAGAGCATCTAATTCCTTTGACTCAAGTGCATCAAGGGACACTGGTCTACCTGGCCCAATGGGTAAGTTGGTACACCAGAAAGTGACTGGAACACTGAGACATTCCACAAGGGCACGCAAGCCTCCTACTTATCTAGCAGATTATGTTGTAAAATAAAGGAACTATAATGTTGTCTATACTGTTGACTTGTTGCTGTACTGAAACAATAATGGAACTATGATGTTAACTGTATAGTAGCTGTTAATGGAAGCCAATTCATCCTGGTGTTAAAACTGTATAACTTGGCTAACTGATGCTATGTTAAATCTTGTAACTTGTATTGTTTGCTAATTGTTGCTATGATGTTGTCTGTTCTAAGAGGGGAGGGGTGTTATGTATTGGGCTCAGTTGTAACACCACGTGGTAAGCTGGAGCAGCTAACGGCTCTCCAGCAACTCAGACTCCCCAGCTCCAGTGCTGCTATAGGCTGCCCCTAGGCGGCAATGGGTTGCTTTAAACCTATTGGCTGCCGCCTAGGGGCCAGGCTATAAATTGCTGCAGGCTGCAGCCTAGTTCTCAGTTCAGATCCTGCAAGCAAATAAACATGACCATTGCTGAACTCACTTGCCTCGTCTCCTTTCCTGCGCAAAGAACTCACTATACAACAAGGACCTTATAAGCCATTTGGCAGAGTTAATTAGTGAATTCTGCAGCACATTGAATTCGTTTCTGAAAAAACGATTCTTTGGAGCATGGGGGCCTAATGTAGTTCCTGTTCACAATATTTTAAAACATCTCTATATTGGCCCAGGGTCATGTGGCAGTTAAACAGGGCCCCCAGGTAGTCAGGTGCAAGCAATCAGAGTAACTCCATGAATATGCCAAAGCAATTCTATTATTGTTGAACATTTGTTTACAAGAATATTGCTAGGCTGAATGCCTTCCCTTGGGAAACATCAGATAGAGTATAAGGGTTTGATCTCAGATGTTTCCTTTCACAAAACAATTCCACACTGGAATATCTCTTTATTCCCCCTAAAGGGCTTCCTTCTCTTTTACCCAGTAATTCCACCATACACATGCAGCAAAACATGTTTTAATTAATCCAAAACTCAGCCTAACCCCACCTTAATGTGAACCTAATAATCATGATTTTAATCTATAAGATGAATCAGTATGTATGGTTTGAGATCACTATCCTGTTGCTGCCAAATGGTTAGGAATCAACAAACTAAAGCAGACTCACTGAGAAAAGAAAACAATTTTGAGTTTTCCATTTTCTCCCAGCATCCCCAGAAAAGGTGTGAACAGATGTATCCACTCACAGCCTCTATTCCATCCCTACCTGATAACAGACCTCAAGTCAAAAGATTTGCCCATATTGCTTTCTTTAAAACGTCTGTATATACTCTACATCTGTAACAAACTTTTGGCTTCCAAAATTATCTGCATAGAGCTAACTTTATTAAAATGTTTTCAAAGATAGTAAATATTATTTCTTAAATCTCCAAGAAATCTTTCAGGGCTTAGCAAGATACAAGTCACACATTTAAGGAGTATTTGTAAGACCAGGTTATTGCACATTGGAATGAGTATTATTCACTTACTCGTTTTTTTTTTCTAATTTTAGTTGGTGTTACTTTAACACTACTTAACAGTACTTCAACACTATTTTTTCAAGATTTGTGTTCTCTTTAAAGAATTTTCACTCTTTTGTCTGCTAAAATTTCACCATAGTTGCAATAATGTCCCCAAGTTACAAATATTTACACCCATTCAGTATGTGAAAAATGCTGAATCGACATGATAGTATATAACTTCCTTGTGGAAGCTTACTAAATATCCCACCCTATTTATTAATTAAAAATTAGTAAATAGGAAGTTGGTCATGCTTCAAAGCACATCATTTTTATTTAGAAAAACACCTCTGAGCCCAACAAAGGTCAGAGATACTAAAAATCCAAACTTTTTCAGTGATTACACACCAAATTTCTTTCTGTGTAGGTTTAGAGAAAATAGATATAAGTAAACTGCAGTGATTCAAAGGCATGTAATGAGGTAAGGAATCTCATTAGTTTTGCTACAGAGGTTGTAATTGACCAATTTACTACAATAAACATGGTGAGAATGCTCACATTATGGTTTCAAAATTTCAGATGTTATCTGAAATTTGCAATTCCCAACGATGTCAGATTTCACATTAGGGATGGCAATAACTATCAACCTACCAGGAGCTCAACTCTTTATTGTATAATTGTAGGAGAAGTAATGACAGAACCTGGGTCAGAGTCAAAAGAGGAATCAGCCTAGAGCAGACATGTCAAACTCACAATATCATGTGATGTCACGCAATGTACCGGGATGGTTTTGCCATTGCCGGCAATGGGGTGGGCGCGGCTTCCAGATGACGCGTCCGGCCCACACGCTGGCAGTTTATTTATTTATTTATTTATTTATTTTATTGTATTTATATACCGCCCTTTCCCAAAGGACTCAGGGTGGTTTACAGGGTGATTAAAACAAAAAATACAAAAGTTAAAAAGAGTTAAAAAAATTATATCCGTCCCTGAACAAATAAAACCCCAGTTAAAATTAAAATTAAAATTAATTTTGACACCCCTGGCCTAGAGTCTCTATGAAGCCATAAATGGATTAAGTCTAACCCCTCTTGAATTTCATTGACCCTTATATAACACCAAGATAGTGCTAATCATTAATTGAGTAGATTCTTTTGCATACACATGCTTTTAATTGGAATTTCATATATAGTCTTGGTTTTTTGCACCTGAAAATAATAGCAGAATATTTGCAGATTTAGTGGAGATATATAAACTGCTTTATTGCAGACAAGAAATGTTATATGTAGACAGAAGATCTGGCTACTGAAGAACACAAAATTAACTAGCCTAGGTGTTTAAGTCATAAGCATTTTTCTTCTACTCATTCAAGTCAATAAACTTTGCTGATTGTTTTCCTGCCTTGAGAGACAGAGATATCTGACTTCGAGGGAAACAATGGCAGGCTGAAGACGACCATGACAGAACAAGGTGCTAGCAAACAAAATTTCAATGCCTTGAAATTCATCTTCAGCTAAAGGGGAAGATCTGGGATCACCCATAATTACTCCATGCAGATGTTCCCCATGAGGACACTGTTAAAGAGCAGTCTCCAGCAGATTTAATAGCTCTAAATGCATGCTGCAACCTAAGAAAAACATTTTCTTCCATAAGACAATTAAGTTTACAGTCTAAAATGTATTACTGAGAATAGTAAGTTGTAAGAATGAAATAGCCTTTGGTATTTTTAATCTGCTGAAGCATTTTGAAGGGGATAGATCCAATAACTCATGCAAAAGAAGGAACGAAAGAAAAAGTTTTGAAAGGTCACATCATAACTACAACAAATTAGTAAGTAATATTATTATCATTTGGCACTTTAAAATGTTAGTAGCAGTTGTTGGGGTATTCAGCCCCTAAAGGTGTTCAAAGTAATGATTATTCTGGCTTACCTTCTTATCATTTGGGCCTTCTTGTTACTGTTTAAAATTTGGGATAGGAAAGGAAGAACTGTAAGAAATGCTTTTAGAAAGGATACCTGATCTGGCTACAAAAATTTGGTCTTCAGCTAAGTGGCAGTAAAGAGCTACTGAACATTTTTGCAATCCACATCTAATAACTAATTTATAGAATGAACATTTACTGAGGGATTGTAAAGATTATTTAACGGAGACACTAATGTCCTTTAAGGATACTGCCCTGGACATAGCCAGATGCAAGGGTCTCTTTGTAAAATGGGGCTGTAGGAATCAGTTGGACTTGCTGTTCATCTTATCTTCTTCCCTGCAGTATAACAGTGGCTTTGCCCATAACCTGTGTGTGAGTTGGTGGAGTTTTCCCAGACTGATGTTGTTAGAGGGGGTTACCTGCAGTTGGAGATTGGCTGGGAGTTCATGAACTAGAGACAGTTTATTGATGGCCTGTTTGTGAGAGGGAAAGTCACACATTGGATCTGATGTTTGTTTCTGGGCAGGGGAAGGTGATCTGGGGTTGAGGGACATTAATATTAGTCCCTTGTCATGGATTAATATTAATTAGACTAATATTAATTAGTCAATATTAGTCAATATTAGACATTAACATTAGTCCCTTGTGGTCTAGAGTTTTTTGTTGATGTCCCAAAGCAGGGAGACTATGCTTATTTAATCAGCCTGCCCCAGGTCATCGATAGACCCAGAAGGATCCAGAGGGAACTTGGAATTGCTCCTAAGGCTCTGGTGCATGTTTCAGTGCAGCCTTAATTACAGTTTGGAATGAGCACTTGAATTGGGATGTGCCTGTGTGGATTTGCTATGACCATAAATCCCATAGGGCATTTGTTTACAGAGGAGCTGCAAGAAATATTGCAATACAAGAGATGACTAAAGTACCACTGGAAGAAGATGAAATATGAAACCAACTAGGCACAGATAAGAGACTTTATTAGGACCTATCCTGTGGTGGTAAGAGCAATGAAACACTCTTCTCTGCTCTTATTATAACCAATCAGCAGCCCTGTTTCAGGTTATCAGGGCCCTGCTGGGTAAATGGGAGCCAGGTGAACCCTTGAGGATCACTGTGAGGACCCATTACTGTTCTGGGCTCTGCCAGCTAGTTGGTCAAGGCCTTCTAGGAGACAGCATTTGGTTGGGGTCCAAGCAGTGATAAATGCCAACTTATGAAAATAGGTAGCCCTGCATTGTAGAGCATATAGGGAATCGCCTTGAAGGACATGAGAAAGATCCACTGCCTTATTGCTGCATCACTGGTAAGGCATCTAGCTGAGATAAAGTTCTCCTTAAAGTCATCAGCCTCATTTTCATTGGGCACACAATCTTCTTAATTAAAAAGTTGATATTTTTTATGTGTAAGTTAAATATTTCCTTAACTTGAGCAAATACAATGGCATCATAGAGTCTATGCAAATTGATAATAACGTAACTAAAGTTCATATTTTGGCCCAAGTAAAGCAATCATTATCCTGAATTATCAAAGAGGGTCAAATCTAATCAGTGAAACTGTAATATGAGATTGAAATTTTAAAACACTGATCTATACTCTATATTTTTCTGTAGTTACATTCTTAAAGTCATTTCAAGTCTGGATTGATCACTGATGACATCCTAAAGAGTGCTTATTTAAAACAAAAAAGGCAATTTCAATATCATATGAAAGGCTGACAATCGGTCACTTTTCTGAATTGCTGAAACATTCATGGTAAGAAAAAGAATACAAATACAACTTTCTGGATTTGGTCAGATGGATAAATTTATGTATTTTTCACAAATCTTGATTAGGATAGACACATGATTTTTACATGATCTTTCACAATAGCTTCCCCTTTTTGATATTCCTTTTTCATGCTAAGCCTAGTAAATGTTCCACAATGCATTCTCATTGCCATCATCATCACCACAAGACTGGGACTAATCAGTTCTGTGTTTTCTTGTCCATTAACCAAAAACCACAAAGTATCATAAAAGCTCAAGTACCTCTGCAAACTGAAAATACAATAAGTTCATTTTATAGAACGAGATATTTAAGTCAAATCTGTCTTGCCTCTCCTTCTTAAATAAACTGCAGCATTCCAAAATTGCAGAACCAAAATATGACAAACCAGTTGGTGAATCCAACTCAATATTTGAAAAGATGTTACTCAAATGCAATTTTCTTTCATGGCTTGCTTGAAAAGCAGTAGAACAATTTGCTCTTTTCCAGCCCCCCTCAACGGTTAAGTGTAAATATGCCTTGCTTTCACCATAGTGATTATTGCAAAGTGTTTCTTTACCACCTGCTTTTTTTAGCACCCAAGATGCTGGCCGCATATTCATCTGAAGTGATGTTTCCACTCTTCAACAGCCTCAGTTAGAATGGCTTGCTCGTTATTAGAGGTAGGAGTTCAAAATGTGATTCCCCACTTGCTACCCTGGTGTTCAGTTCTCTCAATTTCAGACAAATCTAAACAGACACAGATTTTTACACCTCTTCATGCAGCTTAATTCCATGTAACAACTAGTAACAAGAATGAAAAGCCCATTTGCATAAAAGGCATTTTGTTTCTTTGCATATGGTATAACATTAGCAGCCAGCATATGTCTCTATTACTATAAACAAAGCAGTTACACGCACAGAACAGACACTGAATAAAGAATACTTATTTTCAAGATGTTACTTCATTCCTGTTTGAATAAAGAATGTCTAAAAATAAGGCTTTAAAAAAGCTAAAAAGGGAAGAGATATTAAATGTGAAGTTGACAATGTTTATTGTGAAGCATTCAATTCTCTAAAGATTAATTCTAGATAAGAGAGTACAGTATTGCAACTGTTGTGTACATAGTTATGGGAGTGGTTTCCCTTCGGCGGGAAACCTTTGTGCAATCATTGGCTGTTACTTCCCGGCGGGAGATTCTGAGCCGGGGATTGGTTATGTTCGAATGGAACCTAGTATTTAAGGTAGGGTTCAACGGCTGCTAGCCAGTTGACCCATGTGAGTTCTAATAAACGTTCCTTGTTTGACATCGCTGTCTCCGCTCGTCATTCTGGACATAACAGTGGCGACGAAGGTGGGATTTGACGGCAGAACAGCGAAAGAACCGCGGAAAGCCGACAGCGAAAAGCGGGAAATTTGAATCACAGTCAACCGAGCAGCAAGCGAACTGAACCTACAGAATGGCGCAAGTCGGTTCCCTGAAGGAGTTTGACCCTAACTACCCTGAAGACTGGGAAGAATATGTCGGACAAGTCGAGGGGTACATGCTGGTCAACGGGATCACGGAGGACAGGAAGAAGGCGGCGGCGTTACTAACCATCAGCGGCACTCCGGTTTACCGGGTGGCCGTCGGCCTGTGCCAACCCCTGCCGGTCTCCAGTGTATCGTACGCCGACCTGTTGGCTAAGCTGAGGGTCCATTTCACCCCTAAACGGTCGGAACTGTTCTGGCGGAGGATATTTGAAAAGCGGAACCAACGGCCGGGCGAATCAATACAACAATTTGTGGCGGCAGTCCGAGAAGCAGCCCTGCGCTGTAAATATGACAACCTCGAGATTCGCATCAGGGACCGAGTGGTTTTGGGGCTGCGAGACGAACACTTGCAAAACCGAATCATCTCTAAGCCCACAGGCAACCTCCAAGAAGTTTTAGACGAGCTACTCACGTACGAGTCTACAGGCAGACGCGACCCCCCCTACAACAGCATGGCAGCCTCAGCCGAAATAAACCTGGAGAGCCATGTGGACGGTGGGGAGGTGGACTACCAGTGGGAAGCCGAGATTGCCGAAGTAGCCAGAAGGTTCGGGAAGATGGCGCCGAGACCACAACGAGCCGAAGGCCCCGACCAGAACAGAAGACAACAACCTCCAGCGCTACAACGACCCCAGAGGGACAACCCAGCCAGACCTCGCGACTCTGAGACCCGGTGCGGAAGCTGCGGCGGGAATCACCAACGATCGACGTGCCAATTCAGAAACACCAAATGCCGAGGGTGCGGAAAAACGGGCCACATCCAGGCCATCTGCCGAAGCCGACCGCGCGACAACCGCCTCCACGAGCTCGACGCTTGGGCCTCAGGTGAGGTAACCCCCGAACGGAGTGGCGGAGAGACCCATAGGCCTAAGGCACGCACTTCCAACCCGGGGGCTGGGGTGGCAGTGGCGTAGCGTGGGTTGTCAGCACCCGGGGCAATTTGCGCCCCCTAACCCGGTGACGTCATGGCACCGCCGAAAAGACGCGCCCCGCAGCGGCGTAGACTTTCCAAGAAGAGTCGCGCGCATGCGGGATGCTTCCGGGTCCCTCTCGAGGGCGGCTGGGCAGGGCTCTGACCTGCAAGAGCCGCTGCATTGAAGCTCGCACGTGAGCCCCGCTAAATAAAGCCACGCATGCGCACGAAGCTAGGCCAGCCGGCCGGCGGGTCCGTCTTCACTCGGCCAAGCCTGCCGGGGCGCCTGCGGGGCGCTTGCGGTTGGCCTGAGCCTGGGCGGAGAGTTGGGCGCTTCTATTTATTTTATTCAGTTTATGTGGCCGCCCATCTCACCTGCCGGACTCGTTTCGCTTTGCAAGAAAGAGCAGCTCGAGAGCGGAGCCAAGCCGACTCTGTGCAGCCCTTGGGGCTCCCTGAGCAGCTCAGTGCGAGCGCGCCCCCCCCAGATGTTGCGCCCGGTGCGGCCCGCCCCCCCTGCACCCCCCACGCTACGCCACTGTGGGGTGGGGGTCAACCACATGGGAATCCATAGACAAAAACACACCCCTAGAATCAACCACATTGTGAGGCCTAAATTAAGAATTGAAGTCCAAATGCAAGGCGTCCCTTGCAAGATGGAAGTGGACTCCGGGGCCTCAGTATCTATAATTTCTAGGGACACCCTTAAATACATAGAAACCAGAAGCGGCCAGCAAATTCCCCTTAAAGGTAAAGGTAAAGGTTCCCCCCGCATATGCGTGCTAGTCGTTTCCGACTCTAGGGGCCGGTGCTCATCTCCATTTCAAAGCCGAAGAGCCAGCGCTTGTCCGAGGACATCTCCGTGGTCATGTGGCTGGCATGACTAGACGCCAAAGGCGCACGGAACGCTGTTACCTTCCCACCGTAGTGGTCCCTATTTTTCTACTTGCATTTTTACGTGTTTTCGAACTGCTAGGTTGGCAGAAGCTGGGACGAGTAACAGGCGCTCACTCTGTTACGTGGAACTCGGGATTCGACCCGCCAAACTGCCGACCTTCCGATCGACAAGCTCAGCGTCCTAACCCACTGAGCCACCGCGTCCCTTTTTAAATTCCCCTTAAACCCACCAAATTACAATTAGCCGACTTCCAGAAATCACCCATAGAACTAGTGGGAGAGGCTACCATTAAAGTTAAATATAAAGGGTTTAGCGGATTATTAACAATTTTAGTCACTGAGGGCCAGAGAACTAGCCTTGTAGGCCTTAATTGGTTCTCGGCCCTAGGCATCTGGGTGGGGGGAATTAACACCATTCAGAATAAAACCCTAAAATCCGTCTGCGATAACTTTGCAGACGTATTCGACGGGTCGTTAGGGAGGTACAAGGGACCCCCCATTAACTTTAATTTGGACCCTGAGGTCAGGCCCATTAGGCTTAAGGCCCGGAGGGTGCCTTTTGCCCTCAAACAGAAAATCGAGGCCGAACTAGATAAGCTAGTAGGCCAGGGCGTTTTAGAACCTGTAGAAGGGGGCCTGTGGGAGACACCGATCGTCACACCCCTGAAACCAAACGGGGATGTGAGGATCTGTGCCGACTATAAGGCCACCCTGAACCTCGCCATGAAAAAGCATGCTTACCCGGTCCCGACGGTGAAGCAGGTCCTCGCGACGATCCAGGACGGCGCCATTTTCGCCAAGCTCGACTTGGCGCAGGCGTATTTGCAACTTACTGTGTCTAAGGAAGCCGCCGAGGCTCAAACGATAGTTACCCACAAGGGGGCGTTCTGCGTTCACAGACTTCAGTTCGGGATAGCTGCAGCTCCAGGCATCTTCCAGGAGGTGATGGAGAGAACCTTGAAGGGCATTCCAGGTGTATGCCCTTACTTTGACGATGTCCTCATCGCTGGAAAAACTGAGGACATCCTAGCTGAGAGGCTAGAACAGGTACTGGGGAAGTTCAGGGAGGCAGGATTGAAATTAAAAAAGGATAAGTGCTGCATAGGGGTAAAATCTACAGAATTCTTGGGGTTTAGAATTGATGCCCTAGGTATCCACCCCACAGAAGGAAAAATTAGGGCGATAAAATTAGCTCCAGAACCCAAGAACAAGGTGGAATTAAAAGCTTTCCTTGTTTTAATTAATTTTTATCACACATTCCTGCCTCACAAAGCAGCTATTGCTGAACCCCTCCATAGACTTTTAGATAGGAAGACCCCCTGGCAGTGGCAACAAAAACACAGGACTAGTTTCCAAACTTTAAAGGACATATTGTCCAGCAATTCTACAGTCACTCACTTTATAGAAAACAAACCTATATTCTTAGCTTGTGATGCTTCCCCTTATGGAGTGGGAGCAGTTATAAGCCACATGGATGAGCAGGGTCAACAGAGGCCTATAGCATACTATTCCAGGACCTTAACAAAGGCGGAACGGAATTATGCACAGATTGACAGGGAAACATTGGCCATAGTGGCAGGCGTAAAAAAGTTCCACGATTATCTGTATGGTAGGGACTTTACCATTTACACTGACCACAAACCCCTGCTAGGATTATTTACTACCGATAGACAGACACCACAAATAATGTCACCCAGAATGCTAAGATGGTCAATTTTCCTTTCTGTTTACACATTCTCAATCAAACACAGGCCGGGCAAGGAGATGGGGCACGCTGACGCCCTCAGCAGGTTACCTCTAGAGGATACAGGTACAGACCCCGCACCTGTGGGACAAATCATGTCCCTACAAGAACTCTCTGAGTGCCCCCTAACTGCCAGGGACATTGCAGTAGCTACCAGAAAAGACCCCATACTCAGCAGAATAGCAGCATGGGTACAAGGAGGGTGGCCTAGCAAAAGCCCTGACTCTAAGTTCACACCGTATGTTAGAAGGAAGGACGAATTATCATCACATGTTGGATGTCTGTTGTGGGGCAACAGGGTTGTTATACCAGAGAGGCATAGAAACACAGTGATTGGGGAATTACACGATGGGCACCCTGGAATTGTGCGTATGAAGGCCCTAGCTAGAAGCCACGTATGGTGGCCAGGGTTAGACACAGCCATAGAGGACAAAGTAGCGGGGTGCTACCAGTGTCAGCGATCTCGACCAGAGCAAGCACACACAACGGTACACAAATGGGAAGAGGCTAGGAACCCGTGGTCTAGGATCCATATTGACTTCGCCGGCCCATTCCAGGGCCTCACATTCCTTGTAGTAGTGGATAGCTACTCCCGGTGGTTGGAGGTCGTGCCTGTTAAGTCCATGACGTCAGCCAAAACCATACAGGTCTTAAGGGGACTCTTTGCCACTCATGGGTTACCTGACGTAATTGTTTCTGACAATGGGCCACAATTCACATCTAATGAATTTCAGGACTTCCTCAAGGCCAACTGGATTAGGCACGCGACTTCAGCACCCTTCCACCCCTCCTCTAACGGCTTGGCAGAACGGAACGTCAGAACAACTAAGGACGCCCTCAGACGAATCATCCACGGCGACTGGCATCAGAGACTGTCTCAGTTCCTGCTGGCCCAACACACCACACCGTGTGCGGCCACAGGGAAGAGTCCTGCTGAAATGAGGTGGGGCAGGCGATTGATAACGAAATTGGACAGATTACACCCTGACAGACTACCTGCTGAACACGACCCGGTTACACCAACCAGGTCTCTGAACATTGGGGATATGGTGTGGGCCAGGAATTATGGACAAGGGGACAAATGGGCACAAGGGGTCGTGATCGATAAAACTGGTCCCTTATCTTATTTAATTGAGGGGGAAGGGAATCAGCTGATTAGGAGACACATCGATCAGTTAAGAAAAAGGGCCCCTGAAGGCGTACAAGCCAACAAAGAGAGGGAAAATACCACAACTGACTCTGCACCTTCCCCAGCCAAGGGTAACAAAGTACCAGGGGGGAAAGGGAGGAGAATACATTTCAGGGCAATTGAAGCAACCCCCCAGAATTGTAACGCAAGGATAGAAATAGCGCCCCCTGACAGCCCACCAGGGTCACCCAGCCAATCCAATGTATCCCAACAACAGCAATCACAACAACAGCCCAATAAGGAAACACCACCAGGGCCGTCCACACACACAACAGGGTCTGAGGAGGTAGTCACCGGCGGAACTGAAGGAACCCCAGCAGTTAGTATGGCCAGCCGATACCCAGTCAGGCAACATAAACCCCCTAGCTACCTGAAGGATTATGTCAAATAGTAAATTTCATCCAGGGGGGAAGGGGTGTTGTGTACATAGTTATGGGAGTGGTTTCCCTTCAGCGGGAAACCTTTGTGCAATCATTGGCTGTTACTTCCCGGCGGGAGATTCTGAGCCGGGGATTGGTTATGTTCGAATGGAACCTAGTATTTAAGGTAGGGTTCAACGGCTGCTAGCCAGTTGACCCATGTGAGTTCTAATAAACGTTCCTTGTTTGACATCGCTGTCTCCGCTCGTCATTCCGGACATAACAGCAACCTTACGTATATCTGACAAATGTGTGAAAAAGAGAGACAGATGAAATTGTGACTTCCTTGATTTAGGTATCCAGCTCATAAGAGGCAAATAAAATATATTGTATATTTTTAAATTATTTTCTTCTGTATTATTATTTTATATAATTTTTAAATGATGCTTAGAATCTTATAGCGATCAGAGAATTTGCTGAACAGATCTATTTACTTTCCAGTTGGTTAGTGAATTAAAATTGGATTTGTTCCAGTGTAAGTGCAGATAGTCCTCAACTTATAGGCATTACTTTAGCAACTGTTCAAAGCTACAACCCTGAAAAAAGTGACTTAATACCATCACAGTATCTCCATGGTCATGTGATCAAAATATGGACACCTAGCAACCAGCATTTATTTACAATAGTTACAGCATTCTGGTTTTATTTGATTGGATTTAGATCTTCCCAGCCGGCTTCTGTCAAGCAAAGTCAATGGGGGAACCCAGATTCACTTAACGATCTCAGAACTTAACAGCTGCAGTGATTCACTTAACAACCATGGGAAAAATGTTGTAAAATGAAGCACAATTCACTTAACAACAACCTTTTGTTTAGTGATGGGTAGCCACGGACTATCTATAAAGTTTTCCCTTCTCTTCTGAGACAATTGTTGCTAACGTGTTTTGTGATAACGTGGTTGATGACAAAGTCAGGGATTGGGATCTGCTCAATTTTTACTGGCCATTTTAGGGTCCTGCAAACATGTCCAGTTATTGGATGCTGTTCTCTATTGCCATGTTAGTTTGAATTGCAAAGAGACCATACTGCTGGTTTCTACTGAGACTTTTACCCATGTAATACCTAACAAGTGCTTCCAAAAGTAATTGTCAAGTGGTATGTGGGCCTCTTATATCCCTGGCCTTAGCACTGTTATGAAAGTGAACTAGATCTGTATTTAAAAATCAGGATTAGCTTTCTTTTTAAGAAAAAACTAATCTTACGCTGCAGAAACATAGACTGGCACTGTGCTGCTATTTTGTCCATAATGAGTACTTTACAGTTTTTCTACTGGTTCTGCTGGAAAAGTATTTCCAGTGCTTTTTTTGTAAAAAAAAAAAAAAGTGCCGTGACTCACACACATCATACAACCTGCCTTGCCTACCCTACAAGGTTCCATCCAAAAAAGGTGCCGGAACTCCGTTCTGGGTGTTCTATGACAAAAAAAGCCCTGGGTATTTCCATGGTCGAATCCCGAGTGCCGCGTAACAGAGTGAGCGCCTGTTACTCGTCCCAGCTTCTGCCCACCTAGCAGTTCGAAAGCACGTAAAAATGCAAGTAGAAAAATAGGGACCACTACAGTGGGAAGGTAACAGCGTTCCGTGCGCCTTTGGCATCTAGTCATGCCGGCCACATGACCACGGAGACGTCCTCGGACAAGCGCTGGCTCTTCGGCTTTGAAACGGAGATGAGCACCGGCCCCTAGAGTTGGAAACGACTAGCACGCATGTGTGGGGGAACCTTTACCTTTACCTTATTTCCATGGTTGCACTTTTTACTGTTTTTATCACTTTGAGGAGAGGTTACTCTTATGCGATATTGCGTACTTCTGGATGCTGTGAGATATACTGTAGCTACTCGCTATGACCACATGCTACAGTCACTGTCATTTCTTTTCAGCACAAGCCAAGGACAGAGCTCACTTAGTATTAATTACTCTCTCTCCCACTTCACTGCAACCCTCTCTTTCATACCTGTGATTTGTCAGTTGGGTTATTTTTGGACATGGCTTTAGCGCTCTTTCTGAGGAGTGCTAGATGTGTGTTTAAATATTGTTTGATTGTCACATAACAGACCTAGGGCAAGGCAGACAGTTTGGCAGATGGCTAATGCACCTGTTCTAAGCACCTGCCTAATTTGTTCAACACATATTATGGAAGGTAGTCGATTGGTGATTTTCAAAAGGTGCTTCATTGGTAGAGAAACGAATCCACCAGTCATTTCCCTTAGATTGTCTCACATTAAAGAGTAAGGTAGCTTCATTCATTGGTCTGGTTCCCTAGGCAGAAAAATAACTAGCCACAAAAGCAGTACAATGAGTGCCAACTATATTTTACTGCCAGTTGATTAGGAAGAGTAGCACTTTAAAGTGACAGTCTAGAGACAGTCTTATATGAGATGAACTAGAGTCTTGTTGGAAACTAACCAAGGAGAGAAGCAACCTGGAACTAAGGAGAAATTTCCTGACAGTGAGAGAAATTAATCAGTGGAACAACCTGCCTCCAGAAGCTGTGAATGCTCCAACACTGGAAGTTTTTAAGAAGAGACTGGACAGCCATTTGTCTGAAATGGTATAGGGTTCCCTGCCTGACCAGGAGGTTGGACCAGATGACCTCCAAGGTCCCTTCCAACTTTATTATGATGATGATGATCTTTGTTCACCTCATATAAGAACAGTCTTCCTCTGTTTTGTGAAATTTCTAAATACTTATTTCTAAATTTCTAAATATTGTTTAAATCTAGAAAGCTGTTTTGCTCATAGGCTGTAGCAGATCCTTCCTGCTTTACTAAGTCTGAATTGCTCTGACTCTTTGAGACTTTGATTATCTTTACCTGTCCAAAGTTAAAAGGCTCCTTCTCTATCTAAAAGACTAAATACTATTCCTTCTTTAAACTGCTGTGTTTAAGTTACAGTACAATTCCAAAGCATTAACAATGTGCATAACAACCACAGTGTTACCAGTACAGTTATATTTTTGTTGGTAGAACAGCAACCACCAGGAAAATAACGCCATTGGAACCAGAGCCAGTTTTCTTGTTTACTACTATTTTATGCACCCTATGTGAAGAACACGTGAAGTGAAAGGGAGAGAAGAGGTGGCAAGGGGTAGATAATCTCTTGGAGATATCTTAAACTATGGAAAATACATAACATATTGGTGTTTGAATTATTGAAATATTAGTGGAATTTGGCTATATGGTAATGTTAAAATAAGATCCATAAATGATTTAATGGGCAGAGTCTGACAATGAGGATACGGGCAGCCTTGTCGATTTAATCTGGGAAGAGTTCGACCCTGTGAGCTCCACCACGTGTTTGTTGGACCCGTGTCCCTCCTGGCTGACTTATGCGGCTCGGGATGGGACACGAGGCTGGCTCCAGGCAGTGATTACTGCTTCTTTGAGCGAGGGTAGCTTTCCCGCTGCCTTGAAGGAGGCGGTGGTGAGACCCCTCCTCAAGAAGCCTGCCTTGGACCCAGCAATATTAAACAACTTTCGTCCGGTCTCCAACCTTCGCTTTCTGGCGAAGGTTGTTGAGAGCGTGGTGGCGCAACAGCTCCCTTTGTTCTTGGATGAAGCTGATTATCTAGACCCGTACCAATTGGGTTTCAGGCCCGGGTACAGCATGGAGACGGCATTGGTCGCGCTGGTGAATGATCTCTGGTGGGCTCGGGACAGGGGTTGCTCCTAGTCCTTTTAGACCTCTCAGCGGCTTTTGATACCATCGACCATGGTATCCTGCTGCGACGTCGCAGAGGGTTAGGAGTGGGAGGCACAGTTCTCCAGTGGTTCTCCTCCTACCTTCTGGGACGTTCGCAGTCAGTGTTGGCAGGAGGGCAGAGATCGACCTTGAGACCTCTCATTTGTGGAGTTCCTCAGGGATCGGTTCTCTCGCCTCTCCTGTTCAACATCTACATGAAGCCACTGGGTGAGATCATTCGTGGCTTTGGAGTTGGGTATCATCAATATGCTGATGATACCCAGCTTTTTATTTCGACCCCAAACCACCCCAGTGATGCCCTCGACGTGATGTCCCGCTGCCTGGAGGCGGTCTGGGTCTGGATGGGGAGGAACAGGCTTCGACTCAACCCTGACAAGACTGAGTGGCTGTTCGTGCCGGCATCCTGGGAAATTCCGATTATTCCATCTCTGGCCATGGGGGGTGAGCTATTACCTCCCATAGATAGGGCTCACAACTTGGGGGTCCTTCTAGATTCACAGCTCTCTTTGGAAGAGCATATTGGAGCTGTGACTAGGGGGGCCTTTGCCCAGGTTCGCCTGGTGCGCCAGTTGCGGCCCTATCTATACCGGGATGCCTTGCGTACAGTCACTCATGCGCTCGTGACTTCTCATCTAGACTACTGTAATGCTCTCTACATGGGGCTGCCCTTGAGGTCCACCCGGAGACTTCAACTGGTGCAGAATGCAGCCGCGCGAGTTATCTTGGGGGTTTCCCGATACTCCCATGTTACACCTTTGCTCCGCGAGCTGCATTGGCTACCGGTTGCTTTCCGGGTGAGGTTCAAGGTGTTAGTGATGACTTACAAAGCCCTTCATGGCATGGGTCCGGATTACCTACGGCAACACCTACAGCCGGCGACAACTTCCCTCCGTCCAGTGCGCTCCCACAGAGAGGGCCTCCTCAGGGTGCCGATTGGTGGCCCCCAGGGGGAGAGCGTTCTCTGTGGGCGCGCCAGACCTATGGAACTGCTTACCGGTCGAGCTCTGGATGGCCCCCAACCTTTGCTCCTTCCGGCGTGATCTCAAAACCTTCTTTTTTGAACAAGCTGGCCTGGTCTGACGGGATGGGGTTGGGTTTTTTTTTTTATTGAAAAGTTTTAACATACAGTTTATCTTTAACAGTCCCCCCTTCCCCTCCCCCCTCCCTCCCTCCCTACCCCTCCCCCCTCCCCCCCCAACTTCCCAGAGCTAAATACAAGGTATAGGGGAAAAAAACAATCATAAACAACCATATGCTAACAACCATAAACTCTAAAATCCATCACTCTCTAGCTTATACAGGATAATACAAACCTTAATGATATTAAATATATATAGAAAAGAAAAAAGAAAAAAAAGGAAATAAAGAAAGAAAAAGCGAAGGAAGACTTATTCAAATGCTACATGAAACTTCTTAACCCTATATTTGTTCTGGATGTACTCAACCCATTTTCTCCATTCCATAATATAACGTTCTTGCGAGTGATCTTTCAAGTAAGCCGAAATCTTTGCCATCTCTGCCAGGTCGGAAACCTTTAAAGTCCATTCTTCTATAGTCGGCAATTCCTCTTTCTTCCAATACTGACCTATTAAAAGTCTTGCTGCCGTGATTAAATTTTTTATAATTAGTTTTAATTTTTTATAATTAGTTTTAATTTTTAATATGTATCAATTACTACGGGCATAGTTGTTTAATCACTTTTTAATTTTTGTATCCTGTTTTTTATTATGTATTGCCCTGTTCACCGCCCTGAGTCCTTCAGGAGAAGGGCGGTATACAAATTAAATTATTAAATTAAATAATTAAATTAAATTAAATTAAATTAAATTAAATTAAATTAAATTAAATTAAAAAAACAAGAAAGCAAAATTACATTTTTATGCCAGTTACAAGCATTCATGAATCATATCTTATGCTGTCATTTATAATTTCATCACCTCACATTTAGACTACTGTAACTCACTGTATATAGGGTTGCCCTTGATAACTATTCAGAAGTTTCAGCTGGTTCAGCATGTGGCAACTCATATAGCTATGAGAACATCAAGATTCACTCATATAACATCACTACTACAGGAGTTCCTTTGGCTGCCAGTTAGTTTCTGAGCACAAGACAAGGAGCTGGTTGTCATATTTAATACCCTACATGGCTCAGGACCTGGAGATCATCTTTTCTAGTTTGAATCTTGGCGTTCTTAGCTACTCCTCTCCTTTGGCACAGCTAATCCTGTGAGGGAAGAATGGCTGTCACTTTTATGACCTTCCAAAAAATAGTTATAATGTGGCTTTTGTGGAAAGGATTTGGTTAAGAAAGATCCACACCATTATTGTCAGTAATTGCTTCCAGATTTTTTTTAAAAAAAATATATTGATCTTTGTATCATTTCACTCTACATTCTCTCTTTTAAACAGCATTGCCTGAACACTAAGGTTAAAGTCAGCTCGAGGAACAATATCATCAGGAAATTTATAAACGACACATGGGGATCTCAACTGTCTACATCAGGAGTGTCAAACTGCTGGCCCATGGGCCAGATGCATCATGCCAAAACCGTGCCCACCCCATTGCTGGCAATGGAAAAAAATACATCTTGACACAACACGCGATGTTGCGAGTTTGACACCCCTGGTCTACATTATGCACATCAGCTTTGGCTCCAAGAGTCTCTGCAGCAGAGTATGCTACTTCAGCGTGGGATGCATCTGCACATGGGAAACAACTTAATATCACCATCAATGAAGCAGTATGGTTAGTGACAAGTTGTCTCAAACCTACACCAATTGAGAAAATATATCCTCTCACTGGCATTGTCCCATTTAAGATCAGGAGAAGAAGGAGCAGCAGATGCCGAGAGAACTAAGCCAGAGAACGATCCTCGACAGCCTCTGAATGGACATATGCCCCAAACCCGCCAACTCAGATCTAGGAACAGCTTTATGGCAAGAACAAATATTTGTGAAGGGTACACAAGATCAAAATTGAATTAAGAGATGAAGGAAGGAGACCATCAAGCAAGGAATAACATTAAAGGAAGATATGGATCTGACCTCCCTTATACTACTTGGAGGATACTGAAAAGGTTGAAAGTTGGAATGCCTAAATGTAAAACCAATATGCTCAATTGGAAGCTCTCAGCGGATAACAACTGACTTTGTGAATGTGGAGAGATACAGAGCCCAGCCCATCTGCTGATATATTGGCTTTTACCAGAAACATATACGGATATAACTTATTTTTGGCCAAGCCAAAAAGTGGGTTTCTGCCAATTTAAAGATTGATCTAAGACACAGAAGAAGAGCCTTTAGAGTAAGGTATTTTATAAATCTCATAATCTAATATAATCAGGGCTTTTTTTCTCATAGAACACTCAGAACGGAGTTCCGGCACCTTTTTGGGATGGAACCTTATAGGGTAGGCAAGGCGGGTTGTATGACATGTGTGAGTTCCGGCACCTTTTTCTTTTACAAAAAAAGCACTGAATATAATGAAATACTGTAAATCTGTATGCCTTGTGAGATCAGTACAGAACACTTGAGAATCTGTCCACCAAGACATCTTGTTAATAAGCCTTCTTGGTGATGGCCCTGTTTCTGTGAAATACCTTGCTCCCAGAAATCCAGGCTTAACAGAATAGCAGAGTTGGAAGGGAACATGAAAGTTTTCTAGTCCAACCTCCTGCTTGAGAAGGAAATTCTATATCATTTCAGACAAATGGTTGTCCAATCACTTCTTTAAAATGTCCAGTGTTGGAGAACCCACAATTTCTGAAGGCAAGTCATTCCACTGATTAATTGTTCTAACTATCAGGAAATTTCTCCTTAGTTTTCGGTTGGTTCTCTCCTTGATTAGTTTCCATTCATTGCTTCTTATTCTGCCTTCTGGTGCTTTGGTAAATAGTTTGTGTTCAAATATTGAACCCTGCTATCATGTCTCAAATATTAGCTTGATGCACCCAATCCTGCAACTATTTTTCATATGTTTTAACCTCCTGTCCCCTAATCATCTTTGTTGTTCTTCTCTGCACTCTTTCTAGAATCTCAACACCTTTTTAATATTGTGGCAACCAAAACTTAGCCCCTCACAAATTGGTTTCTGAAGACTTGGAAAGACAGGACATTTCATGAGAGTATTTAGGGACATTGAAGCTCACTTTGTGACATGTTACATTTATATTATTGTTTATAAATATTTTAAAAAACCTATTTTAAAAAATATTTATTGGTGGCTGTAAGTTGCTCAGAGCCTTTGGGAATTGGAGCTAAAGAGCTGTGGTGGGACAGTGATTAGAATGCAGTATTGCAAGCTAATTCTACCAACTACACAGTGGTGGGATTCAAATATGTGAACAACTGGTTCTTTGTGTGGATGCCACTTCCGGAAGTCCATTCTGGGCCTGGGCAACAAAAAATTAGCTACTGGTTCTGCCAAATGGTGTGAACTGGCTGAATCCCACCACTGCAACTGCCAGTAGTTCAATCCTGGCTGGCTCAAGGTTGATTCAGCCTTCCATCTTTCTGAAATCATTAAAATGAAGACCTAGATTGTTGGGGGCAATATGTTGACTCTGTAAACCACTTAGAGAGGGCTGTAAAACACTGTGAAGCGGTATGTAAGTCTAAGTGCTATTGCTAAATAGAAGCTGCAGTAGAAAGTAAATTAAGCAATGTTTAGTGGAGAAGTCACATTCTAGCCAATGACATTCTTTAAGAATCAAAAGCACTGCTTTTAGAGAGCTTAACAAGGAACTGTTGTAGTCCTTCACTTACAACAGTTCATTTAGTAACAGTTTGAAGTTATAATGACACTGGAAAAACTTAGTTATGACCATTTTGCACATTTACAACTGTTGCATCATCATTATGGAAACCTAATCAAAATTTAGATCCTTAGCAAATGGTTCATATTTATGACAGTTGCAGTGTCCCGGGTCATGTGATCACCTTTTGCGACCTTCTGACAAGCAAAGTCAATGGTGAACCAGATTCACTTAACAACTGTGTTACTAACTTAACTGCAGTGATTCACTTAACAAGAGTTGCAAGAAGGGTCATAAAACGGGGCAAAATTCATTTAAATGTTTTGCTTACTAACAGACATTTTGGGCTCCATTATGGTCACAAATTGGGGGCTATCTGTAGTAGAGAAGTTTGTTAAAATAAATTAATGAATTCACAAGATAGATTCTACCAGACAAATGTAGACCACTGGATCTAGTGATCATTTTTAGGCTAGGCTGTTACCTTTCTTTCCCAAGTCAATGTTGTTCCCTATCAGCTTCTGCTGCCACATGCAGCTAGAGAAATTGGCTGTCTTTAAACCCCCAGTATAGCCACAAGAAATGACAAGCACTTTTAGTCTAAGGTAAAGGTAAAGTAAAGGTTCCCCCGCACATGCGTGCTAGTCGTTTCCAACTCTATGGGCTCATCTCCGTTTCAAAGCCGAAGAGCCAGCGCTTGTCCAAGGACGTCTCCGTGGTCATGTGGCCGGCATGACTAGATGCCAAAGGCGCATGGAACGCTGTTACCTTCCCACCATAGTGGTCCCTATTTTTCTACTTACATTTTTACGTGCTTTCGAACTGCTAGGTTGGCAGAAGCTGGGACGAGTAACAGGCGCTCACTCTGTTACGCGGCACTCGGGATTCGACCCGCCAAACTGCCGACCTTCTGAACGACAAGCTCAGTGTCCTAATCCACTGAGCCACTGCGTCCCTACTTTTAGTCTACTTTGTATTAAATTTCTTTTTAGGCTCAACTTCCAGCCAGCTTCAGGAACATTATGAATTACAAAGTTGAAGAATCACTACTATGAATTTTTATTCATATTCCTCTATAATTCTGATAGCACGCATACTGGAATACATTCATTCATAAAAAGTAATATTGTTAAACAGAATACAGTAACTTCTTTTCATTATAAATCGGATTTTGGATTTCAGGGGGGGAAAAAACATTCGGTGGTTTTTTTATTGTGAATCTTTGTGTTGCTGTATCAGAAGCAAACCCAATCATGCAGAAGATTTCCTTTACTCATATCAATATGCTATGACAAGCCTCACCTGATGAATTTCTAACTGTCAAGTTATAAGTAGAAGTACAGCAAATGGGACCAAAAACAAAAGTGACAAGGTACTATTTATGCTGTCTTCTTCAAGGGCGTTTTTTCCTTCCGTTCAATCATGTTTGATTCTTGGAGACTGCCTGGAAACCTCCCTACAGTTTAATTGGCAAGGTTTTTCAGAATTGGTTTGCCATTGCTTGCTTGCTAGGATTGAAAGAAAGTGACTGGCCTAAAATCACCCATTTGGCTTTGTGCCTAAGGCAGGAGTGGCTCCCAGTCTCCCAGACTTTAGCCTGGTGCCTCAACCACTGCACCAAACTGGGCTCTCTTCGAGAAATTTAAGGGATTTTTTTTTACTTTTTTCTTTTAGACAAAACAATATTATAACTTAAAGCAGGGCTTTTTTTCTCATAGAACGCTCAGAACGGAGTTCCGGCACCTTTTTTGGATGGAACCTTGTAGGGTAGGCAAAGCGGGTTGTATGACATGTGCGAGTTCCGGCACCTTTTTCTTTTACAAAAAAAGCACTGACTTAAAGAAACCATTCCAGGAGATGCCTATGTTCAGCTTTCTTCTCAGACACAATTTTTAACAGAGAGAGAAAGAAATGCCTGCATTCAAACTGACATTGACAAATTTCAGCATATACAAAAGGGCTCCCTGGGCAAGTAATACCAGCCAAGCTTACAAGCAAAGCCAAATTTCTGAACTAGCACTCCTCTGTTGCACCCTACCTTTTAGATATCCTACTGAAGAATAACAAACAAGAATGCATCCTTCTAGGTAACAGCAGCCACAGCAATCCTATCATTAGCAGCTTTTGACCTATCGCATCAGTAACTTTCATGTGGGAATCAACTGTAGCCCTTTCCTTCGGCTGCTTTTTCAATTGGGAAAAGTTTTTTTTTTGATGAGCAACAATGGGAACATGTATATTTATCTGCTTTTAGTACATCCAAGAACTCCCAACCCCATATGAGAATAATTGCCATAGTTTTGGTTTTTATTTGCTGTTCCCTTGAATGTAGCCAATGGGGCTAACTCTGCTGATATACTGTCGTAGTAAGGGATAACCATTTGAAATCTGTCCAGTCCCACAGAGCATCGGGCACCTCACATACCTACCCATATTAATCCAAGGGAATGGATTATTTTTAGACATACTACACAAACCAGCATTTATAGTGAACTGTTAAATCTCTGAATAGTAGCCAAAACACTCTAGGGAGAACGTAAAAGACAGTGTCCTGCAGTTTTCCACTGTGGATATGACAAGCATTTTCAAGCACAATGGTGGACTTGCTTTCTTCATGCCATATTATATCTTGTACCAGTGCCTACAGCTCTTCAAAACAAGTTCTCTGTTCATTTTGAAGTGCCATTTTATTTTCTACTGCACCAATATGCTTAATTATGCATATCATATGACGTTCTGTTGTGGAGCTAATTCCATTCTTCTTATATCTATATGTATTTCACATATACCTTGTACTGTATTAAATTCTCTTCCTCTTTGTTTCTCTCTTTGTCTTTCTTTCCTTTTTCCGTTATTCTTTCAGTCATGATTGTTTTTCTGTAACCGAGAGGTTTACCTCAAACCTATTGAAGCCTTAAAAAATTCCCAAGCAAAATAATTTTGTATCACATATATACTTCCACGAAGGAGAAATTTTGAGAATATATGTGTTATGTACTGGGCTCTTGTGATACACCACATGGGTTGCTGGAGCAACTAACGGCTCTCCAGCAACCCAGACTAACTGTCTCCTGTCCTGCAATTGGCTAGCCCCAGGCGGTAATCGTGGGTTCAAACCTATTGGCTGCCACCTAGTGGCTAGACTATATATTGCAGCTGGTGCAGCCCTTGCTTCAGTACAGTTCCAGCAAGAAATAAAAGTATGAGTTATCCTGTACGCAGCCTCGCGTCATCATTCCTGCACCCAAGAACCCACTATTTAACAGTGGCGACGAAGGTGGGATTCTGCTTCGCTGATTAAGAGCTGAAGTCCATGAGGAGAAGGCAGCACACACTGGAGGGAAGAGGCATTTCCCCCCCCCTCTCTCTCAAGGCCAACTAGCAAGCTACACTAGCAGCCTCGTGCTCAGTGGACACATTCCCTGAGCCTTGAAGCAGGATCTGAAGATTGCAGGAACCAGAGAGAAGAATGCCAAAGGTCAGCACATTAAGAGAATTTGATGTGAAACACCCGGAGAAATGGCCATCTTATCTTTCGCAAGTAGAAAACTATCTCAGAGCCAATGAAATCACGGAAGAAGGACTGAAGGCCGCAACACTGCTTTGTGTGTGTGGCCCAGCAACCTTTGATTTGGCCGAGAATCTTTTCACACCGAAACCAATCGAAGCGGTCTCCTACGCAGATCTAAAAAAGAAGCTAACCGGGCACTTCCAGCCCAAGATGTCTGAGATGGCTTGGCGATTCAAATTTGACCAAAGAGTGCAGCTACCAGGGGAGACAGCTTCAGAGTTCATTGCGGGCCTAAGACTGGTGTTTGGGTGCACGCCTATGCAAGTTCTCAAATTTAAAAGAACAACTAAGAGACCGGCTCATCTGTGGCCTCCAAGACAGAATGCTTCAGCAGAGACTATTTGCTAGACCCAATTTAATGTTTTCTGAAGCACAGGACGAGGTATGGCCGATGAAGCCACTGGGGGCTCAGTGCAGACAGTTCAGTCCACCAAACCTTCAAAAGTCGAAGAATCGGTCCATCTTAAGGTCGCCAAATGCACCGGAGAATTGTCAGAGGAAGAAGAATGTGAAATCAACCGACTCCAAAAGCAACCCAATGCACAACACCACAACAGCCACCAGCGAAAGGATGGTTACAAGGCAGTTCTCTTACCGAGATGTAAGGGGTGCGGTGGCAACCATCTTCGCGCCAATTGCAGATTTCGTTCGGCCACATGTAGAGCTTGCGGAAGAACAGGCCACATCATGGTGGTTTGCAGAGCCTGCCAGAGACACCGGCCACCCAAACACCAGTCGGAAGAACCGACTAGGGGAGGTACTGGGGCCCAGGGTCCAGTTAATGTGGGATTCTTCAGAAGCCATAGAAGTGTATGCCGCACCGGGGCTCAACGCCCAAACTTAAGCTCTTGGTAGAGCTACAAGGAGTTCCATGTAAGATGGAATTGGACTCTGGCTCTGCAGTCTCAATCATTTCGCAAGACACATTTAACTTCGTGTGTAGGCGCAATAACAATTGGGCCAAACTAAGACCCTCAGATATCATTTTAATGGATTTTCAAAATGCTCACATTAAAGTTAAGGGAGAAGCCACTTTATTGGTAAAATTTAAAGGGTTTTTGGGGCACCTGGATGTAATAGTAGTAGGGGGCCAGAGAACAAGTCTCATTGGACTTGATTGGTTTGATGTCTTAGGTATTCAAATTACTGGCATAAACCGGACACAAACTGCAGACCTCATGTCAGTGTGCAAAGAATACGCGGATGTTTTGATTCAACCCTAGGGACATACACAGGCCTGCCTATCTCTTTTAAGTTAGATCCCAACATTGTCCCAATCAGGGTTAAACCTCGCAGGGTCCCCTTTGCTTTAAAACATAAAATTGATTCAGAAATTGACAAGCTTGTAGAACAAGGCGTGTTACAGCCTGTTGATGCTGGGGGGAGTGGGAAACTCCTATTGTCACTCCACTTAAAGCCAATGGGGAAATTCGCATTTGTGCTGACTATAAATGCACATTAAATAAGGCCCTTAAGCAACACACTTACCCGGTCCCAGTGGTCAATCATGTTTTAGCTTCCTTGCAAGGGGGGACTATTTTTGCTAAACTTTGATTTGGCACAGGCCTATCAGCAATTGCCAGTTGACGAGGCCACAGCCGCAGCTCAAATGATCGTGACTCACAGAGGGGCATTCAGGGTTAAACGCTTACAGTTTGGCGTCAGCGTTGCACCGGGTATTTTCCAAGGGATTATGGAATGTACACTTAAAGGTATTCAGGGCATCTACCCTTATTTTGATGATGTTCTTATTGCAGGGGAATTCCCTGAAGTGTTGGCCAGTAGGCTCAGGGCTGTTTTGCAGAGGCTTTGCGAAGCAGGCCTCAAATTAAAAAAGAACAAGTGCAGTATTGGGGTTCCATGAACAGAATTCTTGGGTTTCCACATTATCTAAGGGAACACCTGCTGCCGGCATCAACTTCCCATCGTCCTGTGCGATCCCACAGGGAGGGCCTTCTTAGGGTATCGCCGGTTAAGGAATGCCGGCGGGTTATCCCCAGGGGAAGGGCGTTCTCTGTGGGTGCGCCGACCCTTTGGAACCAGCTTCCCATGGAGCTTAGGACTGCCCCCGACCTTCGCTCATTTCGTAGGGACTTGAAAACTTGGTTTTTTGAGTTGTCTGGCCCAGACTGAGGGGTTTTAATTTTTAATTAATGGGGTTTTAGTTAAGTTCAGGGATTAATTTAATCTTAGTTTTAATCGTTTTTAATTGTATATGATGTATTTTAACTTTTAATTTTCCCTGTAAACCGCCCTGAGTCCTACGGGAATAGGGCGGTATATAAATTTAAATATAAATAAATAAATAAATGCTAACGGCATTCACCCCGCTGATTCTAAAGTGAAGGCCATTAAAATGGCTCCTAGGCCCAAATCAAAAGGAGAGCTTCAAGCATTTTTGGGTCTCCTAAATTTTTATCACACATTCCTACCTCATAAGGCAGCAATAGCAGAGCCCCTCCACAGGCTACTAGACAAAAAATCTCCTTGGAAATGGGCTAACTTATATGAAAAAAGTTTCCAGGACTTGAAAGCAATACTGTCAGAAAAGTCCACTGTAACTCATTACATAGAGTCTAAACCTGTATGTCTTGCATGTGATGCATCTCCCTATGGGGTGGGGGCAGTCTTAAGCCACATAGAGAAAAATGGGAAACAGGTTCCTATTGCATTTTACTCAAGGACCTTGTCCTCTGCTGAGCGCAACTATGCCCAGATTGACAAAGAGCTCTGGCCATAGTTGCTGAAATTAAAAAAAATCATGATTATTTATATGGCAGGGATTTCACTGTCTACACTGACCACAAACCTCTGTTGAGACTGTTCACAACAGACAAACAAACCCCCCACATACTATCTCCAAGAATGTTGAGATTGTCTATTTTCCTGTCTGCATACAATTTTAAACTAATTCACAAACCGGGCAAGGAAATGGGCCATGCTGATGGCCTCAGCAGACTACCACTGCCACTAATGGATCCAAATCTGGCTCCTGCTGCTAGAATACTATCAATACAGGACATACTTGAATTTCCCCTCCATGCAGGGGACATTACTGCTGAAACTGCCACAGATAAAATACTTAGTAGAGTGTTGTCATGGGTATACACGGGCTGGTTAGAAAAAAGTCCAGGCTCTGAATTTCAAAGCTATTTTGTCAGGAGGCATGAGTTGTCTGCACATAAAGGGTGCATTTTATGGGGGAACAGAGTCATAATTCCCACTTCCCTAAGAGACAGGGTTTTACACTCATTACATGAAGGCCATCCAGGCATTGTCAGAATGAAAGCTTTAGCTGGAAGCTACCTTTGGTGGGCTGGCCTTGATAAGGCCATTGAGGGTCAGGTCCATGGTTGTTATACATGCCACCAATCTAGGCCTGAAATGCCACTCGCCCCAGTTCACAGGTGGGAGGAAACGCACACTCCCTGGTCTAGGATTCACATAGACTATGCTGGGCCTTTTCAGGGGCAGCTCTTCCTGATAGTAGTGGATAGCCACTCAAAATGGCTGGAAGTAATTCCAGTTCCTAACATGACTACTGCTAGGACCATCCAGGTGCTGAGAAAACTCTTTGCAACACATGGGTTGCCTGATGTCTTAGTTTCTGACAATGGGGTCCAATTCACTGCTGTTGAATTTCAGGATTTCCTTAGAGGTAATCTCATCAGACATGCAACATCTGCACCTTTTCATCCATCTTCTAATGGCCAAGCCGAACGCATGGTGAGGACAACGAAGGAGGCACTCAAGTGCATTGTCACTGGTGACTGGCATCACAGATTGGCAGATTTCTTACTCTGCCAGCATTCTACGCCCTGCGCAGCCACAGGTAAAAGTCCTGCAGAACTACGTTGGGGGAGGCGTTTCATTACTAAACTGGACAGGTTGCATCCAGACAGAGTGGCAGCAGAAGCCTCTTGACCAAAACCCCCAAGGGGGCTGTACATGGCCGATTGGGTTTGGGCCAGGAACTATGGTCAGGGGAATTTGTGGGTTCCTGGTCAAATCATGAAGGCATCCGGACTCCTATCTTATGAAGTGGGGTTGGAGGGAGGGCGAGTTGTCAGAAGCCACATTGATCAGCTCAGGAAAAGGTTTCCAGAATGGCCACTAAGTGAGGATTGCATCGTAAGTCCCTCCCAAGGTCCTCAAACTTGTGGCCCAGCCAGCCCTCACATGGACTACCAGGACGTTTCCTTCTCAGCGGAGATGGAACCAGAGGGAGAACCGGGGTGCTCGGGAGTGCAACATTGACCCACTGACGAAGCGAGCCAACCGAATTTCAGCATCCGCTGTGCCTACTCTGCTGAACAGACTGACTCTGGGGTGGGCCGACCTGATGAGGCCAGCCAGAGTGTTTCGAATCCCCTGGACCCTGGAGCACAAAGGGACACAAGTGTACCCAGCCCACTGGGTAAGCTGGTAGACCACAAAGTGATGGGAACTCCGAGACATTCCTCTAGGGCACACAAGCCTCCTTCGTACCTTACAGATTATATTGTAAAATAAAGAGATGTATATTGTTGTAAAACCTGTTGCCACTAAACTACAGAAACTAGTGTTTTGTGTAACTGCCTATTACTGCAATGGAAGCCTGTTCATTTAGACATTGTTTAATCTCATTGTATTCCACAGTGATTTTTATTATTTTTATTATCATCACTTTATTGTGTGTGTGCTGATTAATAAGTCTTGACAACTGTCAGGACTAATTGTTGTTGGCATAGTCTGATCTAAGAGGGGAGAATTGTTGTGTACTGGGCTCTTGTGATACACCATGTGGGTTGCTGGAGCAGCTAACGGCTCTCCAGCAACCCAGACTAACTGTCTCCTGTCCTGCAATTGGCTAGCCCCAGGCAGCAATGGTTGGTTCAAACCTATTGGCTGCTGCCTAGGGGCTAGACTATATATTGCGGCTGGTTGTAGCCCTTGCTTCAGTACAGTTCCAGCAAGAAATAAAAGTATGAGTTATCCTGTACGTAGCCTCGCGTCGTCATTCCTGCACCCAAGAACCCACTATTTAACAATATGAACAGCTGCAAACAAAATATATGTCTCATAATAGGTTTATTTTACAAAAAATATTGTCTTCTTTGTAATGCTGAGTAACATATTTGTAAATCCTGTTTATTTTGCAAAAATATATAAAATTTTCTTACCAGCTCTGCTTGATGGAAGGAAGTGCTTTTAAAAAATACATTTAGGCTGGTAAAAACCACTATTATACATATACATGACCATTATCCTTTTCAGAGTAAATGGAATTATGCAGAGAACAGAAAATCAGTAAGAAATATTAAGTAAAAGAAATTAAAGGATGTAAGAAAAAGGAAATGACCAAACCATCTATTTTGTACTGGTTGCTTACTTTTTTATTTACTCTAAATTCATCCATAACTCAAATTGTTCTTAACACCACCTCTTGTTGTTTTACTACATATACTTCTTAAGTAAGCCATTTCCATATATTAAAATCTTATGATTTTCCTGATTTATTTAACTCTCATTTCCATATAATATACTGAACAGAATCTTTCTTTAATACACAGCTATTTTTATTATGTTACACAATCTAACTAAAGCGAGATCTATGAAACCACCCATTAAAAAATCAGGAAAAACACTAACTGATTAAGTACATGACCCTCATTGTCTATAAATCAGTCCTCAGAGTAATGGAAATATACAAAATGTGGAAACTTTATTAAAAGAAAAAATATAACTAAATAGAACAATAGCCAACAGAAAAAGAAGAGGAATTGCATTACAAGTTTAAAATATACATATTTTCACAGAAACTTGAGGAAATGGATTTGATGACATTTTGTAGGTCTGGTCTACTGGGTGTGTGTGTGCGGGGGGGTGTCTCCAAACTTGGTACCTTTATGACTTGTGGACTTTAACTCCCAGAATTTCCCAGCCAGCATGGTTGTCTTAATTGAAGTCCACTAGTCTTAAAGTTGCCAAGTTTGGAGACCTGTGGCCTACTGTAAAACTCTAAAAGCAAGCCAAGTAGTTTTAAAGTAGCAGGCCTACAGGTGTCAGTCTCTTTGGCAGTTGTTTAAACTGAAAGTGATTCTTTTTGAAGAAGAATTCTCACAGAGTAATATTTAGCAAAGTTTTTTGATATGGATGGTATGGGGTAGAATTCCAGCAACCAAACTATTTTTAAATTTGGAATCAGCATATCTGCATGTAATCAGGACAAACAGTTTCTGACTTCCCAACAGGCTTCCAATGAATTGGAAAGGAAATAGGTCTCTTCTAATAAGAAAGTTTGCTTCACTTAATTACCTCCTGAATGTCTATCAAGCAGTTCCCCTCTATCTATCTATCTATCTATCTATCTATCTATCTATCTATCTATCTATCTATCTATCTATCTATCTCTCTCTCTCTATCTATCTATCTATCTATCTATCTATCTATCATCTATCTATCTATCTATCTATCTATCTATCTATCTATCTATCTATCTATCTATCTATCCCTTCATCTACATCTATATCAACTGCTCCAACTATTCCTGTCCAAGGACTATAGTTACTGGTACAATACTTCTAAAATTCTGAGTGATAAATCATTTGGCATCTTCTGTTTGGCACTAAACTATTAGGAAAAGTGTCTGGCACTGTGCAGATATTATAGAATCCATGTTCTCAGTTTTGCAAATTCACTGCTCTTGTTTTCTGGTCGTTCATTTCTTTTTTTCAGCACTAGGATTGCAACTCATTCATTTTTCCATCTCAGAGCCTTAGTTTTTTCAGGGAATCTGGGTCATGCCTGACAGATGCATGGTCACAATCACACCAATAAGAGGGGCAGAGTAGTATTTCATAGATGGCATTTGAGAGTTTATCCAAACTCCATGGTTTTCCTATATACAATCCAAAGTTTTTCTCAACCAGCTCAAGATAAGATTGTATTTCTTGTTATAATATCAGGGAACATCTGCTGCCGGCATCAAGCTCCCTGCGCCCTGTGCGTTCCCACAGAGAGGGCCTCCTCAGGGTGCCACCGGTCAGAGAATGCCGTCTGGTGGCCCCCAGGGGGAGATCCTTCTCTGTGGGCGCCCCGGAGCTATGGAACCAGTTACCGGTTGAGCTCCGGACGGCGCCCGATCTGCGCTCCTTTCGCCGCGATCTGAAAACATACTTGTTCGAGCAAGCCGGCCTGGCCTGAGGGGGGATTGGTGGGGTTTTTTATCATTTTTATTGGGGTTTTTATTATGTATCAATTGTATTTTAATCGGGCATGCATTTAATTATTTTTTAATTTTTGTAAATTTCTGTGTTTTATTCTTGCCCTGTACACCGCCCTGAGTCCTTCGGGAGAAGGGCGGTATAGAAATGATAATAAATTAAAATTAAATAATAAGTGAAATTGGTTTGCATTAGCATATCATCTAACAATTGACTTAATGAGCAGAAAAAAGAAAAAAATATATATGTTCTTTTTCCCAGTCTGCAGAATGCTCACTAAAGGAACTATTCAGCTAGAGTTTAATTTCTCTCTGAAGAAAATAAGTGGTTATAAACAATCAGGAAAAATGGTTATAATTACTGGAATTAATTTAAATAGTTTTCTACTAATGTTTCTGCCCAGGAACGTACCTCAGATTTACATGATAAGAGAGAAGAAATTACCTTTTTTATTTCCCAGTTGTTTTTATATATGAAATTGTGCAGAAAATTCACATGAATAATTAGTCTACTCCAGACAAAAAGGACCTGATTCTACCATAAATTCTTTTTACAAGGAATATGTATCAAAGATTGCTTTCCCACTTAACCTTTCACATATTCTGCACGCCGCAAACTTTTGTGTGCTACACTTTTCTCACTTGAAATTATTCAGTGCACAAACATTAACTAGCTTTAGTGTATGAATCAAAATGTATTGTGTTCCTGTTATTATTTAGAAACAGGTACTGCTGTTGTTATGGAAGATGAGAAACTAAATCCAGATTTAAGCCAATACTTAGTACAAGTGGGAATCATTATAGGTGTGGGAAGGAATTAAAGTGACAATTTTATACTCTTCCTTAAGTACCAAGCCAATCACATCTTCCCAATATCCTGGCAAAGAACTTAGTCAGCAATGGAAAGTGCCTGGGCTAAGAGAAATCATTTCTCCAAGTCTATGTACCTGATCCCTTATACAGACACTTCATAAGCCTATGCCTGCTTGTTCTGGAGAATGAAAAACTATGCACAAAAGATAGGTCTCACAACTATCTGTGAGGACTAGACTATTGGCAAAGCATATGCAAGAGACCCTGATCTGGAGAAGACAGGTATTTGATTATGGGCAGTAACTCCAAAAACAGTCATGATGTTGGGAGCACAATACCTTGACAGGAAAAGTCTTATAAGTTAGGATCTTCATGAGGCATTAGCTCAACTTGTGGCTAGTTTAGCACCTATACTGCCTGTTGTAAATCCTCCTATTAATGATTGTGAAAGAACATTTTCCTAAAATTACATTCTGTTTTCTATTATACTACTCATTCCTAGTTGCAGAAGTATTTATTCTAAGATAAGATAACCTTTATAGTCATTTTGTTACTGTGGGCACAACGGCACACATCAAAAATGAAATTTAGTTGCCTGCTCTCAAAGTGAAACACATACCTGACACACACCTAAACATACTATATACAACATATGTATAGACCCACACCCCTACATTACATAACAAATAAATATTAAATACTGTCCATCTTGAATATATAACAGAAGGAGGAAGCTTGAGAGTTCACAGGTTAATGCTGTATGGAATGAAACTATGGCTGAATCTGGATGTTCTGCTACAGATACCACGAAGCCTCCTCCAGACAAAAGGGACCTGATTCTACAATAAATTCCTTTTACAAGGAATATGTATCTTGTTACAAGGTAACAAGAAAAACAGGTTGTGAAGAGGATGTGTAGTGTCCCAGATAATCTTATAGACCCTGCTCAAGCAGTGCTTCTGTGCTATGTCCTGGATGGGAGGGAGGGAACTGCCAATGATCTTTTCGGCTATCCTCACCACTCTCTGCACCGCCTTCCTGTCTGAAGCAGTGATACTTCCAAACCAGACTGTGATGCTGTATGACAAGATGCTCTCGATCGTTCCCCCTGTAGAAAGTGGTCAGGACAGGGAAGGAAGATGGGCTTTTCTCATGCAACACAGAAAATCCAGGCACTGCTGTGCCCATGTCACCAGTTTCTCACTGTTGAGCAACCAAGCCAGCCTACTCATTAACTGCACACCCAGGAATTTGATGCTGGTAACCTTCTCTACAGGTGAATCATTTATGCACAGAGAAGTGTGGCTGTGCCTGCCTTTTCTGAAATCAACAATGATCTCCTTGGTTTTTCTGGTATTTAAAACTACGCTGTTTTCCTTACACCTGTTCACCGACCCCTCAACATCCTTGCAGTAAGCTTCAACCTTGTCAGCATGGATAAGGCCTACTACTGTTGTATCATCTGCGAACTTCACAGTATGGTTGGTGGCAAACCTAGCACAAGAGTCATGGGTCAACAGGTTGAACAGCAATGGACTTAGGATGTAGCCCTGAGGAGAACCTGTGCTCAAGAAAATGGTATTAGAGGTATTTGTTCCAACTCACACATATTGGGGCCTGTTGGCAAGAAAATCAAGAATCCAGTTGCACAAAGGAGTGTTTAAGCCAAAAAGGCCCAGTTTGTCTACTAGATGCTGGGGAATGATTGTGTTAAACACCGAACTGAAGTCAACAAACAACAAATGCATGTGAGTATTTCTTTCCTCTAAGTGCTTCAAGCTCAGATGGAGAACAGAAGAAATAGCATCCTCCGTAGAGCGATTTGGTCGGTAGGCAAACTGAAGCAGGTTGAATGCTGGCGGGAGGCTAGATACAATAATGTCCTTTATCAGCTTCTCAAAGCATTTCATAAAGGTGGATGTCAGTGCAAGTGGGCAGTAATCATTGAGGCCTGTAATTTTGGACTTTTTTGGCACTAGCAAGATGATGGCCATCTTAAAACACGATGGGACCACTGCCTGCTGCACTGAGAGATTGAAAATATCTGTGAGAACACAAGCCAGCTCATCTGCGCATTCCCTGAGGACGTGTCCAGGGATGTTATCTGGGCTTGCTGCTTTCCGAATGTTAACTTTCTGCAGTGTTTTCCGGACAGAGGTGACATCAAAGCTTAGCACTTGCTCATCAGGATGGGACACAGCTTTCCTAGCAGGAGTGATATTTGATGCCTCAAATCTACCAAAAAATGTATTCAGTTTGTTTAGGAAGTCTGTATCGTCCTTGCATCTCAATGGAGTCACCTTGTAATCCGTAATGGCCTGGATCCCTTGCCACATTCGCCTGGTGTTTGTTGGGTCCTGAAAAAAGTTCTGAATTTTCTGGCAATGGGCTTGCTTTGCACCTTTTATGGCGCTTTTCAGATTTGCTCTGGCTGTTCTAATTGCCAGCATGTCACTAGATTTGAAAGTCACATTCATAAGTCAGCCACAGTTTTTCATTCACCCTCACAACAATGATTTTCAGGACAAAGACATCTTCTATGCACCTTTGGATATATGCAGCCACTGTGGTGGCATACTCCTCAACATCTGTATGTTGGTTATCAGTAGCTGCTTCCTTAAACATGACCCAATCTGTGCACTCAAAGCAGTCTTGTAATGTTTCTATAGCTCCCTCTGTCCAAACCCTCATCTGCTGGTTGAATAAGGACAATGGAACCTGCTCCAACATTTTGATTTCAGGGTTATCTCACAAAAGAAGAAATCCAGACTGACCCATAAACAAAACCAACTAGAACATAGAATTATAGGGTTGGAGGGGACCTTGAAGGTCTTCTGCTTTACTGTAGGTTTCACTCTGACTAATAAAGGTTTATATGCTGCAATCAGCAGCACTGAGAGATGGTCAGAGGAGCCCAGGTGAGGGCGGGGGATAGCTTTGAAAGCCTTCTTGATGTTGGAATAGGCAAGATCCAGTGTATTGTCCCCTCTGATTGCAAAGTCCACATGTTGATGGAAATGTGGCAGGGTAGCTTTCAAATCCACTTGGTTAAAGTCTCCTAGTGCAATAAATGCACCCTCTGGGTGAGTAGTTTGTAAGTCACTGATGGTATGACAGAGAACCTTCAGGGCCTCTTCTGTGTTTGCATCAGGGGGGGATATACACAGCTATGATAAAGGTAACAGAGAATTCTCTCTAGGCAGATAGAAGGGTCTGCATTTGATGGTCAGAAGCTCCACATCTGGGGAGCACAGACTTGAAACCACCTTGTTATTATTACACAATCTGTCATTTATATAAAGACAGACACCCCTTCCCCAGGATTTGCCACTAAGAGTAAAACTCAGGTCCAGCTGAAATGTTGAAAATCCCATCAAGCTAACAGCACTATCTGAGACAGAGGGCTTTAACCAAGTTTCCATTGCAATGATGACACAGCAATTTCTCACCTCCCAGTTTGTTGTTAAATCCAGCCTCAAGTAATCCATTTTTGGTTCTAAGGACATTTGCAAACAAAATAGATGGAAGAGACACACTGTATGGTCTAGCTTTTAGCCTAGATGTTATGCCTCCACATTTGCCACTTTTCCTCTTACGGTCACACCTCCTTGATGGTCAGCAAGAGGGAAACTTACCAGCTGCAAGGGCTGCTCCTCCACTCTGCCCCTGCAGCCCGAAACGCTGCCTTCGCTGCTCAAAACATTGAGCATGATGCTGTTTCCACCTCCAGCAATTTCCTTTCTTCCTCCCCACTCCTCCAGACATTGCAGCTGATCTCTCACCCTCCGTGTCAACCGCCAGCATCTCCGTCGTTGATTTTATCCTCTGTAGTAAGGCCATGCAGACTCTCCCGAACAATTTTCTCCACCGTTCCTTTCATGCTGAATTTCTTCAACTCAAATATGGACTGACATTCATATGAAAGTTTAGCAGCCCAACTCTGCTTAGTTGTCCCTATTTCTGAAAAGTGTTTCAGTCCAGATCGATGTGATGCTATTAAGGAAAGAATTGTGCTTGTAAGCTGCTGCAGCAAGCCAATCTATGATATATTTTAAATAAATCCCTAGCAAACTGATATTTAATGTAAATGTTTAATGTATTCCAGAATATCTAAATCTATATCTCAGAATGAGGGACTCTGACTTCACAGTCATTACAGATTTATGAATATTTGAGAATATATCGTTATTACTGGAGGAAAATATATCCTATGTTTCAAAGAAAGGCGGTTCAACTGAAGCACCAAAATGCTGTATCCTCTATAGCCGTGGTGGCGAACCTATGGAACTCATGTCAGACTGGGCACCCAAAGCACTTTCTGTCGGCATGCACACCAGAGAGACGCTCCCCTCCCCATGTGCGCCTGACTAGTGGGAACTAGAGAGGGCAGGGAAACTGAATTCAGCAGTGCTCTCATGGGAACAGCTGCAAGAGCTGGGCAGGGAAAGGGGAACCAGTATAAAATCAGGTTTTGGTGGGAGTCAGCAAGAGAGTGAGTGAGTGAGCAGATGGCCTTTGGAAGTGATGGTGGGCGTGAGTTTGGAGAAGACAAGTAGGAAGGGTGTCTGCGCGCTTTGCAGAAGGCTAGCGGGGGAAGGAGGACATGTGAGTTTGGACTTTGGAGAAAGGGAGAGAGAGAGAGGAAGGAAGGAAGGAAGGAAGGAAGGAAGGAAGGAAGGAAGGAAGGAAGGAAGGAAGGATGGAAGGAAGGAAGGAAGGAAGGAAGGAAGGATGCCTGGGCCCACCAGTGCTGCTGGGCAGATGCGCGGCTAAGCCTGCCCAGGTGATGCCGAAGCCAGCCAGCCCTTCTGCAGGAGTGCAGGAGGAGGGGGAGAGCAGCTACCCCCGAGCACCGCGCCTGCGTCCCTTTGGGCTCTCTTGGCCTCTCCCACCCCTCCAGGCTGGGGCTGGTCAGATTCCCCCTGTCCCTGTCCCTGGCCAGCCCTACCCCTCCATCCTCCTCCATCCTCCTCGGTGGTGACGCATGACCTCCAGCGTTGTGACGATGTCTTCCCTGCCATCGTTTGACGGTCCATGACCCCACCTGCTGGGCAGGGAATTGGTGGATCATCCCGCCATGCAGCCCCTCACTGCCTGCTCCGGGGTCTTCTCCTTTCACAGCCTCCACCTGGCAGCTCCCACCCCTCTCTCCTTTGGGTGTGTTGGACCAATCAGAGGGAAACTTCCGCAGCCACAAAGAGGGAAGGTGGGTTGCTGTCGTGGCCATTCCTTGCTCCGGGTATCCCTAGCACAGCTGGCACACCACCCAGCTGAGGCCAGAGCCAGTGTCATTGCGGTTGCCGCGCCTGAGGGTCGGCCTCTTTCCACGCCACCAGTTTCCCTCCTGAACATACGGGCTGGGTACCCAAGATGTCCCATAACCGCTGAAACCGAGCTGTACCCGAGTCTTCTCTTTCCATTTTGGGGGTACACCCTCATTGTCAGGCCAGCTATATATGCAGCAGAGGAGGAGGAGGAGGTGCGGCCAGGTGTCTGGAGCTGCCTCAGCTGCTTGGTGGCCTCAGCAGGCCCCAACAAGGCAGCAGAGTTCGCACACCTCATGGGACAGTGGCGCCTTGGCAATGCACAGAGCTGGGCAGGAGGCGGTGGTGGCAGCCTAATGGACCTGCACGAGCAGTGGCAGCCTGAGGCAGGGCTAAGGTGCATCAGATGTTTGAGGAGAACAGGCTCCATGTGCAGGCAAAGGGCAAGATCTGCGAGGGGACCAAGGAGATGATCAGCAGCGACCTGCTCTCTAACCACAAGCAAAAACAGATGGGATGGAGTAGACGCATCTGGCAGTCTGCATCACGTGCCTCCCCCCCACTCTACTTGCTGCTAGAGGGCTGGCCTGGTATTTGCAGCGGGCTACGGAGCCCCAGAGTGCACTGATCGTGGAGCTGGCAGGCTGTGGCTGCTGACAGACACCGTCAGCCCCCATGTGCTCACTGGCCTCTGTGTGTGTGGGCTGATGGTGCTAGGCAACCGCCGCCCAACCCCTGCCTCACCTTCCCTTACCCCGAGGCTATAGCACCCCCGCTCTGCCCCCTGCCTCGCCTCACTCCACAGGATGAGCCTCCTGCCCACTGCCCCACCTGCCAGAAGCCCCCTGAATCTCTACCAACCCTGCCCAGCCCCCACAAGGGTCCCTCCCCATGAGCAAGGCCAAATAAAATTGCTACTGTTTTAATTAAATGGGTATAGAAAACATTATACCAATATCTTTTTACACTGTGATCACAAGTATCATCTTTGCTATTGTAAATATTAAAAATGATAGTTTGAATGTTTTGTCTAATAAACCAAAAGATGCCATGAAAATATCCTTGCATTTTTTTTCATTTTGCTTCCAGAAGCCTACTGGGAGGAAAATTGTTCTGTTGGCTTAATTAAAGCTACAACTTTATGCAGATTTACTTGGATGTATCTCCCTCAGAATTCCACAGAACTAATGTTAGACATAAACATACAGTGTATATACTATTGAATTACATCCTGCTATCAATGAAGAGAATCCTCAGGACTATCAACTAATCTTTTAATTTCCTTCTTGAAATTGAATGTATGTATGGTTTTCATGAAGGTCCTCTCTGAAAGCAGCAGTTTTAACTCACTCAAAGTTGGGAATGAAAGAACAGGAAGAGCATTGCACAATAAATGATGTTCTGGAGAAAATATGGGAGGCCTAACCATTTTCAGAAAGCAGTAAAAGAGAATTCTAATTTTAGAATAAAACTCAGAACTGATGCCAAGATCCTGTCACTGAGGAAACTGCATGCATGTCTCAGAACAAAACATTAATACATAGAAATGTGGGATGTTCCCAAATATACATTATTTCAAAAATCAAGTCAAATCAATGTAGAAGTGAATTAATAGCTTCATGGACAGACTTACAAGGCTGTATGGAAAACTGAGTTCACCGTGGAAAAGGTCTGTTGCATTTACAGAAGCAAAAGTCTATTGGGGTTAGTACCAATTATCTGCAATGGCTGTAATGTCATTGATTCTTTTCTATCCTTACCTCACTTTTCATTCTTTATAAAATCCCATTTTTTAAAAAAATGTATATTAATTCTATAACTAAAACTGAACTGCACGTGTAAGATTTTTGTGTTTCTTTCAGGACAAAATTTGTTTGGAATACTAACTGGTGTGAGATGTGGACTCAGTAGTTCTATCTTAATGGTCCAACTACATCTTGTTACACTCATGGTTCAAAACATTAATACTATATTCTATAGCATAGTTATCAGTTCTTTCACTTAGGCAGACCAGGAAACAACATTTCAAGGATTACGGGAATGTACTTTATTATGTACTTTATTAACCTTGACAGCCTATAAAGTTCTCTTTACCCCTCCCCCTTGTATACCAAACAAAATCAAGGCAGGGTCTGACCAAGGATACTGTTGGAAAAGTTAAGACTGATACTTTGCTTTGCCCCATGCTAGATTCCTGTTATATTTTCTAACTAAAAGAATATTTATATGCTTATTAAATAGAGCAAGTAGTTTTGAAATTGTCAAGAAACATGTTTTTAGACATTAGGTACCAAGCAGCCACTCAGCCACACTTAAAACCTAAATGTAAAAAACACCCCTTAAGTTTTGTTTGAAAAGCAATTGGCAACAGGTGCAATATGCATCATTTACTCATATGCATCATTTAGCAAAATATCTGTCAGATTTGCATCAGTTGAAGCAGCATCAGTAACTACTTAGTGAGTCTTATTGCCCTCACTGTCTATTTATTTTTTTTCCTGGAGACAAATAATATTTGCTGAAATCCTGAAAAGTCAAGTAGAAATATTTTGCTTTCCACATGGCAAAATAGATAACACCTTACTAAGTGGCTAGAGGCATAACATGCTTAATTAGCTAATTATAAAAGAAGCTTCTCCAAACAGAGTCAAACCTGTGCCTGTGTTTATGCATAGGTACTCACACATGGGAAAATTAATAATTTAGGCCACGGGTGTTAAACTCGATCGCATCATGTGACATATCACAACGGAGCCAGGGTGGGTGTGGCCTGCATATGATACATCCGTGCCGCGGGCTGCCAGTTCGCACCCCTGCTTTAGGGGGCTAGGGAGATAAAGGAAAAAGCAAAGATACCTATTGGTTTTTATGATTTAAAAATGAGATGGAAAAAATATAACCAGCATCACCATTCCCTACAAATTTAATCATTATGAAGCTAGAGAAACAGAAATAGGACATCCATTAATCAAGTGGTGCTAGTTTAACATTCAAACCATCTCATATGCTTAAGGAGGGCATGCAGTAAGCTAATCTCCTTTTGTACAGAAAGGCAAAATAGAAAGTAAATCAGAATGTAACACCTGCAGAAAACATGCCAAATGAGAAGACTCAAATTAATGTACATAAGCATCTTTAACAGAAGGATCCCAAGACATTCTGAACAAGTATTTGCCTTAGAGGAATTAGTTTTAAATACTATTTTAATAACCAAATTAATTTCTCTAGGTATCTGGGCTGAGTAACCTATAATCTTTTAAGCTATTCCCCAGAAGCAATATTTGTCAGAAAAATCACATAAATCCTTATTTCAAGTTGGATTTTTTTCCTACTTTGGAGGCAAGTGAATTCAGAATTTTTGTCTTTCAAACATTCTCATTCAAACATATACTTTAAAAACTCTTGGAGTAATGAGATTGGATGAGAAAAATGAGGAAATAGGCTCAAATACATATTTGAGCATCTGGGTTATGAGAAGACATGGTTTCAAAACTCTACTCAGTCTCAAAATTCTTTAGGTGATTATGAACCAGTCACTATCTCTTAATTTAAACTCTATCTTATAGGAAAGGATGATTTATATTGAAATCAGATATCACATGCAGGTTAGAAATAAAGAACAAAACAGAAAACAAAAACAAAGTTGAGTTGAAGATCTTGTTGCTCAGACAAACCTCAATTAGTCCTTCAGATTGAGTAGGTATTAATGAGCAATTTATTGAGCAACATGAAGAAACTAACTTTCCTGGATCAAGGTAGATTCTGCAAATGTTAGTGCTTTGTCACACAAGACAGTGTATATAGATGAAAAGCTATTTGAGCATCACTTGGAAGTATAATAAATAAATGTGAAAAGTTAGAGCTATTTTTAGAATAGAAATAAATAGACATGATTTTTATGGACAATCTTCTGTTCAGAAAGGTAGCAGTTGCTGCTAAAAGCTCAGAAGTGTTTACTACTTTGGCAACGTTTATTTCATACTCTGCTGGATTTGATTTTCTGTGGTATTATTCTATAGCCCAGTGGTTTTCATTTTTTTTTATTTCAGAATACCTTTGTATTCCTAAAAAATATTAATTATCCCAAAGAAACTTCGTGTAAGTGTTTTGTTTATGTGGCATTCATATTTATTGTTAACTTTCTGCAGTGTTTTCAAAGCTTAGCACTTGCTCATCAGGATGGGGCACAGCTTTCCTAGCAAGAGTGATATTTGATGCCTCAAATCTACCAAAAAATGTATTCAGTTTGTTTAGGAAGTCTGTGTCATCCTTGCATCTCGATGGAGTCACCTTGTAATCTGTAATGGCCTGGATCCCTTACATTCACCTGGTGTTTGTTGGATCCTGAAAAAAGTTCTGAAGTTTCTGGCAGTGGGCTTGCTTTGCACCTTTTATGTCACTTTACAGTATGTCACTTTTCAGATTTGCTCTGGCTGTTCTAAATGCCAGCATGTCACTAGATTTGAAAGCCACATTCTGTGCCTTCAGTATCTTGTGGACCTCATAAGTCAGCCACATTTTTTCATTCACCCTCACAACAATGATTTTCAGGACAAAGACATCTTCTATGCGCTTTTGGATATATGCAGCCACTGTGGTGGCATACTCCTCAACATCTGTAAGTTGGTTATCAGTAGCTGCTTCCGTAAACATACCCCAATCTGTGCACTCAAAGCAGTCTTGTAATGTTTCTATAGCTCCCTCTGTCCAAGCCCTCATCTGCTGGTCGAATAAGGACAATGGAACCTGCTCCAACATTTTGATTTCAGGGTTATCTCACAAAAGAAGAAATCCAGACTGACCCATAAACAAAACCAACTAGAACATAGAATCATAGGGTTGGAAGGGACCTTGAAGGTCTTCTGGTCCAATTCCCTTCCCAAGGCAAGAGGCCTTATACGATGCCAGACAAATGGTTGTCCAATCTGTTCTTGAAAACCTCCAGCAATGGAGCACCCACAACTCCGGTAGGAAAGCTGTTTTGTTGATTAATTGTTCTCACCATCAAGAAAAGTCTCCATGGTTCCAGGCTGGATCACTCTTTAATGAGCTTGCGCCCATTGTTTCTTGTCCTATCCTAAGATGCTTTAAAGAATAAGTCAACCCACTTTTCTCTATGAGAGCCCCTTAAGTACTGGAAGTCAGCTATCATGTCACCCCTAATCTGTCTCTTCATTAGGCTAGATATACCTGTTTCCCTTAACCATTCATCATACAATTTAATCTTCAGACTTCTTACCATCTTTGTTTCTCTTCCACGTACTTTTTCTAGGATCTCAGCATTTTTTTCTATCATAGTAACTAGAATTGGATGCAGTTTCCAAGTCTTACCAGTGGAGTATAAAGAGGTACTATCACTTGTTGTGATCGTGCTATCCCTTTGTTGATGCAGCCTAGGACTACATTGGCTTTTTTTTTTTGGCAACTGGAGCACACTGTTGGTTCATACTTAAGGGGCAGTCCATTAGGACAGGGCTTTTCAACCAAATACCCAAGTCTGAATAACCATAGTTTGTCTCTCAATTGTTCAAGTAAAAATAGTGTTTCATGAAAAAAGTGACTAGTTTAGCTTTCAATCCAAACATTTGCATAAGTGCTTTTCCTCAAGACATCCATCGTACTTTGGAATGCAGTTGAAGTGCTTTATGTTGTATTTTATTTATTTATTTATTATTTCATTATTTAATTTCTATGCTGCCTATTCAACAATACAATGACTCTGGGCAGCTTACAATATTACAAAAAGTTTTAAAGTGCTAAAAAAATCTATTAAAATTAAAATAAAAAGCCTGGGAGTGAATACTGCAGGCCCCTGTCAGGGCTCCAGGTCAAGTGGCAGAGCCAGGTTTTTAGGCTCTGAAATGGCCTAAAAGGCTCTTGTCCCACCCAAACTCCACCAGCCAAAATTCTTTGGCTGATGGAATCCAAAGTAGGTCCTTTCCACTGGAATGATTGGGGCAGGTTAGTCCCATTGGGATAAGGATACCCTCAGATACCCTGGACCCATGCTACAGTACAAATGGCTTTAAAGGTGATGACCAATACCTTGAATTGGACTCAGAAGCAAACTGGCAGCCATTGCAACTCATGTAACAGCAGTGTCACATGTGCCAAATGAGGGGCCTCCAGTACTGTCCATGCTACTGCGGTCTCTACCACCCATAGCTTCCAAATACTCTTTATTTACCATTGATTTATTTATCAAATTTATTTTGAGGACCATTTTGCAGTTCAGGCGATTCTGAGTGGGTAAACCCACGTGGAAGGTGCTGCAGTAATCCTACTGGGGGGATGACAAGGGCATAAGCTCTTACGTGCAGGGCCTTTCCACTTCATCATACAGAATATTAAAAAAGGTCAAGATTTTATAAAATCAGTCATTTTTACTGTTTCATCAAGGACATTCTTAAGTGAAACTCATCCCCCCCCCCTTTTTTTTAACTGTGAGTGCATGGCAGTGAAGAATGCAGTGATTACCAGTACAATTTGGTGGCACTGGCTTGATTTGTGCTAAGGTGCTAGCCGGCTCACCCACCATTACTTTTGCAGATCCAGAATAACCATGAAATTCAGAAACATTTTTCCAATACCTTGAATATTCCAACATCACTTGCTTTTGTTGCCAAGCATTCACATAAAAAATCTTTAATAATTAATTGGTGCTGTTATCAATGAAATACAAGCAAAACAGCAAGTCCAGCCATGTCTAGCAATTGGTCCTTTTGTAAGGCAAAAGTGCAATTCTGCAGATGAAGTATTAACTCAGTCATGTTTGCAACTAAGTCTTTAATTCATTGAGCTAATGAATCATTAGAAAGTGACACTGACATGACTTCTTTTACTGACTTTTCATCCAGCAGGCATTCAGGAATGTCAAGGGTATCAGGTTTTATTAGTCTGTCAACTATTATGCATCTTCTCCAGCCAACGCTATACAATAACTTATTCTGTAAGATGCTTCAGTGGCTTTTCATGTCCAGTTTGAAATGCTGTAACTAATGATTTTTGGCTTTTAAAGAGCAAATTATGTTTACATATAAAATATTCTTTATTTTTCTTTAAATTCTGATCTCAAAATGACACCTCAATTTAACTAGCACCATTATATTTGTTGAAAATATTTTGTTGGGCACAAGACATAAAGTAAATTATTAAAATCAATAAAGCCAAGAGAAAGATAGCTTTCATGATATTTTTGTGAACTGTTTATAAGTTTCTCCCAGTTTATTAACAGTAGATTTCTCCTTTCCACGAGTCAGAGAACTCTCTGATATAAACAATTTCATCTTTTTCAGCATCATGAGATATAGATAGTACAGCTGTGGGTGAGAAAATGAATCTTCTAATCCTTTTTATGCCAACATCCTTAAATATAAGAAAAATATAAATACATTTCCTTCATTTTAATATTATTTAGTCAATTAAATGATTATTAATTTATTTTATTAATGAATAATATTTGGATAGTCACTTTGGATAAGTAAGATGGACAGCATATCAATTCAATAAATAAATGCTTATATATTTTAGAAAAAATATTTTTTGAAAACTAAGGGCTTTTTTTATACTATTGTAAAATAAGGCAACAAAGTATAGATATTTCTTTTGTGTTTCTGTCAACCCCATCAGCTCTAGACCAAGCCAAAGATCAAACACCAGAGGAAATTTAGACTATATTTATTGAGAATGGCTATAATACCAAAAGCTTGCAATTCTGGTTGTGCTAGAAATCATCTCCTTGTTACATCTATGTGAACAAGGGAAGTATCTGTCTGAGCCACTTATACAGATTTTGGGCTTGTTTGGGGCTTAAGCTATGTTTTTCTAATTGTTGCTCTTGTAACAGATCTGTCCTATCTCTTTCAAGGTCATCTTCCTTACTTTCAACAGTTTTTGTGTGGATACAAAGAAAAATTTAAGATTTCAAAATGAGGATATATTCTATGATAATAAATTTACTGAGATTACACCAGCAATAACAGAAGCTAGCTAGTAAGAGCACAGTAGAAGTATTGATAACAAACTAAATAAATCCCTGAAAAGGTGCATATTGATACCCTAAAATAATATCTTAGGGAAATTCTAGAAAACATAAGAAGACACAAACAAGTATTTCATTGACTGTCATGCCCTCAGAGTTAGACTCAGCTGAACATGGGCTGCTTCGGGCACTCACTTGGCCCTCCTAGCAATTCCTCCAGGAATTCTCTGCACTTTGTTAAAGCAAGTGACTCATGAGCAAGATGCTAAACTAACTTAAGGAAAGATCGGCAACAGCTATGCACATCAGCGGGAAGCTGATTTAAGCTTCAAAGAAACAGCTTTCTGTTGCTCAAAGCAACTTAGGTATCAGGCTTTGTATATTATGATGCTTTTTTGGAATCCAGTTATTTACTATTACTATCCAGTTATTACTTTCATCCCAGTGCCCAAGAAACCTTCCATCAAGCAGTTGAATGACTATAGACCGGTGGCTCTGACATCTGTAGTTATGAAAACCTTCAAAAGGTTAGTGTTGGCCCACCAGCCATCACAGATCTACTGCTAGACCCCTTGCAATTTGTCTACAATGCAAATAGATTGTCAGATAATGCTGTCAATATAGCACTGCACTATATCTTACAACATCTTGAATCCCCAAAGAACTATGTAAGGATCCTTTTTGTGGACTTCAGCTTGGCATTCAACGCCACCATTTCTGAAATCTTCCTCTCTAAATTAACTCACCTAGTTGTGCCTGACCACACTTGTAGATGGATTATAAGCTTTCTAATGAATAGGAAGCAGCATGTGAAGCTAGGGAAAATCACATTGAATACCCGTTCAATTAGCATAGGAGCCCCCTAACGCGATTCCCTCTGTTAAAGTTCTGAAGTTTTCAGATGATACAACAGTCATTGATCTCCTTTGAGACAATAGTCTACGTATTGACTAGAGCAAGGGTGTCAAACTCAATTTCATTGAGGGCCGCATCAGCATTGCAGTTGCCCTCAGGGGCCGGGTGGATGTGGCCAGGGTAGGCATGGCCTACTGGGTGGGCGTGGCTAGAGTGCATATGACCTACTGGGTCGGTGTGGCCAGCTTGACATCGTTCACATCAAGGGTGCCTATGGGGGCCTGGGCAGGAGTGGGACAGATCTGAGGGTCTCTGACAGAAGGAGATGGGACCGGGGCAAGTGCCAAGGCATGGTCCACTGGAGGAGCCTCACTGTTTCCAGGTTGGCTTTGCGGGCCACATGAAACCACTTCACGGGCCGGATCTGGCCCCCGGGCCTTGTGTTTGACATGTCTGGACTAGAGGTAGATCAACTGTCCTTAAAACTGTAGAGATGATAGTAGATTTTAGAAGTAGCTCTCCTATTCTACCATCTCTTACAATATTAGGCAACACAGTATCAACAGTAAAGACCTTCAGGTTTCTAGGTTCTGTCACCTTCAAAGATCTGAAATAACATTAGAACCATCATTAAAAAGGCACAAAAACATGTTCTTCCTGTATCAACTCAGAAAGCTCAGATTGCCCAAGAATCTGCTGACACAGTTCTACAGAGGAATTATTGAGTCTGTCATTTGTACCTCAATAACTCCCTGGTTTGACACAGCAACCAAAACAGGACCAGTACAGACTTCAATGGATAGTTAGAACTACAGAAAGAACAACCGCAACCAGCTTGTCTTCCATTGAGGTTCTGTATACTGCACAAGCCAGAAAGAAGGCTGAGAAAATATCTTCAGACCCCTCACATCCTAGACATTATCTATTTCAACTTCTCCCTTCAGGACACCACTGTAGATCATTGCATGCCAAAACAACTAGAGACAAAGATAGTTTTTTCCTTTGTGCCATCACTCAGGTGAACACTTAGTTCCCCTAGCACTGTCTCATTTCTCATCTTTTCTCATCTTCTCGTCTTTCCTACTATCTTCTGCTACTGGTTTCTTATGATTATCAATTGTTGTTTGTAACTTATGATTAATGATTGTAACTATGATTTATGACCTATGAGCTATTACTTGCTGTTAATATGTACACTGTGAGCTTATACACCAAAGACAATTCCTTGTGGGTCCAATCACACTTGGCCAATAAAGAATTCTATCCTATCCTATCCTATCCTATCCTACCCTATCCTATCCTATCCTATCCTATCCTATCCTATCCTATCCTATCTTATCCTATCCTATCCATGACCCTCACTTATTAACTGACTAAGACTTTGTCCCTCTTTCATTTTGTCATTGTAAATTTTTGGCTTGATTTGGATTGCATGATTTGGCTTTGCCCAGCTAAGTTCTTATCTGTAGTTTTATTGACCCAAATGAATGAATGCATTTCAGTCAATATAAAAGGGAGAAAAAATGACATTGCCATAGGTGTATACTATTGGCCACCCAACCAAACAGAGGAAATAAATGAACTTTTTGCTAGTCAGCTAACTAAGGTATGTAGGAAGCACATCACAATAGTAATGGGGGACTTTAACTACACTGATATCAACTGGGAGACACTCTGAACCAAGTGGAAGATCAGACAGATTTCTGACAAACCTAGCAGACAACTTTGCCACCCAAAAAGTAGAGAAGGGAACTAGGGGATTTGTCATTTTGGATCTAATTCTCACTAACAGAGATGAAATGATAGAAGGTGTTGAAGCCACAGGAACCTTGGGAGGAAGTAATCATGCAATATTGGAATTCAACATTATGGAAGCACAAGCAATAGAATACAGTCAAACTAGAGTCTTGGATTTTAAGAGAGCTAATTTCAATAAACTTAGCGAGAGCTTGGGAAGGATTCCATGGATGAGAATCCTCAAGGGGAAACAACACAAGAAGCTTGGGAAATTTTTGAAAAGTGAGATAATAAAAGCCCAGTTTAGCACAATACCAACAAAGAGGAAAAATAATAGCTCTCAAAAACCCCCAGCATGGCTGCATAAAGAACTCTCTGATAAATTGAAAGATAAAAAGGACAAGTATAGAAAGTGGAAAGAGGGGCACATAACTAAGTCAGAATATCAGCAAATAGCCCGAGCCTGCAAAGACGAAGTGAGGAAAACTAAGGCTCAAAATGAACTAAGGCTTGCAACCAAAGTAAAAAATAACAAAAAAAGCTTCTTTCAACATATAAGAAACAAGAAAAAAGTTAAAGAAATGACTGGTCCATTAGTGGGTGAAAGTGGCAAGAAGGTGACAAGCAACAGGGAGAAAGCAGAACTATTTAACTTGTTTTTTGCATCTGTCTTTACACAAAGGGAAAAAACAGACCAACCTATCAAAAATAGTGCCATAAAAACAGAATAGAAACACAAGCTAAGATAGGCAAGAAAATGGTGAGCACCAGTCCAGCCTAGACGACTTCAAATCACCAGGACCGGATGAATTACACCCCAAGGTTCTCAAGGAACTGGCAGATGAGATCTCAGAACCACTGAACTATATTTTTCAAAGATCCTGGAGCACTGGGGAACTACCAGAGGACTGGAAAAAAGCTGATGTAGTTCCCATCTTCAAAAAAGGAAAAAAATGGATCCAAGAAATTACAAACCTATCAGCCTGACCTCAATACCTTGGAAGATTCTGGAAAAGATAATCAAACAACGAATCAGCGAGCACCTAGAGCAGGGGTAGGCAACCTCGGCTGTTTTATGACTCATGGACTTCAACTCCCAGAATTCCTGAGTCAGCATAGCTGGGAGTTGAAGTCCATGAGTCATAAAAGAGCCGAGGTTGCCTACCCCTGACCTAGAGGCAAACAAAATCATTACTAAAAGCCAACATGGGTTTGTCAAAAACAGATCGTGCCAGACAAATCTTATTGCATTCTTTGACCAAGTAACAAAATTAGTGGATCAGAGGAACGCTGTGGATATAATTTATTGGACTTCAGTAAGGCATTTGATAAAGTAGATCACAACCTATTGCTTGATAAGATAGAAAAATGTAGGTTAGACAGCGTCACCACCAGATGGATTCGTAGCTGGCTGACCGGCCGTACTCAACGTATGGTCCTCAATGGAACTGCGTCTACATGGAGGGAAGTGTGTAGTGGGGTGCCCCAGGGCTCTGTTCTGGGCCCAGTGCTCTTCAACATCTTCATCAACATCTTCATTTGGACGAGGGGATAGATGGGGAAGTCATCAAATCTGCAGATGACACCAAGCTGGCAGGAATAGCCAACACTCCAGAAGACAGGCTTAAGATACAGGAGGATCAGGACAGACTTGAACACTGGGCTCTATCTAACAAAATGAAATTCAATGGTGAAAAAAGTAAGGTTCTACATTTAGGCAAGAAAAACCAAATGTACAGGTATAGTATAGTGGGTACGTTGCTCAATAGTAGTAACTGTGAGAGGGATCTCGGAGTCCTAGTGGACAATCACTTAAATATGAGCCAGCAGTGTGCTACAGCTGCCAAAAAAGCCAACACAGTGCTAGGCTGCATTAACAGAGGGATAGAATCAAGATCACGTGAAGTATTAATACCACTTTATTTATTTATTTTTATTTTTTATTTTAATCCCATTTATATCCCGCCCTTCTCCGAAGACTCAGGGCGGCTTACAATCTAAAGCTCAATGTGCTTAGCAAGGCACTTTACAATGCCTTGGTAAGGCCACACTTGGAATACTGCATCCAGTTTTGGTCACCATGATGTGAAAAATATGTTGAGACTCTGGAAAGAGTGCAGAGAAGAGCAACAAAGATGATTAGAGGTCTGGAGGCTAAAACATATAAGGAACGGCTGCTGGAATTGGGTATGTCTATTTTAATGAAAATAAGGACTAGGGGTGACATGATAGCAGTGTTCCAATATCTCAGGCGCTGCCACAAAAAAGAGGGAGGCAAGCTATTTTCCGAAGCACCCGAAGGCAGGACAAGAAGCAACGGATGGAAACTAATCAAGGAGAGAAGCAACCTAGAACTAAGGAGAAACTTCCTGACAGAACAATTAACCAGTGGAACAACCTGCCTTCAGAAGCTGTGAACGCTCCAACACTGAAAGTTTTTAAGAAGAGACTGGACAGCCATTTGTCTGAAATGGTATAGGGTTTCCTGCCTGAGCACGGGGTTGGACTAGATGACCTCCAAGGTCCCTTCCAACTTTACTACTGTTGTGACTATTATGATTTGCTGCTTCCCTATAGCTATTTGCATTTTACTCTGTTAACTGTTGCTGCCTTGCTTTTAGTACTTGTATATGTTAATATAATAATAATGAAAACAGTTTTAAGGTTGCAGACCTCCTTTTGGATCTCAAGAATCCTCAAGGGTGTGCAGACCATACTTTAAGAAGTGCTGCTATAGCTCAATCCAATAGCTTTGTGATTTTGTCCCCTTAATATGTGACTCTTGAGAACCAAGAATATTATTTTTATATTTTTGGTCTTAGCAGGCATTGTTGCTCTCTTCAAGATCAACTTTAATTTAGTCACACTTTGTTGTGTTGTGACATTATGACAGTAAATATATGAGATTTCAATGGAAGGTAAGTCATTAATGTTGGCTAGGATAACTATATCACATTTCCTATGAAAAATAAGAATAAGGAAACTAAAGCCCCAGTACTTTAGAATACATTTGCATGATTTTTTTTTTTAAAAAAATGAAAATGAGTTTTTAGAAATATTTTTAATCTGAAAAATGAATTGGGAGAATATTTGGCACAGACTGGAAAGTGTCCTATTATTTTATCATTTCCATATGCATTTGGATACATTTGCAAAGTATTTGTTAAGAGATGCTTCCAGGATGAGGTAATTAAAAAGAAAAAAATATTATTTTTTTAATTTATTTTGAAGGCCTATAGTAATTAAATAAACATACCTTTTTACAACAAACTGTTCTGGGTAAACTTTTTCTATTTAACTTCCAAATAGGAAAAAATGTAAGACTTGTTTCATGTTAGTTAAACAAGAACATATGTTCAAAGCTAATGTAAAAAGTCTGGTAAGATAGAGATGTAGGGCATTTTTGTGCAGGAAAACATATTCATGATGGAAGGTTACGTGGCTATAAATCTTAAATACAAAAGAGATAACTTCAGAAAAAATGCCCATTAATCAAAATATGCAGCAAGCAAACAGAAGGATACTGACACAAATAACTTTGTCAGCTGGTTTGAATTCTTTTCATACAATGTCCATAAGCAATTACATGCTAGCATCTATTTGACACTCTTTCTAAAATCCTACCTGCAAGAAGATGTTTCCTCTGACCTCAATCACTCTTTCACAGGATAAATTGTCTTGATCAGTGCTTTTTTTGTAAAAGAAAAAGGTGCAGGAACTCACACATGTCATACGACCTGCCGTGCCTACCCTACAAGGTTCCATCCAAAAAAGGTGCCGGAACTCCGTTCTGGGCGTTCTATGAGAAAAAAAACCCTGGTCTTGATAATTCTAGCTTAGTTCTTTGCATTTTTCTACCTGCCCCTTCTCTTGGTGCCCTATCCACTAAAGCCCTCAGGAGAGGAAGTTGGGTTAGGATTTCAGGGGAAAAAACCAGGCAGAAAGATATGGTAATAATGCCAGAGCAATGAGATTATTATTATATAGCCTTACTATTAGACAATAAGAAGTTTCAGGTCACTTATTCACTGGCAAATATTGTTATCTAGCTTCAAGAATATGACAGATGATGCATCCTGAAGGCATCCACTGTATTTGTTTGCTTTTTCTGGTCTTTGATCATAAGCAGTTTTAAATTTTGCTTTGGCAGAAATATTGTTGTGTCATGCCATTAACTAATGTAAGGAGATTGTATCAATGGAGAGTTGACCTTGAGTAAAATTAGTGATTTGGGACTTGTTTGTCTCTTTCAATTGTATCTAATTTACTTTGTGTCAAGATAAAATATGGAAAGAACTTGTTTGGATTACTTTGAATTCTTAGCATAAAGATGAGATATAGTGTAATAAACAAGCTGCACCATTACTACCATCTATGTCTCAATCTTGGCACATACTGGCACAGATCTCTCTAAACTCATACTGCAGGAAATAAAAACAAATGCAGCTAAATTGGTCACAATTCACACAAAGCCTAGTTCTTTTGTATGCGCAGTGCCCTAAAGACTGCTAGACCAACAATTTGCTACTTAATTCATCCCTTATCGTATAATATTAAGAACAATTAAATTCAAGGCTCTTTGTAATATTTTAATTAGAATTCCAAGTCCTTTTCCCCCTCTTCAATTTATTAGATTTCTTATTCAGCAATATGCTAAATTAGTCAACGGAACTTGGTATGATAACGTGGTCTTGACTGCACAGGCTGATTACAGCCAATGGACTTTTGTGCTGTATTTATCATTAAATGATTTTTTGTTTTTATCTTTGTTAAAGTGTTTGCAGGAATAAATACCATCTAAATGATTTATGTCTCCTAAGTTATCCATTTGCTTCCTCCATGTTATAATTCAAAAGGAACTTGGCTCTTTCAGCTTTGTAAGCAATGCTTGTATTTCCTTCCATATGCTGGCAGTGAAGAGTCCACTGTTTTTTGGTGACCAGTCAATATTGTCCAACTGACTCTGGGAGAATTTTTAAACTTTTTTCTCTCAAAGGTCTACAAATGCTTTTTTTCTAGGAAAATGTGTATTAATATGGCCTTGTTAAGAGATCTCTCTCTTCATACTTCTAATGAGAACCATAACTCTTAGATATTGGTTGGAGTCAGGCAGCATCCGAAATGAATGAATGAATGAATGAATGAATGAATGAATGAATGAATGGTTTTACTTGTTGCTTTAATAATTCCTAGTATAGCTGACTCCAACCCAATGAAAATCATTGGTATTTAAGTATCACCTATAGCATCTTCTAAAGTCATCAAACCAATATTATACCAGAATAACGGGAATAGTATAGACTTTATACTACTTCAACAAGGGCTGGATTATTTTATGAAGAACCTGTCACATTAAATGAGATTTCTGTAATAGAATTTCCAGTGTTTAAAGCAGAGATTCCTAAACTTTTTGCCCTCATACTTCCCTTTAGTGTAAGGGATACATCCCATACATCCCTTCCCTTGGATGGGACACATCCCTTCCCTTAATGGACACATCTCTCCTAAAAATCCAAAAATGAACAATAAAAAGAATACTATGAAACTTTATGAAAGGTAGATTTATTGTGACAACATAATTAAAAGGTTCTTCACATCTGCTCTGGATTCTGTCAAGAGGGGTACACTTCGTAGTTTAGGAAACTCTAGCTCAAAGGAATGAGAGGAGCAACTTTGATGAATGTGATAGTTTTAGGGAAAAAAGGTGTGAAACTCTTTTGTCTATGCTGCATTCCTAATTTAAGCCCTCCCAAGCCCTCTCTGAAGCTACTTGAAACCTCCCAGGTTTCAGATCACTCCTTTTCACTGCAGTTTCAAAAATGAGTGTGGGGAACTCAAGTACTTTGCTTGAATGTAAAACCTCACTTCTGATTAAAAGAACAAGAGAAAACTTCAGCAATTCTATGAGTTTCTTATTCATGTCTGATTCAGTCCAAGATAAGCCTTGATCACAACCAAGGTTTTGCCTATGGCATATCCAGAGTAATGGCTCTTATGTCAAGTCATCTTCCTGCCTAGCAGGCTCTTTATTCCTTCTTTTTTTTAATGACATGTTTTAATTAAGCTGGGAGGATAGCCTACTGTAAAATGAAACCTCAGTGTTCAGATCCTGCCTTCCTGCCTTCCTTTTCTTTCTTTCTTCCTTCCTTTCTTTTTCTTTCCTTCTTTTTCTTCTTTCTATGTCTCTGAGCTACAGAAACATCCTTGAAAGATAAGATGGCACCTGGATGTCCAGAAATAAAAAGAAAGGTAAACTGAAATGAAGCAGGGGCTTCAGGGAACATGGTGAAATGATGTGGTTGGAGGTGAAGTCATATTTTAGCTATTGGGAGAAGCTTGGTGTTGGTATTTAACAACAATAGCTGTGCTAAGCTCATCAATAGTGAGAAAGAGAGAGCACAATTATTTCCTTTACTTTCTTGCTAGCGATCAAGTTGTTGAAATTCACTGATCTGCTGCCAAAGTATGATGGCCTGATTTGGAATGGATGTCAGAGCTGCAAAAAGTGGGGAGGGGCTTACTGGCTCCTTGGCCTTAGACTAGAGTAGAAAAAAAATCTATTTTTATTTATTTTTATTTAGGATTGTGATTTATCTTGTGTGTAATTGCTATTAGAAAAGAAGAAATCTTTATATCCAATCATTAAACGTAGAGCCAGTGGAGGAGTTTTGGAACCAAGAGACAGTAAGCATCCCTGTGCTTGCTTTTCCCCTGACCATGATAGTTTTTATAGAGACAAAATTAAAAAAAATACAAGCTGGTCATTATTGGAGAGTAGAAAGGAGACGCGGTGGCTCAGTGGGTTAGGACGCTGAGCTTGTCAATCGGAAGGTCGGCAGTTTGGCGGGTCGAATCCCGAGTGCCGCGTAGCAGAGTGAGCGCCTGTTACTCGTCCCAGCTTCTGCCAACCTAGCAGTTCGAAAGCATGTAAAAATGCAAGTAGAAAAATAGGGACCACTGCAGTGGGAAGGTAACAGCGTTCCGTGCGCCTTTGGCGTCTAGTCATGCCGGCCACATGACCACGGAGACGTCCTCGGACAAGCGCTGGCTCTTCGGCTTTGAAACGGAGATGAGCACCGGCCCCTAGAGTCGGAAATGACTAGCACGCATGTGCGGGGGAACCTTGACCTTGACCTTGAGAAAGGAGAAGGAAAAACGCCAAGGTGCCATGTGTGCGTAAGGTTCAATGAACATTCAATTCTATGGATAAAATATTTCTGCAAATATAGTGTTTCCTTTGCTCTTTGACTATTTTTTTTCTATGCAGCCTGAAAATACAGTACAAAAAGAGAATAATAATTATGTGGCCTAGTATACTGAGGCAAGAAAATATTATATTTTATGTAACAAAGCAGGAAGGGAGGGTTAAAAGCAGTAACAATGATATTGGTAAATACCAGGTCCTTTGTGGCAGTCCTTTAGCATCTTTTGGAAGCTTTTGCTACCCTCCTTTCTTACCTTACTTTTATGTTATTTTTCTCACTTAAGTGTCCTGAACTGATAATATAGTGCAGGAAATCATGCATTAAAATGTTAGCATTTTGTTCATTATATTTACTTATGGTTATTGCAGCATACTCATTTGATTAATAAGACTCTCAGTGGCTAACAAGATGTAAAAATACAATAAACAGCAAAAGGCTTAAGACAGATCAAGCCCAAACAAAATATGTGACATCAGGCCTAAAAGCCCTCTGGAAAATCTTTGTTTTCAGTCTTTCCCAGAAGGCAAACAATATGAAATACAAACAGATTTCCAACATAACTCATTCCAGAGATGGGCCCCATCACAGAAAAATGAGGCTTCCAGGATTCACCTCTCATAATCTTTCACAAATGCAGGGCAACAAGCTGCTTTTCCCAATCTGCGTGGAGTGTCAGGCTGACTCTAGAGGGAGTGCAGGGTCCCACAGATATGAGGCATTTTTGTCCTATATCTGAACTGAACCATGACTCATATGGGTCTTATTAGGCAGCTATGGAAAAAAGTTTCCTATAGACCTGTTGGTATTGACCCCTTTTGTGAAGAGATGTTCACAATCTTCCAGATGCAGGAAACTACTCCCAGACCAGTTACCCATGAAGCCAGGATGGTAAGGGCTCAATCTCTTGGTGGTTAAAAACATCTTATATATCCCTGTCTACTTTCTCAGACATCACAGTCTGAAAAGAAACAAGATAACCTGTCAAGGCAATCCCTCAGTCACTCTACAAAGCTCTGCCCAAGTGGAGCTCAAAACATAGATCAACGCCACACTAATTCCACAGTCCTGGCACTGAAAGATCTGAGGACATTATAAGACCTAAAATTCATGTAGCCAAATTTCCAAGAGAGCCACATCACCATACTTTCTCAGCTAAGTTTCAGTGATCCATAAGAGGTCTGCCTGTTTATAAATCACCAAATTATAAACCGGCATGGTCTTGAAAGAAACAAACTTTATATTAATCAGCACCAATTTGAGGCCAGGTGCCCCAACAATCCAGCCAGTTGATTCCCAAGAACAGGTCACTGGAACAGAAAAAGATACTATCAGCATACTTACCCAGTTTAACAAAATCAAGTATTGCAGACATTAGTCCTCTTCCTCCATCTTATTCACCAGAGAATTTCCACTCTAGCCATTCCATTCCACTCCTCTATACCTCTCATTGGTCCACTATTTAGAAATGGCAGTCTGGATACAGGCCACTCACATTCACCCAGCAAATAAATGAAGTGGGCATTCAACCTTCTCCATCTTGAATCATAACAAAAACAACAAAGACAAATTCAAACCACAGATACAACAACAACAACAACAACAACAACAAAAGGAAAAGCAACCCAAACCAAAATGAGGGAAATATAATGCCAGGAGACATTTCCACCATCCATGAACACCACAGGCCCTTACCAGGAAGCATTCTCTTACACCAGGCAGCCCTCCTCAATGTACTTTTCCTACCAATGGCCAGAAAAAAGACAGGTGAAATAGAGAAAGTTCCACAGCCCCACACCAGTTATGAGTGCCACAGAGATCCACAAAAGGCAAAAACCTATCACCCACACCCAAATAATTGGGTTTCTAGGGGAAATAGTTCAATTACCCCAGGCTGATGCATTAAGCTACAGAGATATAACAAGCCACCCCTGGAAAGAAGCTGATGACCCTGTGAGGCAGTAACATCATCCCATATATCAAGCTTTGTTTCCCTCCTCTTACAATCTGCACCTTGTCTCCTAAATGTTTGTAATGGTAGTTACTGATATGATGTTATACAAACATTCCATAAGTTTGCCTCGAGGGATTTTTAAGGTGAACATCTTCCTTAATACTTACTTATTTCTCTTTGCTAGAGTCAATATTTTATTTGCAAACACATGATCAGTTGAGCCAATTATTCTATTATCACTATATGATCTTTAAGTGGGCAGAACAGGCATATTAGAAATGTGCAGGTGTGAAATTATAGTCTTCCTGCTGTATTTATTTTTGGATGTATTTTTCTTACATGAATTCCACACATTTATATTGATATATACAGCATGTAAAGCACACAAAAAAACAGAAATAGAAACTTTGGTATTAATGCAGACAAAAGTTATATTGGGTTACATATGTATTCACTTCTTTTGATTAAAGGTGCTATTTAAAATCTAAATATATACAGTAGTGAAGCTGCTGCTGGCTAACTTGTGTTTCAGTCTGCTGTAGAGGAAAGAAATATTGTTATTGAGATCAACCACTACATTGCAACAGGACTGCATAAATCATTGCAATAGAATCTTGAGAATCTGCAGGAGAACACACTAAGCATCTCTTTCTGAATTGTTAAAACAAATATATTTTTTCCAGATGCATGAATATGAATATGTTATAGAAGCTGTTTTCTTTCCTATAAATCCTTTGAAGGAGATCCTTCTGAAACTGCAGGAGATCACAACCAAAGAAGAAAATGCAGCTACTTTGAAAGAGGTGCTTCATATGCATGGTTGACTGTCATTGCAAATAAATGTTTTGCTCCTTCTCAAACATATTTGCCAATATGAAATGTTGGCAAATATAAAATGTTGACAAATTCATTTATTTTAAATATTTTATTTTTTTGTATGGTTGTCCATCTCATGGCAGTGATTCAAAGCACCACACAAGATTAAAAACAATACAACAATTTAAACCATAAAGTTGAGGTCACAAAAAAACAACCCCAACTTAAAACAAAACAGCTTTAATTAGTAGAGCTATACATGCCATATCCTGATGTACTGTTGAGGAATTTATTAAATGAAAGAGATCAATAGATTTTTTTTCACATGAACTAAAAAATCTCAGTTGCTACAAAACAGTATATTCAAAATATTCCCAATGCAAAAATGCTAGGTGAAGTTCACAGATTTTGTAACATACTAGGTGTTGTGTTGTGGTTCTGGAGAGCAGGAAGGACGCAGAGAAAATAAGTACAGCATAGCCTCTCTTTATTAGGTGAAGGGACTGTACTGGGGGAATAGGGGTTACCTGCGCCCTTTATATACCTGTCCAGGTACACCTCCAACCAATCAGGGTGAACCTCTGTTTTCCACCAAAAACGGATCCCGGCCACAACAGTTTCAGTTCAGCGCCACCTGGTGGTATCTGTTATGCCAGCGCTCACGGTGTCCCCTTAAGCCCAATACATAACACCCCTTCCCCCTTTGAGATCAAACAATCGTCTCTATATACAGGTGTATACATACATAATTCGACAATAATAACGACACGCCTCAGAATACAATGACCCTCAGCCTCCCCTCATTTGCGCACATAGTCAGCGAGGTAGGCGGGTGGCCTGTGAGTCCGGGATGAACGTCTTAGGGGTTCCTGGATGGTAGGGTCAGTGGTTAAGTCCTGGCTGACCATTTCTGGTTGACCCACCCCAGAGTCTGACCCTGTGGCAAGGTTGTCGCAGCAGTCCTGGGCCTGTTGTTGTCCTGGCCGGACAGGGCTGTCTGGAAACAGTTCTGGGTCAGTGAGGTCCTCCTCGGGCTCAGGTTCTGTTGTTTGTTGGTAGGGGGGATTTGATGTCGATGATGGGTGGTCTTCTGGGTGGTTGCTCTGTGACCGTTCAGAAACCTGTTTCCTGACCTGGTCTATGTGCCGTCTGACCTGACAACCCCCCTCCACCCCTACTATGTAGGATAAAGGCCCGGTTTTGTCAACCACCACCCCTGGAATCCACAAATGTCCCAGACCGTAGTTCCTGACCCAAACCAAGTCACCAGAGTGTAATTCCCTAGGGGTTTTGGGTTGCTCCGTCCCGGAAGCCACTCTGTCGGGGTGAAGTCTGTCCAATCTGGTGATGAGGCATCTGCCCCAACAAAGTTCCGCTGGACTCTTCCCCGTGGCTGTGCATGGTGTGGTGTGTTGGGATAATAGGAATTCCGCCAACCTGTGATGCCAGTCACCGACGATGATGCGCCTGAGTGCGTCCTTGGTCGTTCTCACCATGCGTTCAGCTTGTCCATTAGTCCACGGGGGAAGGGCGCAGATGTGATGTGTCTAATCAAATTCGCTGTCATGAAGGCCTGAAATTCAGCAGCGGTAAATTGAGCCCCATTATCCAATACCAAAATGTCAGGCAGACCATGTGGGGCATCTTGGGTCTGGACCTTTGACAAGTGTAGCACCTGTGTACCTGCTCTTCTATTGCCTTGTCTAACCCTGGCCACCAAAGATAACTCCTAGCTAACGCCTTCATTCGAACTATGCCAGGGTCCCCCTCGTGTAAAGATTGTAGGACTCTATCCCTTAGTGTGTCTGGTATGAAGACCCTACTACCCCACAACAGGCATCCTTTATAGGCAGACAATTCATGTCTCCTTACGAAGTATGCCTGGAACTCCGGGCCTGGACTCCTATCTTGCCACCCTGTGAATACCCAAGACTGGACCCTGCTCAGGATTTTATCTGATGCTGTCTCAGTCGCTATGTCCCTTGCATGGAGAGGGCATTCCAGTAGCTCTTGGATTGCTAGTATCTGTGCAGCAGGTGCCAGATCTGGTTCTGTGGTTTCTAGGGGTAGTCTACTTAACCCATCTGCATGGCCCATTTCTTTCCCTGGTTTGTGAACCAGCTTAAAGTTGTATGCTGATAAGAATAGACCACCTAAGCACCCTAGGAGAGAGAATTTGGGGGGTTTGTTTGTCCGTGGTGAATAACCCTAATAGCGGCTTGTGGTCTGTGAATATTGTGAATTCCCTACCATACAGGTAGTCGTGGAATGTTTTGACCCCAGCCACTATTGCCAGGGCTTCTTTGTCTATCTGGGCGTAGTTCCTCTCTGACCCTGACAAGGTTCTGAAGTAGTATGCGATGGGCACCTGTTCCCCGTTTCCCTCTAGATGGCTTAGTACTGCTCCCACTCCATAGGGTGAAGCATCGCAAGCAATGCAGATGGGCTTTGTTTCGATGAAGTGGGTGACTGTAGACCTGTTTGAAAGTAGGGCCTTTAAGGTTTGGAAACTTTTTTTGTGGACATTGGTCCAGCTCCATACAGCTTTCTTATCTAGGAGCCTGTGCAAAGGCTCAGCTATTGCTGCTTTGTGGGGTAGGAAGGAATGGTAAAAGTTTAGCAGCCCAAGGAAGGCTTGCAGTTCAGCCTTGTTCTTGGGAGTGGGGGCCATCTTAATTGCCCTCACTTTGGATTCTGCAGGATGGATCCCACTGGCATCTATTTTAAACCCCAAAACCTCTGTGGCTGCAACCCCAATGCTGCATTTGTCTCTTTTTAATTTGAGACCTGCAGAATGAAACCTACTTAAAACTGCCCTCAGTCTGTCTGCCAGCACTTCTTCTGTGTCCCCTGCAATGAGGACATCATCAAAATAAGGGCATACCCCTTGGATGCCCTTAAGAGTTTGCTCCATTACCTCCTGGAAGATTCCTGGTGCTACACTGACACCAAATTGCAGGCGGTTGACCCTGAAGGCTCCCTTGTGTGTTACTATTTTTTGTGCTTCTGCCGTCTCCCTGGTAACCGGCAGCTGCTGGTACGCGAGATCTAGCTTAGCAAAGATGGCACCACCTTGGAGGGAAGCGAAAACGTGACTCCTCCCTTTGACCTGGGGTCTCAAGCACAACAGGGGCTGCAGGGGTCTTTGGCGTGGCACGGCGACTCCTTCACTGCTGCAACCGAGCATCGCTCTGCAGAGATGGATCAGCCCACTAAGGTCTGAGGGAATATCAACATGGGCCAGCTCATCCAACATCTCCTCCGACAATCCATCCTGGAAAGCATCCACAAGCGCAACCTCATTCCAGGCTGAATCCTGGCTAAGCAGCCGAAAATCGCTGATATAGCCCTGTAGGGGACGTTGACCTTGCCTCAGAGCTTTCAGGAGTCGGGTAGCAGTCTGTGTCTTTATGGGGTCCTCATACATCAGACTCATATGATTACAAAACCCCACAAAGTTGTCCAACAATGGACTAGGTTGGGCCAACAGAGGTGTGCCCCAACGAGCTGCATCACCAGAGAGAAGGCTTAACACAAACCCCACCTTATCCCAGTCAGTGGGGAAATCAGTTGTTCTCACGCTGATAAATAGCTGGCATTGTCCCATGAAAGCAGGAGACATCTCTGGATTGCCATTAAATTTATCCAGCATCGCAACTTGGCATTTTCTCCTGGGTGGTAGTGGTGGTGGTGGACCTGTGCTTGTAATTGAGCCACCTGAGCTGCCAACAAAGCGAGTTGCTGGGTGAGCTGGGTATTCTCAGCACGTAGCTGTTCCATAATAATAATAAGGGGTGGGGGGCTGAAGGCAAACTGTTCTGTTCCAGCCTACGACTGGCCCTGTTGGAATGTCAGGGACAACCCCTTTTTTATATTCAATAGGCTGGAATTAAGCCAACCAAATTTATTTGCAACAATGAAACGAAACAGTTCAAAACAGAGTTAAACAAATACAGACCGAGACTATATCAGAAGCTCTTCAAACGGTTGCCTTCAGCAACCAGCACCTCCCACACATTCCCCTTTTAAACAGCAGTCTCAAGGCGTGGCTTCTCTTTGCCTTCTCCCGAGGTGCCTCATTGCTTTTCTTTGTTCACTTCTGCTAGTCTGCCTCCTGCTTCGAGCGTCCCTGAACAGAGCCAGCTGTGGATCGCCTTCTTCCAATCTTTCAGGCTCACACAGCTGGGTCTGAGGAGGAACAAGATGGGAGGGGCCTGGCTGAGACCTCTGCGGTGCATCAGAACTTTCCTCTGCAACCAAAGGCTCTCCAAACCCCTCCTTCTCCTCCTCTTCAGAATTGTCCGACTCAGCTGCCGAAACCACAGGCTGACGCTGAATCATAACAGAACCTGTTTCCCACCGAAAACAGATCCCGGCCACAACAGTTTCTGTTCAGCGCCACCTGGTGGTATCTGTTATGCCAGCGCTCACGGTGTTCCCTTAAGCCTAATACATAACACTAGGTTTATCCAATTTGCTAAACTAAAACCAAATAAATAACATGATTTTGCATGAAGTAGGAATTCAGTCATCCTGTGGTGGTGTTTTCAGATTAAAAACCATGAATAAGATTTTGTTTTCATTATCATTTTATAACTCTTGTTTGATAACTATCATATTTACCAAGAAAATAGATTTCAAACAATCGTCCAGTCCAAAGAATGAAAAGTTAAAACAGATTAACAAATCTTATCTGGCTCTATTACATTAGTGTAAATTAATCTAAAGTGTTTTGTTTTAAAGATAATATGGGGAAAAGCAGCTTTTAATACAGTTCCACATTCAGTGACCAATAACAGAATAATTATAATTGGTAAATATTCCTATTAGCTGTAGCTCCTATTAATATTATTTACCATTATATAAGACAATGTAGGGAGACTAATTTATTCATTCAATGTATGCCTGCCAGAATAGTGAAATCCTTGGCAGTTTTCAGTGCAACAGTAAGTAAACAATACAATAAAATACTCATAGTGCAATAAATAAAAATGAACGTATGAATAACACAATAAAAATGTTAGCAATACACAAAGAAAACAAATGAATATAAGCAGCCAGCAGTAAACATTTAAACATTGAGAAAAATTGAATTACTGACATTAATTCATTATCCAAATGTTCTCTAGATTATTTTTTTAGTAGCTTACAGAAAACTTTTAAAGAAACTGGAAGCTTGTTGAATTTCTAGGCAAAGGAAATTGTATATTTTAAATTTAAATTTAATGATTAAGAGGATATTATAACCATATAATACATTCCAATTTATAGAACATACAATAATTCAAAATAAAAAGTGGAGTGACAAAACATTATGGAGCAAATCAAAGCCTTTAGGGCATCTCAAAGATAGATAAATATAGTTATGTACAAAATAAGTTTGTATGTTATATGACAATTACGTCATTTCAATTGGGCTTATTTTTGTAACAAAATTAAAAAATAACTAATTGATTAATAAAAATCATTAAAAATAACTCCAGTTGCATTGACTTAATTTTCAGACAACTCTACTTGGATGACTGAGAATCTTCATCAACATACTCCTATTTGTATTTTTTCCCATTTAAAATAATTCAGAATTCATGTTACATGATAAATAATGGCAAGTCAATGGACATATGGTAAATTTTGCTACAGATAAATCTGAACACATGAAGTATATCCAATAAATATTTATAGGGTTGGTGTTTACTTCAGATACTATACCATATTTTAAATTAGGTAGATAGTCTGCCCAATTCTCTGTACTTCTAGCACAGAAATTATACATCTTTTAATGATTCCATATTATGATAGTCATTTGGGTCAAACTAGCAGCTTCTTTCCATTGGCAAAAATTCCACAGGAAGTAGATTTCCCATTCATCATCTCCAAAGGATTTATTTCTTGCTTGATTCTCCTTTCCTGTAACATTAGTTACATTAGTTACAAGAAAACAAACATTTTATCTTTCCTTTATTTGAGCTTCCAGAGCTTTGATATTCTTAGGTTGATTTATACTCCAAAGTGAAAGGGTAGACATTTTGAAATTATCACTGCTCACAATTTCCAAAAGATAGAAGAACCAAATCAATTATTCTTAAATAGTTGGCTTGAAACATTTCCCCCTTCAATACATTCTGTTCTTTCTATGTACAACAGACAAGGCACTTTAAAAAAAGAAGGGGTGGGTTCTCAGTCTTTGGGTTTGCCTTTTTATAGAAACATGCATTTTCTTAATAAACATATATATTAAATATTAGGGTTCTATCATAATACTATATGTGCATAAGGTAAAGGTAAAGTTTCTCCCGCACATGCGTGCTAGTCGTTTCCAACTGTAGGGGCCGGTGGTCATCTCCGTTTCAAAGCCGAAGAGCCAGCGCTTGTCCAAGGATGTCTCCGTGGTCATGTGGTCGGCATGACTAGACGCCAAAGGCGCACGGAACGCTGTTACCTTCCCATCGTAGTGGTCCCTATTTTTCTACTTGCATTTTTACGTGCTTTCGAACTGCTAGGTTGGCAGAAGCTGGGACGAGTAACAGGCGCTCACTCTGTTACGCGGCACTTGGGATTTGACCCGCCAAACTGCCGACCTTCTGATCGACAAGCTCAGCATCCTAACCCACCGAGCCACCATGCATAGGACTTACCATATAAGATAGATTTCAATGATAGCTTGAAATAACTGACAGTAATGCCTCTGAAGTTTCCAGAGTAGGATTTACCTGAAGTAGCATTTCCTATGGAGATTGCTATATCTATATCTATATCCATATCTATACTATATCTCTTATATATCTAATAGACACAAAATAATAGCTATACCATTTTTAAAAAATAGCTTGGTGATTACATTATTGTATTATTGCTTCTGTTTTAAATATTCTTCAGTGATCAACATGTATCTATTTCACATGGAAAGGGTTATTTGTATCAGATCCATTATAACTTTATCCAATACATCTACGCAGATGATTAATACAAAACTATACACAGACACAAAGACATATTTCCAACTGGGATGCAATTTTGTCTAAATTTCTCTAGTTTAAATTCATCACCAATTAAATAGTCAGTTAACAAAAACAATTGGATTCAAAGGATGCAGGTTCTCTGAGAAAAATGCCTCTTATTACTTTAGGAATTTACAGAGTCTCATTTTTTTAAGAAGATAATTTGCTTTCCAGATAAATCAGTTTCCATGAGCAGGATTAAAATATAATCTAGCAATTCAGAAACCCAATTTTAATCTACCAAAATGTTTAATTAATACAGATACAAAGATACAAAGTCGACATTATTCCATAAAGATTGGCTTTTATTATGTATAGTATGTCATTATTGATAGAATTCAAAGACAAGTTTAACATAAGTGATACTTCCAGTCTTTTAAAAAACAGTCCAATTACCCACAGCTTTGTCTAGGTTAATCAATCTGCCAGATGTAAAGCCATGTGAAATTACAAACAAGGTAAACTGCTCATTGATAGGGAAAATCTTTGTTATGGATACTTAAGAAAGAAAAACGACAGCATTAGAGGACAAATTCTAGCTTCAAATATTAATTATCTACTCTCTACATCTAGATATTTGGTAGTAAAAAGCTAATTTCTTTCTTATCCATGTCAATTTTGCATTAAACGTGAAAGTATATAACCTGTTAACAAAATGAACTTTGATAGATTCATCTTTTTACTGCATGACTAACAATATGAAAAAACAGACAATCACACAAAGGTGATTGGACACACTAATTTTGTTACAGGGCAGAACCCCAGGAAAACCTGAGCAGCCTTATGTATCTAATAAGTGGAGAATACAGGGGGAAAAGAATTAACGCTAACTACAAAAAAACCACCACTTGCATCACATTGAAAATTCCTGTTGATATTATGAAAAAACCTCCCACTCTCATCTGTCTATCTGTCTGTCTGTCTATCTATAGAGATAGACAATGTACGTTGTCTCAAGGGCCGAGTCAGATCTGATATTGCATGGAAAGGAACAAAAGTGGTGGGGCTAGTGTACATTTCACAGTTTTAATGGATGTATTGTTGCCTTAACATCTGTGAGTCAAGTAAAATAAGGCAATATAGAAAACTTTGTATAAATAAGTATATCACCCAACAACTTTCTAAAAGGCAAACAAAATAACAGTATCACATATGTCTTCAATGACTGAGAATACAAAAAGTATGTTAATGACTTCTTGGCCACATACATTACCAAGAAGCCTTACATAAATAAAGTTGTTTTAGAAAAATGCACAATAACCAGGAAGATAATACTATATCAATTAACTTTTTTTCACAGAGGCTAATCCTAGTTTGTCCCCTATATTGGTACCAGTGTATTATTGGTTTCTTATATATCTACATGATAAGCATGACTGAGGAAGCAGTAAGATCGAAGAAAAACTGTAATCTGAGATTCTCACAGAAAGACTTTTGCAACTTGGAAGTAAGCTGAAACTGTTATAAAACAACATATTTCTAGGGAAATGGCTGTATGCTTTAAACTAGGATCTAACAGTATCTAATAAGAACTCCTATTTATTTATTTGTTTGTTTGTTTATGAAATGTGCATGCTATCATAATCATAAGACTCTTAGTAGCTAACAAGATACAAAAATACAATCAATATAAAAAAGTTAAGATATATCTAGCCTGAAATAAATCACTGAAAAATTTTCACTTTTAGCCTTTTCTAAAAGGCTGCCAGTGTTGGATATAAATGGATATCCAACAGAGCTCATTCCAGAAGATCAGCACCATCACAGAAAAAACAGGGCTTCAAGAATTTGGCTCTCTTAACATCTCAAAAATGGGGAGAGAACTGGCTGTTTTCCTGACATGAATGAGCTGACTCTAGTGGGAGTATGCAGTCCTGCAGATACTAGGCACCAGTCATAAAGGCTTTATAGATTCATATCAGCACTTTAAATTTAATTTGGAAGCTAGTAGGAAGCTGCTGCAGGATCCATAAACCAGCTATAAAATGTACTGAACTGTTAACTCCTTGAACACTATGGCCACCACATTTTCCCCAAACTAAAGCTTCCAGGGGGTCACAGTGTGCTGCACTAGTCTAAATGAGTGGCAATTAGGGTGTCAGCTGCTTAAAGATCCAAATGGTTCAGATCAGGCTTGCTATTCCTATATGGGTCTTGACATAAGTCATCAACCAAAGCGACCAATGGCATCTCTGTTCTCCATTGAAACCTGAACTTTGACGGATAGGAGTGCAGATAAACTGCATCATCTAGGCTGGGTGTTCATTCATTGGCCCTGCATCACCACCACCTTCCCACAAAGAGAAAGTTGAAGATCAGGCAGTAGATGTCTAATCCTATGGATCCAGAGACAGCCTTTTAAGGAAGAGGAAGACCAATTTTTCCTTAAAGCTGCCAGCATCAACCCTTCCTGCAATGAGGTATATAAATAATAACTAGGAAACTCAATCCACTCTATTAGTGAATTGAAACCACACATTTGTATAGATCTTTTATTTAGTGAGGATTATTCAGGTGAATTGGCAGGTGGACTGACTCTTTTTTATGAATTCCTTTTATGTTCCCTGCTCATTTTCTGATCTTTTCCTGCTTAATTTATCCTGGAATTATTTGCAATTGTCTATTTTGTGTATATAACCTTTCTTCCCTCTTATCCTTGACTATTCAAATTCAGAATAATGGAAAGAGAAACATCTAATTATTCTGAACATGGAGGCAACCATCCATAACTCACAACATTTTCTCTGTCTTCAGGAAATGGTTTTAATAAACCATTCTAGAGGGATTAATATTGTTTACTCATAAGCACAGCTTGAAGCTGATCTTATGATATATCCTCCAGGCTTTTCCTAATTCTTGAAGAGTTTTTAGCTATGTCAGGTTCATATAACTTAGAAAATCAATTCGGGCATAACTTGTCATGTACACACATGGCTAGAAGTGCCCACAGGAGAAAACTTTACAAAGCATATAAAATGGACTTTAATTATCCCATCACACCTTTTGGGATGGATGCATGTCTAATTTGTTTAAATGTACAGAAAAGCTGACAAACTACTTTTTTTGTTTGGAGAAGTATTATAATCAAAGGACAGAGATGTAAGAACAGGAATTAAACCAATATAATTATTTTACATCTTGATTTTTTTATCTTCCCTTCCTAGACATTACTTTTAGTTTTTCTTCATTTTTATTTCTTGCTCACTGATAATGAACATTCTCTTTGGCAATATCTCTCTTGTAAATTGACTGTGAAAAACATCTATAAAGCCTGGAGAATTATAGAAATAGCCATTGTCACTTGTTAGATTGGCTTCACAGAAAAAGAATATCAAGCATATACTATGAATTTTAAGAAAAAGCCAAATATACAATAAACAATGAAAGTATAGTTCCTGCATTTCTGACACAAGACAAGATGAGACAAGCAAAAGCATTTTTAGACAAAAATATCTATCTGTTCAAATATTATTTGGGAAGGCCAAGTTCTTAGATAAGTGAACTGAACTAGTTACTTACTTTCTAAATAACCTTTTGGATTAATATTGGAGGAATTACCGGTATATATCCAGGTTTTCTTACTAACTCCCCATTCATTGGCTGGAAACTTAGTTTATGAAGTAAGTGCTATATACAGTATATTGTGCTGAACCTTGATACAGCCAACAAGATACATGCATATGATAGTAATGGTGATTAACTTTATGATGCCTAAGTTGCAAGTATAAATACATACCTTAATAATAAAAAATATTCTTATCCTATGAAATTAAAGGGTGCTTAATGAGCCATACCCCTTTGTGGATTACTGCCTTGTCGTGGTGAAGGGGCTTGCGTAACTCAATGAAGCTATGAGCTACGCTGTGCAGGGCCACCCAAGACGGACTGGTCATAGCAGAGAGTTCTGACAAAATGTGATCCACTGGAGAAGGAAATGGCAACCCACTTCAGTATCTTTGCCATGAAAACCCCATGGACAGTACCAAAAGGCAAAAAGATATGACGCTGGAAGATGAGCCCCTCAGGTCAGAAGGTGTCCAATATGCTACTGGGGAAGAGCAGAGGGCTAGTACTAGTAGCGTCAGAAAGAATGAAGCAACTGAGCCAAAGCCGAAAGGACGCTCAGCTGTGGATGCAACTGGTGGTGAAAGGAAAGTCCAATGCTGTAAAGATTTATTCTCTATGTAAGATCCATAAATCAAGACAAGTTGGACGTGGTCAGACAAGAGATGACAAGACTGAACATCGAATCTTAGGAATCAGTGAAATAAAATGGACAGGAATGGGTGAATTTAATTCAGATGACCATCAGGTATACTACTGCGGGTAAGAATCCCTCAGAAGAAATGGAGTAGCCTTCATAGTCAATAAAAGAATAGGAAAAGCAATACTGGGATACAACCCCCAAAATGACAGAATGGTCTCAATGCGAATCCAAGGCAAACCATTCAATATCACAGTAGTCCAAGTCTATGCCCCAACCACTGGTGCTGAAGAGGATGAAATTGACCAGTCCAGTTCTATGAAGCCCTACAGCACCTTATAGAACTAACACCAAAAAATGATGTCCTTATCATCATGGGGGATTGGAATGCTAAAGTAGGAAGCCAAAAGATAACTGGAATAACAGGCAAGTTTGGCCTTGGAGTACAAAATGAAGCAGGGCACAGGCTGATAGAATTTTGTCAAGAGAATACAATGGTCATAGCAAACACTATTTTCCAACAACCCAAGAGACGGCTCTACACATGGACATCACCAGACAGCCAAAACAGAAATCAGATTGACTATGTGCTCTGCAGCCAAAGATGAAGAAGCTCTATACAGTCAGTAAAAACAAGACCAGAAGCTGACTGTGGCTCAGACCATGAGCTTCTCATTGCAAAGTTTAGGCTTAAATTGAAGAAAGTAGAGGAAAGCACTAGATATGAACTAAATCATATCTCTGATGAATACACAGTAGAGGTGACAAATAGATTTAAGGAATTAGATCTGATAGACAGAGTGCCTGAAAAATTATTGACAGAGGTGCACAACATTGTACAAGAGGTAGCAACCAAAACCATCCCAAAGAAAAAGAAATGTAAGAAAGCCAATGGCTGTCTGAGGAAGCTTTGCAAATAGCTGAGGAAAGAAGGGAAGTGAAAGGCAAGGAAGAAAAAGAAAGATGCACGCAATTGAATGCAGAATTCCAAAGAACAGCTAGAAGAGATAAGAATGCCTTCTTAAATGAACAGTTCAAAGAAATAGAAGAAAACAATAGAATAGGGAGGACCAGAGATCTCTTCAAGAAAATTAGAGATATGAAGGGAACGTTTCATGCAAAGATGGGCATGATAAAGGACCAAAATGGCAGGGACCTAACAGAGGCAGAAGAGATTAAGAAGAGGTGGCAAAACTACATAGAAGAACTATACAAGAATGAGCTTAATGTCCCAGATAACCACCATGGGGTGGTCACTGACCCCGAGCCAGACATCCTAGAATGTGAAGTGAAATGGGCCTTGGGAAAGCTGAGCAACAACAAAGCTAGTGGAGGTGACAGTATTCCAGCTGAGCTATTCAAAAACTTAAAAGATGATGCAGTAATTTGCCAGCAAATTTGGAAAACTCAACAGTGGCCACAGGATTGGAAAAGGTTAGTTTACATTCCAATTCCAAAGAAAGGCAATGCCAAAGAATGTTCAAACTATTGCACCACTGCACTCATTTCACATGCTATTAAAGTTATGCTTAAAATCCTACAAGCTAGACTCCAGCATATGTGGATCGAGAACTACTAGAAGTACAGGCAGGATTTCGAAAAGGATCATGGAGAAAGCTAGGGAGTTCCAGAAAAACATCTACTTCTGCTTCATTGACTATGCTAAAGCATTTGATTGTGTGGATCACAACAAACTGTGGCAAGTTCTTAAATAGAGGGGAGTACCAGACCATCTTATTTGTCTCTTGAGAAACCTATATGCGGGGCAAAAAGCAACAGTGAGAACCGGACACGAAGCCACTGATTGCTTCAAAATTAGAAAAGGAGTCTGGCAAGGCTGTATAGGCAGGGCTAGATGAATCAAAAGCTGGAATTAAGATTGCCAGAAGAAATATCAACAACCTAAGATATGCAGATGATACCACTCTAATGGCAGAAAGTGAAGAAGAACTAAAGAGCCTCTAGTTGCAGGTGAAGAAGGAGAGTACAAAAGATGGCTTGAAACTCAACATTAAGAAAACCAAGATCATGGCATCTGGTCCTCTCAATTCCTGGCAAATAGATGGGGAAGAAATGGAGGTAGTGACAGATTTCATTTTTCTGGGCTCCTAGATCACCGCAGATGGGGACTGCAGCCATGAAATCAAGACACTTGCTCCTGGGGAGGAAAGCTATGGCAAATGTAGACAGCATACTAAAAAGCAGAGACATCACTCTGCCAACAAAAGTGCATATAGTCAAGGCCATGGTTTTCCTCATTGCCATGTATGGCTGTGAAAGTTGGACCATAAGAAAGGCTGAGTGTCAAAGAATTGAAGCCTTTGAACTATGTGCTGGAGAAGACTGCTGCGAGTCCCTTGGACTACAAGGCATTCAAACCGGTCAGTCCTAAAGGAGATCAACCCTGACTGCTCTTTAGAAGGCCAGATCCTGAAGTTGAAACTCAAATACTTTGGCCACCTAATGAGAAGGAAGGACTCACTGGAGAAGAGCCTAATGCTGGGAAAGGTTGAGGGCAAGAGAAGAAGGGGACGACAGAGAATGAGGTGGCTGGATGGAGTCACTGAAGCAGTAGGCGTGAGCCTAAATGGACTCCAGAAGATGAAAGAGGACAGGAAGGCCTGTAGGAACATTGTCCATGGGGTTGCGTTGGGTCGGACATGACTTCGCAACTAACAACAACAAAATGAGCCATAAGCATGTCCAGCTGTAGTAAAGCACCTCACTCCCCCCCCCATGGTAATGTGATTGCGATTTGGGTGCTTGGTACACTTAAGCCCAAGCAAGCTATGAACATATGATCACCATTTGCAATCTTCTCTGCCAGCTTCTCCGGAAAGTCAATGGAGAAACAGGCAGGAAAGTTTGTAAGCTACTGCCACTTGCCAAGAAAATTCTCTCGTCTCTAGGGACTGACTGAAAGATGAGATTTCCAACCCAACTAAGTATTTCCCCTCTGCTGAAGGTTTCTCTCCCCCCCCCAGTGGTTAAAGGGACAGAATATTTCATTGGGCTTCAGGAATAGAGCTATAAAATCTTCAGGATTTTAACTCCTTTTCTGTAACCAGCAAAGGATTTCTCCTCAGTGTATAGAGGAGATGGGAAATTCTTTGTTGGGCCGTAGGAATGGAGTTAAAATCGTCAGGATAATCTTCTGAAGTCTTATAAAGGGTTTCCCTTCTGTGGACCCTCCCAGGACCTCCCTCATTTTACCCGCAGGGCACTCCTTGCTCCTTACCTGGGATTCCATCCACTTAACAACCTGGAAGATTGCTTAATGACCACAAACAGGAGTGCCAGGATTCCAGTCATTGAGCAAAGTGGTCACATGGACATATCACTTAATAACGGCTTCACTCAATGACTGAGATTCCAGCTATAATTGTGGTCATAAGCTGAATACTTGTATTCATTTATGATACCAGAACACACATAGACAGCCATATGCCTTGACTGGAAGTTGAGTCACAGCAACTCAGTCTGAAGAAGCTACTTGGATAAACAGTGAAATGTTTCAAACCAAATAAGAAAAGAAGTCCAGTTGCCATGACTCAACTTCCAGACAGCAATACCTTAGAATGTATTGGCTGAGAATTTTCACCAACAGTATGCCTTGAGTGTAATTCCTCAAGCTAAGATGCCAAAATCCAATGAAAGAATCAAAATCTGAATCACAAAGAGATGCTGACGTATAGTTGATCCAAAATACATAATCTAATAACACATATCTCCAGAATCTACACTGATAAAGACAGGTCTGAGTTGCAGCCTTCTTCCTTTTGTTATGTATAATAAATGGCAATAGTTCTGATCTATTAAAATTGTTATGATTAAAACTGAACAATCAGAAGAAAATAATCCCTGAATATTTAAAGGTTCTATTTTTCCATCCAAATAACATTTTTCCACCCAGCATTTGAGAATAGGTATATTCCAAAAGCACAAATTAGTAGAAAATATGAATAAAGAAGGAAATGAGATACTTAATGACATTAAAAACAAAAACAAAAATACCTATAATTGGATAAAATATAACCAAATATAACCAAATATGTATTAGGTTTCAGAGGCTTCAGGGTGACTTTTAGTATTCCATAGATCCCTGGTTTTCAGAAGAGCACAGGGAGGCAAAATGGCAGATGAGATGTCCACAGCACTGTTGGGTAATCCAATCAAACATATAAAAAATACGTATTAGGGATTATGCTGTGGCAATAAACGATAAGATGGAGTGTTTTTCTGGTCTTGTTGCATATACAGAAAGACAATGCCCTTTCTTAAACTAACTCGCTCCTTATTGGAGAGAAAAGGAACACAATAAACTTCCACAGGGTCAACTTAAGAATTTTTTTGGTGGATAAAATTATTCAGATTAGTTTGAGTTGGATTTCAAAAGGGGAGGCCCAGTTGAGATGACTAAATTTGATAAATATATAAAACTCTAATCCCATTATTAAGAAAGCTCCTATTAAAACAGAGTAGCCAGGTTTAGTCAATACTCACTTTTAGGTGGCCAATACAATTCTATTTAGTAAAGCCTTTGGAGTCGTGTTGCTACATAATGGTTATGGGTGGTTTCAGGGGAGAAAAGACTAAATGTATGTCTTAGCTTCATCACTCAAATGATGTAGATAATGTGATTTGCATCATTTGTGCAATGACACAAATGTACCATGTGTATATATAATTTCATCATGACTTCTATAAGACAACAGTGATAGTTGCTGTGTTCACACTTTCTGTGTGCTAAGACATGTTATTCGTTAGGTTTTGACTTAGTTTTCAACACTATGCTGTCATGGTTTAATTAATTAGGATTTGTAAAATCAACCAGAATATCTTAGTTCACATGATATAAAAAATCAGGAACCATGATGTGCAACTCCATTATAGCAGAATGCTTTCCAGCAAGAACATGTCTTACCTGCATATAGCAAGGAATCCTAACCCTAACCCTAAAAGCTAAAAAGCTTTTAGCTCTAGCTACAGCTATATCAGGAGTACAAGTGACTGAACAATGGGAGCAAAAATCAGTCAGCAATTACAGTCCAGCTTCCAAGCCTTTTGGCATTAACTACTTGGATATGTACAAGAACCATTTAAAAAATAAATTAAGAGAAGCAAACACTGCCAATATTTTAAAAGATTTTTTTTGCACCATTAGTCTGCTCTCTCGCTCTCGCTCTCTTCTCCCTCCCTCCCTCCCTCCCTCCCTCCTTCCTTCCTTCCTTCCTTGGCAAGAATGTAAGGTCTGAAGAAAAATATGCATGACATTCCAGGAGTTTCTGTGATATGGGATTCAAGAATTAAGCAAAGATTACAGTTTATGCATGTTAGCATTTTAAATGTGGTATTAATGCAGATTTAACTCTTAAAAATCAAGTGATTTTACATGACACTGGGTTCTGCTCCAGTTAGAAGCTATAAACATTAGAAGCCAAACATTTTAGAATAGAAAATACATTTGAAAATCTTTGCAGTGCTTAGTGCTGCCGCCTTTTGGTCATTTTCAGAAACATCTTGCTTGAAAGAAGATCCCAAATGTTGTCTTAATAAACTACTGAGTTGTTTTGTTCTAGACATTGTTTTACACCTCTGATTTTTGTAAGACCTTACATCTTTAAATACAGAGGTTCTGTTTTCATTACACACTTGCCCATGCTAATCTTGACCATGATATACTCAGGTTACCAGATTGTCTGAATTTACATGATGAGCTGGATCATAAAGTGATCACATGAACTCCATTCATATAGAACACTTAGTTAAAATACAATTGGTTAACTTGTGATTCAGTGAGTCATGCTAATAGAGGCACAATTAATATCAGCAAAGAAATGAAAACAGTCTGCATAATAAGCAGTCATATGAATAGAAACAAAGAACCAAATATAATTACTGAATGATAGATAAGGAAATAGGGAAAATGTATAAGGTATACTACCAAAACTCTTGTTCCCATAATCTTTAACTGGGGAAACAGTGTGTCGTAGAGCAACTATCTCAAATGGGCTAATTTTCAGAATGCATCCAAAATCTAGGACCCATGACTCCCAAAGGAATGAAATTTGGGGAAGTTGTGGCTGCTTCAGTGCTGCCGGGTTGCTGCTACTTTAGCTCTGCTTTGTTACTGCTGTGATCATGTTAAAAGACATCATCTTGAGGTTCAAGATACTAACTACAGTAAAAGAAATTTGGAGCACAGTCCTAACTGTGCAAATTTCAACTAACTTAGAGATCCCATGGACAGAAATTCTCAGATCAAAGGAGCACAAGCGGGATGGGTATTTCTCAAAAATAAAATACGGGCAGTGCAATTGAACATGATTCCTGCAGCAAAAAAAAACAACAAAACAAAACAGGGAGCATATTAGGAAGATTTGTTTTATTAAGTTTTTAACTGAGCTAGGGACTAAAAGGGATATGAATAGGAAATGGAAAATGGATGCAATTACCAAGGAGATATATTACCAAGTGACTAATATCTAAAGGTTCATAAAGGAAATTGAAAGCAACTGTTTTCAGCTATGTCACTAATTAAAAAGAAAAAAAAGGTCTTGACCAACTGCTAGAAGGAGATGGCAGGATAGCAAAATGTAACGTGTGGCAGAGTAATGCCTATTTTGTCTCATTCTTCTCTCTGAAGAGGCTCTATGTTCAAATAGATGTAGGATAAATAACCAATGCAAGGAAAGAATATCAACTTAAGCTAAGTAAAAAATAGCTAGGGAGGATCTGCTAAATGAACAGGTTTCAGCTACCAAACCTGATATTTTTTTTTGGGGGGGGGGAATTGGAGCATGGGCATATTGCCAGAGGATTCAAGAAGAGCAATTGTTTCTCTCTCCTAAAAGGGGAAGGGAGAGAAGCCAGGTAACTGCAGACTGGCCAGCTTGATGTTGTTACTGGAATAAATTATTAAAAAGTCAGGAATAAATTATTTAAAAGTTAGTTTAAGGGTCTTTTGAAAATAATACATTGCTTGAAAAGAACCAGATGAATGTAACAAAAAATAAGATGTGTTAAACCAGTCTGATCTTCCTTTTTTGTTAGAATGCCATAGTTGACCATAGGAATATGATGGACATGGTGTAGTTAACTAGATATTTGTGTATAGACATGAGCAATAAATCACCTTAACTGGAATTTAACGTGTGCTCCTGATTCTTTGCACATGGCAATTTCATAGTATTATATTGTTTGCCATGTAAAGTGTTTCCCTAAATATTCTCAGTAACTCTACCTTTGTACTTATTCAAGCAAAAAGTACAGTTTGTCTCCTGCTTTATTTTGTAAAATGACAATTTTCCTGTTCTTCCAAATGCTATTTTATTTCCAACTTCAGCATTTCTGTCTCAGATAATTAGTATAGTTTATCTGGTATTACAAATTTCTGGAACGCTATTCAGCTTCTGCGTCATCTGTTTTGTTTTGTTTTGCTTGGTTTGGTTTACTTCTAGAAATATCTGAGTGGTTTTCAACCAGCAAATTCAACTTTATGAATATTCATTTGCATTTTTTTTTATTTGGCAGGCAAATTTATCCATGTCCCAAGTTCTTCTCATCATATGATGTTGCATAAAATAATGAACAGTAGTAGATAATAAAATTCTTTTTTTTTCTATAAAGGCCTGACTGAACAAGACAAGAATGAGCATAAAAGTTGGACTACAAAATCTGACTAACCATGAGATGGCACCAAAGAGTTTCAACAGTTGAATTTCAGGAGGAGGCAGGGGGAAAATCAAGAAATAATATAATGCATAAAAAGCTTCATTTTAAAATATTATACTACATTGCTAAAGAGACAGTTTCTAAGCAGTGAACAGATAGATATCATCAGTCTAAAGCTATAAACCCAGGATGATGCTTTTTTTTGGTTGCACCTCAATTCATAGTTTTTCATATATAAAAGCATTCCAAATTATCGGTATCTAAATAAAAAGCACATTCTTGTATTTGATTCATTTTATTCTATTAAAATGTATTAACAGTTTCTGGGTATTAAAAGAATATAGGACAATAATGCACCAAATCAAATATCATATGGATAAGATCTTCCTCCCTCAATTTACACTTCCAGCATAATGAAATTGGTGACCATTCATTTTTAGATGGATCAATGTTTCATTTTCATTTCCTAATTTATCATATATTGGACCCTTAAAATAACAGGGAGAAAAAGTAATTTTTTAAATTGTAGCCTATCTGCACATTTGTCTGCAACTTGCATATAATTTTAGGAATCTCACATAATATTTATCATGATGCAAAATAATATTATGAACTATAATTAAAATGTAGGCATCTAGTATATATTACTGTTTGTAGATTTGGGTTTTTATTGATATTATGAGAAGTTCACTGATATACAGACCAAATAAAAGTTAATTCTAAAGTAATTATAGAGAATAAAGAGGATGACCTTGACAAAGAGAGATTTGTTACCAAAGCAACAAAGATCAAACACACAGACACAGACACACAAACACAGACAAACAGGAAAACAAAAACAAGCAAAATAGAGAATTCATTATGAGCAATCAAAACAATTAACTTTGTTGACATTTGCTTTCTATCTTATATTTCAGTCGGTATAACAGATCATATAGCTATGGATGAATGTTCAAAATTTTCTTCTCAGAAATCATGGAACAAGAATAATGACATTTGGACATGTTACACTGTTGGTACATTTTTACTCTACCGTACCTGTACCTGAAACAATGCCTGTTTTTCTTAACTATATCCATAATATATGAAATCTATTATCTATAATCAACATACGTTCACCACCCTTAGTTATTTGTCACCTACAGTGGCACAGTGAAATCTAAAGAAGTTCAATCCTATATTTGCTTACACCTAATAGATAGAATCTTGTCAACCTAAATCTATAAACTTCTAACCTGCCAGATATAATGTGAGAGATTCTACAGTATGACTATCCTGACCCCCTCCTTCATCTTGCTTGGGACTGCAGTGTCTTAGTCTGGGCTATGCTCTGGGAAAACTCTGTGTTGCCAAAACTCTCCCTCACTGCTCCTCCAGGTGCACATTTTATCACATAGACTGAGAAACATGAAAAGGATTATCAAGAAAATACTGTAGGAAAAATAGCATGCCTGGTTATGTTTGTGCCATTACTAGGTGCAAATGAAAAAAGCCTTAGCAGTCAGACAAAATAATTGGCGCCTACTCGTGTGAATGCCACCGCAAGCATTGCGGACATTCGTGACCCCACTTGCACGAACATTGGTGTGAGCATTGTGGGTGTTTGTGACCCTGTTTGCATGAGCATCGCCGCAAGTGTTCTCAGCCCCACTCGCACAAGTGTCTCCATGTTGCGGGTGTTCGCGGCCCCACTTGCTCAAGCACCGCTGTGAGTGTCACGGGCATTTGTGGGCCCATTCACACAAGTGTTGTGGGCATTCACAGCCCCAATTGTGCAAGCACACAACCCCACTTGTGCAAGCAATGGATTTTCATGCGCGAAAGAGCGCATGCACATGAATTCACCCCTCCACAAAAACATCATTTTCCCCCCCTCTCCCCTGATCTGGGCAGCCAACCCCAAAAGATTGGGGAACTCTGACTTAGAGGATAAAAAAATATCACTCATCTTCAAAACATTTTTGCATCAGTTAATATTTTTGATGCAAGGTAGGAATGCTATAGACATGCAAAATAGTATATAATAGTATATAATAATATACTATAATCAGTATATAATAATATAGGTTAGACTAACTTTATAAAGGGTTCCCGGTTCAACCCCGCTTCCCTCAACCCCATTTGGTCAGCCCCCATCATTTTACTTCGTGTCATCCCTTTCGTGGGGAAAAAGGAACTTCGAATCTTTATGGTTATTGCCTTCTTCCTCTACAGATTTAAATGAAGACACAGGCCAGATGCCCTCTTCTCTAACCCTCCCTTTTGTTCCCCCAGTTCAAAAGGTTTCCCTTGGTCTTTGAAATAACCTAAGGCAGGCTGAATCCACATGCGTTCCTCCTTCCTCGGGAGATGGCAGAATCCATGGGGGGGGGATAAATGTTTAAACAATTTATGAATGTGATATAAATGGATTCTGATAGTCCGCTCTCCTTAAAAGAAAGATATGTTCATCTGTAGGGAAAGAAAAGAAAAAGAAAAAAAACATATATAAATGTTAACCCGGTTTGTTTGGATATTCTGTATGAAATCTCTTAAGCAGCTTTGGTGCTTTAACGTGGCGTTTGCTGACCCATTCACTTTCTGAGGAGGGGAGCTGTTTCCAAGGCACTAAATATTGGGTCGTTCCATGATGTTTTCTGGAATCCAAAATTTCTTTCACCTCAAAATGTTTTCCCCTTCCACCATGATGGGAGGTGGTGGTGGTGGGATTTTTGTTCGTAGGGGAGATTGTTGTTCTCTCTTTATTAGGCTGCAGGGAAAGATTGGGTGTATTTGTCTAAGATTTTTAGGTAGTCGTAATTCAACTGTTACTGGGTTTATGATTCTTTTAATTGGAAAAGGTCCAATATATTTTGGTCCTAGTTTTTTACAAGGTTGGAGTGATTTAAGGTATTTTGTGGACAGATATACCATCTCTTCCACTTTGAACGGTGTGGGATCGGCTCTTTTCCTGTCTGCCTATGTTTTGTATGCTAGTCTAGCATCTGTTAACGCTCTTCTGACAATAGTCCAGGTATATTGTAATTGAGCAATCCATTCCTTTATTTCTGGAATTACCGGTTCTTTTGGGGTTAGTTTAGGTATGGGGTTGAAGCTTTGGCCTGTAGCTACTTGAAAAGGAGTGTAACCTGTGCTGGAGTGGACTGCATTATTATATGCCACTTCTGTGAAAGGCAGTAGGTCTGTCCAGTTTTCCTGCTGAAAATTTACATAACATCTTAAATATTGCTCAAGTACTGCATTAGATCTTTCACATTGCCCGTTAGCTTGAGGATGATGACTAGATGTCAATCCTTGGGTAGTTCCTAACAGGGATAAAAATTCCTTCCAAAATGCCGAGGTAAATTGCACCCCTCTGTCAGATATGATGCGTAGTGGTGCCCCGTGCAATCTGTAAATATGCTGTACAAAAAGTTTTGCTAATGCTTTTGCAGTTGGAATTTTTTGGCAAGGTATGAAATGAACTTGCTTAGAGAACAGATCTGTGACAGTCTAGACAACGGTGTTTCCGTTGCTTTCTGGTAGTTCTACGATAAAGTCCATGGCTATTTCTTTCCATGGGGCTGAGGGATTCGCCACCGGTTGTAACAGTCCTGGTGATTTCCCTTGCAACCTTAGCCATCGTGCAAATTTGACAACTGCTCACATAGCTTTCTATGTCTTTTTTCATAGATGGCCACCAAGATTGCCTTTTAGTTAAGTGTAATGTTTTTACAAACCCGAAATGTCCTGCTGATTTTGTATCATGGCACAGTTGCATGAAATTGATCCTCTGGGTGGTAGGTATGTATAACTTCTCACCCGCCCAAGGTAACCCATCTTTAATTGTGCACACATGCCTATTTTTCTGGAACCATTCATCGCTTTCCAAGGATTTTCGGAATTCTATTCTGGTTTGGCTATTCACTTCTGGCTTCATTTTTACTTGTGTCCTGGTGGTGACTGGTGCTGCCAGTTGTTGTTCTGGTACAAGTGGTTTAAAGTCAGTTACTCGTGTGCTGTTATATTGGGGCATGCGAGATAATGCGTCTGCCAGGAAGTTCTTCCCCCCACCGGCAAGTGTTTGAGAGTGAAATTGAATCAGTGAAAGTGTTGGGACCAGCGGGCTTGCTTAGGAGTGCTTCTAAATTTTTGTGGTCTGTCCAGACCTGGAAAGGTATTTTATTCCCTTCCAAAAATTGTCGCCATGTTAATAATGACCACCTTAATGAGAATGCTTCCTTCTCCCATATTGGCCAGCGTTGTTCTGTTTCCGTGAGTTTTCTGGATTTATATGCGCAAGGTTGCAATGTCCCCTCATCATTTTCCTGTAATAATATGGCTCCGACTGCTACATTGCTCGCATCTGCCTGTATTACAAAAGGTTTGTCGGGATTTGGGTGTTTTAGTACAGGTTCAGCAGAAAAGAGTCTCTTTAGCCTCTCAAATGCTGCTTGACATTCCATTGTCCATTTTAGAGGCTGGCTGGATTTCATGGGGGGGCCCTTCGTTTTCAACAAGTTTGTTTGGGGCATGGCTATTTGGCACAAATGCGGGGATGAATTGGCGGTAGAAATTTGCAAACCCCAGGAAACTTTGCAATTGCTTCTGTGTGCGGGGGCGTGCCCACTCTAATACTGCCCTGACCTTCTCAGGGTCCATTTCAATGCCCTCTGGAGATATGCAATATCCCAGGTAGTCGATTTTTTCCTGATGGAATTCACACTTCGATAATTTAGCATATAAGTGGGCAGCTCGCAACTTTTTCAGGACTGCTCTAACTAGTTTGATATGGTCCTCTTTGGTCTCCGTGAAGATAAGAATGTCATCCAGGTAAACCAGGACCCCCTTATATAGGTGCTCCCTTAGCACGTCATTAATTAATTGCATAAAGACTGCGGGGGGCCCTTGCAGTCCGAATGGCAATACTTTGAATTGGTAGCACCCCATTGGGCAGTTGAATGCAGTCTTCCATTCATCTCCTTCCTTAATCCTAATACGGCAATAAGCTTCCCTCAGATCTAGTTTAGTAAAAATCCTTCCTTTCGATAGGAGGAATAGCATATCCTTCATTAGGGGTAGAGGTTACAGATTACATTCACTAAATGTGTTCAGATTTCTGTAATCCACACACAAACAGAAAGAACCATCTTTCTTCTCCCTGAACAGGACTGGGGCTGCCACTTTGGGTTTGGCAGGCTCGATGAACCCTCTTTCTAAGTTTTTCTTTATGAATCTTTCCATTTCTGCCATTTCCCTTGGGCTCATGGCATACATCCTGGGTTTTGGGAGTTTTGCCCCGGGTTTGAATTCTATGGCGCAGTCTGTGGGGTGGGGGGGGGGAAGCTCATCTGCCCGCTCCTCACTGAAAACCTCAGCAAGGTCCCTGTATTCCTCCGGTATCTCTGGTAACCCCTTCTCTTTCCCCACTGCTGCTGTCTCCTCCCTTCGGGTTGGGGGGATGCTTTGGGGGGTTACGTTTTCCTGCTCCCCTTTTGGGAAGTTGAGTTCTGCTGTCCTCCAGTTTATCCCAGGGTTCCATTTCTTCAGCCATTCCAGTCCTAAAATCATTGGGTATTCCATGCCTGGGGCCACTATAAACGTTATGTCTTCATCATGAGACCCCAGGGACAGGTGAATTGGGACTACCTAAAAATCTTAGACAAATACACCCAATCTTTCACTGAAGCCTAATAAAGAGAGAACAACAATCTCCCCTACGAACAAAAATCCCACCACCACCACCTCCCATCATGGTGGAAGGGGAACAACATTTTGAGGTGAAAGAAATTTTGAATTCCAGAAAACATCATGGAACGACCCAATATTTAGTGCCTTGGAAACACCTCCCCTCCTCAGAAAAATGAATGGGTCAGCAAACACCACGTTAAAGCACCAAAGCTGCTTAAGAGATTTCATACAGAATATCCAAACAAACCGGGTTAACATTTATATATGTTTTTTTTCTTTTTCTTTTCTTTCCCTACAGATGGACATATCTTTCTTTTAAGGAGAGCGGATTATCAGAATCCATTTATATCACATTCATAAATTGTTTAAACATTTATCCCCCCCCCCATGGATTCTGCCATCTCCCGAGGAAGGAGGAACGCATGTGGATTCAGCCTGCCTTAGGTTATTTCAAAGACCAAGGGAAACCTTTTGAACTGGGGGAACAAAAGGGAGGGTTAGAGAAGAGGGCATCTGGCCTGTGTCTTCATTTAAATCTGTAGAGGAAGAAGGCAATAACCATAAAGATTCGAAGTTCCTTTTTCCCCACGAAAGGGATGACACGAAGTAAAATGATGGGGACTGACCAAATGGGGTTGAGGGAAGGGGGGTTGAACCGGGAACCCTTTATAAAGTTTCAATTTGTAAAACAATTTATTTTTATTTATTTATTTTATTACATTTATATACCGCCCTTTCCCGAAGGACTCAGGGCGGTTTACAGGGTGATTAAAAAACCAAGATACAAAAGTTAAAAACAAATTTTAAAAAAAATTATATTTGTCCTTGCATAAATAAAACCCCAGTTAAAATTAAGAATAATTCTCAGCCTGGGCCAGAGAGCTCGAAGAGCCAGGTCTTCAGGTCCCGGCGGAACGAACGGAGGTCGGGGGCAGTCCTCAGCTCCACTGGCAGCTGGTTCCAAAGGGCAGGCGCCCCCACTGAGAAGGCCCTATCCCTGGGTGTCGTCCACCGGCAATCTCTTACCGGTGGCACCCTGAAAAGACCCTCCCTGTGGGAGCGCACTGGACGAAAGGAACAATACTACGTCCTGTCTTGTATTTCCACAACCAAGCATGTCCCAGTAAAAATTCCTTTTGGACTAGAACTGACTCCAAGAGTTTTTGTTTTGCTAAGACATGGATTGGGGTGGGTCCTGACAGCTAGCTTATTTGGAGACAGATAAAATTGTGCCAGATTCTAGAGAATGCACAATCAGACTATGGAAATTAAAATGGTATATTGCACATAGAAAATAATTACCAAAATAATAGACACTGTGAATTTTTGTTTTCAAATATATACCAACAGGCTGTGGGGGAAAAAACCGTGTACAGGTAGTCTTTGACATATGACCACAATTCAGCCCAAAATTTCTGTTGCAAAGCAAGGCAGTTGTTAAGTGAATTTTGCTCCATTTTACAATCTTTCTTGCCACAGTTGTTAAGTGAATTACTGCAGTTGTTAAGTAAATCTGGTTTCCCCATTGAATTTGCTTGTCAGAGTTTCACAAAAAGTGATTACATAACCCCGAGACACTGCAACCATCTGTTGAATCAATTGCCAAGACACTTAATTTTGATCATGTGACCATGGGCATGCTATAACAGTTGTAAGTGTGAAAAACTGTCAGTCACTTTTTTCAGTGCTGTTGTAATTTTGAAGAGTCACTAAATGAACTGTTGTAAGTCAAGGACCACCTGTATAACATTTCCAAATGATTTCTTGAGATACTAGTAATTTTGTTTTGCACTATTTTTGCCCATATACTTTAGTTGTCACCATAGGAATGAATGGAAAATCCTCAACAGCAAAGAATATTTTCATTAGCAAATCCTCTTAGTGAAAAAATATTCTATGTGCTTCTTTGTTTTTTTTATTTCTCTAACGTGAATAGTTAAAGAAAGTGCAAGAGAACTGCTGATGAGGAACTGCTGATTGAGGAACATCTTTTAACTTCTTATTGATGAAACATTACACTAGAGTCACTTTCTTCCTACAAGGAAAAGCCACCTTCTATGTTGCAGGTCTACTGTATAATTTGCTATGCACATTTTATTATTTATTCAGCAATCTTTTTTTGCATTTTAAAAAGTTATTTATTATTGTTAAAGCTACAATTGATTTATATTGATAATGAGCCTTCATTGATATCAATTCTTAGCAAACACAGATTTTTCCAAGATGACTTGTCATCAAATTAGTCGTTCAGATTTTCCAATGGTGTACCCCTCACAAATGTAACCAGCATGCACCCTGATTATCCTCTTTCCTCTTTTTTCCCACCTTTCACAGCATTACAAACTTCTCCAGAATGGAATGGGTCCTTTAGGTTCCCACCATTAGCTGCACCCACTTCACCTCAAGCCACCTGCTTCAGCCCATTTCCAGCCAGTTTATCTCCTCCACTGGCCCTCCCCCGAGCATTCTCCCTAGCCAATGGGCTCCTGGTCCTACACCCCTTGCCCTTTGGCACTATTCACCTATTCGGCCAGACATCTTTTGTCCTGGATGTTTCGCTTCATGGGACAAGAAGCCACCAGCCAATCAGATGACAGGTGGCAATGATGGGAAAGGAGAGTGAGGGGGCTGTGAGGGAGGTGCAATTGGTGACAGGTTACGGGAGATAGCAAGATCCACCGGGGGGGCAGCAGGCCACTTTCGCGTGGCTGCTGGCAGTGCCTGTGTGGGGGTGGCAGGCAAACACTGTTCGCGCACGGCTATTGAGGATGCCAGGGGAGTGGCAGATCATTGGTGGTAAGTGTGGCTGGTGGGGTTGCCTGGGGGGGGCATCAGGGCATCAGCAGTAAGTGAAGGCGCGTGGGTGCCTGGGGGGTTGAATGGTGCTAGCACATGGTGGTGGGGCAGCTGAACTGCCTGTTTGGCATAAGGCCAGCAGTATCAGATAGCGGGTGAGGGGGGCGGCAGCCAAACTGCCCATTCGGTTTTAGGCTGAAGTCCAGAAGCGGAGGCAACAGCAGTGGGGGAAGGTCAAAATGGTAAGCCCCCACCCCCTGCTGCCTGCCCATTGCCCACAGAGGGTTCCCATTTTCACCTCCCTTCCCTGTTGCTTCTGCACCTGGACTCTGGCCTGACGCCTAAAGGGCAATTCAGCTGCCACCGCCTCCCCCTGTATCCAGTCCTGCTGGCCTGATGCCAAATGGTAAGTTCAGCTCCCCCCCATGTGTCACCACCATTTGACACACACCCCAGGCAACCCCAGCAGCAGCACTGTCAATGCCCTACTACCACCACCCAGGCACCCGCAGTAGCAGCACTTACCACCAATGGCCAGCCGTCCCTCAGGCACCCCCAGTAGCAGCACGCAGCCTGCTGCCCTTCCTGCAGATCTTGCTCTCTTCCATAACCTGTCACCAATAGCATCCCCCTTACAGCCCATTGCTCTCCTTTTCCAGTGCCATTGTTGCCACCTGATTGGCTAGCAGCTTCTTGTTCTGTGGAATGAAACACTCAGGACAAAGGGTGTGTGGGTGAATGGGCTGGGCCGAAAGTCAAGGAGCAGAGGGCCAGGGGCCCATTGGTCAGGGAGAATGGCCAGTGGAGGAGAAAAGCTGGCTGGGAATGGGCTGAGGCAGGTGACTGGAGGCGAAGTGGGTGTGGCCAATGGTGGGAGCCTAAAAGTCCTAAGTCTTCTTGCAATGTAAAGGGACAATTTAATGAAACCCCTGGAACTTTTTATATGTTTATCATATGGGAGTTAAACAAATATTTGAGAATGTCTAAATAGACTTTCAAAGTGAAGATGTTAGTTTATTTACACAGGAAGCATCCTTTGTTTGAGCTACGTCCTAATTTACAAAATGCATTAATACCATGCTTTGTCAATTATTGAAGAAATTCCAGATTTCCACACCCAGATAATTAGCATGTTTTACAACAATTGAAAAACTAGTTCCTAAATGAAATGCAAGGCAGCCTTATCAAGTTTTATGCTTGTATGTCTTCAGCTAACTCTACATTAGGAAATTGTTGGATATGAGTCAAGTTTCTTTACACAATTTAATAGTAGTCAGGTTTTTTTCCCAAATTGTTTGCATTGTTTTACAGGGAGCAAAACAATTCTTTAACACATTTCACTAACTTTTTAAATAATACATTGTTAACAATTACTAGAAGCCACTAAAATAATGCCAAGCTTTTCACAGATTATTACCCATATTATGCTGCAGCAATAGGTAAAGGTAAAGGTTCCCCCGCACATGCGTGCTAGTCGTTTCCAACTCTAGGGGCCGGTGCTCATCTCCGTTTCAAAGCCGAAGAGCCAGCGCTTGTCCGAGGACGTCTCCGTGGTCATGTGGCCGGCATGACTAGACGCCAAAGGCGCACGGAACACTGTTACCTTCCCACCGTAGTGGTCCCTATTTTTCTACTTGCATTTTTACGTGCTTTCGAACTGCTAGGTTGGCAGAAGTTGGGACGAGTAACAGGTGCTCACTCTGCTACGCGGCACTCGGGATTTGACCCGCCAAACTGCCGACCTTCTGATCGACAAGCTCAGCGTCCTAACCCACTGAGCCACTGCGTCCCTTGTGCTGCATCAATACTGCAATATTATTATTGATTCTACATGATAGTCGTAATTCTAAATACCAAGTAATAGCTGCAACATTATTATTGCATTAACCATGACATCCAATCCCTGACTTATACTACTGACGAACCACCCCCCAACCAATCTCAGTTTGCACTCATGAGACTTAAGCCAAGAGCAAGTAGTTCTGAGGCAGAAAAATCATTTATGGCAAGAACCATCAATTGTGCACATGCAACCATAGAGGTTTTAAGTTATCAACGTTTGCTAACTATGAGAAGAATGTTGTCATAGGCCACTCTCTTACTAGTCATTTATAGCATCTTCTAAAGTCATCCTAAAAGGTAAAGGTTTCCCCTGACTCTAGAGGGCAATGATCACCTCTGTTTCCTAGCTGAGGTAACCATCGTCTGAAGATGCTTCCATGGTCATGTGGCTGGCAAGACTATACGCTGAGGTGCACAGAATGCTATTACCTTCTCATTGAAGTGGTACCTATTTATCTACTTGCATTTGAATGCTTTTGAATTGCTAGGTTGGCAGGAGCTGGGACAGGAACGGGAGCTCCCCCCATCATGCAGTACTTGGGTCTCAAACTGCCAGCCTTCCAGGACACTGCACTCCTGGAGTAATTCTATTTTTATGCTAATAAGTTATTAATTTTATGGCTTCCTATCGTATACATAATTATACATAATTATCCAAGGTGGCTCACAACAACAAACAATAAAAACCAAAAACTAATCCACAAAACCCTTATTCAAAAACATAATTATGTTGCATGATGAGGACAAGCTTACATCACCTAACTGATGGCTAGGTGAATCTAGAAAACTCTCACAGTTACCAGTATATGACTTGCTATTTATCTTCTGGTATTTCAGACTATTGACTAGAAATCATACTCCTTTTAAATTCTAAAATATCACTGTATTCTTGTTGATTATATATTTAGAGTTTTATGAACATCTTTTGTTGAAACTTGTCCTCAATTTATGACCATAGTGGAGATTGTCCAACACAATTGAAAATCATGGTAGCTGTTGTGTGAAGCACTATTCATCAGCCATACCTCTTGGGCCACACAAGGGGTCCCCACATTGTGGCGCAGGCTGCCTAGGGCCCTGGGCAGCAGGTGGACAGGCGCCTAGGCTGGCCTTCAAGCTCCCGGGGCACCAGAACTCCACAACCCAGCCTGGCACTGCTTCCTAGGGGGTGCCCGGCTGCGTGTGGGGCAGCTTCTGGGCTGAGCTCGGTGGAGCAGAGAGGGGAGTCCCAGCTGCCTCTTGGGGATGGGAGCAATCCAAGAAGCCACTATTTTCTAGATGGCTGCATTGAATTGAGGGCATGCAGAAAATGGCAGCCTCTTCTGAGATAATGCCACATGGCCCTGAAATGTGGTGGGTCTGTTTTGCTTCCTTAACATGAGTTCCAGACCATTGCAGATCACTGTGGAGCTTTCTGGAGCCTGTATTAGGGAAGCAGAACATCGCTCTTTATTTCTGGGCTGCACAACACAATCCTAGAAGTAGCTACCATTTTCTGGTAGCTGCTTCCAAGATCACACCCTATAGCCCAGAAATGGAGCAGCCTGCCCTCCCTTCCTTAATCCAAGCTCCAGAGACCTTTGAAAGATGAAGAGGAAAGTGTGGGGCCTGGTGGAGAGGGACATAGGCCCAAGCCATACAGAGACCCATATGGGGGAATGGGGGAGATAGGCAGACAGGCACTGCAGCAGTCTGTCATAAAGGCGAATGACCACAGGGGCATTGTAGCAGCTATAAGTTGTCATAGTTTGGGGAGAGTCTGTCATAACTTCTAACGGTCACTGGTCTTAGGTCGAAAACCTGTTAAACAATTACAATAATAAACAATATATGATAATAACTATTCTATTGCTATTCTTTTATTTAAGGAAAGAATTTACCTGCCACCTGAGCTTGAAATGTCTGAAGCCAAGCTGCATAAACTAACCCATCCCAAAAAATGTGAAACCATTTCAAATTGCCAGAAGGTCAGCAGATAACATGTCTGCTAATTCCACATTACATCTTCTAAAAACCAAGCAGCACACAAGATGTTGTTGATTTGTAGAATCTGGTCTCATCCTCAGTGTCTATACATATAGTGTATGTCAGAGGTCCCCAACTTTTCCAGTTTGGCAGCACGGAGAGAAAGGGAGAAGGCAAATTTGCGTGTGCACACCCGCACATGCGCAAACAGGCTGCACACAGTGCAGCAATCCTAGTGCCCATGTGCATGCGCAAATGGAGCATGTGCAGCCACGGCAGCACTGGCAGTAGCATTAGCATCTGCGTGGATGCACAAATGGGTTGCTAGGGCCCACGTGACACTGATGACAGTAATGCCCATATGCATGCAGAAATGGGGCTGCTAGTGCCCATGTGCATGCACAAACGGGGCCGCTAGCTCTCATGCAAATGGGTAAATGGGGCCACTAGTCCCTGTGCGGCAGCTAGCCCCCTCACAGCAGTGTTAGAGCAAGTGGGAGGAGTGCACACACATGCCAGCCATTCCCGCGACCCGAGGGCCAACAGGACACAGACCAGTACTGGGCTGTGGCCCACAGGTTGGGGACCCCTGGTGTATGTGACATATGTCCTTTATCTCAAGCTGTAGCTTCCTAAAAATCAGGCAGCAAAACTCAATGTACAATATGCAAATTAGCCATCCATTAATTTATTGAAAATTGTACACGAGTCTAATGGCTATAACTTTTTTCCTGTAAATTAATCACTAATTTTTTAAATATAGCTGTTTTAAAGCAATTTTAAAATATTTTGATATAAAAGATGCTTTCATTTAAAAAAAAAGCACTATAATGTTGTAGAAAGAAGAGACTCATGCCAGCTCTTCAGGAAAGGAAAGGTTTATTGTGCAGGTTGAGAGCTTAAACAAAGCAAAGGGTCTGAACCCCGACGGGTGTACGAACAGACATATTTATAACCCTATTTCCCAGTTGTACATTGTTCCTTACATGGTTAAACTTTACACATTCTTATCAGAAGTCAGTTTGCGTAAGACAGTTGCAGGGGAATATGTGCAGCTACGCTAACAGGATTATGGCTACCTTGATCACCTAAGGACAGGAATAGGTTTGTTTACACAATGACTTTAGTACACTTCCTCTTTAACATTATTTTTAATCATACTCATTTGTTTTACATAAAAGCATACAAAGCTTTTATGTACAGTGTGAAGTAGTCCTCTAACATTACTGGGAAAAATCTTTGAATTCTGTCGACAGTTGCTTGTATGCAGCAACAGATAGATCTTTTAGCAAGCCTTAATGAAAAGTCTCTGGAAATTATGACTGAGTAAATTTGGGATATTAAGCAGTATTAGTCCTTTGCGTGTTATGTGGATGATGCAGACAAGAGCTGCTAATCATTATTCACGTCCTCATACAGCAATTGTAGCTCATTTACTAATGAGATCACCAGTCACAACCCCTTGCCAATTCCACCGAATATTATAGGTGTTGAAGTCCAAAACAACCGGAAGGCACCTGGTTGGATAAGGCTGACTTACAAAGGAAATTATACATCTTCTCCACTGGAGAAAGGACACTGATACTCTGCCCCGAATAAGCAACTATGTGCCGTCCGGTTTCTGCTGCAGGGCGGGACTCTGAAGCGTATTTATAGTAATGAAGATAAAAACTAAAAGCATTCGAGGTATACGAGCTCAGCCCGCAGCAACGTCAGAGTCCATCAACCACGCCTACATTTCAACAGCTACAACCACCCACGAAACCCCAAACCGACAACAACTGAAGAGCGAAGGTTTTTGTGAATATAAGGGGGTGGGGGTCGGGGGGGGGGGCGGGTAGGACAGACGCAGGCGCGTTTTTCCTATTTCGTGATTTCTCCCGCCCTCTCCGACGACGCCTGCCATAAGGTGGAATTCAACCGTTGGGTAGCCGCGTGCACCTGTTTTTTAATTCGTTTTTTGCTGGGCGCGAGCTAGTCTGGGTGACGTGTCCTTAATCGCAACCAATCGGAGCAAGGAATGAAACACACACACACACACACACACACACACACACACACAGACACACGGAGGCTTGCCCCCGCCTCCGCCTTTCCCCCCTCCTCCCCGACGGGGGCGGAGCGGTTCCTTTCAGGCAGGCGCTGGCTAGGCAGTGATGGCGGACGATGGGAATGGGAAGCTAAGGACGAAACAAGGCGACGGCGGCAGCGTCGGCGGCGCTCCGCCGGAGACGGCGGGTGCCTCGTCCGGAAGCTGGCTCTGGGGCACCTGGTTCGACATGCTATTTATCTTGACGCTGGTAATCGTGACGCTTTTGGCCTATCAGGTCTACAAGCGCTGGGGCAAGAGGATCGGAGCTGGGGGCGCGGCGCAGCAAAGTCAGGCCCACGCCTTGCCCCGCATGAAGCGGCGGGACTTCACCCTGGAGCAGTTGCGCGAGTACGACGGCGCGCGGTTGCCGCGCATCCTTCTGGCCGTCAACTGCAAAGTCTTCGATGTAACCAAAGGCAGCAAGTTCTACGGGCCCGGTGAGGGGAGGAACAGAGGGGTGTCGCTTTTCTTACCGACTCAAGGCAGTTGGGGGTCATAACGTGTCTTACTATTGCTGTGGTTTAGAAAGGCCTTTCGGGGGGGGGGGGGAAGGGAGGACGGTCTTTTCAACTAATTCACGTATTAAGCCAGTCTGTGGTTAACCGAACCAGGATTTACTACATTGTTTGAACCCACTAATAGCAGATAACATTTAGATAAAAGCAGCGTCTTTATTTTATTGGATAAAAGAGGTATGGACATTCTTTTCTTCTTCTGTGTGAGTGGGTGGAAACGTATTCTTTCAGAAAGAAGTCTTAAATCGGGTCAAAGTTCTGGGTAGTGTTGTCATTCCTTTTAAGACTGCCTTGTCATCTTAATTGAATATATTTCAACAGTTGGAATTATATACGGGCCGTAGTCCAGCCTATTACATTGTGTTGAATATGAGTAGGCATTTTGATCTTATAGTTTTTTAGTAATAGCTACTCATAGTTACCTTGGAGAAATCCCTAGCCTTCAGTTAAAATGAACTGAATGTATTTTTTAAGATAGCGTAGAATTGCACTATTGATATTTTGCATTACAATTCATAACTAAGAAAATTAGTCTCATTTAGATTTCAATGAACTTGATAGTTGAAATCTATTGTGAATGAATTAGTACAGAATTGTAATAACAGTCGCAGACATCTGTAAAGAAACATGTAGTGTGTAGTAAAAGAAAACATGGCGTAAGTCAGGCCATTTCTAATTTAGGTAAGCATTTTAGTAGGTAAAATAGGTAGATCAACTAATTTTACTGCTATTTTTAAATACTTAGGATCATAAAGAACTTAACGTTATTTTATATAGCATGCATAGGGCACCATTGAAATTCCTATATTGTTAAATGATACAAAGTTGTAGTGGCTGCTATATTTTAAAAAAATTCTTTGTGAAAAAAATTGTGAATGCTGTTTAAAAATTAGCGGCCTCTAGTAGCTTTTTATTTATATTGTAAATAAAGTTTGAAAGACAGCATGGTAGTTGAGACACCAGTTTAACATATCGAATTCTTTTAAATATATTTCATGTAGTTTATGTGTAATTTGTACTTGGGACTATTAGATCTTGCTAATCTAGATATTGATTAATTCTGGAAAACATAAGAATAGTAGTTTGCAGCAAATTAATGTATCAGAATGAACGCTTACCACAGTACAAACTACACAGTAGAGATTGGTTTATTGGTATTGTAAATATTGAGTAACAGTACTTTTACAACTGTTTATAAAATCTAAATACATCAATTATAACATTTCTATACCAATCCTTATACTTAAGACAGTTTACTCAAAAGTATAAATAATTACATTTTTATTAGCATTAGATCCTCCCATGCTGTGTAGCATATGAGCAGCAACGGATCTCCAGCATTTTTGGGAGTACTTCAGCGTCTTCCCATGTGATGTTTAGAGTCCCATGAACGTTCTTTACTGTGTATTTCAACAGAATTTAAAATAATGTGTCCCAAACATATTGTCTCTCTTAAAAGCCCTTTTGAAATAAAATGATTTCTAATACTTTGGGAATATAAACAGAGTAGCAAAGACTCAGGCTGGGAGAGATGCTCCTGTAAATACATAGGTGACAAGCTATATAAGGTTAAAACCAGCACTTTGAATTAGAATTGAAAGCCTGCTAGCAATAGTGTTGTCATTTCAGTATAGGTGTCATACTACTAAATGTTATGTTCTGAACTAATTGCTGCTACTGAATCATCTTCAAGAGTAGTGCCATGAAAAAGGCAATATACTAGCCTCAAAATGATGAGGATATGAACCACTGTTTTAAGGGATCCCTTCTAAAAAAAGTTCTACACATCTGGCTCATCAGCCCAACTGGGAAGAAGCTTTCCTGACCACAGCTTTCAACTATTGTTTAAGCAATACCCACAATTCCAGAAGGACTTCCAAGTTGCAGTCCTCTTTTAGAGGGAATGCAGAAGTCTCTAGAGCCAAAATAGTGATTGAGATCAAAACAGATGGATTATGTAGAGATAATTCTATCCTGCATGAAGGCATCTGACCTTGTTTTGGCCATTAAATTCTTACAGCTTCCAAACACGAGTTAGAATTTCTGCAACATATTTGGCTCAGTTTGGGTAGCAATGTGTAGCAATCATCAATATATTGATGATATGTCACTCTCCCTGCAGTTTTGTATAGTTAGTGAAAAGCATGGGAGAGAACGCTCTGTGACATCCCTCAGTGGAGGAGCCAAGGACTTGACCCACTCTTCTTCCAGGCATTTGGAATGATCCATTCAGATAGGAGAACCACCACAAATAGTGCCCATTACTTATTCCTAATAGAATGTCCAGCAGGATATGGTAGATTATATCAATGTTGCTGAGAGGTCCAATAAGTTCAGGAGAACACTCCTGTCCTAGTAGAGGTTATTAACCAGAACAGCCAGTGTTGTTCCTGTCCCATTCTAGGATTGAACTTTGAATAGAAAGGGTCTACATAATATATTTTCCTGTAGGATTTTCTGAAGCTGAATCCTCACCATCACCTTTAAAATCACCCCAAAGAGGAAATTGCATAAAGTTGTCCACTGTGATTTATTAAATTTATATGTTAACTTGTTAAGCAACTATAGATTGTTATAGGATTGAAAACTTCAATGCAGGAAAATAATAAAGGCAAAACAAAATATAAAATATATTGTGTTGGGAGCCAAATACCTCATATAATTCCAGCAAAGTTATAGAAGTCCCTGGCGTAGTACCTGAGGGAACCAGGACTTAGGACTTTTCTTAAGCCTGCCTGGGGATGAGTGCTACAAAATAGAAGACACATCTGGGTTCTATTAGGTGGCAGTATTTAGTAGATGACTTAAAAAAAATCCCTTCAAGAGGGAGTACATTACTGCCCCTTTCAAGATTGGCTACTTCTTTCTTGATTCAAAGAGTTAATCTCTCCCAAATCAACTTCACTTTTCCAGCCACCTGAAAGGCATGGATTTAGTGAACAATTAAATAGTGCAGAAATCAGATTTGGCCAGAAACAATATATGGTTCTGCCCTCCTCAAGAAGAACATCTGCTGTGCTTCAGAATGTACAATAGAAGGCACTTTAGAATGTACCATAAACAAAGAATGTCTTTATTTAGTGAGTGCCTCGGACAACAACTGTTTGCAATTGTGACGGTGAAAAAGTAACTTTGCAACAAATGCCTGCATTAACGATATTTGCAGCATCCATCTGTAATGTGTTCACTATTACTGTCAGGTAGTATGCATCCTCTTGGGTTTTTTTTCTCCCCCTCACAGCAGATTGCTTAAAGAAGGTATCTCTCCTTCAGCTACTTTTCTGGGTAGAGTATTGAATCCCTAAAAAATGCCAACACAAGTTAATAAATTCAGCTCTATGACCTTAATTACTAAATTAGAACCGTGGACTGACAGTTGCTGCATGTAACTGACTAGACCATAATCAGTTTCAGATTGAAAGCTTCCTTTTGCCTCCTAAGTTACTTGCTAGGCAAACTACTGGTGTTAGTGCATTTTTTCCAATGCCTATTCCCAATTGTGTGTCTGCTTACTCTTGCAATTCCTTCCTCTCCAATGAATGTAAATACAAACATTCTCTTGTTAATCTCACCACTGGGATGAGCATTTCAAAGGGCCAGGGAGTGGGGAAAAGGGCTATACAATTTGCCCTTTTACCTGGCCTCCTAGTGACAAAGTTCCAGAAGCCTTCCCTGCTGCTTGGACTAACCCGGCTGTTTGGGATCATGTCCTTCTGACACTGTAAAGCAAAGGAAAGTTAAAATAAAAACCTAAGCACAGTTCGTTTAATCACTACATTACTGGTCCCAATTTTGGTTGTTAAATGAGAATTACCTATACATATTCAAGGTTGTCATCTATCATTGATGGGAAACTACAGTATCTGTAATGTAGTCTGTGGGCTTAATACAAAATTGTACCATCTCAAAATATAATTATGGGCACATCTGTGATCCTTCTTTGGAAATGGCATGCATTTAATAATATGCCTCTTGATCTGAGATTGAAATAAATGCTAGAAAGGTAAATTCTAAACTACTGAATCCAAGAGCAAAATAACGTTGGCAAGCAAGATGTCACTCGTCCCATATTGGATATGGAATGTTTAAATGGGTACATTTTCTAGTTCTATTGATTTCAGCTATATAGTGGTAACTCAGTACTTGACTGCTTGACTCGTTGAATTTGGTACTCGACACATTTTGACATGAAAATGTCACAGTACTTGTTTGGTACTCAACATGCTGTGAAAGGAAAAGGGATATGGCCACAGAGGGCAGACAGGAAATTGTCTATGCTGGAAAGGTTGCTGACATAGAAAAAGGAGCAGACAGGAAGTCCTTCCCAGTGGAACAGAGGGTCATGTGATAAGTCATGTGGTTTGTTTGGTACTTGTCCAACCTCCCGGAACCAATTAACGACAAGTACTGAGGTACTGTTTATTCACATTGATCCCTTGAACTCCTACTGAATTCCCAGGGACTAAAAAATGCTTAGGTGTGGCTGGATTGGAACTCTTCCTGATCTAGCAAAATTAGACAACCCATGATCCCATTGGATCATCCTTTCCGAGATATTTCCTAACAGAGAAACCAAATGATTTAAGAGCTAACAAAAAAGCCGTGGGAACAGGAGTGACTTCTGATTTCCCTCTGGCTTCCCCATTGATTTTGCTTGTGGGAAGTTGGCAGGGTGCATCAGAAATCACAGTTGTGACCATGGCTGACCATAGTGATCACACTTTACAAATGCAACTGATAATATAGATCCTTGAAATAGTTACATGGTGTAAGGAGTCTTGGATTTTATACACATTCTTTATAAGTTAGTGGATTTGAGGCATCTTGATTCAAAAACGGTTTTGCTATAAATGCACTGTTTGGGCTAATTGAAGGAGCCAAACAGGAGAAATGTAATTGTATATAGGTAGGACAAGAAAAGTTATTAAATGGAAAAAATAACATTTCTGAGTAGGTATCAGGTTGCCTAAATGCGTTTCTTAAATAATTCTTTTGGTGTATCAGAATTTGCTTTTGAAGTGGAATTGGCTTGTAAACAATCTGCTGAGATACAAATATAGGTGAATGAAGAGGAAAAGGACAACTAATTTGGTACTTAAGATTTCATATTAGTTTTATTCATATATTTTCTTCAGTAATAGAAATTGCTGTACAATGGAGTAATTAGGTATATGATTAGAAGAAAAATAAAGACCTGACTGAGAAATATATTCAAAAAGTGGAAGTAAGCATACCTAATGTGATATTTGTAAACTGTACAAGAGATTCATCAAGAGAGCATTTCCTGTTCACCTATCAGGTTTTTCTGTAGATTGTTTGGGATTATAGCTGAGTTGCATTTGAGATGCATAAAGATTTTGTTTGTTCACCTTTTAGCTGAATTATTTCTTACATATGTCAATCAAGAAATGTTTTGATGAACCACTGGAAATACCCCACCCCAATCTAGTATTGTGTAGACTGTAGAGCATATAACACTGGGATAAATAGGCACATTTTTCATTTTGAGAGTACATGCCATGGAGTTAGTTAATAATCACAAAATCTCTTTCCCTGAAGGCATGTTGGTAAACAACTGCTTTTACTTTTCAGGATTTCAGAATTTTACTTCTTTCAGTTTTGTCTTTTTCTCTGAGAAGGTGTCTCCCGTAACCCCCAAAGCACCAGATAGCAACAACTATTTTTTGGTTTTTTTTTCCATTTAGTTTAAAAAGAATGCCTATTAACAGAGAGACTTGAGAGTAGTGTTTTTACAGCATATCGGATTCCATTTAATTTTGTTAAATTAAAATTCTAAAAATGTAATACAGGGAGTCTAGCAGATACGATAAAGCTATTTGTGGGTAGTAGTATACATTAGCTTAATATTTGTCTCTTGAGTACTGGTGTGGCCATATAAAAAACTACTGTATTATATTTGCAGGAAGTGCTTAATGCCAGAGAATGTGATAATTAACAATCTTCCCTTTAGTATGTTAGATTTTTTTTAATGATTCCCTTAATATATTGTAATACATTATTGTAAGCATGTTTGAAATTACAGTTTGGTTTTGATACCAAGTTAAGTTATTTATAACAGGGTGGATAATAATCGATTTTTTTATTTTTATCAAATTTATTTTAATAAAATGCTTTTTGAGCAAAAATCTTATCTAGTTTTCTATTTAAGATACATTAATAATTTAGTTTATTCAGCATGAAATGGAGTCTGTATATTCTGCAATATTTACATATTTGGAAAACTCATTCAATGAATCCAAGCTCTGCAAGCTGAGATAACCTGCACTGCATTGATGCAGTCAAACAATTTCACAGTAACCATGAGATAAATCATAAAACAAAGTTCAGGAATATTCTTTTATCCCATTGTTTTGCAAATCTATGTACACTACCAACTGTATGATTGTTTGAAGAGAAATGCATCTGTACCAGGCTCTAAGTGTTTTAATTTAAAAGAATTTGAGTAGTTCTCCAACTGTGTGTGATTAACCTATTAACCTGTTAAATCGGTTCTGATATTGCTGTTTTACTAACCTGACAGCTTATTCTAAATGAGAAACCTTCATTTTGCTTGCAAAAAAAGATTCTAATTACCAGCCAGAATGAGTCCTTACATTTAAAGAGCACCTGTCATTTCAGATCTATCATGGCAGTGCCTGTTAGCGGGCGTCCACTCACCTGCTGCTCGCCACGTCCTCACCTTGTTGTGTCACTACCGTATCACCAGCCGTCCTATCAGTGAGTCAACAGCGGGTCAGAGGAGCCGCTGCAGGACAGAAAGGAGCCGTTGCTCTTTAAAAATTATTTAAATTGAGTTGATTTAAATCAAGCCTTTTTACTCGTTATTTAAATCGTGATTTAAATCGACTTGATTTAAATCAAATCCATCCTGATAACAGTAGTTAGAATTGTGAAATATTCAAAGCTAGTTTTTTGAAGAGTTTATTATTACCATGGTACCTGTCTTAAATCTAAACTTGTTTTTACTTAATGTTCTAGAACAGGGCTTTTCAACCAGTGGTACGGGGTACCACCTGTGGTACATTGGCACCTGGCAGGTGGTACGCAACCATCGTAGAAAAGTGGTAGCGGGGGAGGGAAATGAGCTGAACCGGTGGCAGCACTGCACAAGCCTGAGCGAGAGATGGCTGGAGCTGCAGGGCTGTCGGCTCAGCGGAAACGCCAGGATCAGCACCCGGCTCCAGCTGGAGCTCGGCACTGATCCAGCTGGAGCTCGGCACTGATCCCAGCGCTTCTGAGCCCAGAAGAAGCGCCAATCAGCTGGAATGTTGCAGCATCTCCAGGGTCTTGTGATTTACATTCAGATGCTTGGCAACTGATTCATATTTATGACGGTCACAGTGTCCCAGAGTCATGTGAAGTGACCAAAACCTGCTGCAACCACCCAGCAGAGGGGGGGGGATAAAAACCAAACACCCACCACCACCCTACCCTCGCTGCCAATCCTCAACAGAAATGCTCACAACAATGAAAACCTCGGACAGGAGGAAGAGCGCCACTGGGTGGGCAGGCAGGTGTCTTGCTTAGCTGTGGCTGGGGGGGGGCACTTTTTTCAGTGCCATTGTAACTTTGAAGAGTCACTAAGCGAACTGTAAGTCGAGGACTACCTGTACTACATCACTTTTTTCCTTTTTTTTTTGGTCAAGTTTTTGACACCTTGCTAGGCGACTGGTGGTACTCTGATGTTGCCATATCCTAAAAGTGGTACAATGGGTGAAAAGGTTGAAAAGCCCTGTTCTAGAATACAACACAGATAGCATTCCCTTCAAAATCTTCTGAGCTTTGCCATGACAATTTCAAAGCCAGGAGTTATGTTTATTTCTGCAATGATACATATGCAGATTTCAATTGAACATACTGAAACCTATGGGATTTTAGCTTTTATCAACAGGCTAAATATATTGGGCCAATATATTCCGATTCTTTTATTGAAAATGCTTTAAATTCTTTCTTTTTGTCAATATGTTCTAAAGCTTATTAAACTATAAATTCTTATGTGTTATTATAATCAGATTTTTGATCTACAGCTTTATTGTACTTCAGAATAATAAATCATCTATCACTGAAAATAACATAATTGGAGATTGTAAATTCATTGTAAAGAGAGATGTGGTTCAACCAAAGGTATTTTTTTCCTCAGTTCCATTGATAATAATAGGAAAGAGAATCCCTCTAATCAGACTGAAGTGAAAGAGCTATTTTAAGAAATTCATTTATTTTTACCACTTAATATTTCTTAAAATTCATCCCCCCCCCCGATAAACTAATCACTTGGGTAGTTTCTCATGTTTATTTTTTGACAGTTCATTTAAGATAAAATCACAAATGTTGCGGAGAGCACAAAATATAGATTTCATCCTGGAGAAAGATTTATGAATACTGAATTTCTAAAATGTTATTTTTTTTTCTAATCTGTGATGCAAGATTTTCAGTCTAATCTGTGATGCAGCATGCTTCATTCCCTTCTAATGTTTTTTTTTCCCAAAAGCAAAGAAAGTGGATGGTCTGGCAGTTTGGGGAATCTCTCCTTCACCTCCAATTGTTTTCTTAATGAGGGGCTTTCTAGTTATGGGTAGGGGTTCTGCAAGGAAAATGTAGAAGAGAAACTTCTTAGCTCCGCAATATTGAACTAAATTGGGGCAATTTAAGATTGTTTTTACCTACAATTAAAGAAATAGAGTATTGTTATATTACCTACCTTTCTACAGTAGTGTAAACTTTTGGGCATTGCGTATTTTCCTTTGTGTATTGATGTCTAACCATCCTACTGTGATGTGTTCTATAAGGAACTTGCCCCAAGCCTTGAAAAAATTAGCAGTTTCAGAAAATGGCAGCATGGATAACACCATATTTCTATGACATAATTTGAATAAATGCATTTGCTTTTTTAGATTATAGCTGAGCTTACTAACTGCGCCCACCCCATTGCCAGCAGTGGAAAATCGTGATACGTCACGATATGTCACGTGACATTGCGAGTTGGACACCCCTTTGCTAGATGATTAGAAAGCTGGTACCAAATATACAGCTGACTTTTTAAAAAATGATAATATTTTCATGTGAACGAAGTATGTAAAACTAAAGCTAACATTGTTATGCTGCGTTCTTAAAACGTATCACTAAAGTACTTGGTCATAATACAAAAAATATGACAGAAGAAATACCCAGTTATATCTCAAGAGGTGCAGTTCTCTGAAGTCCTAGCATTTTAATGTGGGCAAATGTTTCAGAGATTCATATTTCAAAACTTGGTTATGTGTTGCAAATATATATTTACAGGTTGGATATGGTTCTACTTTCTGTACATGAGTGAACTTATAATTCCCGAAGCAATTGCTCGATAATAAGATTATCTCAATCTTTATGCTTGTGTAAAAATCATTGGGAATTGCAAGAGATCTCTTATTTGCCTTACCAACTGAGAGCATCCATTGAAACTTTTTATGATCTGTATGTGCAACGTTGAGCATCTTACACCTGGGGTCTGTATCTTAATTTTATATTTGTCCAAAGTTATGTTTTTAAGACGAGTTAAATGTTAGCTCTCTTATTGTTACATAAATTCTAACATTATTTGTTCTATAATTGTTTAGCACACAATTACCATTAAATTTGAGAAACACCTCTTTACTGTAAAACAAAGTTTGTACAATATTAGAGACAATTTCAGAAAACAGTTAAAACATTTTTGCATTTCACATTTTAGCACAAATAATTTGTGCACACCACACAATGACCCAATTTGGATTAGTAATTAAGGAATTAGGTTAGAAACTGTCGGACCACGAATTTTAGTCATGAAGTCAAGAGTGTCACCGTGTGCCAGTCACCCTTTATCAGCCTACGAAGAAGGCAATGGCAAACCACTTCCAAAAAGATGCCAAGAAAACTGTAAAGACTAGTCCAGGAAATGAACACTGTCTTGAAGCTGCAAATAAGTACACATTTATATATGCATATATTATTTAGTCAGTCTGGTACCCAAGTGCATTCCATACTACTGAAATACTGAAATCAAGAGATACATTAATAACTCTATGTAGCTTGTTATACATACAATATAATACAGGTAGTCCTCGACTTACAACCACAATTGAGTCTAAAATTTCCATTGCTAAACGAGACACTTTTAAAGTGAGTTTTACCCACTTTTACATTCTTTATTGCCACAGTTGGTAAGTGGATCACTGCAGTTAAGTTCGTAAATTTAGTGAATCTGGCTTCTCCAATGACTTTGCTTGTCAGAAGGTTGCAAAAGGTGATTATGTGACCCCACGACACTGCAATTGTCATAAATATGAGCCAGTTGCCAAGCATCCAAATTTTGATCATGTGACCAAGGAAATGCTGGAAAAGTTGTAAGTGCAAAAAAGTCATGTTACTTTTGTCAGTGCTGTTGTAACTTTCAATGGTCACTAAATGAAGGATTGTAAGTTGAAGACAACCTCTAAATAGTTTCTTCAATAAAAAGGTGGTTTATAATGTGAAATTCTTTATATTATTTTTATATAAAACCTTCAAATTGCAGATAAACTATTTCCAAAGATTATTTTGATAATTTGATAAATACTGGTTGGACTACTAAATTTCTTTAGTTTCTTTAAAACAGTGAAACATCCCAATTTTTCAAGGAACATAACGTCACATTTGAATTTGTACCTACATGAAAATGTTCAGTGCCTTCATATACTTTTTAATAACTTTTAAGAGTTTTGGTGCAAAATCTGTGTAGGATATTGTTTTATATAATCAGTGGTAATGGCTGCTTTGTATGGATACTCTTATTTTACCAGTTTTAATAATAATAATAAAGTTGGAAGGGACCTTGGAGGTCCCTTTTTGTAGAGGAAGGATCATGTTTATTGGGCATACTATCCCTTAAGTGGTATTAGATCAAGGTAAAATAGAACAATAGCTGACAGCATCTTACATGATTGCAGTAAATGATGTTCTGTTTAACATTCGTCAGTCTTTCTCAAAATATTTTCTGGAATTAAGAGAGTAGGTAATTGAAAGCATGAGTATTCAAGTATTTTATATTTTTAGATGTATAGATTGTTCAAATTTAATTATTTTAAAGAAAGCTTTAGTCATTCTGTATAGACAAGAGTGAACAGTATACCATTATATATATTTAGTTTTATAAATATATTTTTTTCTGTTTTCAGAAGGTCCTTATGGAATATTTGCTGGGAGAGATGCCTCGAGGGGACTAGCAACTTTCTGTCTAGATAAAGATGCACTCAGAGATGAATATGATGATTTATCGGACTTAAATGCTGTGCAAATGGAAAGCGTTAGGGAATGGGAAATGCAATTTAAAGGTAATTATTTTAATTGAAAGATTTCTTTTCATCAAATGGAAAACAAGCCATAGAAATTACACCTTGTTTTTCAAATTAGCATATACACATCTTGCCCCAAAAGTGGTGACTTCTCTTTTACAATAGAGTAATTCAAGAATGTGTTTGTGTATGTATGTGTATTTATATATAAAGAAATAATAGGAAGACAACTTTACTAGATTTCTATTATCAGGTACAAAAAAGCCCCAAACCCACACATCAAGAGATGAAATGGGATATAGAAGTGTTTGATTACCGTATTTTTTGGACCATAAGACACACCCAGTTTTTAGAGCAGGAAAACAAGAAAAAAATATTCTGAACCAAATAGTACCGGTATATAAAACAGGGCTTTTCATCCATTGTACCACTTTTAGGACAAGGCAATGTCCGAGTACCACCAGTCGCCCAGCAAGGTGTCAAAAGCTTGACCCACCCCAAAAAGGAAAAAAATTGATAAAGTACAGGTAGTCCTCGACTTACAACAATTCACTTAGTGACTGTTCAGTTACGATGGCACTGTAGAAAGTGACTTATGACCAATTTTCACACTTATGACCGTTGCAGCATCCCCATGGTCATGTGTTTTACATTCGGATGCTTGGCAACTGATTCATATTTATGATGATCACTTTGTTCCAGGGTCATGTGATCGCCTTTTGCAACCTTCTGACAAGCAAAGTTAGTGGGGAAACCAGATTCACTTAACAACCATGTTACTAATTTAATTTCTCTCTCTCCCCCTCCCTTTCTCCTCTCTCTCCCTTTCTCTACCTCTATTTCTCTTTCCCTCTATTTCTCGCTTTCTCTCTATTTCCCTCCCCTTCTTTCGCCTTCTATCTCCCTATTTTTCCCTCTATTTCTCCCTCTCTCTCCCCCTATTTCCCTCCCTTTCTCCTTCTCTTCCTTTCTCTCCCTATTTTCTCTTTCCTTCCCTTTCTCCTCTCTCTATTTTTGTTTCCCTCTATTTCTCCCCTTTCTCCATTTCCCTCCCTTTCTTTTTCCTTCTCTCTCCCTATTTCTCTTTCCCTCTATTTCTCTGTCTCCCTCTATTTCCCTCCCTTTCATTCTCCTCTCTCTCCAAACGGGGCGGAGAGCTGCTGCCTTTGTGTTTCTTTCAAACGCACGGAGGAAGGCAGCAGCTCTCCAAATGGGGTGGAGAGCTGCTGACTTTGGCCGATCTCGCGTTCCTGGCAATCTCCCTTGCTCTGTTTCAGCTTGCTTTCTCTTGTAGCAAGGGAAGCTGAAACGGAGTGAGGGAGATTGCAGGAGCGCGAGATCGGTGTGCTCCTGGCAATCTCCCTTGCTTTCCACTTGCGGAGGTTGGGGCTGGCCATACAAATCACCTTCGGACTATAAGACGCACCCTCATTTCCTCCACACACACTTTTTTGGGGGGAAAGTGCGTCTTATGGTCCGAAAATTACGGTATATACTGTTTATACGGCATATAAATAAACTGTAACAAGACATCCATGAAATTATACATTTATGATGGCTTTGAAACAACAAATGTAATAATATGATATCAACTGGTTTTTAAAAATTATGTATTATAAAATACTTTTGTCTTTTCCAGAAAAATATGACTATGTAGGTAGACTCCTAAAGCCAGGAGAGGAACCATCAGAATATACAGATGAAGAAGATACGAAGGATCACACTAAACAAGATTGAACTTTGTAAATCACCAAAGTTAGGGGCCTTTGGAACTGTAATCTTTTATTCCCCATCAAAGAATGCCCTATACCTTGGATACACTTCATCTACTACAGAAAATGATTTGTTTTATATATGATCCTTTCCTGATGAAGATTTGATTTGATTAGTAGGCATTCTTTGTGCTGCCAAACATGTATTCTTTTTTTATTCCTTTTTTCAATTTAGGCTTCATTAATGGGGGCCAGGGATTTAAAATGTAAAGAAAGTAATTTCTTGCAGCATGTTGAAGCCTTTGAACAGTTTGTTATTTACAGGCTTATGTGTTTCATGTGTAATTTCTACTCTGAGCTCTAAATAGAAAACCTAGTTCTTTTAAGGAATCCATAGTTAACATAGCGGCTGAAACATAAATGGGACTGCTCAGACAGTAAACTACTTCAGCTCTGCAGATTAGAGTTTCAAATAAAATTCTCTAAAGAATAGAAGAGAATTTATTTGCAAACATTTATCATCTGACGTCTGCCTTCTATGCTTGTTTTTCCCCTGAATCAAAATATTTGTGCCTTATTTCACTTAGACTTGAATTGTTTTAGAGGAAAACCCAAAATATGAGTCACTAAAAGCAGCATTGAAGATTGGCTAGAACAGTCAGTTAACTGGAACAACTGATGTCATTTTGTATATAAAATATAAAGAAATACAGTGTTATATATATAGATATATATACATATATATAGATATATAAATAATGTGGTGTGTGCGTCTGTATACATACACATGCAAACTTTGAAGAGTGTAATGGCCAAATGCATTCTCCCTTTGCTTTTTAAATAAGCTCAATTAGTACGTTTTTCATCCCCAGGGAGCTCCTTAAAGGTTAGGAGCCTAACCTCATATCATTGTGAAATGAGGATATGCATGGATGTGGGTGCTTGAGTACAAAAAGTGGGAGGATGGTTCCTACAGATACTGTAAATACAAATACAATTTTAATAAAGCATGTAAAATACCAAATGTGCTGTCAGACTTTATGTAGATGCTGAAAAGCTAGTATTGGTGGCTAGGACTTTTGTGTTTCAGAAAAAAAAAGAAAATGATTTAATATTTTTGCACTGTATTAAATAAAACCATTGGCCAGATATTTTTTAATAATTTCATCATTAATTGTAATACATAAAATACAACAGTTTCGGTGAATAAACAGTGGCATATATCTGCATAGAACATACATCTGAAAATGCTTTAGTGAATATGTCATTCTCCTTTCCTAGCCTATTAACTGCAACACTTCTTAATTTTTTTCAAGTACTTTCTGAAGTGGAAATTTTCTTCTAGGTTTTGCATCCAGTTGTGGCATCCAGCATTAAAAAGAAAAAACATGCAATAAAACAGTGAGTCTGGCAAGAGGGAAATGTGATCTTCAGTCCATCTGTTAAGAGTATTTTCCACAAAAATATGTGAAAAGTATCTGGTTCCAAATGACCAAATAGTTCTGGCCTTTGTTCAGGTTGGAATGTAAATGGTGATTATTGATACAGTGTCTATAGAAAAATACTTTTCCTCCCTTTTTTGATGTGAACCTTTTGTTGCATTTATTTTAATGTCTAAGCCTCCATTGATCAGCCAGTTATAATTCTTCCACTCCAAAATTTTATTCTATAATTGAAATTATGCGATGTTTTGAGAAATGAACAATTTGTGTTCTTTTATAAAAAAATAAAGTGTTCTGTAGATATATCGTTAGTGTGTTGTACTTCTCATTTCCTTATAGGAAAACAGTATCATAAGGAAGTTTTGGGGCTCATTCATAGTATGGGGTTATTTTATAATTGTTCTTCATGCTGTTTTGCCTATTTTAATATGTGCATTTGTACATACAAATAAGCAAGACAATGAATGTTGTGCTTTTAAAATGTAATTTTAAAATTATTTTGTTAGGCTTCGCTTTGCTTAACATCTCTGAAGGCCCTCTGCTCCAGCCATTATGCATATTTCTTCACATAAATCCTCACATAATGAATTGAAAGTGTGTAAACAGTGCTGAATTTCCTTGAGATTTTCATAACAATTTTATAAGCAAAGGGTAATAACAGGAAACCTGGAAGTTGAACTATTTCACATTTTAAAGTTGCCCAATTTCTCAATTATTCTTAGTGGTGTACAAATGTAAAATCAAAGAAATGCAACATCAAACTAATGAAAAAAGCAAGATGATCATCCCAGAAATAAAAACATCTACAGCTTATTTTGAGGAAAAAGGTTTTCAAAACTCATAATGGAGAGTGGGGTATGGACCACTCAAATTTCCACGGCAATGCTGTGACAGAAAAGACATACTTATTGCATCCTGGCTACATTGTTCAAAAGATGGTATGTAGAACATGCCAAGTCAAATCTTACAGGGTGGGCAGAGACAGTGAGAGAGACATGGCTTCTCTAAATAACTATACCATATGCTATAAGAACCGGGTTTGTAGGTAATAACCAGTACTTTGAATTACACCTGTAATACTACTGCTAACCAGTGCAGTTTACAAAGTAGAATAATGGAGACGTTTCACTACTGAATTTAGCAGACAATTTTATTGGTTTGTTTCATGTTGCCTTTAAAATTGATACCAGCCCTGAAGCCCTTCCCAGTTTTAATGCTATGTGACCTTAATCTGGCATGAATATAACTCGTCATTGCCACTTCTTGATCGGCTTAATTTTCCAATTGGTCTTCAACGATAGCCCCACATAGAGCATATTGTAGTAGTCCCTCTCTAAGGTAATAAGGCATGAATGATCACGAGAAAGGCCTGCTTCAGGAATGGGTGCAAATAACACATTTGTTTGAGCAGATGCAAAAGATCACATTACACACCAGTTTTGCAACCCCATTCACAGCTAGAGGTGGAAAAATGTGTCCAGAACGGGTGGTCAATTTTCCCAAGGGGCCATATGACAAATGGACTGTTGTGGAGGGCTGCTGCCACCCTGCCTCCCACTCTGATGCTGCACTCCTGCCCTGCCCTCCACCACTGCCCCGCCCCTTCTGACACCACAGATGCTCCACCCTATGGGCCAGATTGGAACCACCCACAGGTCAGATGTGGCCTATGGGCCATAAAATGCCCAGGTCTGATCCAAAAGGCCCATACATCCCAGCCATGGATACTATGAATAGTAAATTTGTATGCCCCTTGAACCCTAATTTCTTCAAAAACTGCCAAGTTTATGTGCTCCCTTTTAAAGAAAAAAGGTCTAAACACATGGTTGTATTTTTTTTACAAAAAATCTTGAATATGATTTCCTTATTATAGTTTTTATGCTGTTTCAATCCTGGAAACCTAGTGGCTCAAGGATGACCAGATGTGTTAATTCTCATCAGCAAAAATTTCAATTAAATGGTTTTCTTACAATCACTAAAAAAAAACCCTACCTAATGTCATTGTATACTGTACAGCCGATGCATCCCATAATATGTTTATTTCTTTCATTTAGGCAGTTCTTTTTTTATAATTCTAGAGTTCTTTCAATAGCTGTAAATCCAAATGATTTAAGAAGTTGGCTATTCCAATTTCCTAGGACAAATATGACACCATAAATATATTTTTCAGGAGACGCCACAGTCATTCCCAACATAAGTTCTCAAGAAGCATTTCCAGAATTTGCCTATGAGCAATTTTTCTATGAAAAATTACCCAGCTACTGTTCATTTTACAAAACCTTTGCCTATCAAAAGAAGGTGTGAGGAAACCTAGGCCATTTGCTCAGCTACAACTGCCAAATGATTATTTTCAACAACAACAAATCCAGACACTTCTGTGATCCTTTATTGCTAATCTTGTTTATGGAATGTTTAGTTTATGTATTTAAAACAACTTTTATTGAAACATATACCTAATGTTCAGGGATATTAACTGAATATATGTCACATGAACATTTTGCTAGAAAATTTAAGCACTTTAACCCTTTCTACCCAATACAAAAATAAAATTTGATTTCAAATAATGTTCCCTCTTTGATGAGCCCATCAAATCGGTAGAGGCAATTATTTTTAACCAGATGAGTGTATCTTTTTGAGGGATTTTTTTTATGACCAAGGGAAATGACTGGTGACATTACTGGAGCGAGTGGGGGCAAATATTTTCAGTCAGATTCTTTGTGATTTGGGAGATGACCTAAACTGCAAAATTAGATAAGTCCTCCATGTTACTTTTTAATTCCTTTTACAACCTGGAAATTGGGAGGGGGTATATGTAGGATCTTTTGAGTTTAAAATAATGTAAAAGTATGCATTTATAGCTTAGAACCCCTAACCCATCCATATCTATAAACTGCAGTCTGATCTTTCTTGCAGGGGCTTTTGGGAGTCATGGATTCTTCAGAGGCCATTCACATAAATTCCAGTTTAAAAAAACAGGATGAATCCCATTCTTTATTCAGATATTTTGATCCTTAAGCACATAATTGTTAAGAAGCTAGACAGCTATACAACTACTACAACCACCCTAATGTTAGCTAACAGACTGCAAAGAAAAAGAGAGAGATGAGGATCATCATCTTGTGATTGTTATATACTTTCCTGCTGAATATGAAGAAAATACTGTAATAGATAATGGTAGAGGAAGTTAAGTAAAAACTATTTCTATGCTACACTTTATATAAAAAGATAATTGTGTGTAAAATTGTCTAACACTGGCAGCATTCCATGTATTATATTTCTTCAATATTAGAATTTTAATTTCACTTAGATCTGTAGGGCAATATATATAGCAAAAAGAGAGAAAGTAGTGTCTTGGCTATTTGAACTTGAAAGGTAAGGGATTAGAAATCTATTTAAATATCGCCTATTTATTGGACCTAATGAGAGCCAATAAATTTGTGTTTATCCCAGGCAAGATAAATAGTGAATATCTTGAAACCAATATATCTAAAGATTGTCATCCACATAGTTTTCACCTTAGAAAAATACAACAAAAAAGAGCATTCTCAATGGTATTCTAATTTTGGAATACCTTGCTTTAACCTTGTAAATTCAATATGACTTATTTTCTCTTTGTATGTGTTCATGTTATTTTTAATACAGTCTCCCTCTTGTTATACAGTATTATCATCAGAATTTTGATTCAAAATTTATTATTTAAAAAAAAATCAGCAAGACATTGTTTGGATGTTGGAAAATAGTATATACACACATCTCTTATGCACAAAGCAACTGTCTGCATCCAAGCCATAGTAAAGGATACAGTAGAGGGGAAAAATAATTCAAGAACCTTGGTAGCATCTAAATAAGAGCTGAGCATTTTCAAAATTTATAATACTCAATGTAAGAATATACTTAGAAAAGTCTCTTCTATCCCATTTCACTCCTGTTATCATTTGAATAACAAAACAGTTTTGTTACTCAAAGTTAAGCTAATATTTGTTATGGCCTTTCATGTGATTCTAAAAATATAATTAAAAACAAATTTAATTTACATAGTTCAACTTCAGAGTTTCATTTCTACATTTCATTTCATTGAAATTTTTGGAGAAACGTGTATGAACAAATACTGCCAACAGGCTATATAACTAACTTGGACAATGGGCAATCCATCTAGTGCAGTGATGCTGTTGAACTATCAGTAGTCCTTACCCTTGAATCTGTAAGAATCGTAGCACAAAAACATCTGGAAAATCATAATTCTTTTTCGTGATCTTTCACAATCATGATCATGATAGTCAACATTATTTTAATTTATTGCCATAAACAATCCCACACACTTCAATTCAGAATAGTAAAAATTTATCATACTAAGTTAAACAAAACTGCTTAAGAACACATACTACACCATAGGCTTTTTTTGTATTTTTATAAAATCTGCAAATATACCACAAAAATGCATACTAAAAGCTAATATTCACACATTTGATTTAAAGAAATGAATGTAAATATAATTCTTTTATATACAGCTTAAATCCAAATTTACAACTGCATCATTTTCATGGAGGAGGTGGCATAGATTGAACAGAGATATAAGTTGTAGAACTTCAGCAAACTGAAAAGATGCTATATAAAACTGGTATCATGAATTCCTAGTGTCTTCAAAAAATAGAGCAGTTCTTAAAGGCTAGCTTCCATTAGAAATAGCTGGGAAATCCACTTATCTTCATATTAAATATGCACATATATTCATAATTGTTAAATTCAGATTCTCAAGCAATATTTCAGCACTATATAATGGACTTCATATAGTTTCCAGCACAGAAATCTACATGTTGGATCACTTAGAATATTTCCCAGCAATAAGGCATCAACAGTAATAGGCTTTATTTGTGAAAGTAACCTGAAGACTGATAAGTATCTGTTTTGCTGTATCTAATACAAATGCACCTATTTCTACCACTTTCTTCTATTTTATGGAAGAATGATTTCCATTCCCTTATTTTAAGTACTTAAATCACAATAACTACAATTAGTTATTTCAGGGATGCTTCCTTTTAATTTTCACCTCCTGACATAAATAATGTATATTCAATGAATCATTTATATTTAAAGAAAGTGACACTTTGGCCAATTACAGTACAGTTGGCCTTAGGTAAAATAAGGGATTTTAACCATATTAAAGCCATTTTGACATTAATTATTTTAGCCTAAGTACATTTTCTTCTAAATCCCTTTTAAATTAAAACTGTGTGAAATACTAAAATACAATTAAATGGCTTAAATAATCTCTCCTAGAAATGCACTTATACAATAAAGAAATTAAACAGAAACATACAAGTATTTCTTCAAGCTGGAGGATGATCAGAGACCTATTTGAATCATATATATATATATATATATATATATATATATATATATATATATATATATATATATATATATATATATATAATTTATGAAGTTTATGACAATACAGTCATAATCCATCCTCTTTGCAAACTACTTTGCTTAAGTAGAAATAAGAATCAGCATTAAAACTTTTAAAACTAAACAACCTGTGCCTAAATTAAAAACTCAAAACCCTGAAACAAAAGAAACAGAAAGCAAAATGGATTTCAGAACTAGTATTGGAAGTGTATGTTATTACTGAAAAATGCATTTATCAATTTAAATGCATATATTATATATGTCTCTCAAAATATTTTCTTTTTGGCTTTTATAGGTAGAACTAATGATAGAAAACCTAATAGTAAAACATTCCTATGCTACAAAAAGAATATAACTTCCTCAAAAAAATATGAGCTGGATTGTAAGACATTCCAAAGTATTTATGTATATACTATTGGAATGCTCCTGCTGTAAACAGTAACTTGGGATAGCAACACAGACTAACAGGTATTTCCCAAGGATTTCTCATGATGCTTGAACCCAATATAACTGAAGAAAGGGAATTTACTTGGAATTTAATCTTGTCAGAAAGCAGATGCAATTTTTTTTCCTATACATTTGTTTTTAATCAAGCTTTAAAATAGCTCTCCCTGAAGATCCTTGAGCTAAAATACTGGCATTAGGAGTTGATCTTAAGGTTCAAGCTTACTGAAAGTCTACTGCTCAGTTATATCACATCTTGATTTTGTGGCAGTACTATTCTGGTGTATGCTGTTATTCAACTCCTGTACAGTATTTGTAGTGGGAAAATTTATTGGGACCCACGTCTGAGACACAGCTGTGGAATTACCAGCAAGGATCTTGGAAGCAGTGTTGGATTGATGTCTGCGATGATCACTTTCCTCACCAGGTAAATGCCTTTTTCTCCCAGATTCTTCATTAATAGGAGGCTAAAACAGAGAAAGTGCATCTTGTTACAATTTACCAGAATGCTCTATAAGAACTCATTATGATATTATTTTCAAATTCTCAATATTTTGAATTTTAATGTATTTACCAAAAACAACTGAAGGCACAGCCTAGTGCCACAATGAGAAAAATATCAAAAATTTAATATTTGTACACATTAAGTCATTCTTTGTTCTTGTACAATAGTCTCCATCTGGTATTTCAGGTATGCACATTTGTTCTGGATGGATTATAGATACATTGGTCCTTCTCCTTTTTGTTCTTTTAAACAGATCGTGCTTACAGTTTATTTAAATTAAGTCATTTGAGAGAATGTCAACACTTACATCAACTCTGAAATCTTCCAATCTTTTAAAATTGCATAGGTATTCCTGAAGTTTGGGATCAATGGGTAGACTTTTAGACTGTGAATACTTCAGATAAGCCCAAAATTTTTCAAGCCCATAAAGTTGGCCTAAAAAAGAATAGATCAGCATATAAAAATATGAAGCAGGAAGTTAAACAATATCATGGGAAAAAATATAAAAACACATTACCAGATTCATAATCTCTTTTTGTTTCTTCTTGGAAATCTTTGAAGATCTCTTGCCTGAACTTCTTTTCCAGCCCATAACTATAAAAACGGAACAAGCATTCCAGGCCGTACCTAAAAAACAAGGAATAAATAGATAAATAGTCTATTTGACTCCACGTGACTTCTTTTCTTGCTTTCTTACAACATAGACAAGCAGAAAAGCATACAATTCTTTTTATTTGTGTTTATTCTAGCGATTGTCTATCCATTGCAGGATGAAGGCCTCTTCTGCATGTTCCAACCAATACGGTCTTAAGCTTTCCATTGCTTCTTGGCCTTTTGGCTAATATCAAGCGTAGTGTCTGAAAGATGCTTCAACGAGTACTGAGTGAAGGGTCTGAATACTTATGCCAATGTCATATTTCAGTTTTTTCTTTTTAATAAATTTACAGACATTTCTAAAATTTTGTTTCTACTTTGTCACTGACTACAATTAGGCTACAACATAATAAAATTGACAAAAGTGAAGGGGGTCTGAATACTTTCTGAATGCACTGTATATCTTGCTTACGATGTAGACCAACTACAGTTTTTAGTTATTTAAAAGCAAAAAGTTTTATTGAAGAAAAATTAATTTATTCCTCCAAAAAGTATGTTTCACCACACCATCCTTTTACCATTTATTCTTAGTTACAATGTAAGTACAGGTAACAAGCATATTTTATACTCAGGATTTCCATAAATTTTGATTAAGACCTGAACAAAGCTAAACATTCATGTAATAAGTTGATAGGTTTTAGAATAGAGCAAACTTGAAAATGACCAATAAAGTTTTTCCAGTTTTGCTAAATAAATCAAACACTACAATCTGCTAAATTCTACTCATCAAAAGGCAAAAAAGAGTACAAGGCAGCTTTATATTAGACCAGTGGTTCCGAACCTTTCTGGCTCCATGGACCAGCAGCAGTAGTGGGAGTGGGGGAAGGGATGATCTCGTGTGCAACCACGTTCCCGCGCATAAGCAAATGAAGCTTTGGGGGCTCACCTGCCTCCTCGGGACGGACTGCAGACCAGTAAAGGTAAAGGTAAAGGTTCCCCCGCACATGCGTGCTAGTCATTTCCAACTCTAGGGGCCGGTGCTCACCTCCGTTTCAAAGCCGAAGAGCCAGCGCTTGTCCGAGGACGTCTCCGTGGTCATGTGGCCGGCATGACTAGACACCAAAGGCGCACGGAACGCTGTTACCTTCCCACCGTAGTGGTCCCTATTTTTCTACTTGCATTTTTACGTGCTTTCGAACTGCTAGGTTGGCAGAAGCTGGGACGAGTAACAGGTGCTCACTCTGTTACGCGGCACTCGGGATTCGACCCGCCAAACTGCCGACCTTCTGATCAACAAGCTCAGCGTCCTAACCCACTGAGCCACCGCGTCCCTTTTGCAGACCAGTACTGGTCCATAATCTGGGGGTAGGGGGGGACTATATTAGAGCATTAAAAACTGCCATCTTAATTCCTTTGTTGCAAAAGAAAGTCCCTGTTTTTTAATTCTAGTTTATCCTATATCATGTTCATATGTAAACTGTTCTACTACAAATTAATCACATTATGATTTAGCAATAGTGCTAGCAATAGCTCTTAAACTCATATACCGCTCCATAGTGCTTTGACAGCACACTCTGAGCAGTTTATAAATGTCAGCATATTATCCCCAACAATTTGGGTTCTCATTTTACCAACCATGGAAAGATGGAAGGCTGAGACAATCTTTAGCATTATGAACCCTCATTGTGCCTTCAAATTATGTGGAAAGCAGGTCATTATATTTTAAAAGATGATACTAATACACAAAGATGCTTAAAAATGACAGATCTCTATGGAGATTCTCAGTCATCCAAGTCACGGTTGTCATAAAGATGCTTTCTTTCAAAAGGCAACTAGACTTCCTTATTTTGCTTGAAGACATTTCACTTCTCATCCAGGAAGTTTCTTGGATGAGAAGAAGCTACTTGGATGAGAAGCAAAATGTCTTCAAGCAAAACAAAAAAGTCTACTTGCCTTTTGAAAGAAAACACCTTTGGGTTAAAAATGACAGCTTTCAGAAAAGCTGTCAAAAACTTAATTAAGGAAAAGATTGTGTGTGTGTGTGTGTGTGTGTGTGTGTTGCATCATTTCTGTGCCAAGACATCAGGAGAGGAATGGTAACAACTGGTTGAACAGCTAAAGAAAACACAGTGTGGGAATTGATCAGCTGAATTTTCAAAATGGAGTGAAAAAAGGACTGGGACCTTTGAATCTGTACTATTGCTTAGAGTCTGAATATATGACTTATAGGGGAATAATTTATAACATTTACAGCAAATTAGATTTAAAATGAAGTTATGCACATTAGGCAGGATAATCTAGACATGAAGTGTAACCCAGGAATTAAAAATTTGAATGATTTGTTGAAAACATTAATTCAGTTACAATAGTAGAAGAAAGACAGCTATTGTTGCATACCAACAACTTTATGATAAAATGTATCAGCCCTAGAATGCCTTTATATAAAAGTATAATGTAAATACATTAGGAATACCATATACTATTCTATCAACCTATTTCTAAATGTTATAACAGACTAACAGAGTTGGAAGGGACCTTGGAGATCTTCTTGTCCAACCCCTGCTCAAGCAGGAAACCCTATAATATTTCAGACAAATCTATAACATTTCTGACAAATAGAATTAGTTATAATAGTTATGGTTATAGAACTAGTGAATTCAAAAAGAAAAAATATTCAAAAATTAAAGAATCATTTAAAAAACACAAATCGAAAAAAGTAAAATTATAAATGGCCTTAATGTATATAAATAGAGAGAAAAAACATCACTCTTCCCCTAATTTAAAGAAGATTGGACAAACATATGAACAATGAGTTTAGAAACATTCTCAGCCATAGGAGCTAGAACATTAATATTGGGAAGCAATACATTTGTAGCTTCCCTTCATAAACAAGAGATGACCATTTCATTCCTATATATATCCATTGCCCCCAAATACCTTGGTAATCTCTCTTAGAAAAGAGAAAACAGATCCTTGCCATTTAGTCCCAACTGTCTGATTAACACAAGTAAACCTGAAGAGAAAAGTTAGAACCAGGAAATGTTTTGTTTTGCTATTTTTTGCTCAAAGCAAGGCAAATTCTTTAACATATTTATACTTTGAGATTCAACTGCTTGTATTTTTTTAAAAAAATGCTAGTCAGGAGCAAAATAGAGCAAGGTGAGATCCAATTGTCTATCAGATTATTTTTATTATTCCTGACTTAACACATAGCTTGTGTAATGTGGAAAATAATTCGTTACTTTTCTCTGCTGGAAGAGCTATTCTATTTTAATACTAAAACATCCCATCAGTACTACTAATATTGTTCTATATGTAATTATGAACTCTGTATAATTTTAGAAAACTACAAAACATTTAGCATTACCTATAATGTTCTTTTGCATCATCTAGAGCTAGTTGCCTGAATTCTTCATACATTTTCTTATTAAAGTGGTCTCTGAGAAAAAAAGACCAAAAACGAAAGAGTGTGTTCATTTCTTGAGACTGGCCAATTCCCAACCGTTTCCTTTCTAGAGATGAGGGGAAAAAAGATAATGGTATGAGATAACCTGTTTAGAATTAAAGTATATTTCTTCAAATTGACAAATACTAAAATATATTATAAAGGCAGCAACCTAGCTAATAATTTGAAAATAATTATCTGAATGTTAAAATCATGTATCACATTCATCTATGAGTGCATTAAAATTAATATTATTCCAACAAGGTCAGTAATTCAAAGCTTGTGATTTATTGACTAATGAATTTTTTTCATTTAATTACAAATGTCCATAGTACTGAGAGATAAATAAAAAAGGAACATTGGAATATAGTGAAGAAGCAGATATGAATTAATGTTTATTCATCTAGTGAATTTTACAACATTTTGTTGAAATGAACTTGCTGCAGTTTTTGGAAATAATACAACACTAGTTCATTTACACTATTTACTCATACAACACTATGAGAGTGATGGGTGCTTTCTAAATACATTAAATAAGTAAATGAATACAATAACTATGTTCTTTCTTCCAATTAAAAATGTCAAATATTAGATTTTTACCATTTAGGCATCTACGGCGATATTTATGGTACACTTGCTGAGTAAAACCATTTTCCTTCAGAAGTTCATGGGAAGGATGCTGAAATTTGGGAAGTGAATGAGGAGTACATCCATAACTTCCTGATAACGGAGCACCTTCTAGTGGTGATGCGTTTGAACTGCTACATGAAATAAAACAAGTCTCAGATTTTTCTAAAAAAAATCCCTTTTGTTACGCTATAAGTAACATAATTCAGCAGATTGTTTCAGTTTCTAACATTAATAGTGATTTCGCAAAATACAACGCAAAAATGAAATTTCAGAATGAGCAAACAACTATGTCATGAGTTTATGTGAATGATTTTTTTCTTTCATTCATTCAATCGGGTACAGTTCTTAGAAACTGCCTGGACAAAGCCTTGAGGTTTTCTTGGCAAGGTCTTTCACAAGTGGTTTGCCATTGCCTCCTTCATAGGGCTAAGAGAAAGTGACTTGATTAAGATTAACGAAGTGGCTTTGTGCCCAAGTCAGGAATAGAACTCAGAGTCTCCTAGTTTCTGGCCTTATTCCTTACCCTCTACATCAAACTAGTTCTCTATGTAAGCATTTACCCAACATTTGCTCTTTCCCAACATGCTTGCTTTCCACTCATAGGTAGTCCTCAACTTACGATCATAATTGAGCCCAGTAATCATGGCAATCATTAAGCAGGTCACATGCCCAATTTTTATGACTGCTTTTGTGACTGTCATTAAGCAAACACTATGGTCATTAAGCAGATGTGGCCATTAAATGAGTCCACTTTCCATTTTTTAATGGAAACTGAAGTAAATGCTTGAAACCAGCAAGACTCCAAAAATCATATTCATGTGACCACAGGATGCTGCAAATGGATGTACATGTGACCTGGTTGCCAAGCACCCAAAATGAGACCACATGACCACATATCTCTGTCTCTCTGTTTGTGTGTCTCTGTGTCTCACTGTCTCCCTCTTTGTGTCTGTCAGAACTTTGAAAATAGGTTGTGTTTGTGGGGAGATCTGTCATAACTTCAGACAGTCACTAAGCAACTGGTCATTAAATTAAGATACCTGCAATACTTTCGATATGGGAAAACTTTATGACAGGGGAAAAATCATATGGAAATTTTTAAGTGTTAATTGGAAAATTTTCCAATGCAAATTAGCATATGCATATAAAATGTGCATTGTCAATTTTCTGGGCTGGAAAATTTTTCACTGATTTTTGCAATTCATAGTACCTCGATAAAGATTTTAAAATAATGATATATATTTTGAAATTAATTATACTTGTTAGTCTTAATTACTGTTGATTTAAATATAGCTACCAAGTTTGAATCTAATTCAATAACTTTCCCATTTGAATGATAAATACAATTCCCCAGAAAACACTGAAGTATATACTGAATTAGATTCTTGAATGCAATTATGTGGCCTTTGTGATATTGCATTAGCTCCAAAAATGTTCAGTCACACTGACTGCAACTCAACTGCTACCCTCAAAACATTCAATTCCAATGAACTTGTAATGAAAGTCAACATCTATAAACATTTCATTACAAAATAGCAACATCATAACTATTTCATAACAAAACAGCTACTGTATGCTAAAGTTTTTAGTTATAGTTCACATTCTTCTTACATAATTTATAACTGCAAGCCACCATAATTTATCATTTTATGTTACAAATCTCAAATATAAATATTAGAGTTGTAGAAACTTATTTTTTACTTCAGCAATTTTTCTTATCTAGCAAGTGATGTGCAGTTTTGTTAGTTTTATTTTAAAATTCCTTTACATTAATAATTGATAAAAGTTGTGTAAAATGTACAGGGGCAGTGGGTGGGGGTTAGGTGTTTGCATTTACTTAAATGTGCAAAGTGATTGTGGGATTTAACATCTATTTTTCATCCATTTTTTAAAAAATGTTCTAGGTGAACATAACTTTCTTTTTTACAGTGTTTTGTGGAGTGCCCATGGGTCATATAATATGTGATCAATGCAGGAAATAATTAACCCTCTTCTGCTGTGAAAAGCATTTTAAAAATAAAAGTGATAAAAAAGGAAAAAAGAACCAAAGAAACCTTATCTGTTTGTACACCTAATAGTGTAAACTTTCATTCTTCTAAGGACACTTCAAATGAAGGGTGGAAAGGGAATTAACAACTGCCACATCTCATTTCTGCTAGCTTTACAACTGCCACAGATT